>NC_135717.1:18424931-19026513 GCF_964656455.1 Halichoerus grypus | reverse complement strand
TGTGTCTTGTGCAAAAGATACATATAGCATGAGTAATGGAATGGAAACAAGAAGTGGAAACAGTTTCTAGCAGCAGGGAAGTCTCTGTGCCAACCATGTGCCCATTCTCCTAGACTAGCTTCTTCTTAATCACAAGTGCTCAGGGAGGTAATGTGAACTGTGGTATCTGAAAAGCCTGGTTCAGCTCCAAGCTCCCCAACTCAGCCTTGTATAAACAACTCCATGTCTTTTAGCATCCTAATCTCTAAACCAGGCATGATTTCATTCACACCGTGGCCCTAAGAATTAAAGGTGTGAATGGGATGGATGGACTAGACATTTGATAGTTGCAAGCTTTTTCTTTAAATTCAGTTTTGTGGGTGCCCGGGTGGCTCAGTCGGTTAAGCATCTGCCTTCAGCTCAGGTCATGATCCCAGGGTTCTGGGATCAAGACCCAGGTCGGCTCCCTCCTCAGCAGGGAGTCTGCTCTCTCTCTCCTTCTGCCCCACCGCCCCACCCCCCGCCACTTGCGTGCATGCTCACGCTTTCTCTCTCTTGCGTGCACACACTCTCTCTCTCTCAAATAAATAAAATCTATACAAAAATAAATCTAGTTTTCTATTTAAAATTTTTGACCATTTTAAAGCATCATCAAACATTTATTAGAAGTACCATGCCTAGGTTTCTTGACAAAGCTCCTGCTTACAAGGAGACTGATAGGTCTCAATAGCTCTGCAGTTGTATGTTGGCTTATGTGTCTTCCCAGAGGAACATCGTGTGGGCCAAGCACACAAAACTTTACCAAGCGTCCTCCCAACAATGCAGGCAGACATACCTCCTAGTGCCATTGTACAGAAAGAAGAACAAATGAGGACTCAAACGGTGCAGAAAGTTCCCCTGGGATCCCATAGCAAGTATGTTGTAGGACAGGATTTGAATATATTGATTTTTTGTTTTTCTTTATTTTCTTTTACTTTATTTTATTTTATTTTATTTATTATGTTATGTTAGTCCCCATACAGTACAACATTAGTTTTTGATGTAGTGTATTGATTCTAAGTGTCGTGCTTCTACGTTTCTTCCCTTGCCTCCTGCAAGTCTATGCAAGCCAAATTCTCTGCCTCACATTGCAAATTTTGCACATTAGGTCTGCAGTGGTGTTTGCTAAATTTGCGTTCTCTGGGTTGAGCCCAGCCCTCCAGGTGGCTGAGTCCTCAGTAGCCGGTTTTGGAAGATGGAATAGCCTCGTGTCTCATTCCAGACTTTTCCAAGGAAACCCCGACAGCTCTGTCAATGGAGGCAAAATGCCCACTGGGTGGTCTGTTTTCCTCGGTCCTCCTCCCTTGTAGCACTCAGCAAGCCTACTCTTGGGGCATCAATGGTTAGTTCATGATGGATGGAGCTTGGGTTGTAGGGAGGATTAAATCCTCACGTCAATTGTAGCAGACTTCTCCCATCTCTTAGCTCCCCTCTAAGGCAGAGTGTACACGGTGGTTCTGTTTCGGCATCAGCCAGGGTACATCACTCAGCTGTTTCTACTCTGTGTCACAGCTGAGCTCAATTGAGAACAACTGATTTGTGTGTTGTACCTATTTCATACCCATCCTGCATATATGTGTTCACTGAGCAAAATCTCAGGTGCAATCATGAGTACTCTCTACTTTTTCTCTGTTCCCCTGTCTTTGTGTGGGTGTCTCTTATCTGTCTGTCTGTCTCTCTCTCTCCAAACTGGAGGGTCCAGTTGCCATGTGTTATGTGCATTTCATCTGGGGCAGAGCATACGCCTGGCAACACACCAGGAATTAGACCATCTCAATTCACTCTGGGGTTTCTTTTCTTCCATCTGTACCCAGAAGTCTTTTTTGGGAGCTTCCTGCTGGATGCCCTGTTTCTCCATGCTCAGGAGGCCTTGATCATATCTGCAGTTCCCTTGTCTCTTAGAATCTGAGGACTCTTAGATCTTTTGTGCTTTACCCCAGGATTCCAAGCTGAGGTCAGCACCCACACATCTTGCTGCCTGTTAGGATGAACCACGCACAGTTTAAACACAGAGGTTTCCCTCAGCACTCCACAACTTGACCCCAGCCTACCACCCCCAAATGAAGTCTTCTTCCTTCATTCTCAGGCATCCATGCCAGAAAATTGGCAACGCCGCTGCCCTCTTTCTTTCATCCTTCATGTGCAGCCAACCACATCCCCAAGTTGTGTAGATTTTTGTCCTCTAAAACTCTTTGGTATGCATCTGCCTCAGTTCCTAGTTTCCCCAAATTGTGATATAACGGCTTAAGAGTTGAGAGATGAGGCATTTTTATTTGATTCAGGATTTTTGCCTCCTTGACAAAAATTGGACTCATGGATAGCATGATCCTAAGGGGATGAATGCAGGGGACAAAGTGGCCCTTGTTTTAATCCCAGCCCTGCTGCATAGTAATTATGTGATGTTGGCCAATGTACTTGGCTTCTTTGGGTGCTGGTCCCCTCGTCTGCACAGTAGTGCTGCTGTTAACCTCCATAGTACTCACTCTGCGCCAGATGTGTTCCAAGTGCTATATACGGGTCAGCCCTGTTAATCCTCAGAGCAAGTGTCTGAGATAGGAAGTGTTATCACTTGCATTTTACAGATAAGTAAACTGAGGATGCAGAAGTGCCTGAGTCCATTCAGCTAGTAAGTGGCAGAGCTGGGATCTAGCCCAGATGCTCCAGAGTCCTTGCTCTTAACCATGTTAGAAGATTTTTCATCAGGGGCTGATAGGATGATTCAGGGCATGCATGCAAAATGCTTAGCACCATGCCTGGTACACGGTAAATGCTTGATAACATGCCCCAGAAAATGGGTTTATGGTCTTGCAAGGTGGCACAGTTCCCTGAAGGCAGAGATTCTTGGTAGCTTTGCCTATTGATTGTATCCCTTGGGAAACTGTAGCTGATGAATTGCTGCACATCTCAGCCCAGTCTCCGAGATTTGATTACTGCACCTGCTCTGCTGTCTCTTGTGATGATCAAGCCCTCTCTCTTTTCTTTTTTGGTAATTAACTGCACCATATGGATTCAGCTGTCCTGGACTCCTTCCTCCCCCCTGAGCTTGGGAAGCCTGTATCAGTTGCCCCCCGTGTTCCTCGAGGACAACCAATAAATATAATGTGGGTGAATGCATGAAGGATTGTGGCGGTTCACGGCTTCATTTTTGTATCCATCCACTCACTTATTTAGTCATTCAACAAATGTTAGCCGAGTGCTAACTTCCTGCTGGGGACTGTTGCCCAGCCCTTCCCATGGCCCCCAATGGTCCCCTTGACCTCTGTTTTTAGTGGTCCTGGCAAATGCTATTGAAACTTTGTAAGTATCACTTCTCTGACATCTGGAAGACATATGAAAACTCTCTTACTCGTGAAATGCATCCCAGTGGCATGTTACTATTATTTTTTGAAGATCGTGCTCCTCCTAGTTTGGATTTCTGGTTTCAATTCCTAGATCCTTCTCTTCCCGTTTGCTCTCACTCTGCCAACACAGGAAGGCGACTCCCCAGGGCCAGCGGCTGTGTTTCTTTCCACCCCTCCCTCGCTCCTCCGTTGTGATTGGGAGTGGAAGCCCGCGATGCACTTTATGAAGGACACATAATAACACAATCGCTGATAATGCTAAAGATAGCTTTTAATGAATCTTGTTTCTGCGTATTATTGGAAGCATTTTCGCTGGTGAGAGAGACCTTTTCAAGCTCCAAGAGTTTCACATTTGCAGACTTTTACAGCACTGGGAGGGTTGTTTAGTATCAGCTTAAAAAAAAAAAACATTTCCTTTGACAAGAGCTAGATCTAATTTGTTAAACTGGTTGCTTTTGTTTTTCTGGTTTTATTAATTTTTTTTAAATCGGTATACTTTCCTGGATGCAAAAATAGCTGAGGTGAATTTCATTTTCTTTTTCTTCTTCTTTCCCCCCCCTGCTTCCCTTGGCTTTTGGCAGCCTGTGCTGACGACTGTTTTCCTATTAAGATGCACGGAGCCTCCAAGGTAGGCACTGGAGGTTTGCGGGTGCACTGTCTCATTGACGGGGGACTATGGTCTGGCGGGTGCGACTTGTCTAGTCCTCTGATCTTTACTGAGACAATTCAGAAGGCATCGTCTGCTCAGGTTTCCATGGTGTCCAGCGGCTCTGACATTGGGACTCCGTGAAGGGAGAAGTATCATGCTCCCTTTTCTAGATGAAGACACAGCCTTGCTCGTTATTTTATTCATGTATTCCAAAATATTTGTTGAAGACCTACTCTGTGCCAGGCATCTTTCTAGGCTCTGGCAATACAACAATGAACAGAACAGACAGAAATCCCTGCCCTAGAGGAGCTTCCATTTTAGTGGAGTGAGGCCGAATCCAAATGATTGGGACATATTCTTTCTGATCGTGATGAGTGCTGTGGAAAGAAGTGAAAGCAGAAAAGTGCAGCGGGAGACTTGGGGGTTGCAATTTTATGGAGACTGGTCAAGGAAAGCCTCACTAAAATGATAGCATTTGAATAGACTTGACGGAAGTGAGGGAGTTGGTGTGATTTCCAGGTAAAGGGAGCCTTAATCGCAAAGGCCCTGGGGCCAGCATGTTTGGCAAGAGGATGAGCAGCAAAAAGACCAGAGTGGCTGGAGCGAGGTGAGCAAGGAAACCGGCGTGTGATGAGGTCAGGGAGATGATCCAGGTCATACAGGGTTTTGGAGGCCACTATAAGGATTTTGGCTTTTATGTTGAGAGTGTCGGGGAAGCATTGGTGGGTATTAACAGAAAAGTGAGATTACTTGACCCATACAAGTTGCAACTGGAATTCAGTTCTTCCTCCTCCAAAGCCTATATTTCCCCTTATTCTGATACTGCTTCCTCCTCTTCACATTTCAGTATAATTTCTTGTATCTGTACCTGTCTCTCCCACGATACTGTGGCTCCTCAAGGGTATAGGCTGAAGCTTGATCTTCGGAGTGTACTACTTACTTCTTACATGATATAAGCACTCAGCAAAGACTCATGAAATAGACCTGTTTCTGCACCTAGAGAAAAAGAAGGAATGGCTTTATTAAAAAGAGACTTTAAAATAAGTTCTTTTTTGAAGAAGGAGGAGAAAGCAAGAAATATATAACTGTGAAATACAAGCACAGCTTCTTTCCTTTCTATACATTTCCTTAAGTATCTTTTTTTACCTGCAGGTGAAATTCAGATAAATAATAACACCAGTGCAATCACTTTGTATTTGTATTTTAAAATTTCATATTGGCACATAAACATTTCCCCAGATTTATATAGATCTTTTGTACTGAGCCTTTAAAGAGCTAATCAGTATGACTTTATAAGGATGTGCCATTATTTACTCTACTAATTCCATTTCTGGCCATTTAGAAGCCTTTCAGGTATGCTTATTTTGTTTACCTTTGCTAACGTAGATAATGCAGCAGTGAACATCTTTGTGTATACGGCTTTTGGTATCGATGTCTCATTTTCTCAGGCAACATTCCCAGAATCGAGATTCTTCGGGTCGAAGCGTATCAACAACACCTTTTGAGTTACTACTCACCATTTTTCCTTTTCCCAGTGATGACTGCACCCTTCATGACTGTGTGGATCCTGGTTTGACTTTGCAGGTCAGGCAAATGAAACTGCCTGGCCCCCAGTGACATCCTAGGAATAGCGCTAAGCCTCAAGGATCCAGAAACCAGTGTTTTAGAACCTTGTAGACCAGCCACAGTGCCGTTTCTCCCCTCATGGAGCTCCTGACTTAGTGTGGGAGATGTGTGTAATATCTACACAATATTATGATGAGCTATGATATAGATATGCTAGAGGATCAGAGGCAGCACCTCAGAAAAAATAATGATAATAATTTTTTTAAAAAAGCAAAAATTTATTCTTTCACACTTCCGGAGGGAGGAATCCCTCCTTGGCCCTTCTGGCTTCTGGTGGTTGCTGACAATCCTTGATGTTCCTTGGCTTTCTTCTCTGTTTCTCTTCTGTGACTTCAAATCCCTCTCTCCTCCTAGGGGCACTGGTCATTGAACTTAAGGCCCACCCTAATTAAATATTATCTCATCTCAAGTTGATTACATCAGTAAAGACCCTATTTCCGAGTAACTTCACATTTACAGTAAGAAAGAATAATTAAATCTGTCCTGGTGGGTCAGAAAAGATTTAACAAAAGAAAGGAAGGAAGGAAGAAGGAAGGAAGGAAGGAAGGAAGGAAGGAAGGAAGGAAGGAAGGAAGGAAGGAAGGAAGGAAGGAAAAGATTTCACAAAATAAGTGACAGTGGAGAATAGGAATTTTTCCAAATAAAGCAAATGCAGAAGTCATTTCAGAAAAGAGACCACTGTGCAAAATCCCAGAGAGATGGAATAATAGGACATACCTAGAAACGCCCAGAAATGTGGGGAGGAGGCTTAGTGCAGGCAAGAGGTAGGAGCCTAGGCTGGTGGCTAGCACTGATGCCATCATGGGTGGTTTGCACTTGATGCTGTAAATCAGTTCTTCTCAGTCTTGGCTGCACATCAGGATTGTCTGGGCATGTTTTAGTTTTATGATGCGTGGTTTGTTTTTAAATATGACTGCTAGTCCAATTAGATTAGAATCTCTGCACGTGGGGCCTGGGTGATTCTAATGTGCTGCCAAATACAGAATAAAGTCCATACACTTTATAAGGCATATAGGAACAGGAAGGGAGCATCAGAATCAGATCAGGGATACAACCCTCTGGGGGTGAGGTGAGGGTGTATTTTGTGTGCTGGGGGGGACGTACAACTAGGCATTAGAGTATTCTAGGACGTGCTCTTGCTTTGGTTGTGATGTCATAGAGGGAGGGGTGTTTTCCCGGAATAGTTGTCTCCAGACTTTGCTGCATGTTAGAATTATCCAGGGAGGCTTAGGAAGTCTTTATGCCTAGACACCCCCCTTAATCTGGGGGTGATTTAATTGTCACCCTTCAGACAATTAAATAAAATTCTCTGATGGTGGGACCCAAGCATCAATATTGTTTAAGTCTCCCTGGATGATCTCAGGTGTAGCCAGGTTTGAGAACGAGTGTTTTAGAACGTTGTAGACCAATAGCATCAGTATGTCCTGAGGGCTTGCTGAACATGGACCCTCTCAGGCTCCACTCCAGACCTAGAGAATCAGAATCATTACTGCAACAGGATTCCTCGTTGAGTTGGGTGCACATTAAAAATCGAGAAGCAATATTCTAGAGATGTTTTTAAAAGCACCGTCACTAACATCAGACTAGATAATTTTTACAAAAAGGTACTATATTTCAGGCACATAATAATATATTAAATTCCCTTTAATTTGCAATTGTACAATTCAGTTGGTCATGACACATCTGTGTTGATTCTTTGTACAGTACGCATATTATGTATGACTGGTTATATATTTTTCTGACCTTGCTTCTGACTGTATGATATTGTATGGATTACAGATGTCTATACGTGTAGCCGATTGTATGAGGGTGGCTGTCCTATGGGTGGGTGTTTAAGGATTCGAATTGTGTGTGTGCTTGCCTGTTTTTGGTGTTTTTCTTCAGATTTTCTCCAGTTGGGGCTGCTACAGGCATTTTCCATGAGCTGATTCTGGGTGGGGCTGGGATATACTTTGGCAGAATTAACATCCTTTGAGCAAGGACACACTAAATGTTGTAGCACACACAGGTTACATGATCATCAAAATTGTTTTTCCCACCCCCATTTCCAAATACCCCCTAGGGGTTTAAGAAGCACTGCATGTGAAAGAGAAGACTGGATTTTTGTATCTAAATCTTCTACAAGTGACTTTGTAGCTGAGTAGATCTGTGTGTTGTGTGTGTGTTGGGGGTCAGAGATAGAAGTGATGTGTGCCTGTAGGAAGAATGTGTATTTTTGTGTGTGTGTGTGTGCATGTGAGTAGGTGCACACATTAATCACTATGCGTGCCTCTGCTTTTGTAGCTCTGAGCTTGGCCCACATGGTGGGGTCACACAAAGGATCCCACACTAAAGACCACTGGCCACATGACGCCATACTCACGTGGCCAATCACACATCTGACCAAATGCACACAGAGTCAAATACACAACGTCACCCTCATCCTCCTTTCTGCCCGCAGTCTCACCCAGAGCCTGGGGCCAGCACACAGCAGTGCGTGCATGCACACCCAGGTAGACACACACACATCCCCTGCCCAAGGCATGCTCTTCAGAGGCAACCCCCAGAGGAACATGAACGACAAACAGATTCCACATAACAACCCCCAAAGGGAAGCTTGGGTCCTGTTGTGCTGTGGGTGACCTTGAAAATGTTGCTTCTAATCCTCTGTTTGGAAAACTGAAAGGGTTTTCACTGCAGGATGGGACAAAGGGAGGCACCAAGAGCAGAGAATGGAAAGGGCTCTGTTAGAGAGAAAACCCTACCCCAGACTCCTGACAAGCAAAGCTCCCCAGTAAGGGGGAGCTCCCTTTCCTCTCCCCGCGCTCAGCCCTGTTCCCTCCACATTCCCCAATTACTTCAGTACCTCTTTGTGTCACTTCTAACATCTAAAATTGTACCTTGGGAAACCCAGATGAATCTTGCCTACTGCTTACAGCTCTGCACTCATGTCCTCTGAAGATGGAGATGCTATTTCTCGATCTTTCTTTCACAAGAAGCTAAAGTATCCAATTATTGCTGCATTTTGATTAGTCACAGTGAGTAGAGGAGATGCTCTGAAACAAGAAACAATCTCCCCATCTTTTATATGGAGCTTCAAAATAACATGTTCCCAGTTAGGTAGAAAGTCAAATAAACACTGTTCACACACTCACACTCAGATTCATTCAAAAGCCCAGACAAGGAAGCACATAGATACTTTGCAGAACACCTTCTCTCTGCCCCACCAATGCCAGGACACGTCTGGAAGCCCCGGTGCACATACGCAGGCAGACTCAGATGCCTGGATACTGCAACAATACACGTGTGCGAACAGACATCGTCAGAACCAGGCACCCACCCAAACGTGGACACATCCATTTCCCCCGGGGAACCCCGGCTTTAGCTGGAACAATGGGTGGTCACAGAAAATCCACAGAATGGCCAATCCACTGGTGAGAGTGGACAAGAATTGTCTCCAGATGTCCCCCAGAGTGATCTGTAGGTTGGAAACAGAAAAAGTTCAACGTCAGTGACAACGGCAAGAAAGCAGAGCCAGGAGAGAGGGCTTGCAATAAAGAAAGTTATAAGTGTTTAAACTTTTTACCCCTTACCTTTAAACAGTTATCTACAAGCCCGTTTGACAAAAGAGCTCTGTTTTCCTCCAAAGTCTTTGTGGTAGCTATTGTTGTTATTAATCTGTGGACACAAAGAGAGTGCAAAGATACTCAGCAGAGGCAGGAAGTGCCTGGCTCTTCCTGGAAAAGCCTCTCAGAGTCATTTTTCCTGCTGAAAACTAGGGGCTGCGGTTAGCACTGGCTTCATGACACTTTCCCTCCGTTATTTATCAGAAAAGCGTCTGACAGGACTGAACTGGGTGAATGGGGGAGGGAGGGCAGAGATGTCAAAGGGAAAGAGAGAGAAACACAAAGTTGTCTCCCTCCCCCCATTTCTGAATGCCTCCTAGGGATTCGAGAACCACTGCATAAGAGAGACACACACAGAGCTTTGGAAAGGAAAAAAAGAAAACAGGAAAAGCTGTGGGGGAGACAATATGAGATGGAAAGAGAGGCAGAGGAACAGAGAAAAGAGAGAGAACAGACTCTGCCTGAGATTTTCGTATGAGACAAAGATGACATGTTTGTGAAAGATCACAGGAGAGGGGAGATTGTGTGTGTGTGCTCATGTGCACAGACAAGTCTGCATAAGAATAGAAGTGATGGTGGAAAATGAAGGACAGAGAAGAGATGCAAAAAAAAAAAAAAAAAAGAGCGTGTACAAGGGAAGAGAGAAGGCTTTAGAAATTCTGTGTGTAGGTTTGAGTGTGTTTGTGAAGATGAGACACAGAGAGACAGAGAGAGGCGGAGGTTGTTGATGACATCGATTGAGAACCCGCATCCAGTCAGTCTCAGATCCCATAAATTCCCAAATTTCACAATAGTGTGAATCCCTACATCTCTTTGTTTGGGGCGTGTCTTCCTGTTATTATTTATGCGAGTTGAAACAGGATTTTTTTTCTGTCACTTCCATAGAAAACGGTCTTGCTTAATATCCTCCCTGTTCTCTCACATAGCCATGCTTTTGCTTAAGTTTTTTTTTTTTTAACCTAGAATATCTTTCCTGCCTTCCCTAACTGATGACTTCTTTCTCATCTAAGTGCCAATTCAAATGTTATCTCTTCAGTGGAGCTTTCCCAGCATCCCCCAGTAAGCGACTTCCTCTTCCCTGTCCATTGGCGTCTTACGCAAAGCTCTGGGAAAGCAGTGATTATGTTGCAGGATCAAAATTGGTGTCTGTGTCTCCCACGCTAGACTGGGGCCAAAGTGAATCTTGTTTGCCTTTCTTGCTCCATCAACTAGTGCGGGATCTGTGACATTGGAACACAAATACCTTGCCCCTCCTTTTCCTCCTCCTTCGTCTTTCCTCTTCCTCTTCTTCTTTTCCTGGATGATTTCACCCAAAGCATAGAGTCTAGCTACGAGTCACTGGGGAAGGAGTGGTTTCAGAAGATGTTAATGATATCTGACATCACAGAGGAGAGCATATTAGGCTAATTGAAGTCTTGGTTTACCAAAAGAAACACACAGATTAGAAGTTGCATGACTTCAGAAGTCAGGGTCCCTGAGAGCCCATGAGAAACAAAGATCTATAGGAAATGCCAACTTGAACCTTAATGAAGCCCCAGTTGGCAAACATTAAACCCAGTGCTGGTCCTTTGAGGAGCTGAGACTTGAAGGCTGAGTCCTCCAGGTCCTGAATCATTTTCTAGGGCAACAGCAATACTTGGACAGGTCCCGTCAGGTTCACCTCCCAAATCTCTGGCTCCGGTATTTCCATCTACTTTGTTTTGGATTCAAATTTTGTCCTTCACGTATTATACTTTGTAGGATGGATAATCCATCTGGGCTTTGGGCTTTAACTCTTTTTAAAAATGTTTTATTTAAGTTTGATTTAATTAACATAATTAATTAATATAATTAACATAATTCAGTGATTCACCAGTTGCATAAAACACCCAGTGCTCATTATATCAAGTGCCCTCCTTAATGTTCATCACCCAGTTACTCCATCCCCCCACCCACCTCCCCTCTAGCAACCCTCAATTTGTTCCCTATAGTTAAGAGTCTCTTTGCCTCTCTCTCTGTTTTTGCCTTATTTTATTTTTCCTTTCCTTCCCCTATATTCATCTCTTTTGTTTCTTAAATTCCACATAGGATTGAAATCATATGGTATCTGGCTTTCTCTAACTAACTTATTTTGCTTAGCATAATACTCTCTAGTTCCATCTACATCATTGCAAATGGCAAGATTTCATTCTTTTTGATGGCTGGGTAATATTCTATTGTGTGTATATATACCACATCTTCTTTATCCATTCATCTGTCAATGGACATCTGGGCTCTTTCTATAGTTTGGCTATTGTGGACATTGCTGCTATAAACATTGGGGTGCATGTGCCCCTTCAAATCACTATGTTTGTATCCTTTGGATAAATATCTAGTAATGCAATTACTGAGTCATAGGGTAGCTCTTTTTTTAACTTTCTGAGGAACATCCATATGTTTTCCAGGGTGGTTGCACCAGTTTGCATTCCTACCAACAGTGTAAGAGGGTTCCCCTTTCTCTGCACCCTCCCAACATCTGTCGTTTCCTGACTTGTTAATTTTAGCCATTCTGACCGGTGTGAAGTGGTCTCTCATTGTGGGTTTGATTTATATTTCCTTGATACTGAGTGATATTGAGCATTTTTTCATGTGTCTGTTGGCCATTTATATGTCTTCTTTGGAGAAATGTCTGTTCATGTCTTCTGCCCATTTCTTGGCTGGATTTTGTGTTTTTTGGGGGGGTGTTGAGTTTGAAAAGTTCTTTATAGATTTTGGATACTAGCCCTTTATATAATAAGACATTTAAAATAAATTCAAACTGTGGTCATTCCCCTTTCAGGACCTCCAACTTGGTCAATGCCCAACTTGACCCCCACAGCACATCCCTGCATTCCTAGGATTGGAAGTGTGACAGAGCTATCACTGTCCTCAAAGGCCATTGTGTATCTTGTCTATTTCCCCTTCTAAGGTAGATTTAGGAATTGAGCTGAAAGGTCATTATGGAATCAAATAAGCAAGAGTACAATTAACAATGCCCATCTGCCTCAGTGGCCTCTAAGGGCCACATATGATTTGGAGTTGAAAGAGACATTCACTACATGAATGAATAAACAGAGGAAGCCAATCAGTATGGGGAAATTGCCAGCATGGGGGATCGAGATGCTTCAGTCCCAGCAGCTCCTTTTCTGTAAGTACTGATCTACTTTGGTTCCCACCATGATTCACATGAACCCACCATGCAACCTTCTAATAAAATACAAGTCCCTGTTCATGAGCAATATTGAAAGTGTATCTGCTCTTTAAAACCAAAAAAACCAGGGCTGAAACTACCAGCTACTGATGGCCACAGTGATTGCTCTTCATTTGGGAAAATAATGGTGATTATGGCATCATGAGGGGTGGGAAGGGGTGATCCTGCAGACTGGTTGGGACCCATACACTGGTGTAGAGTAGGATCTAGAGGAGACAATCAGTCTACCAAGGCCAACTCTGGATTTTCTTCCAGGTTGTTGACACACTATGCCCAAAAGATCCAAGGGTCTCCATCATCATTCTGATGCAGTGACAGGGCACCATAGTGAAAGAGCTGAGATGTAGCAGTCCGGAAAACAACTGGTTAAAAAAAACCCAGAAAATCTTCCCCATAGCATGTTTCCAGTCCAGAAGGGGCTGGTAAATGGGAGGCAGTTTAGGGCAAGAGGTGTCCAGTTACCATGACGTTAAAATTCACCATGGCAGGAGCAGATAGTAAGGCAGGGACCAAGGTAGAAGGCTGGATCTCACAGTCTGAGCCAGAATGGTTGAGGAGAGGGATGTAGGTACAACATGACTCTCAGTTATTAGGAGGCAGCTGAGTTGCCTTGGGCAACCTAGAGATACTGGACCAACATTGGCCATAGAGGAGGTTATGACAGTAACACAAGAGGTGGTTCCGGAGTCTGGTTGGGTAAGCTCCAGAGTCTGGTTGGGTAAACTGAACTCTAAGACTCATCTACCCAGGGCAAGGAGGAGCTTGCCACTGGGCAAGTGAAGAGGAAGGGAGGGGCCAGTGCACACTCAGGCTGACCAGGCAGGTCTTGAAAATTCATAAGCAAGAGAAACTAAAGCCTTGCCCTGTCTGGAAGATTCTAACAATTCTACAAGAGCCTTTGCTTTCTGTGTTAAAGAGCCAGCTAACAGAGCAAGAGCACAGTGAACAATGCCTATCTGCTGCCAGGTCCTGCCCTTTCCCATCTGGAAAACAGCATTTCTGAGCCCAGAATGCATTTGGATGGACTTGTTTGACTTGCTAAACCTTGGTTCTTGGGATTGTGCATTTGAATTTTATAATATGGAAAATTAATTTCTTAAGTTATTAGGACAGAAAATTCAATAGGATTAATTCTCCTCGTTCAAAAATAATCAGAGGTCACCATGGCAACACACATCAATGGAGCAATACACAATGAATGAAACATTTCCCTATGTTTGGCTGTTTATTCGGGGCCTCTCCTCTCTCTGTCCTGGTGGCCTTTGTAAGGGTGGCCAAGTCCCCGGGGTCTCTGATACTAATGAGCATGGGTCAGGGTGGTTGCGTCTAAGAACCCCCCAGATAGAAGGTGAAGTCTGGCTTGGAAGCAGAGTTTCCTTTGTCTTATGTCCTCATCCCCAGGGAATTAAAGGGTAAGGTTTGGAGAAAATACCAGCTATTTCTCAAAATTCATGAGCAGGCTGTGGAAGTAAAACCTGCAATGGCAAGGATTCAGGTCATTGACTGGATGCCAAATGCAACTCCTTGGAAATTGGAGAAAAACAGGCTCATAACTTACTAAGAGGGATTTTCAAAGTTGACTGGTTCTGGCTGGCTAATTTGAGCAGGCCAACGGACACTGATCCTCTTTCCCGTTTGATTTTGCCTGGATTGAGCTGAGACAGGAGGGGATTCCTCTGGATCCCAAATTCTATTTTCAAGAAAGGCAGTATAGCTGAGTTATTGAAAGGTTGCCTCTAGAGTTAGCCAGTCGGGGTCTGAATGCTAATGCTATGACCTTCTAACCTTGGAAGATGTATTTTTCTGATGCTTGTTCTAGTCACCTGTGAATAGTTGTGTGTGTGTGGGTGTGTGTGTGTGTGCACGTGCGCACATGTGTGTGTCTGCATGAACATACAGGGTAAGATCAGTTCAGTTGATAAGCTCGTTGTGCAGATTCCATGAAATAATGAATTTTAAACACTTAGCATAGTGTCAGGCACATGGTAAGTACTTGCTTCTCTTTTGGACAGGAATGTAAACCAGAGGGAATGCATATGGAGTTCTCAAACTGATCCCAACAAGAGGAATGATTCAGAAAAAAAGGCAACTGGAGGGTGGGAAGGTAGTTCATACCTTTTACTCCACATGTCATGTGCATCTAAATTAAAGAATGCAGGCACATAGTAACAGTACTATTAGGGAAGATGGTTTAGTTTGTTATTCACACCTCAAAATAAATAAGTACAATGACCCTGAGATTCTGTGTACCTCCAAACACATTCTGAGTCATTAGACCAATATTTTGGCAAAACACACATGGGCAGGCTGAGCTCAGGATGAGGAAGTAGGTACAACATGACTCTCTGCCCTTTGTCCCTTGTCCCACCTGACTTGGAATCTTATTCTCGTTCTTTGAGTAGGTCTTCAAGGAGATTCAGGGCATGTGGAGAGAACAATCAGAATGCATATCAAAGGAAGAATGGTAGAAGGTCCTGGAACTCTATCAATCAATTAATTAATTGATATAGTTGAGCCATTTTATTTATGGCTCCAAGAATTGTCATGGAGAAAATGTAACCTACAAGGGTAGGGGAATTTTAGACTTTCCTCCCCTTGACTGCCTTGCCTCTGTACCCCCTTTCTTGTTCCATATCTCTGCCCAAAGTAGCAGTCGCTATTCTGATCCATCTATGAGGGCTGGTAGGTGGGCTCAGTGTGCTGTAGCAGGTACTGCTTATCTATGGTGCTTTGGCTTCCCTTGGTCACTCCTTTGGTCTAAATATGTATACTAAGTCAAGGACCCCTTTGGGACCCTGCCATTCTCTCCTTCCAACTCCGCATCAGTGAATAGACAGGAAGATGCAGGGCTGCTCAAGGACTTGCCATCTCTTTCACACTTAGGCTGTGTGTGACCTATCATGGGCCTGAAGGCAAATGGAATTCCACTCAGATGGCTCAAATCTTTAATAAATGGATTATTTATGGAGGTATGGGCAGGGGAGAGGAATCAACAAGAGATAAAGAGGCATCAGGGAACCAGCAAAGGGGAAAACCAACACCACCTCTTAATGTCAGAAAGTGCAAGATGAGGAAAAGACATTATGGAGTTCAACATGATGTGGACCCATGGAGAAAGGGGACTTCCCAGTAGGAGCCATAGATATGCTGAGCCTCAGCAAAGATGGAAGCACCAAAGGAGGGAGAAGCAGAGGAAGAGAGCTCAGCCTCTTTCTTCTCCCATGCCTTGAGTTCCTGCAAGTGTCTTTCGTTAGCTGAACTCAACTGGAGAGGGTCAGTAAAAAGAGTCTGAGTGATGGGGTCTGTAGACCCAGCCTCTTGGAGTACCAGGTGTGGCTTGGAGAGCTAAAGGATGGATGGGATGGGGCAGATACCAAATAACCAGCAGATAGTCTTACAGAAGGCTGGTTTCCTAATATTAGATTTCAGGGAAGAAGGGCGTGATGGTTAATTTTATGTGTCAATACTTAATGGTATTGCTTAACGGCTTTAATAATGGGAAAACATTATTTCAGGCTGTGTCTGTGAGGGTGTTTCCAGGAGAGATTAGTATTTGGATCAGTAGACTGAGTGAAGAAGGTCACTCCCCACCCCCAGTGCAGATGGAGCATCCAATCTGTGAAGAGCCTGAATGTAACAAAAAGATGGAGGAAAGGTGAATTTGCTCTACTTGAGCTGGGATATTGATCCTCTCTTGGCCTTGGACATCAGAGCTCCTGGTTCTTGGGCTTTCTGACTCAAGACTGGGACCTACACCACCAGTGCCCTAATCCTTGGACAGACTGGCCTGGTTATCTAACTTGTAGATGGCAGATCGTGGGACTTCTCAGCATCCATAGTCATGTAAGCCAATTCCTATAATAAATCTCCTCTTATGAATATCTCTATATGATCCTGTATGTTCTGTTTCTCTAGGGAACCTTGACTGAGACAGAGGGACATGGTGTTGGGCTTGCAGAATCGAGGTCCCTAATAGGCCGTTAAGTGTAAGCTGAGTGTTCCATCTCACACTTTCACTCGAGCTTGTAGGGGAACTGGCATGTGTCAGTATTAAAAAAAAATGCTATTTTGATTACATTTGTGCATCCCCTCCTTAGGAACTTAAAGGAGAAATTATACTTATGATTCTGTTTCTATTTGGGCACTCTCGGGCCCCTGCCGTAAGCCATTCCATTATCATTAAGCAGAAACTCAATCCCAACATGGTGGTTGGCAAGAACCTAAGTTTTCTAGTGAGGGTTTGGCTTTTCCACATACTACCTGCATGATTCAGGACAAGTCAACCTCTTTCTTCCTTACCTAACATCTAACATGCTTACTTAACTAACTTAAGCCTTAGTTTCCTTATTTGTGAGGCATCAATCTTAACTGCACCAACCTCCTATTGCTGCTGTGAGACTAAAAATGAGCTCGTGGAGGTGATGTCTTAGGAACAGTGCCTGACCCATAGTGGGTGCTTGGTACATGGTAGGATGAGGTAGGACAGGAGGAGGAGAAACAGGGAAAGGAAAGAGAGAGAGAAAGAACTGGCCAGCTTGCTTATTTACATATGGACCAAGGGATAGAAGAAGCCCAAATGGATTGAGGTTACAAAAAGGCAGGTTTTAGGTTTAATGTAAGGAATTGGCTCCCAGTTGCTACCAGCTGTCTAGGAATGGAAAAGTAATGAGCTTCTTGTCACCAAAGCATGTTCCAGTTGAGACAGAGCAGATCCCTTGTCAGGGAGGTGATGGTAGTGGTGTTTGTCCTCAGTGGGAAGCTGATTCAGAGAACTCTGTCTGGTTCCACTGACATTGTCTCTGCAAAGCTCGGAGCACCAGATGGAGAGCAAACCATTCCACAAGACTCCGCGTCCTCCGGGGAAGGCCATTCTCTGAACACCCTAAATATTTTGGTTCTGGGAGAAAAAAAATGTAAAAAGTCACTTGTCTCTGGGCATGTCCCTGGAGGGCTTCAAGGGAGAAACAGTCACTCTCAATGATGCTGAGGCTGAGGAGCTGGAAGAGAATAAAATCACAGCTCTTCCAGACTGTGGGATTCCGAGCTGTGAATGCATCAACGTACAGGGATGGCAGAGGATCGTTTGAGATGGCACAGCCCATTCCCCCTTCATCTGCCAGTCAGCCTCCCTCCCAGGCATAACCTCTCTGAAGAGTGGAGATTTGGAGACCAGACTCTCAGGGGTCAAATCCCTGCCTCACCACCACTGGCTGACTGCATGACCTTTAGCAAATTTCTTAACCATCTGTTTCCTCATCTGTAAAATGGGTCTAACAATAGTAACCCTTTCGGGGAGCCCTCCTACATTGTTGGTGAGAGTGCAGGCTGGTGCAGCCACTCTGGAAAACAGTATGGAGGTTCCTCAAGAAGTTGAAAACAGAGCTACCCTACGACCCAGCAATTGCACTACTGGGTATTTACCCCAAAGATACAAATGTAGGGATCCGAAGGGGTACGTGCACCCCAATGTTTATAACAGCAATGTCCACAATAGCCAAACTATGGAAAGAGCCAAGATGCCCATCAACAGATGAATGGATAAAGAAGATGTGGTGTATATATACAATGGAATATTATGCAGCCATAAAAAAACCCAAATCTTGCCATTTGCAACAATGTGGATGGAACTAGAGGGTATTATACTAAGCGAGATAAGTCAATCAGAGAAAGACAAGTACCATATGATCTCACTGATACGAGGAATTCTTAATCTCAGGAAACAAACTGAGAGTTGCTAGAATGGTGGGGGGGTGGGAGAGATGGGGTGGCTGGGTGATGGACATTGGGGAGGGTATGTGCTATGGTGAGTGCTGTGAATTGTGTAAGACTGATGAATCATAGACCTGTACCTCTGAAACAAATAATATATTATATGTTTAAAAAAAAAAAAGGAAGATAGTAGGAAGGGAAAAATGAAGGTGGGGAAATCGGAGGGGGAGATGAACCATGAGAGACTATGGACTCTGAGAAACAACCTGAGGGTTCTGGGGGGGGTGGGAGGGGATGGGTTAGCCTGGTGATGGGTATTAAGGAGGGCACGTATTGCATGGAGCACTGGGTGTTATATGCAAACAATGAATCATGGAACACTACATCAAAAACTAATGATGTAATGTATGCTGATTAACATAACATAATAAAATAAAATTTAAAAAAAATAGTAACCCTTTCATAGGCTGGTTAAGGTAACTATGAGTTAATATTTGCAGAGCCCTTAGAATAGTGCCTGGCACATAGTAAGTGCTGTATAAGCGATTATTAAATAAATGCAAAGAATAAGGCATGCAGAGGGTGAGAGGGATAAAATAGGAGCCCGTGATGGATCTTTGGAGAGGGGAGAGGCACCCACGTCAGCTGCAGCCAGTGGTTGCCATGTAGAAATGCTGGGTACAGTGCCACCAAACTTCTCAATTTAATTAATTAATTTAGAGAGAGTGTGCATGTGTGCGTGAGTGGAGGGAGGGAGAGAGAGAGAGAATCCCCAGCAGACTCTGTGCTGAGCGCGGAGCCTGACTCGGGGCTCGATCTCATGACCCTGAGATCATGACCTAGGCTGAAATCAAGAGTCGGTTGCTTAACCGACTGAGCCACTCAGGTGCCCCAAACTTCTCAAGGTTATAAAAGAAGGTGGAAACCGAGACTTTTTCCCCTTGGACTCAGTTCCTTCATCTGACGAATGGGTTTATTGACGGTTCTATCTGGGACTAAAGTGAAGTTCAAGGGAGACAGGCTTGCACAGTGAAGAATCCAAGAAAGTGGAGGAACCAGGGCACCTGGGACATGTCCGTTGCTCTACTCATGAACGAAGGGTAGTTTTTAAGGGGCCACACAGACTTTCCTTCTATTCAAAGACCATGGGAAGTTCTTCCCTGCCTCAGGGTATTGTGAGACAGGCTAACTATCACTATCTACTCTAGCAAACATTCCCCAAGAGCTGAATGACTTAACACAATAAGCTTATTTCTTGCTTATTCTGGTCTCAGTCCAATGCAGGTCAGTTGAGGATGGGGGAGCAGGGACACTCCTTAGAAAGCTGAATTGCTGAAGGAGACTCTGCCTTCTTCAATTTGTGGCTCCTGAGGGCTGCACTGAGTGGTGGTAAGGGAGAGCATGGAATACTCTGGGTCTGGAGGTTATGATGGCCAGACCCAGAAATAGAGAATATCATTTCCATCCAGATGTCATTGGCCGGACCCCAGTCATGTGGCCCTGCCCCACTGCAGGGAACTAGAAACACAGTCCGTCGATGTGTCCAGGAATGAGAGGAGGATGACTAGCATTCTCTGCCACAGGGCCTTTGCACTTACCGTTCTCTTCCCTAGAGCAATCTTCTCTTATCATCTCTTTCCTCCTCCTCATTGAGATACCTCCTCAAAGGACCTTCTTTGACACACCTAGTTGCAGGAGCTCCCACCCGTCCCTCCCTCGTTCCCACCTTCTTTACCACTTCAGTTCGGTTCTTCAAAGTACTTAGCATATTCTGAAGTCATCGAGTGGATCATAGGGCCCTGCCTGTTCCTTTCAATCAGGAGAGCAGGAATGTTGTGAGTCTTGTTGACCAACATACTTGCAGCGTCTACAACAGTGCGGCTGAGTTAATGGATTCAAAGTTCATTCCAATCACAGGCAGCCTCACGGGAAGCCAGAGCCTCTCTGCTTCTGTGGCCATCACAGATTGGATCGGCCTTTTCAGTGCCATCTCCCTGTTGTCCAGTGTCCTGTTCCAGCCCCGAGTCGGCACTCTGCAGGCTCACCAGGGCACCTGCTGGTGTCTGTACTGCTCGCTTCCGGAAGCCAGGCTCCCAGGATGCGTTTCATCTGCTTTACGAGATCTTTCATAGTGTTCTCATCTACCTACCCTGTCATTTTGGAATCTGTACAGAGGGTTTTGGGATGTTTTTTCTATTTCAGGTCTACTTGTTAAGCAGGAGGGAAAATGTCAGTGGAGAAGAACTAAGGGATGTGGATGTGAGTGTGTGCGTGTGTGTGTATCCACTCACAATTGCATGCTGGAAAATGAGTTACGGGGATGGATGCAGTGACAGAGTGATAAATCAATTATTTATGGTTGCAGAAACAAAGGAGCTCCAGACCTCAATGACTTACAACTGCAGGAGTTTATTTCTTGTTTATGCTGTGTGTTGTTGGCCGAGGGTCAGCTGTGGCTTTGCTCCGTGTGTCTACACATAACAGGACACATGCTGGAGAGCACTTGGGACATGCCTTTCTCATGGTGGAAGGAGAGCTCACGCAAGAATTCTTAAAGCCCCTGCGGGGCTCTGGTGTTTGACTTTTCTCCTCTCATTGGCCCAAACAAGTTGTATGGCCAAGCCTGATATCAAGGCCCAGGGAAGTAGACTCTTTCCTCAACCAGAGTATGAAAGGTGAATCAAAGACCCAGTGGTAGAGATGTGTTGCGCTCTTGTAGGGAGGAAGAGTGGATAGTCAGGAACACCACATGCAAATGTGCCATGTTCCACGCTCTACAGAAGTCGTAAGGTGGTTGTGTTAATCAGAGTTGTTCCAGTTGTAACAAACAGAAAACCAGCTCAAATGGGCTCCATTTTGAAAAGAGGAAATATACTTGGCCTTGGCCCATGGTTGGTCGTAAGGTTGCACATGTCTGAATCCATTCTCTGTTTCTTGGTCTGTATTTCTTTGGGTAGAGAATGTCAGGTAGGTTCTCTCCATGATGTGGTCTGTCCAGTCTTACGGTCCTGTGAAGGGAGGGCAGCCCTTTCCCCAAAATTCCAGCCCAAGTGCCATTGTTAGATCTCATCAGACCAACTTGAGTGGCATGACTGGACCTAAATTAATCACTGTGGACTGGGAATAGCGTATGGAGATTGGTCACACATGGATTGTGGACTCTTAGGTCTGGGGGTGGGGTGGGGGGGTTGGCGGCGGGCAGGAATGGTCCTCCCAGTCTGAACAATTTTGACTGAGGTTTGGGGAATGAATGGTTCCCTTATATAAAACTCACAAGTTACTAGTTCAAGATGGGTGGCTGGACAGTTGAAAACAACGGATTGTATTAAAGTGGCTTTTAACAAATCCATATGTAAGTGTGTGTCTGAGCCAAGGAAAATATCAATGGGGATAGGAAGTCAAGACCATGGTTAAAAATAGAACACAAATAAGCAGCCCAGGAGGGCTAATTAACTTGCCCTATTGGTGTTGAAAGTTGGACTTGGAACTTCCTGATGGTTGCAGTAACTTGACAAAATGCACCGTCATCACCCACCTAAAGTTGTAGCATAAATTAGGTTATGGGAATCAGGGACATTCAAAATTTTAGGTTCATGCCCGCTCCCCCCCTCTGCATGCCCCCACATTGTTGTGTGCACCCACCTGTGTGTACATATTTATATTGTTACAGATGCATAAGTAGATACAATCTATATGTTTTAAGAAATACTATTTAACCTTCCAAGTGAAGTGGACTCTGACATTTTCCATCTTCTGCTGTCCCAGTCTACCCTGGTCTGCCCTATCCTATTCTGTGCTGTCCTCTTTCCTACTGCTTTATTTTACATTGCTTTTTTTCTTAAAGATTTTATTTATTTATTCACTTGAGAGAGAGAAAGAGGGAGAGCAGGGGGATGGGCAGAGGGAGAGGAAGAGAGAGAATCTCAAGCAGAGCCCGTGCTCAGCAGAGCCCGACAGAGGGCTCGATCTCACCACCCCGAGGTCATGACCTGAGCCGAAATCAAGAGATGACGCTTAACTGACTGAACCACCCAGGCGCCCCTTTATTTTACATTCCTTCATGCAACTTGCAAACTGTTACAATGGTTTCATCTCCTGCTGCGGGGTTGCAATCCACATTTTGAAAATCACTGAACTAGTCATGGAAGAGAAGATACCTACAGCACCTTGTAAATATCTATTGAGTAATGGATGGTCAATGAATGAAATCAATCCAATCTAGTCTGTGATTATTTTGTACTCTACTGGTGTGTATAATTATGTGTACCAGGTACTGGGATGCAGATATCAATATGCTCAGCTCCTGGCCTTGCATCTCACCTCTCCGTGGGGGAGAGGGAGGTCCAAAGAGGCAGTGGGAACAGAGGGTGACAGCCCTTGCATGGAGGGGAGCCAGGTGCTGTGGATGCCCAGATACAAAACCAGTGGCCCTTCTGGAACGGAAGGTGAAGGAGGGAACAATGCACCGAGGTAGGCACCTGAAGAGGGTTGTGAAATTCAGAAACAGCTTCTTCAGCCTTTGAGGTCGGGAAGCCTCCAGACTGGAAGAAGCAGGGATGCGAGACAGCAGAGTGTGGTCAGGGTCGTGGGGGCATAGTTGAGGCTGGGAGGGTTGCCTGGATCAAAGCCTCTCTTGTTGTTTTTCGGTTTGGGTTTTGTTTTCTTGTGGAGATGAAGCAGACACTGTGGTGCATGCTGACCAACCACCTTTCAGACTGATCATCAGAAGCGGCTTCTTCCAGAACCTCCTCCAGCTGTAAATATAGAGAGGCTTTCTTTCTTCCTTAACCTTCTCCTCCTATTCCTCCTCCTCCTCTTCCTTCTTCTTTTTCTTTTTTGGTCCTTTAAGGGTATCACTTCTCAAATTCCTACCTGCAGCTGTCTCTCGATGCTACTTCAATGTTTTTTATATTTTTCTAAGTCTTGTATTTCATGTGCCCTGGAAATTGTCATCTAATACAAAAAAGTCAAATCTCAAACTTCGGCTTTAGGAATGTAGGGACACAGAGACAAGGGATTTCTTTCGTTCTTTCTTTCTTTCTTTTTTTTTGGGGGGGGCGCATGGACTTTTGATATATGGAATGAAGACGATTGTGTCTGATTGCATCTGTAATGAACTCTCATAATTTTAGATTAGGGTTATGTGGACGTCCCAACTAATGGGCAGTAGATTGTGTGGGTATAAGTCTAGTCTATCATACTTTTTCTTTGATATCAATTACTCTGAATGCTTAAATATCCAATTTCCTGAGATTTTTATTGTTCAATTTTCTTGTTAAGTGACCCTCCCTCCTCCCAAGTTAAAGCTGCTAAAGCAATGAGCTATGAGTTCTGGCAGCCTGAAATGAGCAGGGCTGGGG
This sequence comes from Halichoerus grypus, assembly GCF_964656455.1. Taxonomy (NCBI): domain Eukaryota; kingdom Metazoa; phylum Chordata; class Mammalia; order Carnivora; family Phocidae; genus Halichoerus; species Halichoerus grypus. Next base: position 19,002,997 of record NC_135717.1, on the reverse strand, counting down.
AGTCCAGGTTCAGTGAGGGAAATAGTTTATGGTTCTGAATGTCTGGAATATTCTATGACAAATGCCACCAGAGATTAGAGACTCAGATCTTTTCCCCAGCGCTCAGACAGAATTGGAAAAAAAGAAAAAATAAAGACAGGTTTAATTAACCTGCCAAAAAGAAAAAAAAATCCCAGAATGTCTGTGTGTGAGATTAAGAGCAAATCTAATGATGAAAGAGCTCGGAAGGGGGATGGTTAGGCACATTTTATATTCAGTCAACTAATATCACTGAATCTCCTTAGAATCAAATCATCAAATTATTTCGGCTTTGGGGTTGCCACAGCAGAGAGAACTCCTGCAGGTGGAATTTGATGGAAAGGAAGAGTCAAGGTCACCAGCCCTCATTCACTGTCTCCAGGCAGATGCCCGGCTGGTGGTGGTAGCTCGCCCTCAAAACCCCCTCCACCGGCTTGAGGAGCCCAGAGGAGGTCAGGGCATAGACACAGCAAGAAAGTGGAAGTGAGGTAAGAGGGAAAGAGGGTTAGAATGAGGCCCACCCAGGTAGAAGGGCAATACAAGTACATGTGGGAGTGTCATGTGGGGGTGACTTGTGTATGGGGGGGTTGTTATAAGTGTAGGTGAGCGTATGATTGTGTCGCTCACCAATACGCACACAATGTGCCATTTCCTTGACACACATAGAGATGACATGCCCAGCCCTCCTTGGATCCAGGCGGGATTGCACGACTGGCTTTGTCAGTGAGGGATGAACCGCGGGGAGGGCAACCAGCTCCAGTCAAGCTGGTAAAGAGCCAGGGAGCTTTCTCCGCCTCTTCTCTTCTCATCTTCTTCTTCTTCTCTTCTTTGTCCTCCCTCATCTACTGGATGATGTAGAGCAGGACATGGCTCTGGAAGTGGGGAGAGCCACACGGTGGAAGGAGCCCTAGTCTCTTTCAACCATAGAAGAACCTGCTCTACCCACCCACCCTGGATTTGAAATGAGCAAGAGATCACTTTGGTGATGCGTACGCCCTGAAATGTGGGAGCTGTCCGTTGCAGCGTGGCTAAACTCATAGGCCGACCTGAGCACATCACTTATCTCTTTGAGCTTCATTCAACAAACGGGTATACTAATAAATGCCTTAGCTTTATAGGATCATTGTGTAGATTAAATGAGATACTGAAATGAAGTGCTTCCTATACTCCTTGGCACATATGAATCACTCAGTAAGTCTCAGCTAACGGTGAAGCAGCACGGGGCTGCTTTTGTTGAATATCTGGCTTATTTTGTTTATAAACCACAGTTAACATCATCATCATTATATTTTTATCAGTAGTAGTAATAGTGTCATCATGATGATACACTTTTATTCATTATTTAACAAATATTTATTGAACTCCAACGACATGCCAGTCCCAGTGAGGGGTGCCGGGGACACAGCGAAATAAGACAGATTCTCACGTGCAGCTGTGGACTTCCATTTTCGCCATGTCATTCTAAGGTTTACGTTCCATCTTCTGACTCACCCCGATTTCCATTCTGCCCCCACCCCCTGGAGACTGGCATCCCTGACCACAGCTTTGCTCACTGAAGCCCACTCTGTCCCCAGAGCACCATCAACCAGAAAGCTGCATCCTATGTAAAGAGAATTCACATTGTTTTTGTCTAACAAAATCCACTGCCTGCCTTCTGGAACTGCCCCAACCTCATCTTACGACTTCGTTTTTCTGATGGGGTTGGTTTTATATACAGGTCCTCGCTTTTAAGGTGAACACATGACCCGAGCTGGCCAATCAGAGCCCTCCACAATCCCTGAGACCAGGAATGAGGGAGTAAGCACGTGACTTAAGCTGGGACAATAAAAGGAAATCTCAGGGCTTCCACAAGAATATTAACCAAGAGGGGCACCTGGGTGGCTCAGTCAGTTAAGCATCCTACTCTTGGTTTCAGCTCAGGTCCTGATCTCAGGGTCGTGAGATGGAGCTGCTAGATGGAGCTCTGGGCTCAGTGCAGAGTCTGCTTGGGATTCTCTCCTCCCTGCCCCTCCCCCCCACTTGAGTGCTCTCCCTCTCTCTCTAAATAAAATAAATAAAATCTTGAAAGAATATTAACCAAGAGATGCTCTCTTTGTGCTGGGATTATTAGGCTGATCAGAGATAAACTTGAAGCTATGGAGTTGCTTGTGATCATCCTTGTGACCCCATCGCAAGCACCTTCCTGAGCTTCAAGCAAATGTTGGGGAAGTTGAGTCAAGAGAGGAAAGGACGCCAGATCCTGAGGGTCTCACTTGAACATCTGGATCCAGCTATTCCTATAATCCAACCCTTGGACTTCACAGTTAATTCATTAAAATAAATGACTGCCCAAAGTGGTTTGATTTGGCGCTTGACTCTTTGGAACCAAAGTATTGCTGAGTAATATCTGGCATTAGCTTTGGAGATTGAATGGTCTGAAGCATCATTCACACCTGAGAAGAAACATCACCTGTCCTATAGAGGATTAATGCTGCTCTTGTAGGAGGTCACCTTTCAGAAACAAGTTTCAACTCCTAAATTTACATACACTATTAAAGACCCCCTGGGTGCTCTTCCCATAGTTAGGCCAAATGTCCCAGTCCCTGCCCTGCCTACTGGCTTCCTCCTCCTACCTGCCAGCCCATTTTCCTCCCATCCCACCATGTCTTTTAGGTGACATTTTCCCATTTATGACAAGCTCTCCATTTCTGTGTAGAAGATAATCTTTTTAAAGCTCCTGCTCTGTGCATTGATGAACTGTAATCTCTGGGGAAATTTAAGAGGTATACGTCTCCTCTCTGGTCTCCCACTCCCCGAACCTGCATAGAAATACTGTTTTCTCCCTAAGACAAGAATCACTTTGGCTTAGTTTTTTTTTTCATTAAAATTCACGTTAATAAAATGCAGAATTTTAAATTAATGAACCACTTTCAGAATCTATACAATACAAGCCTCTCCTATAACTATGAAATGTCTGGGGCTCCCTGGGGAACTTAGTTGGCTAAAATTACCCTTATCAGCTCAGCTCAGTTAAGAGCAAGCAGGTCCCTTTGTTCCCATGCAGATTTGTAAACATCTCCTGAGGATGTACTATGTACCAAGTCCTATCCAAGTTACTCCCACAGGCATCATCTCGGAATCCACATGGCCACTCTAGATGTAAGTGGCACGAGGGGAATGGTCCAACCCTTTTACCAACTCAGCTTACCTAGGAGAGAATGCACAGACTCATTTAGAACCGTGGTTACATCACATCAGGATTATATTACACTCCCTGGGGTACAAGGACAAGGTAGCTTTAAAGTAAATGATAAAGTCATGTGGCTACGTTATACCTTCCATCCCCAATTCTTAAAATCCCCATAGTAGGAAGTAGTTCGGAGGGAGGTGATAAAAGGGGAAAACAGTTGATGATATATGCAAACTACTTTTTTCAAACATTTTTTAAATTTTTAAATTTTATTTTTTTTTATTATGTTAAGTTAGCCACCATACAGTACATCGTTGGGTTTTTTTTAGTTTAATTTTATTTTATTATGTTATATTTAGTCACCATACAATACATCATTAGTTTTTGATGTAGTGATCCATGGTTCATTAGTTACGTATAACACCCGGTGCTCATTAATCATTAATCAGCACTTAGTTTGTTGAGGGCTAACTGTGGTTGTTATCAGATCACTGGATCTTCAGAACAAACAGATCTATTGGAAGTTAGTATTAGCAGCTTTTATGTACAGGTTGAAAAAAACCAAGCCACACAGAGTTTACATAAGCTGCCTAAATTCACCAGAAACAGGGATTTAACTCAAATAGAATTTTGCTCCTGAGCCTAAATGCTTAACCACCGTGCTATTCTGCCTCTTATTTATGTAATAGGTATTAGTGTATCAAGCAAGCCATGTTCAGGCGGTTCATGGTAATGGGAACTATGGAAAATATTTTTATGAAATAAGGGCAGTATTCATTTATTTCTTTGGTGTCTGCTTTGTGTTAGAAACTGCTAGAAACTGTTGATACCATGGTGAACTAGAAGAGCAGATAGACAAAATGGTATGGCCCATGACTTCATAGAACAGAATATTCAAAAGCTCTGTGGCATGTCAGAGGAACCCAAAGAAGGACAATAAAACTAGAGAGAAGAATTAGAGAGCCAAGGTTGAAGATGGGCAGAAGTCAGATATGCAGGGGCTTGTGGTTCTTCAAGCTTTCTTGCTTTTATTCTAAAAACAGTGGAAAGTCAGTAAACTTTTCAACAGGGGAGTAATGTGGGGAACATTATCTTTGATCACCTAAACACTCCTGAGCAGATTGACAGTATAGTGGTCCACTGGAAAAACAGGAAGATGGAATGACAGTTTTAATACCCCACCCTCCCTGGGAGCATCTGCCTCAAATACAGTCAGGTGAGGTGTTTGTCACCCTCCAATATAATGGATTCTATAGGGTAGGGTTGCCATCAAGGTCATTCAAGGGTAAATGGCCTCCATTCTTGCATCTCATTGCTGATTGTCTTTGTCTTAGCGACCAAGACCTAAAACAATGAGCTGTAACCACCACAGGAGGACTGGTTGAATTCTCACACTTGAAACAAACCCTTTATAACTGTAAAGAGCCACCCGAGGTGGCTTCCTTTAGAGGGAAGCTATAAGCATGGAAGGGGCATGGAGCTTCTCATCATCTTCCCCAGATAAAGTGGATTCCAAGGAAGAAGTGATGTTTCAGTGAAAATTTACAAGTTTATTTTGCTAATGGAGAAGATAAATAAGAGGTTCATTGCTCTGTTGCAAGTCATAAAATCCATAGGTAGCAGAGTTCCAAGGCATACCCAGTCTCCTTTCTCAAGTTGGCTCTTCTACTTGTGCACCAGATCTAACTTTGACGTTGATCTTGAAGCTGGCTTTCCAACACCATGGAGACCTAACCCTTCCCACATCAGCAGTGTAGGCAGGAAGGTGAACTCCCATGAGGACAAGGAAACTGTCTCTGCTCTGCCCTTAGTATCCAGAACAGTGCCTACAAGGGTAGGTATTCAATTAATTTTGGTTGAATGAGTAAAAGAAATCCTGTTCACAGCATCCCTGATGGTTGACAGCTTCTGCCTGTGTATGGCAAAGTGCAAATATAACACCACCTCCTTGGTTAATGTTAAATGATTTTTTAAAGATTTATTTATTTATCTGAGAGAGAGAGAGAGAGAGCAGGAGGAGGGGCAGAGGGAGAGGGAGAGAATCTCAAGCAGACTTCCTGCTGAGCGGGGAGCCCAGTGCAGGACTCAATCCCACAACCCTGAGATCATGACCTGAACCAAAATCAAGAGTCGGATGCTTTACTGACTGAGCCACCCAGGCACCCCTGTTAAATGATTTTTTATAAAGCAGAAAAAGGTCCCTCTTCATAACAAATGCCCTTTGGAGCTGCACAAAACAAGCAAAATCTTTCCTTTTCCTGATACAAATTCAGATATTTGAAGATATTTATTGGAGGTCTCCTTGACTTCTCTTCCCCAATGGAACATCTTTTGTTCCTTAAAATGTCCTCCATAGTGTGTGTGTGTGTGTGTGTGTGTGTGTGTGTGTGTGTGTTAATTTTCCTACTTTCCTTTGTGGAGAATATCCAGATTTTTCACTTTAATCCATCTCCTAATCACGTCAGATTTATCTCTATGTCCTCATCAACCAATATAATGTTTGGCACATAGTAGGTTCTCAGTAAGTGTTTTGTCAAATGAATTAATGAGTAAATGAGTATCCTCCTGAGAACACACTCCAATTTTCCTACTGAACTATTACAGTAGCATACTCTGGGCTGAAGACAAAATATTGCAAATGAGTCTGATTATTTCGGGGCAGAATGATCACCTCCCTCAGTTAAATGCTATGATTCTATTAGTGTGATTTAAGATACAAACGCATTTGCATTATGTCTCTGTGTGTGTTCATTTCATGTCAGTGGGTCAGACTGAGAGACGATGGTGTTGCTGCTAGAACTCATTCTGGCCCGGGGAATTATGGGCAGCTTAGATCAAGACAGGAGGACCAATTGAGGACACAGGGTGAAGCGGTCTTAAGAAGGTCAGCTGTGTGGAGAGCAGAGGCATGTGGGTGTCCAGCAGTGTGCTTGAAGCATAGCCATAAGTAACAGGTGGCAGTGACCCAGGGGTCAGGTGGATGAGCACCATGATGCTGCCAGATCTGAGGAATGAGATTGTTCAGAAACCAAACTCTGAGACATGGGCCCATTCAGGAAAAGGTGAGGAGCATCATCATAGGGAAGCTGTATCTGGGTACCCAGAGCTCAGTCCCAGAGTACTGGGTCTTGGATCTGATTGGACGCAAAGGGGAAATTTTGGAAAAAATGGGGCACTCGAAGTAAAGCTGATCAAACAAACTAGAGGCTTATTTAGTCAACATGCCACAATCCAGAGGTAGGGTGGTGGTCCAGCACAGGTAGAGACTTTGGGTCCATGATGTTGTCGAAGGAACCAGGTCCTCCTACCTCGTCGGTCCAAGCTTGCTCAGCATCTTCATGTCTGTACTGCACAGCCTAGAAAGACAGAGGGGAGGGCAAGCAATCAGCTTTTAAGAAACAAGACAGACGTTTCGGACATCACTTCGTTCACATCCAAAGGCAAGAACTTAGTCACGTGGCCACATCCCACTACAAGGGAGGAAAGGTAATGTGAATTGTAGCTTAGTGCTGTCAGACTGAGTCCGCCAGTAGCCACGGCTGAGACTGTGTGTTTGGGGTGCAAGATCATCCATGGGATCAACACCCACGGAAAGGAGTATGAAGCAGGATTAGGCAGGGAGAAGTCGGGCGGTGATGCCTCTACTAAGCTGGTGGGAAATTCTGGAGTAAGAATCACCCATCAGAGTTGACCCATGATGGGCTGAACTGGCTGGACCTTCAAACCCCTGCCTCCCTCAGTCACTAGATGCAGGCTACCCCAGGACAGGCTGGAAGCCCTTGAAGGAGCTGATTAGTAAAACCTGCCTGCTCACTGCCATCCCCACAGCCGGGCACAAAGCCCCCTGTTCACTAACGGATCCGGGCAGTATATCACAGTGTCTACCCCCGTGGCATGTGCCTTAAAGCAAGCTCGGGAAGAATGGATATTGGTGGACGATCAGCAATCTTCGGTTGGAGTGTGTGGAGGGAATTCATTTGTCGAACCCTACTGGGTTTCAGCAGTGAACAAGGATACAGGGCCCCTGATCTTCTAGACCTTACAGTTTTTTATTTTATTTTATTTTATTTTATTTTTTAGATTTTATTTATTTATTCGAGAGAGAGAGAATGAGAGAGAGCGAGTACATGAGAGGGGGGAGGGTCAGAGGGAGAAGCAGGCTCCCTGCCGAGCAGGGAGCCCGATGCGGGACTCGATACAGGGACTCCAGGATCATGACCTGAGCCGAAGGCAGTCGCTTAACCAACTGAGCCACCCAGGCGCCCTAGACCTTACAGTTTATTGAGAGAGACAGAAATAAGCAAGGAAACAAAGAAATAATTTAGATTCTTTCCAATCATTGAAAACTCTATGAAGATATTCCAACAGAACAGGGAGTGGTGGTGGCAGTCATTTCAGATGGGGTATTCGGAGAAGGCTTCTCTGAGGAGGTGATGTTCGCACTGACAGAATGATGATGGGGAACAGCATTACAGCAGAGGGAATAGCATGTGCAAAACATAGGAACAAACTTGACTCTTTCAAGGAACAGAAAGAAGCTCCTGGGGCTTGGAGTTATCTCAGCAGAAAGGAGATATAAACCCTACTGTCAAATAGGTTGGCAAGAGTCAGATCATGTATTACTTAGATAAAGAGTTTGGAATTCGTTCTAAGTGTGATAGAAGCCATTGTAGGTATTAAAACAAGGGGGATGACTTACCTATTTTAATCAAAATTCTACTAAATTTGCTATACTTCCATGGAACTAACTCTTTAAACCTATTTAACTCTCAGATCAATTTTCTGTACAATATAGTTAACCTTCCAATTTTTTGTTCTATTTTCATTTTACTGAAATTATTTTCGTATGGATCAGTTTCACAGAAAAAATTTTACTCTTATTATCGTTCCAAACTCTGGCTCTGATAAGAATGACACAGAAACTGAGACATGCCAGACCGTCCCTTTATCCACAAGCAGGAGATTTATCTTCATGCCAAAAACCAGCACCCCATAGAAATAGTTCTTCATTCCCCACTATGCCTTGACCCATTTCTCCTTGAACTTCTTTGTGCTTTTTTCTTGATCGTTTTTGGTTTCTCCTCAGGTATCATGTAAGCCAAGATTATGTCTTTTCTTTCTTTCTCTTTCTTTTTTTTTTTTTTAAGAAATGAAGCCAACTCAAAATAGCTTAATAAAGGTGGCAGTGTCTTAGTTTATAATGAACTTCAGGTATGACATGGATGCAGGAACTTGATTCATGTCATGCCCATTCAGTATAACCCTCTATTTCTCCAAGATCTGCTTTATTCTGTCTTGACCAGTGACTTGATGGCCGGAGTCTCCTTTCCACGTGGTGGTCCACAGGTGTACCCTTCTACCCCTCAGCCCCTGCAGAGATTAAAAAAAACTTTTTTCCACGATTTCTCACAAACACCCCAGGACTGATTCTAGTTTGGGGGTCATATGACCGCACCCACATTAATTATTTAGCCAAAAGAATGTAAGGCTCTGGTTATATTTGCCTCATTGAGGCAAAGGGGGCAGTCAACCCTTCCTTGTACCATAGGAGTTTAAAATAAAGAAGTGATTTCCCCTCTAAGATAAAGCAAGCTAGGAATAACAGAATAAAAGGGAACAGGTGTTGGGCTGTGATCGCCACTGTCCCCGGGCCCATAACACCGTTTCTATTTGCAGTTCTACATTTTCACTCCAGAATGGCACCTCCTCAACTGTGGCTTGCTTGTGGCTTTTGGGTCATGCCTATTCCTGGGGCTGTCCTTCTGCTCCTCACCCAGCCCAGCGTGGTCTTTGTTCTTGGACTGTAATGGAGGGACTGCATCACTGGATTGATCCGAGACCCAGAAATAAGATCCAGATGGAGCAAACCTATAGATGGAGCTGACTGCCAAAACAGCCACATCTAAGTCCCTAGTTGGAGGGACAGTTTCTCTCCCTGCATTCCCTGCGGCATCAAGTTGCTGAGCCAATGCTTAATTCAAAGGCTAGAATCCATTAACAGCCAAAGCAAGGAACAGAAAAGAAATCCCCTCATTAAATCTGTGTTCAGTAGGGTGTGTGCATAATTCATCCCCACACCATCAAATATAAATGTCCCAGTGTCAGGGGAACGGAGCTGGCACCACGAAAGTCTGAGCCCACTTAGAAGGAGATATTGGAGAGAGACAAGCTTTGCAAGGACCTTTTCAGGGTGGTAATGAGATCTGGCACCAGAGTGTTTCCAACAAAGATGCTCAATGAAGACATGCTCAGCAGCTCAGCAATGGTGGTCCCCTGCCAGTCTCTCTGTGGGCACCTGCATGTTTATAAACTCAGCTCCGGACTCCCTCTGCGCTGGTGTGGAGCTGCCAGAGCTTCTAAAGTACATGGAATGAAGGTTCCTGGGGCTGTGGATTAGACTGGTAAATTGAGTGCAGGGAGGCCGGGCTCCTGCCGTCCCAGCTCTGCTCAGCTGCAGAAAGCATTGCTTCCATCCTGCGGCTTCAACTCGACCTAGCTCCAGGGCCACAAACGACCATTGTGGGAAGTGCTGTTAGGAATCCCTTTGTCCCTCAATCCCCTGGTGCACAGAGAAGGGTCTGATGAGCTCAGGAGAGGTTCTCCTATCACATGAAAGCCTTAACCATCTACCTCACCAAGGTTGTATGTGTATCTGCTTTGATCAACAGCACCCAGAGCCTGGTTCTTGCTGGTCCTTTCCCAGAGAGCTGGCCTCTTGCCCCCATGGCTAGACTGTGGTGATAATTCGTAACCCCTCCTCTTCTTCCTCCTCATCACCCTCACAACTATTCGTTTAACATTTATCAGGCCCCGAGCCCTGTGTTGAAAACACACCCTCCACATGCATCATATCATTGAAACATGCAAATCCTCCCATCTTCAGGCCTTTTGCACCAGCTTCCTAGAATGCCCTTACCTGGCTCTTCAAAAAGTATCCTCCTCCTAGCCTCCAGCTAAATACCGTCTCTGTGAGATTGTTCTTTTATTCCTTTTCACAGTGCTTAGCACTCAATCACATGGTCAATTTCGTTCATCTGTGATAGGTTTCTGTCTGCCCCCCACGTTGGAACGTAAGCAGCTGGGGATGGGAGGCAGGAATCCCTTCTGTCTTGTTCTGTGTGGTATGTTCACTGCCCAGAAGAACACTCTGAACAGAATCAGTGCTCAAACCCTGTTCGTGGAATGAACGAACAACCCTATGATGTAGGGGATATCATAATCCCCATTTTACTTATAAGGAAACTGTGGCCGAGACAGCAGGTATAATTAATTAATTTCTCCCCAGGTTACGGGATACCGAATAGAATGATGGGTGCTGCTGTTCATCGCAGACCTGGTCCACTGGGGAAGCCCCAAACCACGCTGCTGCCAAAACGCTTCTTTCCATTCCTTTTCAGGGTCAACTCTATCTTGGATCAAGGTCAAGTTCACCAAAACCTATTGGACTGTGACCTAGACAGTAGTTTGTGGGAGGTCAGCTATCTCCGACCAAATTTCCCTCTCTCTGTTTTCTCATTACCCCCACCCCCCAGATCATGCTTTCAGTTCATTCGTGATCTTGTATTCTTTTAAAATACTTGAGAGCAGGGACATCTGCGTGGCTCAGTTGGTTAAGCATCTGACTCCTGATTTGGGCTTAGGTCATGATCTCAGGGTTGTGAGATTGAGTCCCATGTCGGGCTCTGGCCCTCAGTGGGGAGTCTGCTTGAGATATTCTCTCTCTCTCTCTGCCTCTGCTCCTCCCCTCCTCTCTCTCTCAAAATGAATAAATAAAGTCTTTAAAAAAATACTCAAGAGCATCTATGATGCGTGAGTCCCCGGCGTGGTGCATCCTCCTGTCTAAGTATGTAAATGGCACCAGACTCCCTGGTAGGGAGGGAAAACTATGGGATAGCCAGGTTTCTGGGGGCCGACAAGAAGGAGAGATGTAATTGTGTTGGGAAGTGGGGGGGGGGCACTGTGTTTGTGTCCCTGTCACCTTCCTAGTCCTCAGCACTGTTTCGGTTCTCAAAAGTATCAGGAATATCAAATCGGATTATCCTTACCCAAACTCACTCCAGCTCTTCTCCTCCCTCTCGATAGGGTGAGGAGTTCAGGCTACAAGAGACATGGTATTTGTTCACACTGTTGTTATGAATCAGAAGATCAAGGTAAGAGACAGTAAATTTCTGCTTGGTGCCTAAGGTGGAGTATAATTAGTCAATTCCATTAGAGGTTCAAGGGAACTCATGTGAGTCTAACTCCAATTTACAGTGTGTTCTGTGAGAAAGCCCATTCTTGTTTCAGAGAGCTGGCCTGCCAAGAAGCCCCAGGGACTGTAAAGATCCAGCAGGTCTGTCTCCTAGAATTCAAAGAAGAGACACTCAGAGATCACTTAGCTTGTTGTAAATGGGTTTTAAGAATATACGGGATCATAAAGTGCAAGAGGAATTCATCCATCAGCCAGGGAGTCACACAACTCCCCAGCCTCCCTGGTTCTCGGATGCTCAGCATGCTTCCCAAGAAGCCAGCACGATTGCCAAACCCTGCTAAGGACATAAGTGGGTGCCTTCAGAGACCGCACCTCTTTCCTCTGCCCCCTGCATTTACATTTCACAAGGGAGGAAGTGGTTGGGTTGAACTCGTGCCATTTGGTGTGGAACCTCTGCACTGGGCTGAGTCTACACTGGTGGACTCTGGATTGTCTGAGGCTGCTGGGCTCCACCCCAAATGCATGACATGAGGTCAGACACTGTGTTTCTCAAGGTCATTGTGAGGCTCAATGAGGTAGCCTCTGTGAGTATACTTGTTTGTGCTCATAAAAGCCATGTCTTCATTTTGCTACGAACTTCCTTGGACTGGAACTAGCCCCTGTCCCCCCATTCACCTCCAGCAGTGCCCTCCTGCACCCTACGATCCAGGCCCATCAAGACTGTTCCCATGTCTTGAATGTGCTGGGTTCACTCTCATTGCCATGAACCTGTGCATGATAGTCCTGCTGCTTTCACCATGAGCCATTCCTGCACAGGACTCCACACCCACCCTAACCTTCCACAGGAGCAATTCTGTGTCTTTTTGGGGCTCTCCTTAAACGGCACTCCCTTCAGAGTCTCCCCTGACTCTCCTAGACCATTTTAGATGCCGCTGCTGTGATTCATTCAAGCTTCTTATGCCAGCTTAGCACCTGTCCAGCAGCGCAGTCTTCCCTCTTCCTCCTGGAATTAGGATTGCTAGATTTACCATATAAAAAAATGCAGAAGACCAGTTAAGCTTGAACTTCATAAACAATGAGTCTTTTTTAAGTATACATTTACCAATTACTAAAGAAACAATTTGTCGCTTACCTGAAATTCAAATTTAACTGGGCATTCTGTATTTTATCTGACAACCCTATCTGAAATGCTTATTTTCCTTCCAAGGAGCTGATCATCTCATTGCTGGAGATGGAGCTCCTATGTCTTAAGACTTCCGGCTGAAAATCTTAGTGACAACTATGAAAACCTGGTTTTTCCCCATCTCACCGTTGTTGACCACAAAACCAGAGGGGTGGTATTGCCACCTACTGAAATCTTTGCAATCCAGCAGATAGAGCTCCACCTCCTCCTCCAAGGTCCAGCCACCTAGACTTCCAGGATGCACTTCTGGGGCCAGGTTGGTTCAAGGTTTATGCAGAACAGACCTCTGTCCTAGTGCTAATCTCAGCTAACTATGCTCCATGGCCAAGCTGCCCCAAAGACGCTTCCCAGATACCAAGCCTGCCCTGGAAGGCTAGGCTGAGATTAATTGCTGTAGCTAGCACCCTAGGGACCCCAAACCACCGTGTCCTCTTGGACTGGACACCGGTTTTACAATTTTTATCTCCAAGGTGATTTTATATCAGGAGCCCCATTGCCTTTTTCTGCTACCTGGCCTTGGTGAGGAACATCTTGACAGATTTAATTAAATTTGAATTGCAGGAGGAGTGTTTGGGTTTTCGCAAAACCATTCCTCACCAAAAGACAGATTTTTCTTCATATTTCTCACTTTCTCAACAGGCTGAAGCTTTGCATAACAAAAGTTCTTTAAAAATTCTGTGTTAGTGGATCCCACTACCGTTATTTGTTGAATGAATGAGTAGTGTGGAGAAAATGCGTATCTCAGACATCTACTGCAGACCAAGAGGCTAACTGCTTTGCATTTTTAACTCACTGAGTCTCACAGATGTACTCTTGGATTGGGGCAAATATTACATTTTTAGAGGAGGAACCCGGGGCTCAAAGGTTAAGTAAATAACTAAGTTCACACCAGCATCTTGAGATTTGGGATCTTTTACAAAGTATCGTAGGAGACGTGTATTTCCCCCACACCATTGATTTTGGATTCGGCTATGGGACTTGTAGTGCCCAAGGAGATATTCAGGTATGATTCAGGGTACAAAGAAGGCCCCAAGGATGCCCAGGTGTTTTGGCCCAGCTCTCCTGTTCTGGTAACATGCCATGCAAACATGTAGCGAAGATTCTCTCTTTGACCAAACTCTCCTGGGGCTCCCCTGAACTTTTCAGCTTAGGCTTCAACTTTTGGATACCTGGGTTCATCTCCAGATTGTCCAACCTTAGCCAGAATCCCTCCTCCTCTTCTGACCACCTTGGATATCTAGCTAGTCCTTCTCCCACTAGCCCCCAGTGACGTCTGATCACTCTGGCCTGCCTTCGCCAGGAATCCTGCTAGGCTGGCTTAGCCAGAATCCGCACCCCCAACACTTAGCCTTATGTTTCCTCTTAGTACTTTTCCATCCACTGACCCCTACCCTGCTCCTTGGCTATAAATCCCCTTTTCCTTGCTGTAGTTGGGGTGGAGCCCAATCTGTCTCCATCAATGCCAGACCCCAGCACAATGGCCCCCCCTTGAAGAAAGTCGGCCTTAACCATCTACAACAAGGACACGAATGTTCTTTTTCTTTGACATGTGCCTCTGGGGGCTGCTGGTACAAGGAGGACAGGATTCATGGAACAGACTGAGCCCAACCCCTACCTAGCTGACTTGCCGCTTGAAGCAGAGCTACCCAGCTGGACGAAGTCTATGGGTACGCAACTGACATGCAGACCAGGAAGCCACTGAGATTTCGAGATTGTTTTCTAAGCAGCGGAAGATGATTTTTACAGCTAGGCGGTCACATTTCCCAGATTTCAACCCATAAGATTTGAATGCGTGAGTTCATGCCACCTGCACTCACCCCTGGAGCATGGCAAGCTCCACCTGTCTGTTAGGTGTGTTAGGTCTGCAGGCTCTAGATATCACAGGAGCCGGAAACCTGCAGAGGGAGTGAGGGCCTCTAGGGAAGTTTTAAAGCACAGCTTTGGAATAGGAAACAAGGTTGTCAATATTTATTTTCCTGAAAAAATTAAAAGTCTGTCTTCTCCTCCTCCTCCTCCTTCTTCTTCCTCTTCCCCTTCTTCACTATTCTATTTTCCCAGTTTGATTAAGTTTCTGTTAAGCTACATTCAAGTGAACTAATTACTTCATCTGCTACGTCCATTCCACTCGTAGGCCTGTTCCAAGAATTATTCATCTCTGACATCGTGTCTTTCATTTTCATTTCATCCTTGTATAGCTTCCATCTCTGCCCAAATCTCTCATCTGTTTATTCATGTTGTCTTTCTTGTAGATTCTCCAATATACTAATTTTAGTTTTAAAGTCTCTATCTCATCAAGACAATACCTGCACCATCTCTGGGCCTGGTTTTGTTGAATATTTTATCTTTTGATAGGGGGGCCTTTTTTTTTTCCTTACCTTTTTTTTTTTTTAACATGTCTTTTAATTTTTTTATTGAATGCTGAGTACTGGGTGTAAAAGAACAAGGAAGAGTGAGATGACTTGACTGATGTCTGGAAATGGGCATGCCTCTTCCTCCATCAGGTCTTTTATATTGGATGTGGAGTCAATCTCATCTATAGCTGAGCTAGGTTTAATTTTATCATTGCTGTTACTGCTATGATTCACTTCAGGGTAACACAATCTTCAAATTCCTTTAGGAGCCACTACTTCATGCTTAATTTGAGGCCCAGAGTTCTGAAGGGTTTTCCTCAATATCCCTCTTGCACTCTGAGCGGGTCCTCCAATCCTGCCCCAGAGAAGGAGTCCTGCCCTACATCCAGAAGTCAACTTTTGTTGCTCACACAAGACTAACGGGAGGGCAGGGAGTTTCTTAGATCTGCTCTAGCCTTTGCCTTTAGATAGATCTGTGCACCTGCTCTTGGGGGGTGGGGCTTTCTCGGCATTCCTACCCATCCCCCTATGACAAACAGTCTTTGCCAGGTCAGGTCTAGAGCTCAGGCAGGTTTCCTGTCCTCCAAGCCTCTACCCTATGGCAGCTGAACGGTGCCCTTCTATAAAGCAGGGTTTCTGCTACTGTACTGGCCGCAGATGGTTTTTGTCTAGTGTTTATGCAGTATGGAGGGGGGTAGATTTTTTAATCCCTCTCCCAGTGGCATTTGAGAGTTTCCCAGTGTCAGGGCAGACTGGGAGGTTTTGCTATGTCTTTTCCCAGAGGTGTGCAACTTTGGTCTTATGTCCAAAGGATGGTCAGGACTGGGACCTGGGATGGTTCTTGCCCCTCGTGTGGTGGAAGATAGCTTTTGCTTGGTTTCAGTGGAACGTGTATGGTAAGATGGGTTTCACATCTGTCTCAAGTGGCAGGTGATCACCATCTTGTACTCACTGAGGGCCTGAGGCATAGATGGATTCCTCAGGTGTCTGGAAGGTTCTGTAGGCTTGAGACACTGAGGGGGTCCTAGTGAGTAACCACTGGAGGTCTATGGAACAAATCCCATCAGTGGATACAGGATTCCTTCCGGCTTAGGGAATGCCCAAGGATTCTAAATTGTTATGCTCACCCTGACTTGGAACTTAAGAAACTTCAAGATTTTTATTGTTTTAATATTACTCTCTTATGAGTGTGACCACCCCTTCCTGCCAAAGATGTAACCATTTATAGCTCCCATCTCCCCTCAGAGGAGCCTGTTTGGAATATTTTTCTTATATTTTTCTTATAACCTTAGCTCTCTTTTGGGCTCCCAAAAATAGGATTATGTAGATTATCTAGCTTTTTCTCATTGTTAGCATAGGAATGACATTCTCTTGCAGATTTTAGCATCTTACGGGACTATAGACCCATTCTTTTTTTTTTTTTTTTAAGCTGATTTTATTTCATTTATTTTTTTATTTATTTTTATTTTAAAGATCTTATTTATTTTTTGACAGAGAGAGAGACATCGAGAGAGGGAACACAAGCAGGGGGAGTGGGAGAGGGAGAAGCAGGCTTCCCGCTGAGCAGGGAGCCCGATGCGGGGCTTGATCCCAGGACCCTGGGACCACGCTTAATGACTGAACCACCCAGGCGCCCCTACAGACCCATTCTTAATATTGTCTCAAGCTCATACAAAGGTTACAGCACCTTCTCTGGGCGTTTTTCTTTTTTTCATTGGCTCTTTGTTACAGCAGATGGTTTTTCCCCTTTGATTTGTCTCCACATCTCTTCTGCACTTACTGTGCAGAAAGACAAATAACCGAAACCGTAGCATCGTCAAACCTTAGTCTAAAGTGTACCGTTGTTACTTTACAGTTTCCAGGGATTTTATATCACTGCCAGTTTGCAATATCAAATTAAGAGTTCTGCCATATTTGTTCAGCATCCAGCTACAAACGCCACCTGCAGACTCTCCCGTATTCTGGATCTCTTCATTTTTTTAATTTAATTTTCTTTTTAAAAAGATCTTGTTTGTCAGAGAGAAAGCGTGCACACAAGCAGGGGGAGAGGCAGAGAGAGAGAGAGGGAAAAACAGGCTTCCTGCTGAGCAAGGAGCCCGACATGAGGCTCGATCTCAAGACCTTAGGATCAAGACCTGAGCAGACGCTTAACTGACTGAGCCACCCGGGTGTCCCATGGATCCCTTTATTTTTAAAAAAGATGTATGTATTTATATATTTGAAGGCGGGGGAGTGGCAGAGGGAGAGGGAGAGAGAGAGTCTCAAGCTGACTCTGTGTGGAGCACGAAGCCCGACGCTGGACTCCATTTTACAAACGACCTGAGCCTAAACCAAGAGTCAGATGCTTAACCGACTGTACCACCCAGGCACCCCAGGATCCCCTCATTTTAACAGTGGTGTCTGGGTCACGAATCTTGGGATATAAGCAACACAGCTCGGTCAGTCTTTGATCAAAGTAGGAGTTTACTGGTGGTTCAGGAATTGAGTACATTCAAGGGTAGAACAGCTGGATCCAAAATTTCTGTGTTAACAAGTCTTTCTGATTCACAGATCTGCCTTCTTCTCTACTGGCTTTGTTCTCAGGTGGGCTCTCTCTTGGTGCAGACAAAGCAAAGACAGCCGCTTGTAACTTTAGACTCAGATTCTCCCTGACGCAGGGATTGCAGGGAAGAGGGATACCTTCATCACTCCAAGCTCAAACAATGTCTAGGGTTATACACCTTACAGGCTCAGGGCTCAGTCGCCTGCCCATTCCCAGAGCCGGCGGAAAGGTTCAGCACTAGCTGAGATCACAAGCATGGAGAATGGAGAAGGTTAGTTTCCTGGAAGGGACACATTTAGAGAAGACACAGCAAGTTTCAGATATTATTGCAATCAATTCTCTTCTCTACGATGCAGCTAGTGAAAAGCAATCATGACTCACGAACCATCATGAACAGCTTTAGAAATTATGAATTATTTTAGTGCTTTAGTTAACCTGGCTTTCTGGGTGGAGGGGCACATCAAAATCTGGGTCCATTCATGGGGTTATAGCACACACGGGAATGTCCTTCCGCAGGTGGTGTCTGAGGCTGAGGCTGGCCAGGAGAACTGTGACCTTGGACGTAGGATATTTGCTGGTCATCAGCTCCTCTCCTGGCTGCCCAGTCTGGACTTCGTGCACCGTGTCTACTCACCACCATCACCTGCGTGGGCGCACAATTTACTCCTGTCCTGCCTATACTCAGGCGACCTCTGAGATGATGCTTTGGGAAGAAATCCTTCACAGCCCCCAGTTGGTGTCTGAACTCTGATTAGGAGCCAAGTGACCTCAATTTCACAAACCTTGGATGGGACCAAGCAAATGCTCCTTATTCAGCACAAACAGCCCCTGATACAGGAGGGCTGGCTGGGGGCTGGTAGCCTTGGAAGGGGGGAGCAGTAAAGGAACAGCGTTTAAGGGCTTAGAAACTCAGTCTTAACAGGTTCGCAAGTCAAAAAGTGGTCTTCTGAAGCCTTTAAACAGGGCGGCCACTCACGGTTCAACTCCATGAGGTGACTGTGGCCCTTGGAATTGTACAACGTGGGGGTACAGCCTTTAGAGACCCCCATGTGTGCCCCAGTATTGTGATGGGGCAAGCGACTCACTACACGCTTCCCCCCCCGAGGAATATGCAAGAAATCAAGGTCAAGAGCAGAGGTGCGGGGTGGGAGAGATCACTCAAAGACAGAAGGAGTATTTGAGGTGCTGGACATCTTTGCAATAGAGGGGAGAGACTTGGAGGGAGCCAGTTCTGAGTCCAGACAGTGGAAAGATCATTCCAGAAAGGAGGCGTGATAGGTTCTGAATGATACCAGGGGCTGGAAATAGGAACATGGCAGTGTGAGGGGCCAGAGTCAGATTTTGATTCAAAAGTATATTTAATTATATAGGGGACCCAGAGGGTCCCGTTGGGAGAATGAGTTGCCTATCACATGCTCTCCCCAGCCTGTGGGCCTTTGCAGAAGACCTTCCCCCCTCAGGAAACCCTTTCAACTCCTGACCCAACTCTCTGTGTCAACCCCTTCACTTATTCGTACTTTATTTTTCAAGCTCATTTGAGGAATTGCTTCCCCTGGGAAATTTCCACCAAACATCTGTCTCCCGCTCCCTAGTCAGATATGAGCACCTCGTCATCTGTGCTATTTCAAAACCCCTGTGATTCCTCCATCTTCACCACTACCCTTAACATCATCATCATCACCATCAACATCTTCAGAAAAATTTATTATTATTACTAGGCTTATTACAATTATTATATTTGATAATGTTGTTGCATGTTATAATTATGACAATTATTTTTTTTAGATTTTATTAATTTGAGAGAGAGGGAGAGTGGGGTGAAGGGCAGAGGGAGAAGCAGGCTTCCCGCTGAGCAGGGAGCCTGAAGCGGGACTCGATCCTGGGACTCCAGGATCATGACCTGAGCCAAAGGCAGACGCTTAAGCGACTGAGCCACCCAGGCGCCCTAATTATGACAGTTATTAATATTAAATAATACGATTATAAGCGAGGCCCTTCCCGTGCCCGTCACTGGGACCCAAGGCTTTGCGAGCCTAAAGGGTGAGTATTGTCTCCATGTCCCCCCCACCCCCCTCTGCCCCTGAATGAGGAAACTGAGATGTGGAAATGTGGATTAACTTGGCTGTGGACACCTAGTGAGCAGGTGGGGAAGCCCAGAAGTGAACTCGGGTCTTTCTAAAGCACTTACCACGTGGTTCTGTGATTGTCTATTCTCATGCTGTCCTTCCTATCTCTGCTACCACCTGCTTTGTGGAGGACAAGGCACAGAGGAGGATTCCGTAAACCTTAACTAATTTTTGCTGCTGACTGTATACGCCAAATGACCAAGAAAGGGGTGTTGTGTGCCCATTGTTTAAGGGCACGAAAGTGCTAAGAAGAGGGGGGCAGGAGATGATCCCCAAACTCTGAATAAAGGGCTCAGACCCTAATGAACTTCCAATGACCATCCCAGGGGACACGCCAGTGACCAGAAGACACAGGGCAGGGACAATGGCCTGGGCCTCTGTGAGCTTCTGGAAACTTAGTCACTTCCCTACCCTTGTCACTCTGTTGCTCCTGGCTTGTCCCCACCCAGGAATAAGAGCCAATAGAAAATCAGGAAGAAGAAAAGAAGCCTCAGAGCATGACCTTCAGGATGGGAAGGGGTGATCGAGGGATGGGGCAGGGAGGATGCTGGCTACAGACTGAAGTCACGAGGCTGGCTGGAAGGGGCAGGAAGGCAGGGGACTGGAAACACAGGGCTCTGGGTAGGTTCAGGTGGCGGTGGTAAAGAGCACAGATCTAGGAGTCCAACAGGTCACAGCTTAAACTTACGCCCGCCACATCAAGCATAATTCTGCTGCTGCCCAGAACTTGAGCATCCTCATCCTTAACACGGAGTCACAATACCCCTGCTTGCAGAATGCCAGAAGAAGGTTAAATGAGTTAACATCATAGGGCCCTTTGCTCAGTACGTGGCAGATGGTAAGCTCTTACTTCTACTGTAATTGCTGTTTTAGTCATGAGGACCAGAGGCTGGGCCTCCTGCTGACTTGTGACTTCTGGTTAGGAAGAAGGCACCCCTACAAGGCATAGGAAGAGGCAGGGTGCCTGTACCAGGCCATCATATAGACTGCCAGTTCTAAGGGGTGGTGTGGAGGGAAGGGCCTCAGATAGGAGGGGCTATGACAGAATGACCATGACCTTGAGTAGGACAGTATTACCCTCCAGATGGAAGCCCCAGGTCCAGACAGAAGCCAGAAACCAGATTGAGATACCCTTACTCCAGGCCACTGGTCAAGGCCAAATACTTGAGAGATGTTATCAAGAAGCTAGCAACAGAACTGAGCTGGGAGAAGATATGTCCAGAAAGGGAGGTTGAGGGCTTGAGTATCAAATCTGAATTGCGAGGGGCAAGGGGAGAGTCCACGGATGGTGGAGGACAGGGGAAGGGTGTCCACCCTGGGGGTAGTGATGAACTGTGCGGAATCCCAGCTGTGCTAGCTTGCTAGCTGAATGACCTTGGGCAAGTTACTTAACCTCTCTGGGCTTTGGTGTCACCATCAATAAAATGGGATTGAAGGCAATAACACAACGTAAGATTTAGTGTCGGGTGAAGATTCAAGGAGTGGATGAGCATTTAAGTATCTGGCACATAGTCCATGGTCAGTGTCAGCTCCTGCTGTTATTTGATGAACTCTGACTCAGGATTTTTAGGGTAGTATCAAAGGGAGTTCATCCCTGCTCACCAGGGTAGGAAAGCAGAAGGGATGGGGAGCAGGACCCCTAGCTGAGAGCCAGGTAGAGAGGGGAGGTGCCTGGAATGGTTGGTAGGTAAGAAAGGTGGTGAGAAGCCAGGCAGAGCTGAGAAGAGGGGATCGCCATCTGTTCCATGGCCTGAATCTTGGGGAACAACACTGTAGAATTCAAATGTCCTTCAACACTCATACAATCTCCAAAATTGTGCATTGATCTTACTTATTCTTTCAGAAATATCCCACATGGGTCTGCAGCATGTCAGGGTACTATTGGTACCAGGTACTATTGGCCAGGACAGACTTCCCTACCTCGTGGAACTTACAGTTCAATCAGAGGGGAGGGGGAGTGTCTGGAGCGCAGGGTATGAAACAGGTGAAGGAAACATCATGTGCAAAGGGCCTGTGGTGTGAGGGAGCACATTAAAGAGGTGAGGGTACTAGTGCCAGAAGAAGAGGAACTGTTCGGTGGCTGGGCTCCAAAAGAGTAGGTACCCACGATACTTAGTTACTGATGAATAACTGAGGTCAGAGGTTACATGAATGTCAAGGTCAATCATCAAGTAAATGGCTAGGCTGGACTTCAAACTCAGGTATCCTGAAATCCTTGCTCTTGCTCACCACCGCCTGGACCTGTTCTGGTATACCCAAGGCAAGAAGGCACTCCCAGCCACCCTGGATTGGCACAAGGCATGGGTGTCCCCCAGCTGCCCACACATTATCCCTCCTGCCTAGGGAGCATATTTGGGTGGGAGACTGGGTAGCCACGGGAGACCTCTGCTTGATGGGCCCTTGCCGGAGCCTTTTACCTCCGTCTTGGAAACGCAATATTGAAAATCAATGGGGAGAAAGTATCTGAAAGGGGAACTAAGTCAAATATCCCAATACAGAGGAGTTAATCATCCAAAATTAACCTTATAACGTCTAGTATCAAACTGATCTATAAAGAAAATCAATGAGAGCGAATCAAACCCCAAGCCTCGCGTCCCACCCGGCTGTGGCTGTGACCAGAGTATGGCAATTGGGCTCTATTACCTGGAAACTATCCCTCAGCGGTGAATATATTTAGCCACGGGCTTTCAATGGATAGTTTTCATATACATTTCTCCTCTTGCATTTGCTTAACTGCCATTCTTAGAGCCTTAAATAAGATGCACTTAGCTGAAAATTGTCCTTCACCGAGGAGACACGCTGTTCCCACTGAGATAGATAATCCAGCATTGTATATTTTCGTGCTCAGAGGAAAGCAGGATGCTCATCAGGATGCAGCTACTTCTCGGTTCCAAAGCAGCCCAGAGCAATTTCTGGGGCCAGGAGGGTGCCCTGAGAGGCAGAGTAAAGGTTGAACAGAGGGGGACCTCTAGAGGCAGATCCAGGAAGGTAGTTTGGCCAAGCCAGACTCAGGGATGTTGGGCGCATTGGCCACGTGGTCTGGACGAATGAGGGAGGATGTCAGGGGTGGCTGGGACAGGGGCTGGGCAGCTGAACCACAATCTCTCCAAACCCTTCAAGCTGTTTCTTGATTCGGCACAATGGGAGTGATTTTGGTGGGGTGATTCATTGTCTATTCTTCGCAGTAGATATAAGCCCCATGAGAGCAGAAGGCTTGTCTGTTGTGTTGACTATGAAACTTCCCGCATCCAGAGTGATACTTGGCAGACAGCAGACATTCCCTCTCTGTGTGTGTAGATGAACTAAAGAACGGAAATAGTTCAGCAAAGTTCAACACCTGCTTTCAAGCAAAATCTCATATAGAACAAATGGTGGTGAGCTGGTAGTGATGAGAGCGATATGAACAGTATGGCTAAGTGACTGGCCTGAGGTAACACAGCTCCGAACTGATGGCCCTGGAATTTGAACTCAGGCCTTGGGCTCCCGTCACGCTCTAAGCCACTGCCCTGTCCCGCCCTCTGAGAGCAAGCTTGCTGAGGGAGGGCTGTGAGTGAGGGCGGAGATGGATAAAAATGTGCAGAGTGAATAGTGACGTCTGCAAGATGGTGGCGTAGGCAGCCCCAAGCTCCCGTCCTCCAGCACAGACCTCAAAAATCTAGCAGACAGTTTCAGAGCCAACCTTGGCGGGACTCTGGTGAATTATCCAAAGTTGATGGCAACCTGGTGAACGCTGACCCAAGAGAAAGTCAACTTAGAGAGAGTAGGAAAGTTTGGGGTGTTTTTTTATCTGCTCATGCCCCACCCTCTGAGAAATGATCATGCCTTGACCCTACAAAGGTACTCGTAGCATCATAACACACCAGATCCCTAATATTCCAAGTGGGAGCAGAAGAAGACTCACTATAATGGGAGCAGTGGGCAGGCCTTATTCCTTTCAGTTTCTCTTTCTTGAGGACCTTGACCATCACTTTTGCTCCCCACCTCCAGGGAGCCTTAGTTTCTTTCATCATGTAGGTCTAAGCATCAGCAGGGACCCTTCCCTGCAAAGTAGCTGGGATCATGCTAAACTACATGACGTGGACACTATGTTTACCGTCATCTTACCAATGGGTAAACTGAGGCTCAAAACGTTCAGTGGTATTTCCATGGTCCCTCAGCTACTAAGTATGGAATCCAGGATTGAAACACAGGTCTTTCTGAGCCCAGAACCAATGTTCTTTCCCACAAACTTTAGTGGCTCCCTTATAAACATTGAGAATCAGTGCTTTGTGCAAGTATATTTTGTCTGCATATAAATTGAGCATTTTCCAAGAAAATTGAAGGCTGCTTAACATGAGAACATTTATTTATGGAGTTAAGAGTGAGACGGTGAGTGTTTCCAGAGCAGCATTTCTTACTTCCCTGCGTTCATCCTTTGTTCTCTCTGTGATGATAAAAAATGATTAAAATTTACAGGAAAAAGAAAAGTTTTCAAAAACTTCCCACAAAAATCTGATTTTGTCAAAACAACAGCAACAGCGGGATTTCTCAGCCTTGTAGACCTACAGGATGGCTGCCTTGGGACCAGACAGACCTGGGCTAGACAACTAGCTCCCACATTTCTGACTCAGAGCAAGTTTCTGAAACTTTGGGGCCTGAGCCTTCTCATCTCTCTCATTCATTCATTCATTCATTCACCAAACACGGACTGGTCCCAGCCTGCTCTGCTAATTTCGCTGTCACCTGTAGGCTCCAGGGGTTGCATGTGGAAGGGGCACAGGGAAGGAGGGGGACCACAGATGGATCCTCATGCAGACCTTCCCCCTTCCCTTTATTTTTTTTAAAGATTTTATTTATTTATTTGACAGAGAGAGACACAGTGAGAGAGGGAACACAAGCAGGGGGAGTGGGAGAGGGAGAAGCAGGCTTCCCGCCGAGCAGGGAGCCCAATGCGGGGCTGGATCCCAGGACCCCGGGACCATGATCTGAGCCGAAGGCAGATGCCCAACGGCTGAGCCACCCAGGCACCCCCCCTTCCCTTTATTAACTGTGTTCTCTCACCCACAAAGAGCAAGTAGGAAAGCCCCGGGTTGGCCCTGGAACCCATGTGGTGGATGTAAATGTGCCATCTCTGGGTCAGACTCCCTGGGTCCACATCCTGGCTCCGCCACTGATGGGCTCGCTGACCCTGGGCAAGTTATGTAGCTTTTCTGGCCTTCATTTCTTACTCTGTAAAATGAGGGTGCTGATAATAACAGCACCCTCATTATATATGTGTGTGTATATATATAATATTTCCCCATTTTACATAGAAGGAAGCTGAATCCCAAAGTGGTGAAATTCAGGGCTGCTGGGTGCCAGGTAGTGGTAAAGAACTTATGCAGGGGCTCCTGGGTGGCTCAGTCGGTTAAGCATCTGCTTTTGGCTCAGGTCATGATCCCAGGGTCCTGGGATCGAGTGCCGCATTAGGTTCCCTGCTCAGCAGGGAGTCTGCTTCTCCTTCTCCCTCTGCCTCTCCCTCTGCTTGTGCTCGCTCACTCTCTCTCAAATAAATAAATAAAATCTTAAAAAAAAAAAGAACTTATCCAAAGTCACAGAACTGGTAGGTTCAGATCCCTGTGTGTTTACATCTAAAACCTCAGTCCTTCTCCCACAACCAAGAGCTCTGCTGAGAAAGGAAGCGGGTGAGTTTTCTATGATGCTTGGTGGGAATCGTGGCTCTCCTTCTGAGTGTTCACTTCCCTTGGCAACCCCATCAAGGACCATGCCCCTAAACAATGTCGGTGTCCCAGACTATAGTTTGCAGAATTCAGTTTATTCCCTGTTGTGTCCGTCTTCAGTTTGCTGGCATCTCGCTGAGCCCTCAGGGGACAAGTCATAGCCGCGCTGAGGTATTGGAAAACTGTGGTAGTCATAGTACCTCGGAGTCTTTCTCCCTCCCTCCTCTATGTCCTGAGCATCCTGTCTCTTAAACATCTCATCCTATTGTCCCCTCTCCTTTCCGAGCCCTTAGCATCCTTCACCTGTAGGTCAACAGTGGCCTTGACTGGTCTCCCCACCTTCAGGTTCTCACTTTTCCATTCATCATCCTCAGCTGTCTCCATGTAAACTTCAAAGCAGCAGTTATGACTAGTCTGCCCCCTGCGTAACACCCTTCTCTGCCTTGCCATCACCTCTGTCAGATTCCTTCAAGGTCTGTCCTCTAAGACATGCCTGGGAATCTGACCTTTGCCTCCATATCCAAGAATCTCTCTTCTCATACCTACCCAGGGTCTCAACTCACTAGCTATCAACCAGGCTCTGGGATCTCTGACTCTTATACTTTCAAACGGGCAGCCCCTACGACCTTGAACAGACAGTTCAATCCTATACCTTCATCCAGTTCACTTCTTAAAATTCTAAGTGCTCAGCTGATGGTTCACCTCCTCCAGGATGTCTTCCCTGATTGCACGGGTGTAGGTCCTCTGCCTTTGCACCCCACGATGCTCCGTGCCACGTCTGTCTGTTTGCTTATACCCCCTGCGATGGTTTGAGACATGTTTTCAGCAAATATTCACTCTCTTCCCTTCCCGCTATGTGTGTGCTTGCCCCCATTGATGTTGACATACTTTGGGCAATGGGATGTGCGTGAGGATGATGCAGGCAGAGGCTTAACTGTGCTTACATGGTTGGGCTCGCATTCTTGTGCTCCTGTGATCCACCGGAGGAAGAGAAAGCCCCAGGTAGCTGCTGGCCCCTTCACTCTGGCTACAAAATGAATATATAAGGAACAGCCTGGAGCCAAACACAGTTGATTGGCAGCCCACAGCATGGATGACCAACTGGGCCCAGCCCTAACCACCCTGCAAGCATGAGAACAAATACTAGTGGTCGTCAGCCAGCCAGTTTATTAAACAGCATTCTGTGGCAAGAGTTGATGAATATTTATTTTTTTTAAAGATTTTATTTATTTATTTGACAGAGAGAGAGCAAGAGCAGGAACACAAGCAGGGGGAGTGGGAGAGGGAGAAGCAGGCTTCCTGCCGAGCAGGGAGCCCGATGTGGGACTCGATCCAGGACCCTGGGATCATGACCTGAGCCGAAGGCAGACGCTTAACAACTGAGCCACCCAGGCTCCCGATGAATATTTATTTTTCACTTGCTTTCCCCCTCTTTGAATCTGTGAGCAACCGGAGGGCAGAGACTGTCCCTTACATATAAATCTACATCCCCTGCATTCAATATATGATTTGGCACATTAAAAAATGCTTGATATCTGTTTGAAGGGAAAAAGAAGGCAGGAGGAGAGGAAAACAGGGGGGTGGGGTGGGGGGAGAGAAGCCAAGAGGAAGAAGAAGGAAAAAAATAAAAGAATGATGATATTCTCAGCCAAGCTCAAAAGACTTTGTTAAAACTGCTTTTTATTGGCCCCTGAGTTTAATGATTAAGCCCATGCCAACGAAACTGTCGGGAAAGATTCAGGAAGGAAGAAATGAAATGAAAAGTTACCAAAATGACCGTCTATCAATCTGAATTCATCTCAGAAAGAAGGGAAGTAGGCTACTCGGCCAGCTTTAAGGGTGCCCAAGTCCTACAGAGACAAAGTTACCCCTGGCAATGGCTGGACATTGACTGATACAATGACATCTTCTTCTGAAGGAGATGAAGGGGGTGCCGGAGATGACCGGCCAAGAGCCGTGGGGCTCATGGTAGCAACCACCATGGACGTGGCCTCCTGCTTCCCTTGAACCTCCCCCTCTCATTTGGAAGGATTCCGACTTTGAGCACCATAGGCAAAAGTTCAATGGGTGTTGGTGAAAGGAAATGGATGGTGGATAGGTCGCTCTGTTGGGAGTCAGAATTTCACTTACTGGATGATTTGGCATGAACTATCTTCCCTAAGCCTACCCCTTTGCCGAAATAATTTGTACTTTTTATTTTCATCTTTTCTGGCACCTCAGAGAGCACCAGGAAGTTCAGATTTCGGATCCAAATGTTTTCTCTGTTCCCAGAGCTATACTTTCTCCAGGCCAGGAAGATGAAATTTTTTTAGCCTTCCTTAGGGGTTACCTAACTAATACCAAGAATCCAATGATAATTACCCCGTCTGGAGCACTCGGGTCAGGCACTTTACATCAACGATCTCCTGTAATTTCTCGCAAGAACGCAGGAGAGCTGGGGGCAGAGGGAGGGGATGGGAGGAGGGAGAAGGACGAGTATTTCACAGATGAGGAAACTAAGGCTCAGAGGGGTAAGGAACTTGCCTTTGATCATCTAGTGGGGAGCAGACCGAACTAAAATTCAAATGCAGCGCTGTTGGAAGCCAGCTGTCAAGTCCAGCACATTGTGTCACGTAACATCGTCTCTTATCTCTGGCTCCGGTCTGCCCATGAGCAGGAGGTGCTCTTGCCCGTCTGAAGAGGCTACTCCCCTGACGGGGAAGGCTGCAGCAGAGTCGGGAAGTTTAGCATGTTCACTGTCTTCCAAAAATTAGCATGTCAAAAAAATCTTTCTTTGCCTATGATAACTCCGGTCTCCAGGGAAACAGGGTTATAATACAATGCGGGTGGCAGGAGACAAAACCATCGTGCAGGTGGGTTGCTAAGTGCTCATGCTGGGTACAGGAGCCCTAAGAATGAGAAGGTGAGGTTTTTAACCTCAGCTCTACTGTGTGGCCTGAGCAAGTCAGCTTGGTCTTCCTCAGCCTCACTCCTTTGAAAAATGGAAGTGGGGATTTTTGCTCTGCATATTTTTGATGGTAAAAAAAAAACAACACCTGGAAACAGCATAAATGCCCAACAGTAGGAAATGGGCGACATTTTGACATATTCATATCATTTCATGGCCATTAAACAATGATGGGGTGAAATACGGACCTGTTTCATGTTTAACTAGGTTTCAGGCACTGTGTTTTAATTTTCCCTCAAATCTACAAGGTTTTTATCAAGTCCATTTTATAGATGAGGTGAAGTAATTTGCCCAGAGTCACAGCCAATATGTGAAATCAGAATTAAAACCAAGGCCACCTGATCTGGAACTCACTCTGACCACAACATAATTACATAGAAATATGGTCTAGTTTTAAACTTTAAAATGCAAGTTATAAAATGGAATGATTGTCAGTTATTCATTACAAGGTAATAAGCCACCACCTCAAGATGTAACAGCTTCAGGGCCACCTGGGTGGTTCAGTTGTTAAGCGTCTGCCTTCAGCTCAGGTCATGATCCCAGGGTCCTGGGATCGAGCCCCGCATCAGGCTCCCTGCTCGGCGGGAAGCCTGCTTCTCCCTCTTCCACCCCCCCCCCCCCGCTTGTGTTCCCTCTCTCGCTGTGTCTCTCTCTGTCAAATAAATAAATAAAATCTTAAAAATAAAAGATGTAACGGCTTCAAATAAGAACCATGTTATTTAATACAATTGATTTTTTTCATTTTTTTTACTTTTTTTTATTATTATGTTATGTTAATCAGCATACATTACATCATTAGTTTTTGATGTAGTGTTCCATGATTCATTATTTCTGTATAACACCCAGTGCTCCATGCAGAACATGCCCTCTTTAATACCCATCACCAGGCTAACCCATCCTCCCACACCTTAATGCAATTGATGGCATTTTTGAGATTCTGCAAACCAGGCTAGGCTCAGTGGGGTGGTTCTTCTGTGGGTCTTGCTATGGGTATATTCACAGGGCAGGGCAGGTGGGGTCTGAGCTCAGCCTGGAGGCTGGAAAGACTGGGTTCTCTCTCTCCATGTGGTTTCTCCAGCAATATAGGCATTCTTCTTGCACTCCTGCTCAGGGCACCCAAGAAAGCTAAAGTGGAGCTGATTTCTTAAGGCTTAGGCCTGGGATTGACACAGCTTCACTTGGCCACATTCTGTTGGTTAAAGCAAGTCACAGGACCAGCCGAGATGCAAGGGGAGAAGACTAGACAGGGTATAAATCCCAGAAACCTGCTGCATTGACCACCAATGTCACACACAACCGCAGTTAGGGGGAGAGAAGCCCACTAATGGGAAAGCACATTTATACAAGTACCCAAATGGAGATCCTTTCAAGCATGAACAGTGTTTACCTGGGTACAGGGAGAGACTATGAGTAAGATCTTTTTCTTCTTATATTGGTCTATCTGTATTTTCCAAATTGTCTAGAGTAAATATATACTAGCTTTATGTAAGTAAAATAATCGAGGTTACCTTTTGTTTCTAGGAATAATAAAATAACTCTTGGTCTGTCTGGTCCAACCAAAAATAGTCAGTGCTTATCTAGCCCTTACTCTGTGCTTGCACATATTAACTCTTTTTCTCCTCCCAGAAACTATGAGGTGGGTACTGTTATTATCTCCATCTCACAGACACACAAACTGAGGTACAGCCAGAGCTGAGAATCAAGGCCAGGCAGTCGGGCTCCAGCAAAAGGCTCAGTGCTTGGGTTTGCTCGGGTCCTTTGGATGCAAATTCTGGTATCTGGGACTTCTTGTTCTGCCACCCTCCCTTTTCTTTGTGTGTATTGATCTATTCTGGGAAATTAAAACCCATCACTCTAAGAAGTCCGTATAATTTCAGCTGTTCAGGCTGAGTGCAGGGAAACAGGGAAAAGGTGAGCAAGAGTGGACCTTGAGGTAGAAATCTCTGGACCCTGCCTGATGGTGTTTCCCCATTTACTATGAACCCTATTAGCCAACACACGCACTGAGAATTCCCCGCCCTATCACAGCACACACCCACAAAGGTACGTCCATGCACGTGTGGACAAACACACATGGATAGAGACGCATGTATCCACACTGATGCATGTATTGGGACAGCTATATGCCTGACACGATTTGCACATCCAAGCACACACACAGCCACACGGGGAAGCATGTGCATGCATGTACATACACTCACACGCTTCGAAAGTAAACTCACCGCGCACGTACATGCAGCCATTTATTTGTAGGAGGACAAAGGGATCTATATGCATATGCATGCATTCCCACTCTGCATTTATGCAAGTCATGCATTTACATGCTTGTGCTCCATGTGTGTGCAAATACAGGCATCTGTACACTGATATAGACCCACACACACAGCTACGCAAACTCCTATCCTTGCTCACCTTTCAGATTACTGAACTCCCAGAGAATCTCACAGAGAGACAGCCTCTGAAATATTCCTTACCTTCACAGGAAAAAAAAAAAAGCAGAGCTTTACATCTATACCTCCAGAGATGATTTTTATAGATTCGCTCATTCATTCATTCGACAAATATCTATTGAATGCTGACTACGTGCTAGGTTAGTTCTGGGTGTTGGGTATTCAATACTGAATAAAAAATATGAAAAATTCCCGAATAATGCCGAATAATGGCATCAGAAACCGCGGGAAGCTTGGGACCTTCTCCCACGGCCCCAGTGTTAGTGGGTGGACATAACCCAATCTGTGGGAGGTTTGTCCATCTGGCCACGGGGTGTAGCCTAGGAAAGATGACCGTGGCCGATAAAGCTGGGTTGGGACAGAAACCCAGGCTGACAGTGGAGTGCGGGTAAATGGAGGAAGGAAGTGAGGAGCAATGCCCAAACTGCAGAGGTGGGTAGCATCGAGAACAATCGTCTGTGATCAACTAATGGAAGCAAGAAAGAGACATTCTTCCTTTCTCCCTCCTCCTAGTGTATACTACGCACCAGGAAGGTGCCCCTTGAGTTCAGCAGCACAATCTGAGAAACTCTGTGCCTCAGAGAGCCTAGTGGATGCCTGGCGTAGGCAGAGGTAGTTGAATGAATGAATGAATGAATGAGTTCAATAACCCTAAACCTTGTTTTGTACCAGGCGCTGTTAAAATGCTTTATGTGAACATCGTATGATTTCATTTCATCTTGACAACTGCCCTTTGAAGGCAGAGAAACTAAGACACAGAAAGGTTAAGTAACTTTCCTCAGTGTCTACTAAATAAATGGATGGATAGATGAAGAGAAAGGACATAAAAAGTGATAGAGATGAAAGCTCTAAGGAGTTTAATCTGGTTGAGATTTCCCATTCCTGCCGAGTTCTGAAACACCCATTTATTTTAAGATGTGCCACGGATTTATTAATAGCTTTTCAGGGGAAAACAAACAACAGATCAACACACGTACACAAATCTAATCATATCAAATACATACATCAGTTGTTTGCTAGGTCCCGATGCGGAAGCCTCCACATGTGGGAAAACATGTGCCTTTGAATCAAGGAGTTGGGCGTGTTCTATTAGCCATCAGAAGCCTAATAATCAAGCAACACTGGCAGGGACCCGGCTGACCATACAGCTCTCCGTTCCTGCCTCTGCTCTCAGCCTGGGACCTGCCTGACTTGCTCGGTCTTTGCCGGCTTCAAGTCTTGCCTTTTGCTTTCTTCGTTTCCAGCTAATTGCCTTAGAATGCCCTGCTGCTAGCTGGAGGCTCTGTAACTTTGGGCTTCCAGCTACAGCTCCCAGCAGACCAGGGCACAGACCTGAAAAGGGGAGGCAAGATCACTTCCTTCACTGAATGCAACCGGGGCCAGTTAGGATTTCTGACGCCCGCCCGGCTTGGGTCTTGAAGCACCCCCGGAGGGTCTTGGCTCATTCATTTGTGATGCAAATCAAGGAATGTCAAAAAGATAAGCACTTCTCCACACCTGACCCCAAAATAATTATCAGAAACTTCTACAAGCCTTTCCTGCAGAAATGAGAGAGGGGAGGGGAGGTTCTGATTCTGGGATTTATAAAATCTTTGCGAGGCACTCTTGCATTGCAAAATAGTCTTCTTCTCTTTGTGTGGAACAGCCTTAAGGTTGAAGGAAACTATTTGCTACATTTCTAAAAACCAGTCCAACTTGATTTACTCCAAAGGGCCCCAAAGGACAACGCTATTTGAAAAATAGGTACTAGCATTTGAGAGACACTTGACAAAGATTCTCTCCTTGAGCAAGCTCAGGCTCCTCTGAGCGCTCTCCTTGACGAGACCCTGACCTTTGGGCTTCCATGTCATCTCTGCATTAATTTTGGCAAAACTCCTGCTAAGTCAGGTTAGCCAGAATCCCGCCCTCTATGTCTAACGAGGCTCCTTGTCCTCCACCTCATCCCCCCGGGTGACGTCTGACTAGCGTCGGCTGCCGTCAGCAAGAACCCTGTGACGTCATGTAGCCAGAACCCCTCCCCCCTTCCCCTTGATGTGTCCTCTTGGTAATTTTCCATCCACTGACCCCACCCTGCTCCCTGGCTCTTCCTTGTTGTATTTGGGGTTGAGCCCGATCTCTCCCGCCTCTGCAAAGCCTCATGCAGTGGTCCCTGCGCCTCTGGTAGTGGTCTTGAGTCAAGCCTCCCCTCACTGTTCTTTAACAGGTATCATGAATAATTGAATATTTGTTTCTCTAATGCACTTGATCCACTCTATGTGTGCAGCTTTAGTTACAGTAGTGGACGTTGTTTGCAGACATAGAAATCAGGGCATATAACATGGAATTCTCTGACTCTTGTGGTGTCTCCAGCGTCTATCATGTACAAGTTCTTCGCAGGTATTTGTGGACTGAAATAACCAGCCAATGCATTAATGAAAGAACGACTTAAGACGGTCCCGGAAAATCTCGACGAAAGCATGCCAGGTCAGTGGACCATCGACACCTTACACAACCCGTGTAAATACCCACCAAAATCAGCTGGGTGCTGCCGAGTGTCAGTGGGGGATATGCCCTGAGGTTCTGCTTAGAAGTCAGGCATCTTTTGCTCTCATGGTCTACGTCCCCGGGTAAACATATTTTCCTCCACAGCACAATGGAAAGTTGGGACTACACTTGGATCTTAACAACCCCCTTTAATCCACGTAGTTCATCCTTCAGGAGCTATTATGTAATCCCTCGTGGGGGACATAATGCCTTAATCCTGAGAAAACGCACCTGCCTACAAAAGTAATTAAGTGGAGATGCTCATGGTGGATTTTCAAGCAACGTGGCTCAAGGGGGTTTTCAGTAGCCCGCAGATGACTCCATAAAAGAAACTGTTGAAGCGGCTTCTGCCTAAAGCATCCCTGTTCTCCATGTGTGGGCATCTCATCCTCCCAAACCCTTCCTCCAGGTCTACAGGGAGTCACCACCTACCCCAGGTGGAGTTAGATGGAGGTTCTACTCCATCCTCCCATGCCTGTGGTCAAGGATTTCCAAGGACAGCTTGAGGCTCTGTATGGCCCTGAGGATCAGCCCACTCCAGGGCTGGGTCTTCCGCCAGGAGGACCCACTCTTGCTAGCTCAGCCAGGACTGGGTAAAGAAGGACCTGTTGCTGCAGCCTGTTCACTGTGGATGCCCCTCTCTGCTTTCACTCTTTGCTGGTTTAGCCTTTAGTTAATGTGTCTGTTAGCATACGCATTACAGTTTTGTTACAATGTGGTATCTTTGCTTTACTCTTCTAAGTGCTTTATTATGTTAATCCATTTCCTCCTTACACCTCCCCTACGAGACAGGGACAATTTTATTATCCCCACCCACCCATTCAATGTGCAGAAGGTGAAACTGAGAACCAGAGAGGTTGAGCGGCTTGCATAAGATCACACAGCGAGTGTTCGGAGGAACTGGGAGGTAGAATTGGCTTTAGGACCTGCTTTCTTAAGCACTAGGCTTTTGCTGTCAGCATTTGCCACTAGGTTGTAAGTTTGTTACAGGCAGGGACAGTGCCTGCAATGTAACTTTTTACCATGCAATCTTGACCCAGTTTTGGCCCTCGCCTAGGGGCCAGTCATTTTCCCTTCTTAAGCAGCTAATTAAGTTCACACTTCAACACTTCTCTGATAGACAGTCACATGAGGCACCCATCCTAAGTGCCCCGGGGCCAAGGACCAGACAGCTAGGGATAGCCCCTATATCCCAGAGCCCACCGCAAGCATTAGCCAACCCACAGGGAGCCCATGAAACCCAGCTCGCCCCACCCCACTTGCCAGACTTAAGCTGCCCCCTACAGCTCCAGCTTGCTGTTCCCCTGTTCCCCAACGCATCTCCACGCAGCCCTGCCTGGCAGCCTTGTGTCCCGTGCAGCTATGAGGAAGACTTCTGCCTCTCATCTCACCAAGTGCCGGTATAGGTGCCCCGCCATTGAAAGACTCTTTCAATTGTATGAAACACCTTATTCATTTCCGTGAGCCTTTCAGCACCGCAAACAGGACTTGGTATCAGGCAGAAAATGCTCCTAAGTATTTTGGGTAGAGAAAGAGACAGAGGAAAGGGGCAGAACTGGGGAGAGAAAGAGGGGAAGAAGGAAGAGAGGAAGGGGGAGGTGGGGGAGGGGTGGGGGGGAGAAAATGATGCGACTCCAGGAGACACAGAGCCGGTCACAAGCAGCATCCCTGTTGCCCGCCACCTCTTCCTAGACCCTGACACACAGTCCAGCGTGTGTTTGCTCTCCTTTTGATCAATGATGTGCTAGAGTCTAGGTGTCCAAATTGGATTTGGTGCAGCATTTCTGGGTTCCTGATGGCAAGAAGAACATCATGGTGGTTAAAGGTCAAGCACTGGAATCAAAATCCAGCTCTACCACCTACTTGCTTTGGGCCAAAGGACAAATTATTTCAACATCCCTGAACTGTGGCTTCTTTTTTTATCAATAGGTCATCATCCCTACTTCATAAGTGAAAATGGCATGGCCTGGTGTGTGTTCTGGGGGAGCCGTGTGGATCTTCCAGGAGAGAAGGAACAGCAAAGCATCTCCTTTCCTGTTTCAGGCTCACATGCAGGAAGAAAGCAGAAACACTTGTATGCTCTGGGCACCCAACACATGCCAGGCATGGCCACTTTTTTTTTTTTTTCCATCCTCACAAGGACGTGTGAGTCATTAGCCAGTAATCAGAGATGTTAGTTGAGTGACTCCTGGGCTCCCTGAGGGCATCCGCTACCCAGCAGGTGTCGCCCACAGAAAGAAGTAATAGAGAGGACTTCCAGTGTCAATTTTCATGGCTCTCAGGATGCAATCAAGAATGTCTATGTAGGCTCTACCTTCCCCCATAGGCTATCTGTTGACCCAGTCCACGAGAACTGGATTAAACCCCATCTCAGCGTATGATGAAGAGTCGGAAGAGCATAGTAATAAAAAAGAATTTAGAATGAAACAGATATGTCTAGCTGCGATCCTTCGACCTGCCAGTTTAACTGCTCTGAGCTTTATTGTCCTCCTCTGTAAAATGGTAATTGTGAGAGTTACCAGTCTCAGAAGTTTGTTGCGAGGATTAAATGAGATCATGTATGTCCTTAAATATTGTGTTTATCTGATGATACAGGGGCCTAACCAAAAAAGGTAGATTTTTCTCATTAAATAAGAAACAGAGAGATAGGCAGTACGTGACACCATCACCATCGAGGCTCAGATTCTTTTGTTTTCCTGCACTGCCATTTTTTCTAAATTTTATTTTACTATGTTAAATAAATTTAAAATAAAATTTTAAAAAATGCCATTCTTGGCATGAGTTTCTTTCTCTCTTGATCACAAGGTGGCTGCTGAATCCTGACCATTATATCCACATTCCAAGCAAGACAGAGAGAGAGGGTAAAGGCAAAAGACCGTCAAGTAGACTTGCCTCCTCATCTCTTCGGTCAGACTGTATCACGTGGCCACTTTAGCCACAGGAAATCCTGGGAATATTTTTTTCTGTGTACGTTGCCATTCTGAACAAAATCACAGACCTGTTAATAAGGCGTAAGTTGAGATTGAATATAAATATGCAGTCAGTAATATCAGCAGGAAAATCACTTTAGACAGTTCCCTAACCTAATAAGGCTTAGCTATTATAAAGGTGATAACAACTTACGATTTTTATTCAATCCTCACTCCTCCTAGGACTGGAGACTGACCCTGAAGCCACAGTCCCATTTATATCCAGGTCCTGCCATTTTCCTGAGCTCCTGTCACCCGAGAATGGGGTTCTGTTTCCTTTGTCCCGGTCACTGCTCAGAACCAGCATGCTGTGATTGGAAGTGTCTCCAAGAACAACTACACGGCCCTCCGGTCCCATCATTTGCACTGCCTCCTTGTCTCATTGGCCTCGATTTTCTCTTGGACTATCCAGTTTCTAGCCTGGCACATGAGTTCTCTTGGAAGTTACCAATAAAGCCTAGATGAAAAACTGGGACCCCCTTCCAGTGTCCCTTGAGCTTCCTATCCCAGGAGTCACATAGAAGCTGGCCGGTACTTTTCTTCTGGATGCTCTCTAGTCTCTGTTCCAGCCACATGCCTCCCTCACCAGGAAATCACCTTAATCATTAATCACCTTAGGGAGTGCTGTAGAGAGTGGGTGGAGAGTTCACTGGCGTCTGTGCTCCCCTAGAGCAATCCCCATGCAAATATCACTGCAACAAACATCCATATGCCAGTTTCCCTGGTGTAAGAGTTTCTTTAAAATATAAACCTGGGGGTGAAATTGCACAGCCATTGGGTATTCCCATCCTTAACTTTACTATATATAATTCCAAATTGCTTACCAACTCGTTGTTCAAATTTACAATTAGGCTGGCTGTGGGTAAGATATTCAGTTTCTCAACATCCTCACCAGCACTTAATATCGTTGGACCTTTTAATGTTTTGCAATTACAAGTCTGTAACATGGTGTTTCTTTGATGTTGTATTTCATATTTTCGTCATTACTGAGGGAAGGGACATCTTTTTATGTGTTTCCTAGCCATTCATAATCTGTAGAATCTCAAAGACACTGTTCATGTATAACTATGTTATCCAGTGCATAATTATTGATTTTGAGCTGTGGAGGAGAAAATTCCATTTGTCGCTGAGCCCCAGCCCTGCCTGGGTGTAGTAAAAACATAGTTCATTTGTGAAAAAGGGCCTGCGAATCTGCCCTGGGGTCTCTGAGCTAGGACTCAGGAATCAAGGTCCAGGGAAGGAGAGCCAGGGTTGAGTCAGGTTACAGAGACAACAAAGAACCCAGAATTCTAAACCAGGAGCCATTAACAGGGCAGGACTCAGATGATTCATACTGGACTGTAGCCAGGGCCCAAACAGCATTTTAGGGGACATAAGTTGAACTCGCAATGAAAGGTGGCTTACAGATCAGGCTCCAGGTAGAAGAGAAAATTGGGGTAGGGGGTTCTAGGCAGCCAGGAGCCAAAGACTCTGTCTCAGTCCAAGTAGGGTAGTGCCCCTGAACCATGGTACAATAGTTCACAAGGAAAAGGTTGTCAGAATAGGAGAATGGCACTTTTGGGATGGGGTCTATGCCATCATAGAGACAGGTCTTACGGGCTGTGCCTAGCATGGAAGGGCAGGAGCATGAAAAGACCAAAATGGCAAGGATATGTTGGTTAGGTGAGAAGGGCGTGCAATGTAACAGAGACTGCCTGCGACATCAATTCTCTCCTCTTGCTTTCATTGTGAACCCCTACTTTATGTAGGGTGACCATGTGCCCAGTGATAATACTACTTTTCTAAGCCTTCCTTTGCAACTAGGCTTGGCCAATGAGTGGAGCGTCTAGGAAATCTCTTTAACAGGGGCTTACTCAGGAGGAATAGATGTTTGTCTCTTGATTTTTCTTGTCTTGCTTGGAATGTGCTGTGAAGGCTGGAGCTCCTGCAGCTATGACATGAGTTTGAGGGTAGTGGAAGAGAAAACAGAAGATCCCTAAAGACTCTGGAAACCAGCAAATCAATCCCAAACTACTTATGTCTGGATTTCTTTCATGTGAAAGAATACGCTTCTAAATTGTTTAAAGCACTGTAAATGGCTTTCTGTTAGTAGCAAAAGCAAGGTAAGTTATTTAGAGATTCACTGGAATTTCAGCACATTGGAGTGTATATGGGTGGGGAGGGGGAGATGTTAATGACAGAGCAGGATGGATACAAAGTTTCATTAAATATCAAATGATGCATGAGCAAAGACTGTAATTCTTTTCCAGGCTTTGTACCTTTAAATGTGACACCACACTGGGTCAGGTCATTAGCAGCCAAGGATTTCTAAATAGACATGATCACTTGGCTTTAGAAATTACTCCAGCCTTCCAGTTCCAATGTGGGGATACGCCAACCTTTTCGTTTTGCAGTTGGAGAAACTGAGTTATGGATAGAGGACATTATTTGCCCAAGGTTACAGAACAACATATCAAAGCCAGGTTTCCTGACACCTTCCAATATCCATGCCGACATCCTGTCCCTTGTGCCTTATCACTCTAACTCTAAAATAAGAATATTGCAGTGGCGTGCCTTCCAAATACCATTTCTTTATTATCCTAAGAAACCAGCCTCCTGAGTATCAACCAAGCCCTGCATGCATATTGGGCACTGTTTCCATAGACATAACCCTCCCATTGACACAGAAATTCTGGCATTCCTTCAAGTTCATTAAAATGGGATTTTTGCAGCATTTACCTTGTGCCCGAGCAATAACCATTTTCACTCTGGGAAATTTGTTCTCAAGGAATTTCCACGTCTTATTGTTGGTTGAATATAATGAGCTATCCCCAAAATGTGGTGCTAAGAGCTTTCTTATGTTTAAAATGAAAAGGGATCTAAGCATTTGCCCTGAACATCTTTGGCAAGTACCCATGCCTTCCCACCCTGATTGGCGTTGATGTCCCACCCTGTTCCTGACCCACCGCGATCCTGGAATTAGTCAGGTCACCCTGAAGTAGGACCTTCTGTGACCAGCTTGGAAGTGAATTTCACTGGGACTGCGTTCTTGGGACTGTGCTGGGTTAGGTGGATACGTATGTGGTCTGAGGACTGAGTCCAAAGGGAAAAATCATCTCCATGTTTAGTCTGAAGGATCTCATTACTGGGTCCTCTAATCATTCAGGGACTGCTGTCTTTGTGCCTCTGGAGGAAGTCAGATATTCACCCCGGAAGCCAGTGTCCATAGTTCTGCTCTCCAATAGTGCTATTTGGAAGAATCAGAGACAAGGTCCAGAGTGAAGGAAGAGCTGCTAGGGGACCCTTATGATCGGATTCGACTTGTCTCTGTTCAGCCCGTTGACCATCAGCTGGAAGAAAGATGAGGTGGGATAGGAGGGCAGTGGGAAAAACTGGACAGGAAACGATGTATACACTGTGTACGGGGTATGCTTGTCCACTGTCTATATCCACTGTGCAGTGGGCTTGGACTCTGGCCAGACTGAGATCCACGTGGATACTAGGACCAGGCTCAGGGGCCTGGATTGTAGGTAGAATAGTCCAATAGGACCTCCTTATCGGTGAGGTGGGGGGTCTTGTCCTATCAGAGATCCCAACTCAGATGCCTGGAGCCTGCAGGCAGGAAACATAAATGATTGGAGGCATGGCTCTACCGTGAAGGAGACTATAACAAACTAGAGAAGGTGAGCCCTACCTCCAAAATAGTCCAATGACCTGTTCTCCAAAACATCAGTCTGTCTAGATAAAGTGAAGTCGCATGCAAACCAACAAACTGTGACCTCTGATGAGGTGGGGGAATTTAGGAGAAGCAGGGGAACTTGCAATTTGGAGGCCACCTGGGTCCCCAGGCTTTGTATTTGGGGTTCCAGATCCAGCATTTGATGGGTATCTCGAGGTCAGAGGGGCAAGACTCAGCACCATTCATTCGCTGGTTCATTCAACACTCTTTGATCAACTACTCTGTGTCAGGTCAGGTGCTGGGCACTGGTGACACGGAAGTGGACAGGGAGGAACTGTGGATGTGGAGTCAGGGAGGGCAGCATCATTCCAGCACCTTCGGGTAGGAGCCGAGGCTGCTGATAAAGTTGGCTCAAGGATGGGAAAGGCAGGCAAGCACGTGGGAGGCCTCAGCCTCCAGGATCTGAGAAAGACCAAGGCGGGAACTCCTGGTTGGGAATTCTGCTCCGGAGACAAACCCAGGGCTGGGCTGTGCAGCCGGGGTTAGCCAAGTGAGGGAGGCGGGCCCAATGAAAGTGGCCGCTGCAGGAATTTAATAAGCATGGGAACATTTACAGAGACAGCTCCCTATTGGAGCACACGGCCTCATTTCTGAGCTTCAAAACGTTTGATGTTGGACATCTGACTCTGTTCCAAGTTCCCAGCCAGCTCTGCAGAGGGCCTGCATCCCAAGGAGCATCCTTTGAAGGAGCCAGGGCTGTCAATGGAGTTGTACTAATTAGGCAAGCAGAGCATACTCAAATGCCTGTCCTCATTTGCAATTCAGTGTCTATAATTTGTAAAAAAAAAAAAAAAAAAGTCCTCTCTGTAAGATTATATCCAAGTTGGTGAGAGAGACTGCCTTAGTCACCATTTATGGGGTACCGGGCATTGGCTAAATGTCCTGCCTGCATGACAAAGGGGAGTGTTGGGGTTTTGATTCCATTTTACAGATAAGGAAAGTGGAGTTCAGGGAGATGAAGTCTTCCCCTACCAGCCACCCAGCTGGTAAGGGACAAAGTCTGGGTTTCCATCATTCATTTGTAACAGTGATTCTCAGCCAGGGTGACTCTGTCCCTCAGGGGACGTTGGACGATGTCTGGAGACATTTTTCATTGTCACAGCTTGGGGTGGGAGATGTTCTTGGCATCTCGTGAGTAGGGACCAGAGCTTCTGCTGAGTACCCTGCAGGGCGGGGGACAGCGCCCCACAACATGGCATTATTTGGACCCAAAGGTCAATTGTGCCAGGTCAAGATCGAGAAAGCCTGATATTTTCCAAAAGAGCAGGATTTAAATCTGCTGGCCTGACAGTAATGTGATTTGGGGGAAGTCAGTTAACTTCTCTGAGCCTCATTTAGCATCAAATTTAAAATGGAAGGTGTGAAGAATATGAAAGATAGCATGTGAAAATAACTAGATAGATAGATGATACATAGATGATACATAGATAGGTAGATGATAGATAGATGCATGGATGGACGGATGGATGGATGAATGGATGGAGAGATTGATAAATAGATGATGGAGGCATGGATGGATAGATAGATAGATAGATAGACAGATAGATAGATACCAAGAAAGCCTTCAGCCTCAGGATGGAAATCATGCAATCTTAGTGTCAGAGGGGGTCTTAAAGATCAGCATTCAACCCAGTTTACAGGTGGAGACACCAAGTCTCAGAATGTATGTACCAGATATTTATTTGTTTGCCTTTCCAGCTTCCAGTTCCCCTTTTGGGAGTAGTACCTTCACTCCCCTTGGGGAAACATGCTCCCTCCCAGTCACAGTGATGTGATTAGGGTGTAAATGACCCTACCCTTGATTCCAGGAGTAGACATATGACACTGACCTGGCCAATCAGAATGTTCCATCTCCCTGGTCTTTACAATTGGTTCAGGAATGTACACAAGACCCACTTGGGGCCAGTGAGAATAGATATGACTTCTTCTGGACATGTTGACTGTGAGCTATGAGGATGGAAAACCCATATAGAAAGTCAGCTTAGAGTCACGACAACTCTGCCTAAGCAGTACCAAGAAGCAGAGAAAGAGAATACAAGAGATCTAGCCCTGGGCATGTTGTTTGAACCTCTGGATCCAGCCATGCCTAAGGCTTGATCTTTTCATTTACACGAGAGTCCAAGAAATCCTTTTTTGCTTCAGGCAGTTGCAATTGAGTTTCTATTTCTTGGTAACACAAGGAACACAGAGAAATACAGGGAACACAGAGCAAAATTCTTTGTCTAAATCAGAGACTAAGCTACATCTGGACTAGACCCTCTGTCTAGTGTGTTTTTCTCATTTTATTGAAATGTAACATTTATCCTGCATACATACCTATATATCTACATGGATATAGGGAGAGAGAATGCACAAATTATCAGTGTACAGCTCAGCCAGTGTCCACAAATCAAACACACTTGTGTAACGAGCCTCCGCATTCCCCTGTACTCCTACTTCCGGTCACCACCCCCCCAAATGTAACCACTCCCCTTGTTTCTAACAGCACAGGGTAGTTTTGCCTGTTGTTTGTTTGCTTTATTTTATTTTGTTCACAGATCTGCAGTCTGGGCAGGACCCGGACAGCATGTCTCTGTTCTACTGAGTCTCAGCGGGGGCAGCTCAGAGACCAGGGGCTGCAGTCAGAGACTCCCTTACATGCCTGGCATCCAGCCTGGGAGGGCACGAACAGTGGGGCTCTGCTGATATCTCTCTTAGTGCGGTTTCCCCAGCCTGGCAGGTTCAGGCTAGCCATTCCTTCCATAGTGGTCCAGACCCCAAAGGTATGTGTCCCATGAGCGAGTGCTAGGCTCAGAGGTCACGTAGCTTCTCCTCCACCCAAACCTGCCGCCATTCTGGGAGGCAAGCAGGACCTCAGTGGAGGTGTCAGCTCCATGGGGCCAGAAGATGTTTTCTGCTCGACCTTGAAATTTATATAAATAGAATATAGAATATGTCCTCTTTTGTGGCTACTTTCTTTTGCACAACACTTTATTGATGAGATTTACTGATAATATTATGGCATTTGTATTTTATGTCTTCCCATCTGTTATGGACCCCCCAAATGTGCACCCCCCAAATTCGTATGTTGAAATTCTAACCCCCAACGTGATGACATTTGGAAGTAGAGCCTTTGGGAGGTGATTAGGTCGTGAGGGTGGAGCCCTGATGAATGGGATTAGTGCCCTAATAAAAGGGACCCCAGAGAGTTCTCCTGCTGTCTTTCTGCCTTGCGGGGACACAGTGGGAAGACAGCTGTCTGTGAACCAGGAAACGGTCACCCCGACAATCAATCGGCTGTGCCTAAACCTTGGACTTCCCAGCCTCCTGAGTTGTGAGAAGTAAATGTTGGTTGCTTAAGCCCCTGGTCTATGGTGTTTTGTTATAGCAGCTCAAACCAACGGAGACAGCCTTGCTGTATAGTAGCTCACTGTGTGACTACACCCCATATTCTTGTCCCTTGCAGTGTAGACATTTAGGCCCTTTCCAGGTGGGGCCATCATCAATAGTACCACTATGAACATTCTTGTGGATGTCTTTAGTACACATTTCTATGGAAAATGCCAGGTCCTAGGATGTATGTGTGTGTTCACCTTTAGGAGATCCTGACACTGATCCCTTTCTTCGGTGGTGGTTGTGCAAACACACACAGTCTTCCCGCAGCACAAGAGGGCCCCGGCTGTCCCAGGTCCTCACCCACACCTGTAGTTCCTGTTTTCCTTGTTTCAACCGCGCTGCTGGTTGTGACGGTCTGGTGTTCTTCTAACGGTATCAATTCTGCCTGACTTGAGATCAGGCCGCACGCTTTGTAGATATTCAAAAAAGTTTGCACACAAAAGGATGTTTGCCCGACTCTGCCTTAGCCACCCTGGACTCCTGCAGGGACTATCAACATGAACTTTTAGAGCCCGACTGCGGAGTCAGGTTGATGGATGTCCCCTCACGGGGGTCAGCTGCTGACGCATCTATCAACATCTTTTCTGCCCCTCCTACTAATTTTTTATCCCATGGCCTGTCATTCTGCTAAACTTGGACCAGAAGACATCTGTAGCCTCAGGGAAGGGTTTTAGAGCAGGAAAAAAACAGAGAAAAGTGCTTTTGGAGTTTCAAAAGCCGGAGTGCTGGAGCTTTTGGAAGACTAGAAGATCCAAATCATCTTATCTTATTTTATTTATTTATTTATTTATTTATTTTTACCACAAACCTCCAAGAATAGTAGAAGATTCGGGACTGAGGAGTGGGGATAAAGAGAGAAGGTGGATCGGGGGTGTGGTCGGCAGAATTGTAGCCCCCACAGAGATGTTATGTTCTAATCCCTGGAAACTTTACATGTGATAAAGCTAAGGATCTTGAGATGGAGAATTACCCCGGATTATCCAGATGGATGCAATACCATCTTGGGGGTCCTGATGCGAGGGAGACAGGAGGGTCAGAATCCAGGAAGGAGATGTGATGATGTAACAAAGTGAAGGTCGGGGTGATGTGACTGCTGGCCTGATCATGGAGGAAAGGCCCTGAGCCGAGGAAGAAGGTGGCTTCTCGAAGCTAGGAAAGGCGAGGAAACGGATTCTTGCCTAAAGTCTTCAGGAGGAATGGAACCCTGTTACAGCTTGATCTTAGCCCAGTGAGGACCATGTTGGACGTCTGACCTCCAGAACCGTAAGATAATAGGTAATAAATCATTTGTGTTCTT
This sequence comes from Halichoerus grypus, assembly GCF_964656455.1. Taxonomy (NCBI): domain Eukaryota; kingdom Metazoa; phylum Chordata; class Mammalia; order Carnivora; family Phocidae; genus Halichoerus; species Halichoerus grypus. The sequence continues at coordinate 18,958,439 of NC_135717.1, read as the reverse complement.
GTAGGCCAGCGAGTTTGTGCTAATTTGTTGTAGCAGCAATAGGATGCTAATCCAGGGGTCAAGGTAAGTAGAGCTCAGGGGGAAAAAAGGAAGCCTTGGAGGGTGCCATTGTGCAGCCGAACCTCTCTCTCAAGGGAGGGCTGTCAAGGTCAAGGGGAAGCAGGCTTGGGTGTGCCCACAGATCCAGGATCCACTAATGGGCAACCTCACCAAGAGCGCAGGTCAGGGCAACACTGAACGGACCTCCTGACCATCTAGCAAAGTTGACATCCACCCATGATTCAATCTCCATGCACTGTGACTCTGTCTGGACAGTCATCTTCCCCCGACCAAGGGGCTCATAGGCTTCATCTCTGAGAACGAGATGAGAGCTAGCCTTGCACACTTGATGGGCATCCCTCTGTCCCACCTGCATGGGTGCCAACAGGCCCAGGTCAATGTATTCCCCATTGCAACTGAGAAGCATCGAGACCCAAAGGAGGGAGAAGTCGGGGGGCCTTGTAATGCTTTCAGGTGGCTTCATGCATCATTTCAGCATTCCAGGGAGAAGACCCTATAGAACATTCTCAACAACCAAACAATAATGGAAACAAACCAAAACCATGTCAAGCTGGGGTGGTCTCTAGAGCATGTCTGGCCCCACACCGTCGTTGCATGGATGGGGGAACCAAGTCTTTGAGGGGATGTGACCCTCAGCGTGGAGCTGGATGGGTGCAGATTGGAACCCAGCCCCCTCGGGTCTGGTGGGGAGTGTTTTACACTTCACCATGCTGCCTAGAGTCATATTTTAAACTCGCACACTTATTTTTGTTGTTGTTGTTACCGAACTACAAGCAATGTAATACGATTATAAATCTCAGAGGCATGGACTGGCATTTCTTTGAAGCTTTGTTTTTGTTTTTTTTTCCATCTAACTGATTTTAGCAAGCCCACAGTGTTTTAATATGTATTTCACCTTTATTTGATTTCATGGACAATTGGTTCTTTCACAAAGCAAAAGAAAATTAAGGAAAGAGTGTTTTCCCCTTCTTCCCAGCATGCACATTTCCTCGGGAAAGGAAATCCATTAGAATGTAGGAGGCCAACCTGGGGGGTCCAATCTCCCCATCACTGGTGGTATTAGCATGTTGCTCACATATGCTAGGGCTCTTGCCAATGCTCTCAGGGACGCATTCCCTATGGCGAATACTAAAAATCTGCACACCGTGGGGTAGACCAGCAGGTCACTGCCACCTGGCCACCAGAGGGCAAGAGAAACCAACCACTAGAGGTGGAAGGATATTTTCAACCACATGGGAGAATCAAGAGCAACAGGAAATAAGTTTGTTGAGAAGGGTAGTAATGGGATGGAAGAAGCAAAGCAAACCAGCATCACCATTCTCTCCCATAACTAGAGGTTAGGAATTTACATTGGGTACCAGTCTTAGCGTAGTGGGGAGGAGCTTCTTACAGGGTAGCTGGAAGGATCTTCCCTGTGAAAACTCGAAGGGAAAGGCCTTTTCCCACCTGAGTAGAATCTAAGCACAAATAATAATAATAATACGAAAGCATCTGTTAACATTTACCGAACACTCACTAGGTTGCAGATGTTCTGCTAAGAATTCTCGTGCACTGTTTTATTTAATCTGCTGCTTAGCTACCTTACGAGGTAGGTGCTATTATCATCGCTACCTTGCAGGTCTGGAAAGTGAGGCCCAGAGGGATTAAGATGCAGCCAAGGTCACCAGTCTGCAGGTGGATGATCTGGGATTTAAGTCTAAGCAGTGTGGCCCTAAAGTCCATGATTTTGACCATCATTCTATACACTCCCTCTTTCCACACTAGGTTCACTTGTTCCCATTTTAAAGACGAAACTGAGCCTCAGAATACTTAAGTGAAGGTCATTGGAAGTAGGACTCAACTCAACTCAACCTGGATTATTGCCAGGATTGCTGGGCAAGATCCCTCCTCCCTCTACTCCGGTTGATAAGCTGGTTGGAAATAGGTTGGCCCCAAGGTATTGGACCATCTTGTATAGTGTGAACATTTAACCATCCCCTAGGAGAGCAGGCTCTGGGGTGCTTTGGAGTCAGCAATGCCAGAAGCCAGCTCTACTCCCATAAGCTGATTAAATCACTCATTGGCTTAATTAGATTTGAGCTGGCAACTGCCTGTATTCTGTCTGCCATCTGGATTCATAGATGTCCTCACTCCAACTTAGTCTCTGCCCCAAGAGGTTGACCTGCATGGACTCATGGCCAGTTCCTAAGGCTTCTGGTTTCCCATAGAATTTGGCTGGGGGTCCGAGGGAGGGGGAGACTGAGGCTGGAGGTTTATTCCCTGGCTGCCTGACTCTGGCATCACAGGGAGGGCTGGATAACCTCAACCAAAGGTAGCAGGTGACCACTCCTCTCCATCGATCTCCTCCGTCTCTCTCTGGGATCTGGCGACAGCTCCTTTCTCTTGCCACTTCAGACCCAGCTGTAGTAATGGTGAGCCACTATGACTACTGCCTGTGGGTGCTGTCCTGTCCCTGGTGATTTCCTTTACAGCCCGTTCACACTTTTGTAAATAGTTCCTTTATTAAACTCTATTCATAGTTCCAAATTGAACGTCCCATCTGCTTCCAGCTGAGACCCTGACTGATACAGATGGTTTTCTGTCACTTACAACCAATAATCCCAATTATTCCAGGAAATAAAATAATTCAAGTACTACTTTATGGCAAACATTGTGTTAAGTCCTTCAGTTACTTTACCTCATTCACTTCTCAAAATAACTGCCTTGGCTCGCCATGCGGGTTTTCCGAAAATGGCTCAGTTTATCTCTCTGGATGATGGCTTTTACACCTGCTAACGCTGAATTAATTAGTGGCCTCTTTGCATGGGTGATTCCTTCTACTTGCACAGTCCCATCGCTACCACCCATCGCCTAGTCCTTCCTTCGGACACTGCTCAAGAGCCACCTCCTCCTTGAAGCCCTCCTTGCTACGTTACTCCCCCACGAAGAGTATGTCTGCCTTCTCAGCTGAATCACCTTGGTCGTCCTCCAACCAGAGAGCTTAGTGAATTGTGAACCAACCTCCTGCTGGAGTCTCTCTACACCAGAATGCAGGCAGCTTGAGGGAGGGGATGCCTTGGTCCTTAAAGCTTAGAAAAGTGCCTGGCAGGCAACAAACAGGCCACTTGGTGGCAAGCATTTGAGGTGGGCAAGCAATCAGGAAGAAGAAGGAAAAGAAGGAAGGGAGGGACGGAGGGAGAGATTGAAGTGACTGATAGGAACTCGGAGTTAATCCTCACTTATGATGTAATTTATGCAAGGAGGCTCTCAGGGTTTCTGGACACAAAAACTCGCTTGTGGGCAGTGTAGCCCATTGCTACCACCCCAGTTGAATTTTCTTTTTGTTGACTGCCAATTCTACATCAAGAAGTCATTCCCACGGACTCTGACCAGTATGGTCCTTGACATTGTGTCCTCTCCTGTCCACACACAGAGCCTGGCCCCGTCTGTGAGGCGCGGAGGCCCCCAAGACCACCTGCCAGAGATCCCCGGTCCTGGCCCAGCCTCCTGGATCCCACTCTGTCCTTTAAGCCAACCAGGAGAGGCGTTGGAAGAAAGACCTCCTCCCCAGGCCCTCCCTCCATCCATCAGCCTAGCCGCACATGGAGGACACCGCCTTCTCTCCACACCACAGAATGCCAAGCCATTGACTGCAACACTCAATTTCAACCCAGCAGAGGACCTGGCAGGCCTTTGATCAATATTTTCCACAACAGACCACTTCCCTATGATAAATGCACTAGTTGAGAAGAGGAACAGATTAACCTTTCTGCACGGGTGGCAGGCAGCAACTAGGAAAAAGATGGCTCAATTCTTTCGGGAAAAGAGGATAGGGCCTATTTTCTGAGCTCCCTGTGACCATATTTCAGCTGCAGAGAACCATGAATGAGAAGGCTCATTCCTAAAGAGTCTCAGAAATTTCAGCCACCAAAGCAAACCAGGCCGTGCATCTTCTCTGCGCCCACCCCCCCCCCCCGACCTGTGTTTGACTCAAAGGAGGCAAGCAAGAAGCAAAGGTAATGGGGGCGGGGGGAGGCATGGGGGAGAATATATATATATATGTATATATTTTCTCAAGGCAGCTGAAAGATGAGGGCTGGGAGGAGGGGTGGTGTGGAACGTGCATGCAAAGGGAAGATGAAAGTCTCTGAGAAGAGTTCTGTCCCCCCCATAAATCCTTCTCGCTGACAAACAGCGCAGGAACAAGGTAATTCTCTGCAGTGATGGACCTGTGACGGCATCAGAGATCCTACAGCCCCGCAGACAGGGGGAGGAGCAACACCAGAAAAGTTGTTCAGTGATGAAGGGGTCAGGCCAGGAGCCCAGGGAGACAGGAGGGCCCAGAGTGCATGCCCCCCAGGTGAGTGGAGGTGCCCCGGTGAGACCCAGCTCAGAGAAATCACACTGGGCACAACTATGCATTCATTCATTTAAAAATATTTGGTTTGGTGCCCAATATGTGCTAAGCACTGTGGGTCGGGAGGAAAACAGTAAGATTTAGACTCTGTTTTCAAGTTGCTTAATTAATAATGCTTGCAGTAATGACTGACAACAATGAGGCATCCCCTATAGGCTGGGTGCTCGGCTTTATGCATTACATCATTTTGTTCTCATACTGTCCTTATGTTGGCTGGCTTTCCCAAGTGCACACAGCTAGTAAGTGACAGGGCTGGAAGTCAGTCCCAGGCGTTGTGAGTGATGCCCATTGCAACAGTTGCATAAAGTGTGGGAGTGCAGACTGGTTTGCTGGGGAGACAGGCCACACTGTCTCAGGGGAGTCAGGAAAGTTGCCTTTCGGAGGTGGCAGCTCCCTTTGTTCTTGAAGGACAGGTTGGGTTCCAACAGATGATAATGGAGATTGCTGTCCTGCCAAGTATGTGAATATCATAGGGAATGTCGTGTCGGTCTGACCATCCTCCTAGAACCCAGGTATGATGGTTGATTTCATATGTCAATTTGACTAAGCCAAGGGGTGCCCAGATTAAATATTATTTTGGAGTGTGTCTGAGGTGTTTCCAGATGAGATTAACATTTAAATGCTGGGCTCAGTAAAGTAGATTGTTCTTCCCAATGCAGGGGGGCCATAAATTCACTGAGGTCCTGAATTCAACAAAAGGCAGAGAAAGGAAGATTTCACTCTTTTTGCTTCCTGCCTGTCAGGTTGAGCTGGGACATCTGTCTTCTCTTGCCCTTGGACTAGGATTTATACTATTGGCTCCCCTGGTTCTCGGGCCTTCAGACTGGACTGGAATTATGCTACCAGCTTTCTTGGGTCTCTAGCTTACAAATGGCAGATCTTAGCCTGAAGAATCATGTGAGCCAAATTTGCATAAATCTCTTCCTGTTTATATCCTATTGGTTTTGTTTCTCGGGAGACCCCTGACTGATACACTGGGTATGGTAGGGTGGCAGGAGGCTTCCAGCATGGCCCCCAATGTCCCTGCTTGTGTAATCCCCTCCCACTGAGTGCAGGTGTACCTAATGAGCATAATATGAGGAAAATGATGGCATGCCACTTCCAAGATCAGGAAGTCACAGGCTCTGTGACTTCCATCTTGTTTGCATTCCTCTCTTGGGTTCTTCTTGGTTTCACTTGAGGATTCAAACTGCCATGTTGTGACATGTGACATGTGACAGAGACCCCCACATAGCAAGGAACTGAGGGCAGCCTATAGGTAACAGGCAGTGAGGACCTGAGGCCCTCACTACAAAAGTTGCCAAGGAACCGAATTCTACCAGCAATCATGCTGGTGAGATTGGAAGAGAATCCTTCCCCAAGTGAGCCTTCAGATTACTGCAGCCCCGACCAGACCTGGATGACAGTCTTGTAAGGATCCCAGAGCCAGAAGACCTGGGTAAGCCAGCCCCATAGAAACTGAGAGATAATTTACACTGTTGTTTTAAAGCCCCTGAGTTTTGGAGTAATTTGTTATTCAGCAGCAGGTAACTGATACACACTGGTTGCAAAGGGTATTTACACTTTGTCGTCATCCTTAAAAATCAGTGCAATAGCCTTGCTATCTCTTCATTCCCAGCTTTCTCTCCGTATTCCATGGTCTCTCAATTTTTGGCCAAACTCAAGTCCATGGGCCCCCATTATGTCCAATATCTTTGTTCATGGGAAGGTATATATGGCCTGGATGGACAGGGAAACTACATTGGAGGCTCTTGGACACTAAGGCATCTCCTCCATTAGCTGGTGGACCAGGAAGGAGTGAGTATGTCTTAGAGTTGAGGTGGGATCTCAGTGGAATGAAGATAATATTGAGACAGATGTCTCAAGACTGTCCCAAGCTATAAACACCTCACCCATGAGCTCCCCAAGGGAATTGTAAATACAAAGGTTAAAGGAAATCATGAAATGCAAGCATTACTTCAGTATAATTTGGACATGAGCCCAAAATGCCAGAGTGGACCATGTGGATAAACCAGCTGGAGCGTGCAGCTTAAGCCTGTCTTCTTTAGGGTCCTCTGTCTCCCCCTCAGCCCAAGCCCAAATGATGTCACCAGCTGGCCATCCATATGGGACAAGAGACCTAAGGGATGAGAGTATACATATGGCAGAAGGAGAGAGAGCTGGGCAGGCCTTCTACCACGTGAGACTACATTTTAGCCCCTGCATTCCATGAGAGGTAGAAACCAGAAACAAGCATCAGAGATTGGTATTGGTAACCTTCTATCACATTGTGGCCCGGCTGCTCATAAACATGACCCAGCCACTCTCCTGGACTAGGACCTGATTGGAATAGAACCATCTCCTTTCAAGAGACAGGACTGTGTGAGAAGCAAACTCAAATGCAGGGACTATAGTGCACTGCATGAAAGAGATTGCCTGTATTCATCTTCTATTGCTGTAACAAATTACCAAAAACTTGGTAGCTTAAAAAAACCACCAATGTATTCATTATAGTTTTGAAAGTCAGAAGTCCAACACGACCTCACTGGTTTAAAGTCAGGGTGTCAGGAGGGCTATGTTCCCTCTGGAGGCTCTAGGAGAGAAATTTCCTTGCCTCTTCCAACTTATAGAGGCTTCCACATCCCTTGGCTTGTGGCCCTCCCTCCATCTTCAGAGTCAGCCCCTCAGGCCAAGCCCTTCCCATGCAGTCATCTTTCTGGTTCTCTGTCTTCTGCCTCCCTCTGCTGCTGTTAGAACCTGTGTAATTATGCAGAACAAAGATAATCTCTGCATCTCAAGGTCAGCTGATAAGCAATCTTTTTTAAAAGATTTTACTTATTTACTTATTTGAGAGAGAGAGTGCGAGAGAGAGCACAAGCAGGAGGAGCAGCAGAGAGAGAAGGAGAGTCCCTGCTGAACAGGGAGCCCGATGGGGGACTCAATCCCAAGACCCCAGGATCATGACCTGAGCCGAAGGCTTAACCGACTGCACCATCCAGGTGCCCAGCCGATAAGCAATCTTAAGTTCATCTTCATCTTAATCCCCTTTCACCATGTAACCTGGTACAGTGACAGGTTCCAGGAATTAGGATGCAGGAATCTTTGGGAGGCCGTTATTCTGCCTATCACTTTACCCACCCCACAAAATGGCCATTTTGGCACTTCTGAACCCACCCTTTCCCCTGGGGTGATGAAGGGCGAAACAGGAGAACCTTTCCCTGTACAAAGGGGAAATGACTTTGATGTGTCCAAGTTAAAGAGACTGATGTCCTGGGAAGCAGTGACCCAAGAGTGGACTCAGAGCAAAGGTCTCAGAATTCCTGAACCAGTATTTATTTTCTCCTGTACAAAGTGGAGACGGCCACCCCTCCACCCTAGAATGAGTGTGAGATTTACCTGAGACAAATATGCATATGACTGGAGTCCCCTCACCATCATCTTTCCCTTGTGAGGCTCTCTGCATGACATCGCCACATTTCCCTGCCACTTCGTTTCATAAGATGCTGGAAGCAAAATAATCACTTCTGTCTTTCGTTTCAGAACATTCATTGCCTTGTGTACTCTACGCAATTTTCCAAATCACAAGCTAATTAAATACTCCAGCAAAGGGCTAAAAGTAGATTAAACATTGATGTGAGAGCATCTATTGATTGGTGCATTTCCTTGACTCCTGGTGCAGTGTATCAATAATATTAAATAATCTCTTAATAAAATTTCCTCCTCATGATACTGCTCGCCCTCCTTCACTCTTTCTGAAAATGCAATTGCACAGGAAATAAACATTCTTTCTAAATGGCTATCAATAAATGCCAAATAGGATGAGAGGATAGAGTAAGGGAGAGACCTCTGCTATACCCTATTTTGTGGCCATTTGATTGTATTACAGTCAAAATAAATTCAGACAAACTAACCTAGACAGCACTAATTCAGGATACGTGGATGTCTGTGAGTTATATTTTTTCCCTTTATTTTTAACAGGACCTGCCTGTTCGGTTCAGCAGGAATCAAAAAACATTTACTCAATGCTTAATTGCAATAGCTAACATTTATTTTTTTTTATATTTATTTATTTGAAAGAGAGAGCAGAAGCAGTGGGGAGAGGCAGAGGGAGAGGGAGAAAAAGACTTCCTGCTGACCTGGGAGCCTGAAGCAATGCGGGGCTCAATCCCAGGACCCTGAGATCATGACCTGAGCTGAAATCAACAGTCGAAAGCTTAACCCACTGAGCTACCCAGGCGCCCCAATAGCTAACATATATTAAGTAGCTACTCCATGTCAGGCATTGGATAAGCCATGTTACCCACTGTCTCAGGGAGTTCCTTCCAACCATCCTAGGAACCAGGCCCTAGCATGATGCCACATTATAATGAAGATACTGAGAAATGAAGAAACCCACTCATGGCCATACAGACAGACATTGGTAGCCACAGGATTTGAATCCAGGTCTGTCTGATTCTGGAGCTGCATTTCTAACCACTATGCAGCATTACCTGCTTTGCACCAGACCCCGGCCTGGGACTCTGAGATGCAATCGTGAGTAGGAGGAAGTCCTTGCCCCAGAAAATGCTATAACCATACTGGGCTGACATTGATATTCATGCTTCAAAAAAACGTATTTTTTGAATGAGTTGCATGGTCCCAAATTTTAAAAAAATTATGAAACTGTATACAGGGAAAAGTGAGTGTACCTGTCATCCTTGTTCTAGAGTCCCCAGTTACTCACTTCCTCATTAAATAGCAGAAAATGACTACTCTCTTCCCCCTTTTGCAAACAGTAAACACTGAAAGCGAATGGAACATGTAAACAAGATTGAAAGGTCACGTTCAGTGTCCTATCTTCATCATGCTCTGTGGATGCTGAGCAGAGAAAGGCCAAGTTGAAAGACAGCAGCTGAACCACATGATCAGGCCAACAAAACATGGGTAAAGCCTCCAACCCAAGCTAAAAGGAAAAGAAGGTGAGGACGATTGGTCAGGCTGGACATTTGCTGGAACATTAGCAGCTGAACAAAGTTTATTCCTCATGTCATGGGGGGGCGGGGGAGGGGACAGGCAGGAGGATCTGCTCCACACAGTCATTCAGGTGCTCAGACTCCGTCCATCCTGTAGCTTTTTCTTTCTCTAGACCCTTGGATCCTTCTCTTTTCTGTAGCAGGTGGTTTTCCCAGAGGGTGTGGTTGATTGCGTGGAAGGGTTTGATGGGCATGCATGAGGATGGCATGTATCACTTCTGCCCACAAGCCCTGGGATGGATTTTAGCTTCATGGCACTAACTAACTATAGAGAAGGCTGGAAATTGGGAGCTACGTGTGTGTCCAGGAAGAAAAGGAAACAGGGGGAACATAGGATTATCCCATTACTTTATGGATCCTGCTCAGGGCCAAATCCTGTGAGTGCGAATAGAAGACGGAAAGTCTGGATGCCGTCTGTTGGTAAAGCTGCAGCCATGGGGCAACGCAAATGCCCAGCTGAACACAAGTCAGGACCTGGACCCCAGGTGGGAAAGGAGATTAAGACAGGTACAGCCTGAGGAATTTCTTCCTCCAGGATAACTCTTAATTCACTGCTATTTCTTTGAGCCAGAAATGCCTCAGTAATGGACATTTCTTAAGTGGACACAGCTTTCTAATGCTTGAATTTAGGGCACATAAGAAATCAGACTGTTCCCAAAAATTAGGGAAGTGTTTTGTGTACTTAAAATAAGGCAATGTTATAGATTAGATAGATAGATGCTGATAGTGATGTATATTTATATAAAGTTTATATATAATATATTGTGTATATATAAAGTGTAGAATATATATATTCTGATATGAATATTAAGATGTCCAGAAGGTCTAAGGGGACGATTCTGCACAGTACACATGACAGGACTCTAAAGACAGACAAGGATGGGTTCCCCTCTTGGTTTCTCTGCTTACTACAAATGCTGTCTTAGGCAAGTTTCTTGAATTCTCTGTGTGCTAATCGCCTATGCAGTAGCTTTGTTGCCTCCTATGAGTGATTTCTGTAGACATGTCACTCTCATCATTCTTGGCCCTGTATAGTCCATCCTCCACATAGTAGCTGCAGTGATATGTTTAACTGTAGGTCTGACCATGTATGTCTCTTGGACTTGCACCTTGCTCAATACTCTCTTGTGTTTATACTCTGCTGGTGTATGCTGGTACAAGAACTTTGGAAAACAGTTGGCAACTTCTTATAAATTAAACCTACACTTGCCATATGGCCCAGCCATCCCCCTCCGAGGTGTTCACCCAAAAGAAATGAAAACATATGTTTGTTAAAAGACCTGTATGTGCAAGTTTATAGCAGCATTATTCATAATAGTGCAAAGCTAGATACCACCAAAATACCTACCAACAGATGAACAGAAAAACAAATTATGGCATATCCATATAATGAAATACTCCTTAGTAATTAAACACACCCAACAGTGATATGTACAATGTGGATATCAGAAACATTGTGCTGAGTGAAAGAAGCCAGATCCAAAAGATTCCATATGTGTAATTCCAAGTATCTGAAGATCTAGAAAGTCCAGGCCAATCTATGGTGACAGAAAGCAGATCCGTGGTTGCCTGGAATGGAGGGAGGGTTGACCACAACCCCACACGAGGGAACTTTTTGGGGTGATGGAAATATTCTCATCTTGACTTGAGAGACAGTTACAGAGGCGTAGGCAGCTGACAAAATCCACCTGACCACGTACTTAAATTGAGAGCATTTGATTGTATGTCAATTACACCTGGATAAAGTTGACTTTAAAATAACAAGATTAAATCCCCTCCTGAGGTCTTCCATCTCATTCAGAAGGAGTTCCAAAGTCCTTACCACAGCTTCCAGGACTGCACCTCTTCCCCACTGCCCATATTTCCTGGCCTCCCTGTGGATCCTCTAACACCCACCTCCACACTCTTGCATTTCCAATACCTTCCACCTGGACACCTTCCTCCCCTACATGATGGCATGGCTTTTATCTCCACCTTCCCAGGTGTCTGCTCACTTGTCACCTCCTCAGAGCGTCCTCTGATTCCCCCTTTCCATCACTCACAATACCTGTACTCTATTTTAAGCTTCCTTTGTACAGCTTATCACAACCTGAAATGATGCCTAATTAATTTGTTGTCTGTTTTCTGGAGCCAGAATGAAAGTTTTCTGAGGGCAGGAAGGGCTTGTTCATCTCCATAACCTCAACACTTGTTACAGTGCCTGGTGCATACTAGAGTCTCAACAAACATGTCCTTGATTGAGAAGAATATGTGTGTGTGTTCATAAGCATACATGCATATACATATCCACACATATGTACATATATGCATGTATACATATAATGGAAAGCACTAAATGCTATGAAGAAAAATAGAGCATGAGCACAGAGAGTGATCTGTGTGTATAAGGAGGACATATTGGATGATGTACTCAATGAAAGCATCTCTGAGAAGGTGACTTTTGAACAAAGATATAAATGTAATAGAGGAGTGAATCATGAAGATCTCTGGATAAGAGCATTCTGGACAGAGTAAACAACAAGTGCAAAGGCCCTGAGGTTGGCATTCGCTTGTGGCATTCAGTAACAGTGAGGTCAGCGTATCTGAAACAAAACAAGATGCACACCAATTCCCTGGTCCCCATTGATATGCCCCATCACCCCATAAGGTTCCCTTTCCTTGTTGCACTTTCGATCATCTGAAATTGTGTCCTTAGGTAGTTGTGTGCACTGTCTGTCTCTTCCACCAGACTGTGAGTTCCACAAAGGGAAGCCCGTGTCTGTTTTATTAAACGGGATGTCTCTGCACTGGCGGAGTGCCTGGCACATGGTGGGTGGACACTTAAGCGTGTGGTGAAAGGTATGAACTATTTAATGAAGGAGCAAGAGGAGGAGAGGAGAGAGCACCTAGTTGGCGCTGGACAAGAGACTCTTAGCTTCAAGTTTCCCAGTAGGGAAGAAAAGGGCCCCCTTGAAATCCTGTCCAAAGGGGAGAGAGGAATCAAGAAACCTCCTGGTTTTGAGTTCCACGGTTTGGCTAGATGACAAGCAAAGTCTCTTCCCACCCAACTCCGAAGCATAGCTGCTGTGGACACAGCCGATTCTGCCATTCCCCTTGTCTCACTTGGTTACGCAGGGATGTCTGAGGAGATGTTTGGAGTAACGTATTGATCCCTGAGGCATTTTTCAGTCAAATTCTGACACCTCTCTTTTTAGCACTAGGACCTTTCTTACTGGAAGAAATACTTTTCCTGATGGCCAAAAAGTAAGAATGGATTACAATTAAATATACAAGGGCACAGATAGTCAGATACACACACACACACACACATTGCTCATAATTCACCACGTAAAGGATAGACCCTGTTGATATTCTCCTGTATTGCATGCCACTTTTGTATTGCATACAGTGCATGCATCATTTAAAAAAAAGATGAACATCATACAAGAAATGCTATTTTGTAACAAAGTTAATAAAGAGCTTACCTAAATGATTTCTCTCTTGTCACTGAATCCTCTCCTGAACTCAAATTTTAATGCTACTTCACAGAGGTGCTGTAGGTGTATCTACGTAATGCCCTGGTATTGAGTGTTTAGGTTTGTCATCATCCTTCCACACAGCTGTCAGAGAAATCTCTGCCTGTATCTTTTCTTCACCATCTGTGTCTCTCACGTGAGGATAAACTGAGAGGCTTGCACGTGGGGGAGTGTGAACATTCTGGGTGCTCTTGATGTATGCCATGTCATTTTCCAGAAATGCTGGACCTTCTGTCCACCAAGACTGCATCAGTTTCTCTTTTCCCCAAACTTTCCCCAAATGTGTTACCCTTTTATTTTTTAATTACTTCTATCGGAACCAGTGATTGAATAATTCATCCTCTGCTTGCTCACCAATACCGTAATTTTTATCAACATGATGCGTGAATGAGAAAACCTCAGAAGAATTAATGACAACTTAGCAGAAGCTCCCACCCCCCCTCTTCTGCATCTCAAGTTCGGCGACCCATGAATTACCTCTTAAGTTGTCAGGCTTTTATTTCTCTTGATGATTACCTCCATATCATCGTATGATACAGACACTTACATTTATTAATATCCCATATTTAGAAAATACTTGTTTCCTTGAGATTAAATATTATAATTTAGCTCCCTTACACTGCACCATCTCTTTCTCTTCCCCAGCTCCCTGCGATTCACTGTTAACTTACGATTCCTTATTTCATTATTCCTTATTGTTCTTCTGTTGGCTACTTTTTTTTGAGGTTTTTGCTGTAAAATAATTTCAAATAACAGAAAAGTTGTAAAAATTTGAGAAAGAATTTCTGTATACCTTAAACCCAGATTCTGCAAATAACATTCTCAATGGCTCTAAATATATAGACTTCAGCATAGACATATATCCATAAGCATATATATTACTATTATTTCATAGTAGCTCCTGAACTGTTTGAAAGTTGCAAATATGTCATCCATCCCTTCTACTTTAGATTGAATGTTTGAGTTCCCTCCAAATTCATATGTTGACATCCTAACCCCCTAGATGATTATATTAGGAGATGGGGCATTTGGGGGGTGATCAGGTCATGAATGGGATTAGTGCCCTTATGTAAGAGGCCCTAGTGAGCTCCCTCGCCATTCCACCAGGTGAGGATACAAAGAGTTTGCATGTCAGTAGAGGGAAGGTCACCAGAACCTGACCATGTGGGCACCCTGATTGTGGACTTCCAGCCTCCAAAACCATGAGCAAGAAATTTCTGCTATTCATAACCCACCCAGTCTATGATATTTTGTTACAGCAGCCCGAACAGACTAAGACAACTTTTAAATACTTCAGTGTCTATGTCCTGAAAATCAGGACATTCTCTTACACAACCACAGTGCAATGATCAAAATCAAGAAATTATACTGATTGATTGATCACTATTCTCTCATCTACAGATCTTATTCAAATTTCACCAATTGCCCAGTCCTTTACAGCACAACCAAGGAAAATTGGCTGCCTTTAAACTTCATCCAATAAATACAGATCCCCATTTCTTGTTTCATTTGCTTAATTCATGTCATCCAGTACATCCTTTAGTAAATGTAGTGATTTCCTTCTTGTAGGGCCTGTGCCATGCTAGTTAAGTATTTTCCTAGAGGTTTTCTTTTTTCTTTTTTAATTCCTAGATATTTTCATTTGTTTCTGCTGGTGTTATTGTGAATGGGATCTATTTATCTTTTATATTGTACCTTACTGAACTCTTGTATCAGTTCAAAACATGTTTTACTCAATTTTCTAAGTAGACAGCATATTACCTGCAGATAATGATAATTGCATCTCTTCCTTTCTGAAATTCTAACTCATGTCTTCATCTTGTCCTTTAGCGCTGGCCACAAAATTAAAACACCAATTGTTCTAATTAATTTTCTAAATGCTTTATTGGAAAAATTATAGATTCATAGGAAGTTGCAAAGTTGCAAAGAAATGTAACATGCACCCTACAGTCTGTCCCCCTCATGTCATGTCATTTAAGACAACAGCAAAATCAGGAAACTGGTATCATTGGTACAATGCACAGAATTATTCAGATTTCACTATAAGTTTGCTGGTATGTGTGTGTGTGCACGTATTCTATGCAATTTCATCATATATGTAGCTTTCTATAATAACACTATCATCCATTTACTTTTTTAAATGAGTAAAAGGAAATATAAATTAAGACGGAGACTCTCCCAAAGATATAACAAAACATTTTATGGACGTGTTCAACCGGCCCAAGAAATACAGAGACTTGAGTCAAATACATGAAGCTTTTTTTTAAAAAAAATATTCTATTTATTTATTTTAGAGAGAACGGAAAAGGAGAGAGAGAAGCAGACTCCCCACTGACTAGGGGGCTCAATCCCAGGACACAGAGATCATGACCTGAGCAGAAGGCAGATGTTCAACCAACTGAGCCACCCAGGTGGCTACATGTAGACTTTTTTGATGGGTAAATTCTGTCCAGATTAATGCTTCAGTAAGCCCATCTAGCTACAGTCTAAGACAAGAAAATAAAATAGCATAACCTTCCCAAACATACAAATGAACATTTAGAAATGGGTTAATGTTGTTGAGTAAGGTTCAAGGAAAGAAAAACACGATGTGGGAGGCATTTGGAAGAGTCTCTCCTGAACTCAGGGAAATGAAGCCCTACTTCCACAGCAGGCTTTCCTGCTCTCAATCTTTTCCATCCTTATCCTTCACTATTGTGACGCGGTCTGCAAAGGACCCAGCTTCACCTACGAAACAGTCTAGGCACAAGTATTTAATCTGAATTTAATTGAGCCTCTCATTCGAATTTCTAGTGTTTGGAACTAAAAGGGATACAAGAACAAGTCAAGCCAGAATGTGGGGCATTCTGCGAGATCATATGGGAGATTCTCTTCCAGATGAAAAGAAAAATAAAAACCAAATGGGACCTGTTGTAGCCACAAGGACCCTATCGAGACATGAGGACTAGATGTAATGTGGTCTCTTGGATAACTTAGGGGACAGAGGAAGGATATAACGTAAAAACTAAGAAACTATCGGAATAAAATAAAGACTTCAGTTGATAGTAATGTATCATGACTGGTCCATTAATTGTAACCAAAGGACCATACTAATGCAAGATGTTAATAGTAGGGAGAACTAGTTGTGGGGTATATGAGAACTCTCTGTTCTACCTTCTCAATTTTTCTGTAAACTTTAAACTATGCTAAAATTTTAAAATTCATCAAAAGACAAGTGAGGTGATTGGGAAATTTTTAACCAGGAACTAAATATTAGATAATAGAGAATAATTATGAATTTTATTGGGTAGGGTGATGGTATTGAGTTATGAGGCTAACTCCCTTAATTGCCAAAAGCAATGCACACTGTAAGCCATAAGTATTTAAAGATAAAGTGGCTTGGGGTCAGAACTTACTTTAAAATGATTCAGCCTAACTCTTACGGAACGATTGCCAATAGGTTAAACTTATTATGTAAAAAGCCGTTGGAGACTTTCTAATGGGTGGAATATACAAATTAACACCAAAATCTACTTAACATCATAAAAAGAGACAACCAGACATATGGCCTTCCCGATGAACTACAGCATCACTACTTTAAGGAATACTCTTGCCAGAAATCTAACCTGAATTCCATCAAACCTCCACAGCTCACTCCCAGTTTACAGGAGATAAAAGCGAGGGGGGAGGGGTTGCATTAACTGGCATCACAGAACTGACTCAGCAAAATTCAGAATATGGCAAATTGCACAAGAGAAATGACACCGATTTTTCAAACAAAGAAATCACATAGTGGAAAACAAAACAAAACAAAAATCAAAACAAAACAAAACAGGAGGAGGAAGAGGAAACCCAGAGACTCAAGCAAGGATTAGTCAAATACACTGTGGGACACCTGTTTGAGTCCCAATTCAAAAACAAGGACTGTAAAAACAGACAGGAGGAAGGGAGAGAGGGGGTGGGGGAGGGCTGGGTTTAAGGGGTTGGAGCACAGACTGGGTATTTGGTAGTATTCAGAAAATGTTCGCTATTTGAGGTGTGATAGTGACATTGTGATTATAATTTTAAAAGAGGCTTTATCTTGCAGAGATACAGACTGAACTATTTACAGATGAAATCACATAATGTCTGGGATTTGCTTCAGAGCAATCCAGAACTGGGGGTGATTGAGGGAACAGGTGGATGAAGATTGTCCACACTGGAGAAGGCTGGATCCATTATGCCAGTGTGTCCTATTTTATATACAGTAGATACTTTACAAAATGAAATCCTTAAATAATGGCTCAGCAAGTACAAAAAAAAAAAAAAAAAAGCCAAATCTTAAAAAGCTATGGAATCTAGTTGTAGGTGTATCATATTCAATTATGAAATGTAGTACAACTTCTAATTTGCTAATATTTGATCATTTTTATAATAAAAAATTAAAAATGAATGACCGAATAGAATAACACAAAATCAGGGAAGCAGCAGGGAGAAGGGGAGAGATGGAATCAGATGAGCACAAAGAGCTACTAAGGTATGGAAAAATTTCCATTTCTTAAAAAGGTAGTGTACAGACACACCTTTATTTTATTAATGTCTCATAAACTGTGAATGTATCCTCTATTCACTACCCACTTTCACGTATGACACAAAAAATTACAAAACTACGTTTTTTTCTTGCTTTTTCTCCTTTCTTTCGTTTTGAGAGAGAGAACACGTGCATGTGTGCACTGGTGGGGGCACAGGCAGAGGGAGAGAGAATCCCAAGCAGGCTCAACACTCAGCGCGGAGCCCAAGGTGGAGCTTGATCCCAAGACCCCAAGATCATGACCCTAGCCAAAATCAAGAATTGGATGTCCAACTGACTGAGCCACCCAGGCGCTTCCTTTTTTTTTTTTTTTTTTTTTTTGTAATTTCTTAAAGATTAGAGAGTGTTAGAGAGGGTTTGAGATGCCCCTGCAGGACTTCACCTTAGCACTGAGCTCCCAGGAAATCTCCATTTATTTATTTTTTTTAAAAGATTTTTATTTACTTATTTATTTGAGAGAGAGAATGAGAGAGAGAGAGAGCACATGAGAGGGGTTAGGGTCAGAAGGAGAAGCAGACTCCCTGCTGAGCAGGGAGCCCTATGCGGGACTTGATCCCGGGACTCCAAGATCATGACCTGAGCCGAAGGCAGTTGCTTAACCAACTGAGCCACCCAGGCGCCCAGGAAGTCTCCATTTCTGTGTCCTGCCTTAAATCACGGCTGGTTTAGGGCCTGGACGGAAAAGGTGATGTCACACCTCTGCTTCCTTTTCTGGGAGGTGAAGGAGGGTTATTGGTGGTGAGTGTTTAATCAGAACTAATCAAGGAAAGGAATAAACATCATAGACCTCACACTTTCAGATTTGTGACCCACCCTTCCTTCCTCCCTTCCATCCTTCCTCCCTCTGTTCCTTCCTTCCGTCCTTCCATCCTTCTTTCCTTGCCTCCCTTCCTTCCATATTTCCTTCCCTGCCTCCCTCCCTCCCTTCCCTCTGTCCTCCCTCCCTCTTTCTTTCTTTTTAAATGAAGTTAAGTTTCAAAAAACTCCCAACCAGCTTTCCAACCTTATTAATTGTGAGAGAATAAGAACAAGGCTTTTTTATGAATTGTGAAAATACATTGAGAGCAGGCAGTCTCCCTTGGTGTGACTAAGTGGGTAAGACGTGACCCAGAGAATGTGGCTGAAACAGGTCAGTCACAGAGGAGACAGAGGACAGACAGAGAGCCAAGGGACAGAGAGCCAGGACCTGGGATGGACTCTTGACTCCAAAATGAAGGAGGATTTACCAGAATGTTCATTTATTCTTGCTTTGAGTAGCGATTTTCTCCCCTGTAGATTGGAGTAAATCAGGTACCGCCAACTACAAGGGACAGACCAAGAAAGCAAACAAGTGAAGTGGGTGGGGGGTGGGGGTCCTGGTTAACTAGAGAACATACACCTAATCTAATCTTAGTCAGGACTAAGCTGCAGCAGCAATAGAGGCCAGTGTGACCATTTTTATCTCAGGAATATAAGAGTCTGGCATTTGAAAGTGAAATCTCCCTATTTTCAAATGTTGGCTCATCGTTCATTTTAAAAAGAAATTATAGCAACAATGTCCACAATAGCCAAACTATGGAAAGAGCCAAGGTGTCCATCAACAGATGAATGGATAAAGAAGATGTGGTATAGATATACAATGGAATATTATGTGGCCATCAAAAGGAACGAAATCTTGCCCTTTGCAACAACATGGATGGAACTAGAGGGTATTATGCTAAGTGAAATAAGTCATTCAGAGAAAGACATGTATCATATGATCTCACTGATATGAGGAATTCTTAAACTCAGGAAACAAACTCAGGGTTGCTGGAGTGGTGGGGGTGGGAGGGATGGGGTGGCTGGGTGATAGCCATTGGGGAAGGTATGTGCTATGGTGAGTGCTGTGAATTGTGTAAGACTGATGGATCACAGACCTGTACCTCTGAAACAAATAATACATTATATGTCAAAAAAAGGGAAGATAGTAGGAAGGGAAAAATGAAGGTGGGAAAATTCGAGGGGGAGACGAACCATGAGAGACTATGGACTCTGAGAAACAACCTGAGGGTTCTAGAGGGGAGGTGGGTAGGGGGATGGGTTAGCCTGGTGATGGGTATTAAGGAGGGCACGTACTGAATGGAGCACTGGGTGTTATACGCAAACAATGAATCATGGAACACTACATCAAAAACTAATGATGTAATGTATGGTGATTAACAGAACATAATAAAATTAAATTAAAAAAAGAAAACAACAACAACCTCCTAAAAAAACCAAAAAGCAAAAAGTAAAAACAAAAAAAAACACTGCACAGCTCCAAACTAAAATCATCTGTGATTAAAGATAGGTTTCTGTGTGTAAACCACCATTTTCTGATCTCTGTATTAGATACTAAATAATATCTGAAGAACCTCCCCAATTTTAACAATCTATGTTAAAGCAACTTGATTTAGAGGTTAAGAAGACAGACTTTGTTGCCACAAGGCCCTTGGCTCAGATGGTAGTTCTTCCTCTTACTGGCTGTGTGACATTGGACAAGTCCCTCAACCTCTCTGAGCTTCTGTCTCCTCTCCTGATATCATGTATCCACCAGAATGAAAGGAGGAAATATGCACTCAATGTCCCACACGGTGTGTAGCACAGTGGATCTGCTCAATAAATGACGCTGATGATAACTCTTGGCCTTCACCAAGATATGTTGGCTGCATACTTTTAAATCTGGATGACTCTAAGCACATAGATAATGGAAGGAACTTCTGGTTGCATGGGTTCCCCAGGACACATAGCAGAAAATTCCACTGGGGAAGCATCAGCCATTGTACAGATGATGCAGAAAGGTGTCATGACAGCTACTGCAGGCTTTGTTCTGCCCTTGAGTTTATCTCTTGATCACAAAATCTGGGGATCTAGAGGATTTGAGGTCCTGTGGGTTAAAAAATGGAGTTGATGCCTACAACACAGCTAAGATCAATTCGATCTTTTATTTAAAAATATAATTTTCTTTTTTGTTGGAATTTTAGATTTATGGAATAGTCTTAAAGATAGTACAGCAGATTCCTATATACACTCACCCGATTTCCTCTTTTGTTAACATATTACATAACCATGGTACACTTGTCACAACTGAAAACCAACATTAGTACATTATTATTAACTAAATTCTAGATTCCATTTCAATGTCACCTGGTTTTTTTTTTTTTTTTCTGTTAATAGCCTCTTTCTGCTTCAGGATGCAGTTGGGGTACTGCATTGCTTTTAAGTCATCCCATTTCCCCCATCTTCTCTGATCTGTCTCAGTTTCTCAGTCTTTCCTTGCTTTCCATGACCTCACAGCCTCAAGGATACTGGCCAGGTATCCTGTAGAATGTCCTCCAATCTGGGCTTGTTTGATGAATTTCCCATGATTAGACCAAATTCTTGAGTCTGGGGGGAAGAAGTCCATGGAAGTGAGGTGCCCTCCGCATTAGATTGTACCAGGGGGTACGTGGTAGCCATATGACACACTGCTGATGTTAGCCTTCATCACTTGTTTAAGGTGGTTTTTCCCAGACTTTTCCACTGTCAGGTTACGATATTTCCTCTTTCCATACTTTATTCTGTCATCTACGAAGTGAGCTAGATCACTGACACATAGAGCAACCTGGTGAATTGTTGTGTCCTTGTGGTCACTGAACCTGGGTAAGACCTGAATCCTACTTGTTTCCAGGTACTGGTGAAATCCTGTGGGGGCAGTAGTCCTCACTGCCTCTGTAATTCAGGGATATGAAAATGGACTCACCAAGCCCCTGGCACTCTATAAAGTAAAATGTACAAGGAAGGATAGAAAACGTTGTTTCTGTTACTACTTGGAACTCTATGGAAACAGCAGTTTTTCCTGGACTCTTGTCTTTCCAGCTGAGGTACATTCACCACTCATTAATCCCCCCAGTACTCTAAATTTTAGATATTTCCCTGATCAGGACTCTCCTTTCTGAAAAATAAATTCTAACCCAAGTATCATTGCATCTAACTGAGAAGTCTACTTGTAGTTGTTTCAGGCATGGCTGGATCCAGGAGCTCCAAAGACACAGTCAGGATTCTTCCTTCCCATTTTTAACCTCGATTCTTCTGTGCTGACTTCAGTCTCAGGCAGGCTTTCCCTAAGTTGACATGGTATCTTCCAACTCTCTAGGCTTCTATCTGGTCAGCATAATAACACCAGCAGAAAAATAAACGCCTCTGTGCTAATTGTTCTAGCCAGTCTCCATCCTGATTCTGGCTGGCAGAAATTTGTTCACCTGACTTTTAGTTATCTACAGTCACAAAAATAGTGAGCAAGAAACAATGACAAAGCCTCAGTGGCATATAAAAACACATTTATTTCTCATGCATCTGGAGTCATTTGGAGGTCAGCTGGTGGCTCTGCTGATCTTGGGTGGTCTTGCTCCCCTATCTGGAGGTTGGCTGGTTACCAGTTGAGGCAATGGGGGTGACTCCACTGGCCTAGGCGTGTTCTCCTGATGATGGCAGAGGCACAAGAGTAGCAAGTGGAAACACACCAGTTAGTACTGTGACTATCACTTCCGTCATGGCCAATTGGCCAAAACACACCTCGAGCCAGCCCTGATGTCAGAGGTGGAGAAATCGACTCCCGCATTTCTGGTGAGAGGAATACAATGGCAAGTATGCACACAGGATGAAGAACAGGTGTCACTGATGCAACTCATCTTACTCCACTGGCCCACACTGGACTGGGATGAGACAGACATGGGCCATGTTCCCATCTCTGAACTGCGATACAAAAATCAACGTCTTCCAAGAGAATGAGTGGAAGGAGGCCATTTCCCCCTGAGGAATAGTGAGGTGCAAAACAACAGAAGTACAACTACGATACCCTTAAACCCATTTTACAGATCTGTGAAGAGACTCAGCCAAGACCTGGGGTCTGGTGGCGGGAGGTGGGGTGGGGGTGGCGGTCACAGTTACAAGCAGTCAAGTTGTGTTTGGAGCCAGGCTTCCTCCAAAGTTAATTCATGTCATGTCCATCTCACAGCCTCCTGAGAAGCTTCCACTTTTATGCATGCTTTAGTATTTTTTTTACCCCATTTAAGCATCCTCAGAAGGTGAACATTATTATTCACCTTCCATAGATTATTTCATTTTGTCATTTTTTTAGCTACAGTTGATGCACATGAAAATTTTTGCCACTTTTAAAGAAGACGCTCTTTAGCTAAATTTAGTTCATCACACTATCACTTGAGAAGACTCTCTTGATTTTAAGTGTGAACTAGGGGGTCTTGGGGTCAGGGGGTTTTGGAGATGAGGACTCCCAATCTATAAACAAAGGCTACAGTATCTCTTTCCCCTTGGCAAATTTTGTGCTTGGGCTCTTTGGAGACACTGGCAAAGAGGTGCCTTGTCACTGAGTCACCGAACGCCCAGACTTCCCCGCCGTCCTTCAGCAAATCAATCCTTCAGGACAGACAGTGGCTCTCTGAAGCTGGCAAAAGCCTTCTAAAGAGACAACTTGACTTCCATTCCTATTCCTGAGCCTGTATTGAGACAGGAGCCTGTACTGAAGGGTTTGGCAGCATCTAATCTCCGCAGTAAATTCTACTAAGAGCTAATATCTCTCCTCTTGCAGGGAGCTGGGGCTTCATGAATGGCCTATGATGTGACCACTGCGGGGAGAGGCGGACACCACAGGGAAGTCTCGAGAAACCATCTCCGGGGCCCGGGAAATCAGAGCCAGAACTTGAATGTCATCAGTTTCTGAGATAAGCAGTTATGCCCTGGAAAAACTTCAACCCCTAAAGCAACTCCGTGAGTGGCAAGGAGGCCACCAACAGCTCTGTTCATACACGCTGAGCAGCAGGATCCCAGGTTGCTGTTTTGCATGGTGTGTTAACCCTGTGCTCTTCGAGGAATTGAGGAACTGATTGTTTCATCCACTCCACAAATGTTCATGGAGCACCTACTAAGTGTCAAGCACTAGAATACCACACTGGGCAAGACAGAAAAGGCTCTGCCCTTGTGGAGCTGGGCTCCTTGTCATTCCCACCAGAAAGAATCCATGGGATGCCCCTGGAAGGTCAGGACCAGGAGAGAAAAAGCAGATTGTTGAACCTGTAGGCCACTGGTGAGGTCTGCAGCCAGACAAAGGAATAATGGGTAGTGGGCAAACGAAATGAGGCTCTGGCCAGAGGGATAGAGGGAGCCTGACAATCACTAGATGGGGTCCAGGGCAGGTGTAACTGATTCTCAGTTACATGCGCAGCAAATACCTGCTGAGCATCTTCATTGTACGAAGCATTCTTAGGTGTTAGCAAGACACAAGGAAGCAAGATGCCCATGATCACTGCCCTCAGAGAGATTACAGTTCAGAGGGGCAAGAGGTGAGAAACAAGGCAGGGCCCCCAGGGGGTGACTGAGAAAGGTCACGGGGCTCTGGGAGCAGAGGAGGGGCAAGTAGGTTCCTAATGGGGTAGAAGAGCAGCAGGGACTTAGTGGGTGATGACAGCTGAGGCCAGTAAAGATGCAAGGAGTGTGGGTGGGGTGGTTGCTCCTGGCCCAGGGCCCATCTTTGGCAAAGTCTGCAGACAGAGCAAGCGTGGCCCATTTAAGGTCCGGCTCAGGGTCCCAGCCAGCTGGATGTAGGACATATGGCAAAAGATGAGGCTGGAGAATGAAACAGTAGCTCAGACAGGGAAGGACATTTGTGTGTTTGCAAAGGAGTCTGGACTCTGTTCCCGGGTCAAGGAGAAAGGACAGGGAAGTAGGCGGCGGTTAAACTGGTGTGTGATATGGCCAGATTTAGGTGTAGAAGGATCGCTATGCCCTTAGCATGCCCAGTGGATAAGAGAGGGCAAGACTGGAGCCGGGGAGCCAGCGAAGGAGAGGCTATTTTAGCAAGGCAGGAGGCCGTCACGCTGGGAGCACCCAAGCTCCCCTGGGATGCATGTGGGTCACGTGTCAGCAGAAAGCACTGGTATTGAACTGGTACAATGCAGAACTGGGGGGAGAGGCCTCAGGGGGGCTTCCCTGGCATGAAGGAAAGGACAGGAATTAGGGGACCAACCAGTGAGGATGGTATTTAGAGCTAAGCAGGCAACCCTTCGACCTAAAGTGCTTTCCTTTATTTATCTTACTGGAAATTCAGTTGGAAAAAAGTAGATTGAACTACTAACAAAAACTGCTTTTTCACAGACAGATAAAAGGTTAGGGAAGGGAGACCCTGAAGGGCCCTCCTGCCTTGATTCTCAGGATCTGTGAATCAGGGTCATAGAGGGAGGGTCCGGCTGGGCTCCGGAGACTGCACTGGGGTGTGAGCTGGTGCCCAGCGGAGAAGACTGGTCAAGGACATGCATGCCCTGGGCAATTCTGTCAGGACCCTGGCCTGTTCTCCACCTCCAAATGATGATTAAAAAAAAAAAATCACAGAGAGAGGATGCTCCAAGCAATTGCTTACCAGGCAAAAACTCCCAAAGCAACAATACTCAGTAACAGCCCAGCGTTTGGCAATGAGATGGAAATGCCCATATTAGAAAACAGGGCAATTAGAATCTCCAAGAAACAGTTCCATAAGCTCGAGGATTTCTTTGGAATTGTTCTGAGGAAGGATGAGAATGAGGAAGAGGCAGAGAAGAAGAAAAATCACCTGCTGCTCCCATGTGCCAGATTCGGCTGGCACACGGGGGTACCTGCTGCCAAGTGCAGGCAGATGCCTACCTGCTTCTCTCTCGCTGAGTCTACCCAGAAATATGGAAAGGTGGGCAGGTTATTCTAGGGAGGTGCCATCTCCAGACCCCTGGATATTGGAAGAAGAGACCCCCCCCAGCGCCCCCCAGGCAGTATAACATAGCATTTAAAGCCCATCTTTATCAATTTTGTTGGCAAAGTTGTTTAATCTCTCTGTGCCTCAGTTTCTTCAAGTACAAACTGGATTTCTAATAATAGAGCCCATCTGATAGGGACGATGCAGGATTAAATGAGGCCATGCAACGTACAATGGTTAGGATAGCGCCCAGCACTCAGTGCTAATCATTGTTAGTTACAACTAAATGGAAGGCTAAACACACTGTATATTTGAAGCAGTGGTGCTCTTTCTGTTTGCAGTGAGAGGTATCTCAGTATTGGGAGGGAAGGAAATCACATCCTTACCTCTCCAAACAAAAGGGAGATGAGGCCAAAAGAGTCTGGCATGCACCAGGGCTTCTAACAGCTTCATGTGGCCCGTGTGGCAAAGCCAGGCTGATTCCCCAAACACAATAGGCCTGCAATCATGCTACTTTACATACCTAACCAAAAGGCGTGTGTGTGTTTTCCTCCCTCTGCAAAAAAGATTCTCATTGTCTGGAGGAAAAAGAAAATAATAATCTGCCAGGCGTACTGACAGAACCTTTTACAGAAAACAAAACCCCCAACAGCTTCTCATCAAGGGCTCTTCATCCTGTCTCTAAACACTCACAGGAAAGCCAGGCTGACATTTTACACATGATTGACTGAGAGAGTGATGCCTGCCTCTGGGTGTGCGTACGCATGTGTGTGGGTGTGGGCGCGCACCTATGTGTGCGCATGCCTGAACACGGGGCACGTGTGTGCCCACCTGCTGTGTAGCTCAGCCTAAACAAAGATTCAGGCTTGTCTGTGTGTAAGTCACGAGTTGTTAGGGTCGGAAGCCCACCCCTTTGGGTCTCTTTGCAGAGATAGGTTCTTATGTGGCACGAGGAGTTAGAGCGCTCGGGGAGAATAGCCTGGTGTCCAGTCCCCTGGCCCATGGTGGTTCAGGGGTAGAAACCACTCCTATAAACCCCTCCCTCTGCGAGTAGTGTTCTCACCACCTCGAGAGACTTCCTCTCACCAAACTCATGGTGCTAAGGATCCAGCCTGTCTGGTACTCAGGTCCCCTGACCCCAAGGTCAGGATCTCTTTTTAACCCCACCTCCAGATCTTTAGGACTAAGGGTTCTGAGGACCTATCTCAAGGTGACCATCAGTTTCTCCCTCATTTTGGCAGAGTGTTTTTCTTTTTCTCTGAAATCCATTTTTTTATCTCCTGTTCAATTCAGAAAACTTCAGAAATGTAACAGAAGGGCCTCAGATATGTTAACCTAGATCGTGAGCTCTTGCCCGAAGGTGGAGAAGCAGGGGAGCAGAATTCAGACGGAGCCCAGGACATAATCTGTAGGGTTATTTTATTTTATTTTTATTTTTTGATGAACTAAACTTGTCAAAAGCAGCCAAGAGTTTCAGGATATGTGGGTTTCACTCATTCAGTGTGATCTATTTAATGATATTTTCTCTAGAGCCTAGTACCTACTAGGCTTTGGGAAAGGTCACGGGGACACACACGGAATTAAGACCCAGTCCCCACATCATGAAAGATTAATCAAGGTAAGGGTCAAGAAGGCAGGACAGCACATTTTGTTATGGGTATGAGCAGTAAGGAATTGGTTAGAATCCCAAGTGCTTCTTCCTCCCAGCTGAATAACTTGAGCAGGTGACAACCTCTCTTAAAGTCACCTTCCTCATGCAGTGGTTGTGACAATTACATAATTCAGACAAAACTGTGGGTGGCACATTGTGACTGCTCGATAAGCAACAGCTATTGTTACCCGGGGTTTCAGATGAAGAAGAGAACGTGCATTCAGTAAGGGAAAAGATGGAAGACTTCCAGGAGGAGGGGCTATCTGAGCTGTGTCTCCAAGGAAGGCAGGGATTGGAGAGGAAGGGAGGCAACCCTGGGCTTTTCAGGCAGAGGGCAAAGGCAGAGAAACAGCACGGAGGTCAGTGAAAATGGCCTGGTTCCCTGCTTCTGGCCTTGCTCCCTCCCCCTGGAGTCTATTCTCAGCATAGTGTCTTAACTGAAATACAAGTCAAGTTGTGTCCCTCCTCTTCTTAAAATTCTCCAGTGCTACCCATCCCTCTCTGACCTTTATGACAGCCTAAAAGGTCTTATTGCCCTCTCATGTTGCCTTCTACTATCCCATGCCCCTCACTCTGCTCCAGCCACTCTGTCTTCCTTTGTTTTTCCTCAGATGTACCAGGCCAGCACTTTCCTTAGGGCCTTTGCACTTGCTGTTCCTTCTGCCTGGAAAGGTTCCCCCAATCTCTGAGGTTAGTAGACTCTCACTGCCATCAGCCTGAGCTCAAAAGCCACCTTCTCAGTGAGGCTCTCTTGATCATCTTATAGTAGATTATACTTGTCTCTTCCTGCTTTATTTTTCTCCATGGCACTGACACTTTCTAACATCTATGTAATTTATTTTTTTAAGGTTTTATTTATTTATTTGACAGACATAGCGAGAGCAGGAACACAAGCAGGGAGTGGGAGAGGGAGAAGCAGGCTTCCCGCCGAGCAGGGAGCCCGATGCGGGGCTCGATCCCAGGACCCTGGGACCATGACCTGAGCCAAAGGTAGATGCTTAACGACTGAGCCATCCAGGCACGCCCCCCATCTATGTAATTTATTATTTATAAACTTTATCATCTTTGTCTTCTCAGTAGTCTGTGTGGGACTTTGCTTTGTTGGCAATCACCGTTGTATCTTCAGCACCTAGAACGGCTCCTGCCATGTAGAAGATGCTCAATAAAAATGGGTCAAAGTAATAAATACAGTGATCATGGAGGAACTGTGACTCCCAGCCAGCCTCAGGCACAGCCCTCTGCTTCACCTTCCCTTATGAATCAGACCACCATGAGCTACCTTTTTGGGGCCCCAAGTTCAGTCCCCATTGTGCACTTTAAGCCTTATCTTCCCTCGTTTCTTCTTTGTCTTTGTCTCAAAGGACTTCCTTCCTGAACTCATCATTCTGCCCCTTCCCTTTGGATGGGCATCTCTATTTTGGACTTTATTTTCCATATTTCATTTGCAAATGCAGAAATCCAGTTGAAATTGCCTTCATCATAAACAGCAATGTATCACCTCAGATGAACTGAAGAGTCTGGTTGTAAATCTAACTTTGGATAATAAATATCTGTCAAATGAATAACTAAGTAAATGAAGGAGTGAATGAATGAGCCTGCTTAACCTCCTGTGAGCTATGATGTCTCAGGGCTCAGTGCAGGGGTTGGGAAAGAGGCAAAGTTAGTAGACTTGGTCCCCGCAAACCCTTATATAGGCCAGATTGACATATCTCCTCTCTGTTTTGCATTTTTAGGGAGATCTTCATAAGATTTCATTTGATAAAAAGGTTCTACTGCTTTGAAACTTTGTCTTTGAAAACCGTTGCGGTAATGGGAAAAATCAAGTCTTTGAAATCTTGAAGACCTGGGGCAGAATCCCACACTTTAATGGGTTTTATGCCAAAGAAAATGCAAACTCACTATGGCCTATAAGACACGTGGTCTGTCCCCTGTCATCTTCCAGCCTCATCCCTGGCTTCCCTCCTTCAAGTACATGGACCTTCTTCCAGGCCCTTGGGCTTCTCTGGGGCCTTGCTCCCTCACAGCCTATGTGCATGCTGGCCCTCTGGAATGTTCTCCCCACCCCCATTCCCATGCTTTTTATCACTGGCTGCTTCCCAGCCTTTACTGGTCTGCTCAGTGACTTCTCAGAGAGGCTGTCTGGGGCCTTCTGTCTAAAGTAATCTCCGCCTCTCATCCTCCTCCTCAGCCCCATGATCCTTTGCTTCTCAACTTGAATGATTTTTTTAAAAATATGTTTTATTTGTTTGAGAGAGAGAGAGAGAGAGCATGAGCAAGGGGGAAGGGCAGAGAGAGAGAGAGAGAAGCAGACTCCCTACTGAGCAAGGAGCCCGTTGCGGGGCTCGATCCCAGGACCCTGCAATCATGACCTGAGCCAAAGGCAGACGCTCAACCTACTGAGCCACCCAGGCGCCCCCTCAATTTGAATGATCTTGATAAGTTGTCTCACTGCATTTTTAGCCTCCTCAACTAGAATATGTGAGCCCACAAGGCAGAGATGGTGTCCGTCTTGGTGGCTACTGTGTCCCCAAGGCCCAGAACAGGCTCCCCACGAAGCAGTTTCTCATCGTATTTGTTGAATGAATGAGAAGAGTTGTAGGACGTTAACTGTAAAGTGCAGGGACCTCAGTTTTCTTATCTCTGTATTGGAGATAGTATGATCTACCCCTCAGAAAGTGGCAGAGGTGTTGCGTGGAGCACAGCCGGTGCTCGGGGCAGGGGCGACACATTCACGGGGGCTGCCTTCCTGCCTTCCCGCCCACCATTCGCGGAGGACCCAGCCAGGTGAGCCTCGCTGGAACTCAATTATATTCTAAATCCAGAGCCATCCTTCTGCTCTGAGGCTGATGGGGGCCCGCGATCTAGCCTGTCAGCCTCACACTGCCACACATCCGAATACACAAACTGAAAAATTAATGTCCCTGGAAGGCATTGTCTTCCTTCCCGTAGACACTGCTGACCTTCTTGCCTGTCTGCGGGGCGGTGGACCCCGGAGCGCCTGCTTTGCTCAGTCTTGGCGTAGCTACAAGGATGCAGGGCCGACAGGAGGAGAAAGCGTCCGGCGCGAATCTCATTAACTGGGAGTGGGAATCGGAGACAGTGCCTGGGGTGAGAGCAAAAGTCCAGGTGATCTCTGCATTCAGCTTTACAGCCCTGAAACCCATCCCATGGTCCCTCAGAGGGCGGGCTCCAAATGGGGCTCAGGTGAGAGTCGGGGGCGGGGCAGGGAGAGGGAGGGGGATGGGCGGCAAGCAAGAGGAGAGAACCTTGAGACCATGACCATAATCTCGTAGATTCTTGGGAGCAGCAGAGTTATTCCTGACCTTGCATGATGCCAGCAGACAATTTCATTTCAATTCTGCAAGTAGGACAGCACAGGTAAGCTCAGCATTTTAGGACCACGGCATTCCCGGGGACCTAGACTCCTCATCCGCCTCCTCCTCTCCTTGTGGTCTGAGACTGGTTTTCCAACCGGGCCTCCCAAAGTGTGGTTAGCACACCAGTGGCATCAGCATTACATGGGAGCTGGTTAGAAATTCAGACTTTCAGGCTCCACCCAGACCTCCTGACTCCGAGTCTGCATTTCAACAGATGACTCCCGGGCTCGTGGAGATGGGAGAAGCCGTGCCCTAAGCTGTGCTGGTTAATTTTCCATATCAACCTGACCCGACCCCGGTATGCCCAGATGGCTAGTTAAACATTATTTCGGAGTACATCTGTGAGGCTGTTTTCCGGGAGACATTAGCATTTGATTGGTGGATTAAGTAAAGCAGATGGTCCTCCCCTAGGTGGGTGGGCATCGTCCAATCCATTGAGGGTCTGAATAGACAGAAAAAGCAGAGGAAAGTTGAATTTGCTCTCTGCCTGATGGCATGAGCTGGAACATCAATCTTCTCTTGCCCTTGGCTCTCCCTGGTTCTCAGGCTTCACACTTGGGCTGGAATCTACTACACCAGCTCCCCAGCTCTCAGGCCTTTGAACCTTCACTACCAGCATCCCCGGGTCTTTAGCCTGCAGATGGTAGACTGTGGGCTTTCTCAGATTCCATCATTGTGTGAGCCAATATCTTATAATAAATCTCTTTCTAGAGAGAAAGATAGAGATCTATTTTTATATCTAAAAATATATCTGTAACTATATCTATATATCTCTCTACGTAAAGATTTTATATCTATATAAAATATAGATATATATCCGATTGGTTCATTTTCTTGGGAGAAGCCTAATACACGCTGGTGTTGTCCATTCTGATGTGCAGTGTGAGAGTGTGCACAGCTTAACGGTTATAAGTTTGGGAGTTAGCATTAGGAAATGAGCACTTGGATCCCAGCTCTGCCCCGTCCGTCGGTGAGACTCTGATCTCTTGGAACCACAGCTTATTCCTCTGCAAACGTGGGGGCGGGCAGGAGCACCCCTTCCTGGGGGCCGTTGGGGGATGCAGTTAGCCCTTGCAACAAACAGCGCATTCTTCATGGTACCTGCCACATGCTGAGTGCCTGGGACATATTAGCTGGCATTGTTACTGCTAGTAAATTGTTTCTAGTCACAAAATGTCCAAGTTTATAGATTGTTTACCTCCTTTTTTATTTTTTTCAAAAATAGGTGAGCTTGCAGATTCAAGGAAACCTTAGACTAGGTGCATTTTCAGAGTGCCTGGGTGGTTCAGTGGGTTAAGCACCCAACTCTTGATTTTGGCTCAGGTCATGATCTCTGGGTCGTGAGATCGAGCCCTGCATCAGGATCCATGCTCAGTGCAGAGTCTGCTTGAGATTCTCTCTCCCTCTGCCCCTCCCCCTGCTCATGTTCGCTCTCTCGCTCTCTAAATAAATTAATAAATTTTTTAAAAAAGAATAGGTGCACTCTCACCTACATTGTGAGGAATATTCTCCTGGAGGAGGAAGGCTTGGCCACAGAGCAGGGTAACAGGAATTGTGCATGGACCTGACGTTCCTCTGCTCTGAGTCTGAGCTGATGTCCCATCAGAAGCCAGTGATTGAGTATTATTACAGAGCTTTGGTTTTTCTTAACTACAAAATTGTAGAGAGTTTTGTCAAACTCGGAGTCCCACCCACGGTTTAGCATGTCAGACAGCTGACAGTTCTGTCATATGTTTTGCTCAAATAGAAGAAATAAAGCCAGCGATGACTGATTCAGTCCAAAGGTGACCAGCCCTGGGGCAGAGAGGAAGGAGTGGACGGTTAGTGGGGAGCACTGTGAAGGCAGGAGAAGGGGATGGGGAAGAAGAAAGGGAGACAGGACACAGGGGGAGAGCCAGAGGGCACAGAGGACAGGGCTGCAGACAGCATTATATTATATATATTATATATATAATTATATATAATATATATATTATATTATTATATAATAATATAATATATATATTTTATTATTATATAATATATAGAGATGCATAAATACATTTTTAAAAATATGTAATATAAAAAAATTGTATAAATATAAAATATTTAAGGTGCCTGGGGGCTCAGTTGCTTAAGGGTCTGCCTTCAGCTCAGGTCATGATCTCAGGGTCCTGGGGTTGAACCCCACATCAGGCTCCCGCTCAGCGGGAAGCCTGCTTCTCCCTCTGCCTGCCAATCCCCCTGCTTGTGCTCTTTCTGTCAAATAAATAAAACCTTTAAAAATAAATAAATAAAATATAAAGTATTTAATATGTTATTTGACATTTATATTACATATTCAAGATATTACATTACTGTTAATATATTATATTAATATATAATGTATGATTATATTAATATAATAAAGATATTTGTTATATATTTAAGTTAATAAATTTAAATAAATTAATAAAATATATTTATTAATATGATTAACATATTACTTATATTTATATATATTTAATATTGTAAATATAAAAAAGTTTTAAACTTTCAAGTCGTGTTTAATTTTGATGGAAATCCTTAGCAGGGAAATTCGTCTTTAAGAAAACATCTTCTGTTAAGGGTCTGACTGTGTCGACCACCCTCCTCCCCTACACACATAGATAGCTCCAACCAATGAAAAGGAAAACCTAAAATTAAAAAAAAAAAGCAATATCAGGGTCATGTGCCACGGGCAAATATTGTACTGTAACACATTGCCATTTTAATAGGAACTCCTGGCAGGCGAGAACAAACAAATGATCCCGCTTTACAGATGAGCACATTAAGGTGCCGGAGGTGAACCGACTCATTTAAAGATTCCACTGATCTCGGAAAATCCCAAAGACTCCACCCCAAAATTGCTAGAACTCATACAGGAATTCAGTCAAGTGGCAGGATATAAAATCAATGCACAGAAGTCAGTGGCATTCCTATACACCAACAACAAGTCAGAAGAAAGAGAAATTAAGGAGTCGATCCCATTTACAATTGCACCCAAAACCATAAGATACCTAGGAATAAATCTAACCAAAGAGGCAAAGGATCTGTACTCAGAAAACTATAAAATACTCATGAAAGAAATTGAGGAAGACACAAAGAAATGGAAAAACGTTCCATGCTCATGGATTGGAAGAACAAATATTGTGAAGATGTCAATCTTACCTAGAGCAATCTACACATTCAATGCAATCCCCATCAAAATACCATCCACTTTCTTCAAAGAAATGGAACAAATAATCCTAAAATTTGTATGGAACCAGAAAAGTCCCCGAATAGCCAGAGGAATGTTGAAAAAGAAAAGCAAAGCTGGCGGCATCACAATTCCGGACTTCCAGCTCTACTACAAAGCTGTCATCATCAAGACAGTATGGTACTGGCACAAAAACAGACACATAGATCAATGGAACAGAATAGAGAGCCCAGAAATGGACCCTCAACTCTATGGTCAACTAATCTTTGACAAAGCAGGAAAGAATGTCCAATGGAAAAAAGACAGTCTCTTCAACAAATGGTGTTGGGAAAACTGGACAGCCACATGCAGAAGAATGAAACTGGACCATTTCCTTACACCACACACAAAAATAGACTCCAAATGGTTGAAAGACCTCAATGTGAGACAGGAGTCCATCAAAATCCTAAAGGAGAACACAGGCAGCAACCTCTTCGACCTCAGCCGCAGCAACTTCTTCCTAGAAACATCGCCAAAGGCAAGGGAAGCAAGGGCAAAAATGAACTATTGGGACTTCATCAAGATAAAAAGCTTTTGCAAAGCAAAGGAAACAGTCAACAAAACCAAAAGACAACTGACAGAATGGGAGAAGATATTTGCAAATGACATATCAGATAAAGGGCTAGTATCCAAAATCTATAAAGAACTCATCAAACTCAACACCAAAAGAACAAAGAATCCAATCAAGAAATGGGCAGAAGACATGAACAGACATTTTTCCAAAGAAGACATCCAAATGGCCAACAGACACATGAAAAAGTGTTCAATATCGCTCGGCATCAGGGAAATCCAAATCAAAACCTCAATGAGATACCACCTCACACCAGTCAGAATGGGTAAAATTAACAAGTCAGGAAATGACAGATGTTGGCGAGGATGCGGAGAAAGGGGAACCCTCCTACACTGTTGGTGGGAATGCAAGCTGGTGCAGCCACTCTGGAAAACAGTATGGAGGTTCCTCAAAAAGTTGAAAATAGAGCTACCATATGATCCAGCAATTGCACTACTGGGTATTTACCCCAAAGATACAAAAGTAGGGACCCGAAAGGCTACGTGCACCCCGATGTTTATAGCAGCAATGTCCACAATAGCCAAACTGTGGAAAGAGCCAAGATGTCCATCAACAGATGAATGGATAAAGAAGAGGTGGTATATATATACAATGGAATATTATGCAGCCATCAAAAGGAATAAGATCTTGCCATTTGCAACGACGTGGATGGAACTGGAGGGTATTATGCTGAGCGAAATAAGTCAAACAGAGAAAGACATGTATCATATGACCTCACTGATATGAGGAATTCTTAATCTCAGGAAACAAACTGAGGCTTGCTGGAGTGGGGGGTGGGGTGGGAGGGATGGGGTGAGTGGGTGATGGACACTGGGGAGGGTATGTGTTCTGGTAAGCGCTGTGAATTGTGCAAGACTGTTGAATCTCAGATCTGTACCTCTGAAACAAATAATGCAATATATGTTAAGAAAGAAAAAAAGAAGAAGAATGTAGCAGGAGGGGAAGAATGAAGGGGGGGAAATCGGAGGGGGAGAAGAACCATGAGAGACAATGGACTCTGAAAAAGAAACTGAGGGTTCTAGAGGGGAGGGGGTTGGGAGGATGGGTTAGCCTGGTGATGGGTATTGAGGAGGGCACGTTCTGCATGGAGCACTGGGTGTTATGCACAAACAATGAATCATGGAACACTATATCTAAAACTAATGATGTAATGTATGGGGATTAACATAACAATAAAAAAATTAAAAAAAATAAAAAATAAAAAATAAAGATTCCACTGATCTCAAAGCCTGTGCGATCCCACCTCTTGCTTGGAGCCAGAGTTCATTTCAATCTCAGAAAGCAGGTCGACTCTCAGGGTACCGTAAGAGGAAAAACACAGTGTCTCAGGAAATGTTCCATTCCGGGTCTCCCACGTCAGCCCCGCTCCTGGTGGGCACAGGCTGCAGGCAAGGTGGCGGGAGATCAAGGTCACAGAAGTGGAAACATAAAGCTGCCCACCCCACCCCCCGCCTCCGACATGGTCACCAAGCAGGCAGGGGTCTGCATCCTAGCCCCGACCCCATTTCTACCTTTGCCCAGCCTGGCTGAGTCTGGTGACAAAGCACCTCATGTTGATTTCCCTCAGCTGATGCTAACGACTTACTATGCGCCAGGGGCCACTTGAAGCCTGTCATTCATTCATTCATCCAACAAATATATATGGAGCACCTACCAGCTGTCAGACATTGTTCTGGGAACTTTTCATGTGTTCTTTCATGGAATTCTCATTTTGGAAATGCCCGGGGCGGGGGGTGCAGGGAATATTATTGGCTGCATTTCACAAGTAGGGAGACACATGCTCACATAGCTTGAGACTTGCCTAAGATCATACCAGCAGGAAGTGGGAGTCACACTCAGGTCCACTGGGCTGTAAGCCCCCAGACACAACCAGTGCCCTTGAGGTCTTGCCTGTCCCTCCCCCCAAGGCCAAGCCTGCCTCCCCAATCCATGGGACCACCTCCCACACACCAGGAGTTCCTCAGGCTGAGTTTATCCTCAGATAAAGCAGCCCAGGGAACCCCCAGCCCTGGTCAGAGGGAATCCTGAGCCTCCTGCATTTTGAGGGAGAAGCAGACCTAATCAGGATTGTCTACTGGGAAACCACTAGCATCCTGTGGAGACAGACAATGCCAGAGATGGGGGGACGATGAGGAGGGCACTGGAGGAAAACCGAGAGACGGACAAGAGCAGAAGAGGGATGTCAAGAATGGGACAGGAAGAACAGGAGAGGAGGGACAGAAGGAACAGAGAGGGTTGGGGGAGGAGAGAAAGAGTGGAGACACCAACTCAAGAGGGAGGGAAAGAGAAAGAAACAGAAATAAGAAGACAGAGGGAAAATAGAGAGGCAGACAGACTCTGCTAGAAAATCGGAGAGGACCAGGGAAGAGAGAAGCAAAAGGACAAATAACAGAAGGAGGCAGACAGCAAGGGAGAAGAGAGAGAAAGAACACACCCTCTCCCCAACCCCCCCCCCCCCCCCCCCCCCGCCGCCAATGCACAGGCACACCAACACTCATGTTGTTTGTTTGGTTTTGTGTTGTGTTCCTCTGAAAAGATCCTGGGAATGGCCTTCCCTGAAGCAGCCCGCGCGCTGAGCCAGGGCGCGGATGACAATCAGCAGCTCTGTAAAGGAACTCGCTCCCAAGGTAAAATTGATTTTGTGTTTGTTTGTTCTGACCTTGAATTTTCCCCATGGCGACGCCTGAGGAGCAGCACTGGATGCACGAGGAGACGTAGATGAGTCAGTGGGGCAGCTGGATGAGAGCAGCTCCACATGTCCTCTCCACACGCAGCTCCGGATGCCATCAGCCCTGGGCCATGGTGGATGTGCGTGCCTCACCAGGGGGACAGGCTGTGCCCGAGGGACCACAGACTATGATGCACCTGAGGCCAGCAGGGTCACGAGCTATGTTCTGAGTGAGGAATGATGGTCCAAGGAGGAGAGGATGAGCATCAGAAAAGACAGAAGAGCAATGGGCAAACCAACATGGCTATTGGCTAAGAAGCTCACGCCACCGGGAGCAATGGCCAAAGAAGACGGGCGAACACTGACATCGCATCACCCTCATCTTCATCCCCGTCCTCTTCACCATCATCCCCTTATTTTTACCTCTCGCTCAGAGTTGGACACTGTAATAAGCATTCTGCATCATTTAATCATTACTCCAAACTTATGCAATTGTGCAGATGTTGTCCCCATTCTCCACGTGAGAAGTTGAGGCTCAGAGAGCTTTCTCAAGGCCACACAGCTAGTAACTAATACTAAGGTCTTGAACCCAGACCATCCTGATTCCCACACCCATCCTTGCAACATCTTCCCTTTGGCTCCCTTGGGTTCCCCAAATACCCAGTCTGGGGCAGCAAGGCTGCTTGGCGCAGAGGTGACAGGCATCCGAAGCTGCCATGAGGGGGTGGTGGGGGCAGGACTTAGGGGATTCCCGAAGTCCAAAGGGCAGAGGGGATGCA
This sequence comes from Halichoerus grypus, assembly GCF_964656455.1. Taxonomy (NCBI): domain Eukaryota; kingdom Metazoa; phylum Chordata; class Mammalia; order Carnivora; family Phocidae; genus Halichoerus; species Halichoerus grypus. The sequence continues at coordinate 18,920,933 of NC_135717.1, read as the reverse complement.
GTTTGGGGTGATCAGTTCGTTCTTAGGAGGACTCCAGATCGTGGTTTTGGAATTCGCCTGGGGGCAAGGCTACGCGTTGGAGCAGCCGATGATGGGGAGCCAGGAGCCAACTGTACAAACATGGTGGAGAGGTACGCAGAGGCTGTGATCCTGGGCACACCAAAGCCCTGGGCTGCCACAGAGGCAGCTCTGTGGTAGCAAGACTCCATCGGATGGCCTGTCTCCAGATGGGACCCCTTGCCTGGTCCGATTGTCTCTGGAACCGGGCAGGGCTGAGTCTATAGGAGAATGTCATGGGGACTGCAGGTGGCAGAGCTGGGGAATGTAGGGGACGAGAAATCAGAGCCAGTCAGCCCATAAGGGAAATTGCTCCTCTTCGTCCAACATCAAAAACTCTAGGGCTATAACTCCCTTGTGGAGTGACAATTCTATGTAAATAGGTCATTCTAATCTAACACACTAAGTACCATATGGGATTGCCTTGCAAGAACTGGGGAGACACAGGGGGAAGGGACAGGGGCTGTCTCCACAGGGCTGGGCCCCTACAAATGAGTGTGAGTCTTCCAGGACTCAGGGTAGAGGAAATGCCCTGTGTGCCCAGGGAGACCAGCACGGACCATTTCAAGTTCAGGGAAGTTGAGTGTAGATGCATCTCAGGGTGAAGGAAGGGTGAAATGAGGAGGATAAAACTGGAAACGAAGGTTGGGCATGGATTGCGTAGACCCACTTATATCATGTATGGGAACTTCAGGGCATGTTTAAAATGCTTAGCACATGACACACAGGATACTAAAGTCCAGGTAGCATCTTCACCCCCTTTTGATTGTGGAAATTGCCATAAAGTTCATCCCAGGAGCTGATGAAATTGAAAGAATAGTGATTTACTGTTCTAATTTGATTCATTGTTCTGTAATCTCAAGTTCCCACTCTCCAGGTCTATTTGTGACTTGAGTTACCCCTCCGTCCTCCATTCCTGGTAAACACTCCATATTTATCCCATCCAGGTCCAAATGGAGACAAAGTTGAGCAATACATCAGGAATAGGGTCTAAAATCTTGGAGGTTGGAGATGATTTTAAAAGGATTTTGGAACCTCCCATACCACCACTGCCAGTGTATCCACAGAGCCAGAGATGAGTTATTGGAGAGAAAAGGGCAGTTTCCTTTATATCTGGGCAACAGCCAAGATCCTACCCAGCATTAGGTAGCCCAAAAGGTAATGTGAGGAAGACTTTAACAGCTCCCAGGGCATTCTCTGGATGCACAAGGACGAGAAGCAGATGCAGGGGTATTAATCTTGTGGTTGCAAACTTTCTCTCCTTGGTGACCTTGAGAACATCTGATATTGTATGGGAGGAACTAGAAAGGAGTTAGAGACATTTCCTGCCTCATCATCTCTTGGGGCACACGGATTTGAGGCACTAGATCTAATCTGAAGAAATGCACAAACTAGATAGAGATAAATAGCAGACAGGGATGGTATCCACCCAAGTGTTTTGAAAGAGCTCAAGGGTGAAACTGGGGAAGTATTGGCCAAACTGTGGAACAGCTCTTAACACATGGCTGCTCTGTTGAGAAGGGGAGTACCCCTCACCCACAAGGCAGCACCTAGGAGTCCCACTCCCCTCCCAGGTCATTGGGCACTCTAGGGCAGAGAGAGAAATCAACAGAGAACAAGTTACGTGACCTCCTCCTTTCTCCAAGGGCAATGCAGCCTGATTCATTCGCTCATGTGAAGTGGGTTTTCCAAAGGAGAGTTGGTTACACTCCACCACTGAAGACTCTTGAATCAAGAGAAATTAGTTTGGGGAATGAGGGAGAAGTTTTAATAAGGCTTTGGGACTGGCTTATGGATAAGAAAGAATCTCTGTGCTTTTATCTCTATAAATGGGAAATTTGCTTTTAAGTTAATTGTAAACAGCAGGGTCCTTGCAGTCCATTGGCGGACACCATGACAGTCCAACCTTCGCCTTCCTTTGGCCACCCCACCAGAGCCTGCTGCAGACATCTCACTGTCTCAGATCTGGACATTTTAGCGTGATTTACCTACCAGTAGGCTATTCAAAGCATCTGCTAGGTGAAGCCTTCCTGCGTTAGCTTTCGTTTCAAGGCCTTTCTAGACTTTCTTGGTTTGCCCCTAGTTTTTCTCCTATTGACATTCATCCATCTCATCTCATTTCCCCAGTCAGAATCTCTCAGCCAACTCTCCAGTAATCCTCATCAGGCCAGCCCTAAAATATGTATACTGGTTCTGGGTGCGCATTCTAATATGGAACATTGACAAAATTGGGTCTTCCAGAAAGGTACAATCAAAGTGAAGAAGAGTGGTGGACCATGGGAAGTTGAAGGAAACAGAGATTTTGGCACAGACAAAGGAAAATGATACCTCTATTTGCAGAGGAGATAATTTGGAAATGATCCATATGAAAGGAACCCAAGATCATCCAGCCATCGATACCTTATTTCAACAATTTTTATTGAACACCTGCTATGTGCCAACACCCTTCCAAGTATTAGGGAGATAGCAGTGAATAAGACCTAATAGACCCAGACCTCATGGAGTTTTTATTCCAGTGAAGCCAAAGCAAGCAAATAAATTAATTAATAAAAATGAAGAGTATATACAGTTATAAAATTAATAAAATAAAATAGGGAAATATTGGAGCTACTTTCGGTTGGGCAATTACAGAAGGCTTCAGCAAGTCTGTACCTCTTCACCCCCTTCACCTATTTTGCCCATCCCTCCACACCCCCAGCAATCACTAGTTTGTTCTCTGATTGGGTCTGTTTCAGTGTTTATTCACTTTTTCTGTGTTTTACATTCCACATATAAGTGAAATCATATAGTATTTGTCTTTCTCTGTCTGACTTACTTACTTAGTGTAATACCCTTTAGATCCATCCATGTTCTCACAAATGACAAGATTTCATTCTTTTTTACAGCTGATTAATAATCCAGTATATACATACCATATCTTCTTTATCCATTCATCTATCAATGGGCACTTCGATGGGTTACTTCCATATCTTGGCTATTATAAACAATGCTGCAATAAACATAAGGGTGCATATCTTTTTGAGTTAGAGTTTTTCTTTTCTTTGGGTAAATACCCAGCAGTGAATTTATTGGATCATAGGGTAGTTCTATTTTTAATTTTTTGAGGAACCTCCATGCTACTTTCCAGAGTGGCTGCACCACTTTGCATTCCCACCAACAGTGCACGAGGCTTCTCTCTTCTCCACATCCTTACCAACACTTGTTATCTCTTATGTTTTCTACTTTAGCCATACTGACTGGTGTGAGGTGATATCTCATTGTGGTTTTGATTTGCAGTTCCCTGATGCTGAAGGATGTTGAGCATCTTTTCACATGTCTGTTGGCCATCTGGATGTCTTCTTTGGGAAAATGTTTATTCAGGTCCTCTGCCTGCTTTTTTTCAAATTTCCAGTGATACAAAGAAATAAGTCATGGAGATGAAAAGTACAGCATAGGAAATACAGTCAATGATATAATAATTTTGTATGGTGACAGATGGTGACTACACTTATCATGGTGAGGATTGTGTAACGTATAGAATTGTTGAATCTCTCTGTTGTACACCTGAAATTAGTATAACATCATATGTCAAGATACTTTAATTAAAAAAAAAAAAGGCAGTGTGCCTGGGTGGCTCAGTTGGTGAAGGGTCCAACTCTTGGTTTCAGGTCAGGTCATGATCTCAGATGGAGCCCTGCGTTGGGCTCTGAGATTAGCAGGGAGTCTGCTTGAGATTCTCTCTCCATCTCCCTTTGTCCCCCACCCCCGCAAGCGGGCATGCACGCCCACTATAAATAAATAAATAAACAATAAAATCTTCTAAAAAATGAGGCTTCTGCAGGGAAACATCTTTTTATGAAGAACCAAACTTCTCAATGAATTACATGAAACCAGGAGTGGGTTCCTGAGTCTTAAGATGCAGAAAATCTAGGTGGGACCAAAGTGGGACTGGGCACGTGTTATCTGAGCACAATCTTGGACCTGACAGCCCAGAGAAGGGCTGGAATAGTAAGGATGGGCCCAGGGGTTGAGAGCGGACCTTGTGTGGACCCTTAACCCCAACCTACTCACCTTGGGGGAGCCCAGAGCAAGAACCCTGGCTGTATCAAACTGAGCAAGATCCGGGCAGCCCAGAACATCTCCAAGATGATTACCACATCAGAGAACGCTATCTCACTGCTGACAACCTTGTCCTGAACCTACAGGATGAAAGTTTTACCTGGGGCAGTGACAGCCTCATCAAGGGTAAGAAATGAGCCTGGTGACCAGGAACTCCACCCCTAGAGAAGAAGTGGATCTTTTTCTCCCCTGGTTTTTGAGGAGCTAGTCCGGGGTCCAGCACACCCCCATCCCACCAGTATCATGTGATGGTCCCCTCTGCATCTGTTCCCCCCAAAGCTTCTTGGACTAACAAAGCCTGACCAGTTTGGGAGGGGAATGATTTTGCTCCTCCCAGTGTTGGCCAGAGGTGTTGGGACAGTGTGATTTCTGAGTGATTTCCTATAGTATTTGTTCCTTCCTCCAGGTTGGGAGGTGATTGAAAAAAAAAAAAATGATGCAGAAAATGTTCAAAAATAGGTGTTTGGCCAAAGAGAGGTCCTGAAGTTTAGGGCTTCAGTGACCCATGTGAACATCCACATGTCCAAGACAGGTCCAGAGGGAAATACAGTCTTGACACAATCACAAAACCATGGATAGTGAAAAGAGATGTGGTCAGGGTGTTTTGAGGGAAAATATCCCACGTGGGCTTGGGACCCAAGGACACCACTGTGTAACAATTTTCTTCCTTTTTTTTTTTAAGATTTTATTTATTTATTTGAAAGAGGGAGAGAGAGCGGGGGTTGGGGCAGAAGAGAGAGAAGCAGACTCCCCGCTGAGTAGGGAACCCAATGTGGGGTTTGATCCTACAACTCTGAGATCATGACCTGAGCCAAAGTCAGACACTTAACCGACTGAGTCACCCAGGTGCCCCAACAATTTTCTTCTTTATGGGAAATAAATGATATTAACAATTATTATTATTACCTATTGTTCCTAAGCAAGATACACTACTCTCTCTGCTTCCCTTTCAAAATACAGGCTGAATATCTAACAAAGGGAAGGAAATGCAATCATTTCTCCATTTCCTGTTAAATTTTTTGTTGTTGTTGTTGTTTTGACCAGACTTGCCAGACTGTTCCATAAAAGAATAGTTACAAACATACCATAGGTGTTCCAAATAAACAAAGAAGGATATGATTGGATGCCAGCATGAGACCACAGTTCCTGCCCGAGGGAAGTAAAGAAAGGGATCAAAAACACACATGCTCACTCTTCTGGTATGGACAACTGGTCATGCGCAGTCGGAGAGGCTCACCTGGGGGTGATGGGTTACAGCAGTGACATTTGCCCCCTGAAACCAATAAGTAATGGAATTTAGGAATGGTCATACAGTTGAAGAACCGACTGTCAAACAGGAGCAGGGCTGAGAGTAACCTGATACTACATTTAATAAAGAACAGAGGTAAAATGAAACCCTTTGACCAGTCTTTGTCTTTCAATATCCTGCACTTTCATGTTACTTTAATCCCAAAGGGTCCAATGACGGTCTGGTATAGACATTGGAACAATCCCAAAGTTGATAGACTCAGAGGCAAGACCAGGGACAGGCTCAGTGACAATCTTAGCAACAACCTATACAGAGTGAGATGAATTTTTTTTTGAAAATTCTCCCGATGGCCTTAACACCTCATCAGGCAGAATCTTACGAATAGAATGTAATTAAAATTGCATCTTCTTTGACCCAATTCAAAGAAATCTTCTTCAAGGCATGCTGGAATTGTGACACATTGAGCAAGACTCTCTGGGTGCCAGGAACTGCTATTGGAAATACAGAATAAACTTGAGGGTATCAGGCAGGTGCAGGAACCCCCAAACATTAATTTGAGTCACAGTTGGCTGCACCGTATCAACCTATAAACACCTCTCCACTTTCAATTAACATTGCTCTGTCTCCTGTCTCACTGAATATTATATTTAACTAATTTAAGAGGATTGGTAAAGAGAGTTTTCACACTTCACAGGAAAACATAATGAAATAATTATATGTCTACCTCCAAAAGGCATGAGAATATTGCATAAGCAGGCTTCAAGTCTTTTCAACTAAAGCCACTTGCCTGTGACTCCTGAAGGAGGGTTCATGCCTGAACTTTCACTTAGATGTACTTTGTTTTTACACCTTTGTGCTCATACTCATGTTACAGAATGTTTGCTTACCTCTGGGAGATTGCATTGTTGGTATCTTTTTTGGTCATCCAGTAGACTGGCTGAGGTGGGATGAGGCAGGCTGAGACACTGGCCACATGTATTCGTGGGTAGGAATGGAGTTGAGATTGGGACCAGGAAAGAGTAATCCACAAGGTTAGTCATAGGCGTGGCCGGTGGGACAAAGTTAATGCATTAGCATCCACGTCCTGTGTATCAGTCAGCTATTGACACGATAATGCTGTGTAACAAACCACCTCCAAGCTCAGTGTTTTACAACCACAAGCATTTATCTTCATAGATATGGGTTCTGCACACAAGTGATGCCTCCAGTAACTCCACCAGGCTGCAGGTTGGCTGGTCTTGGTTCCAGGCTCCATATTGGATTCTGGTCTGCTCCGTGCTCTGGGACCCAGGCTGAGAGGGTAGTGGTTACTCAGTGCATGTTCTTCTCATGGTTATCACAGGAGTTCCAGAGCCAAGCCAAGCCATGCAATCACATCAAGGCCCCCACTTACATCATGCCTGCCAATATCCTTTTGGCTAAAGAAGTCAAATCCAGGGGCTGAGAAGTATATATCACCCTTGGTGGGAAGGGTGAAGTAATATATACAGACCTGCTGAACACTAACCTGATCCTTTACCACCATGAAAGGCCAATCCAGTGGGCATGGCATATGATGAGTGAAGAGATTAAAGACTGATCAAAAGCAGGCTGGGGTTTAGGGAGAAAGGCCATGCATCAGTGAACTACAGTGCACAATCCCAGCCAATCCAGGTGGCATTTCAGGATGACTTGAGAGCTGGACAAGTAGGAGAACAAGATGGAGCCCAGACTTCAAGATGTGACATAATGAGCAGGCAGGCTGTCAGGTCCACCACAGCAAGACTTTCAGATCGGCTAGCCCCCTCCCCCCGGGGTTCCTAAGGCCATTTTTAAAAACTGGGATCTGTATATATTTCAGGTGTACAACATGATGGTTTGATACATGCATATATCACAAAATGATAACTACAGTCAAGCTAATTAATACCTTGAATCGGTGTTCAGGACAAAGGAATCATAGAAAGCCAGAAGGGGACAATGAACAGGCAGAAAAGGGACCAAACCCCACATACACCATGAAGCCCAAGAAGTCCCTACTTAAAGAGTCATGACTGACCTGCCTCACCACGGCTGGGGGTGTGTTGAAGTTATAGCAGGACGCTGCCAGCTCTGTCCAGTGCTGAAGTCAGCTCCACTGCGCATGAAGGGACTCCCCAGCCCCCACATGTTGCACCACTGCACCGAGGAAAATATGGCCCTGGGAGATCTCTCTGGATGGACAGTCAGTGCTCAGGCTTCCAGGGGTGCAAAGCTATGTAAACAATAGGCGCTTACACTATGTACCAGACATTATTCTACCTCTGTGTGTGTTCATTCACCTAACCCTTCAAGGGACCCTGGAAATGCAGGGAGATGAAGCTCAGAGGAGTTGGGAACTGTGCCAAGGGTTTTCACTGTTAGGGAATGGTGAGCTGGGACTAGGATCCAGATAATCCAGGCCCTGTTTCTGACCACAGTTCCTTCCTGCCCCCAGGTAGAAAATGAAATAATTATATGTCTACCTCCAAAAGGCATGAGAATATTGCATAAGCAGGCTTCAAGTCTTTTCAACTAAAGCCACTTGCCTGTGACTCCTGAAGGAGGGTTCATGCCTGAACTTTCACTTAGATGTACTTTGTTTTTACACCTTTGTGCTCATACTCATGTTACAGAATGTTCGCTTACCTCTGGGAGAAGTAAGTCCTCGGGTGCACGAGGGCAGCAGGTGGACTGGAATTTATAGGCAACTGGAGTGAATAAGCCCAGTGGAGGAGACGCACAGAATATTCTATACCAGATATACTTTACAGCATAAAGGAACATATATATGCCAACAATGGGTAAGTGGTATCCTCTTAATTCCAGTTCCAACTTCCAAGTTCAGTCCTATTTTAAAAAAAACCAAAAACTCCTCCATAAAGTCTTATTTATTTAGTTAGTTATACCAGAATGTTCTTAACTACTTTATTCAGAACGGCCCCAAATTGGAAACAACTGAAATATCCCTCCACAGGAGAATGAGAAAGTATGTCAACATAGCATAATTTTATAATAGAATACTACTCAGCAACCAAAGGATCAGACTTCTGATAAATGCCATACAATATGTGGATCTCAAAAACACCATGGTATTCAGAAAAAAAAAAAAATCAGACCCAGATTAGTACATTAAGTATAATTGCTCCTCCTCCTGCCTTTGGACTGTCTCTGTGTTTTTGTCACAAGGGGTGGGTCTATTTCTGGACTCTATCCTCTTCTTCTATGTATATGTCTGTTCTTGTCAATAATGCCACACTTTCTTGATTACTATAGTTTTCTGGTAAATCCAGAAATCATGTAGTGTGATCCTCCAATTATGTTCTTCTTTTTAAGAGTATTTTGACTTTTCTAGGACTTCCAGCAATGCATTTTTAGCTACTGTAAGCTTTGATCACCTTTTACTTGAAATACAAAATCCTTATTAAAGGATCTTCTGGGTGAAGAGGAAAAAATAAAATGATCACAGAATCTCTCTCCCTCAGTACTAATGGAATAAATAAACAACAGTAAAAATAACCAGAAAGGTAATCAAGAAGAACAAAGAGAAGGAGATTTTTGGAATGCCGTAATCTACAAAATGCTTCACCAAGTAAAGAAACAGAACTTTTAGAGCAGGATGACTCCTGACTTTTTCTCACCTCTGTCCCATGCCCCACTGGGGTCCTGGCGAGGTCACAGAAACCCTTGTATCCTCAGGAATATTTCCAAAGCAATGAGACGTGAGGGCAGAGGTGGGGGAGCTCTGTTCCTGCTCTGGCTTTCGGGCTAGTCACCTAGGCTGCCGGGGAGAGAGGTGAGTAAGATGAGAGAAGCAAACAACACGCAGTGATACTTTTGATGGGGACAAAGACTCACATTGCCCCTTTGAACTGGGGAGCAATTTGAAGGCAGGGGGTACCCTCCAGGATAGCTCCTGGGTAGAGGGTGGATGCTGGCAGTGGGCAATGGACGACCTCTGGGAAGAGAACAGAGTCTGGTTGTTCTGGGACCGCACTCACCTCCACCTGCCCTCCACCTGCCAGCCCACCTGACTTCAGCTACAGAGAAGTAGCCGCACCACAAAATTCCAGCCCTCACACTGTGGCTTGGAAGGTCTGGCAAGATGGAAACTTCAGCCTTACTCTCCCGTAGCAAGTGGAAAATGAGAACGAAACCAGAAAACGTAACAATATTGCAAACCTACTTTGGGGGAAGGGGAGAGACAGGAAGAAACATGGGATGGACACTGGAGATGAGAAAACCTGTCTGGAAGAAAATGCCAGAAGGAACAGGAGGAAATACGGCCCAAGTATCTGTGGCAAAGAACCTCACCAGAACATGACGTCAACCAAACGGGAATTCAAAGACAAAACGAGTTTTCCAAAGAGTGAGGCGTTACCCTTGGGGGAAACCTTCCCAAGGCCAACTTAAAGCGGCAGGGCTGATAGCTGCACTTCAAACCTGGCTTCATCACTTTTGTGCAACCCATTTTAGAAAAGAAGGTGCTGAAAAGACAAATTGAGACCAAATAACATTCATGCAGAAATGGTAATTGAGAAGCATCAAGGAATAAAATAGATGGAGCTGAAAATTGATTTACTAACAGAGAAGCAAGCCTTGACATAATTGCATTTAAAATAGAGAAATAAGACCATGAGGTTAAAGCATTTAAGGCAGGTGGTAGGGAAACAGGGAGGGCGAAGTAAGCCAATGTTAAGACCAGTAAAGTCCCTGAAGTAGAGAACTCAACAAATACAAAAGGAAAAGAAATGCAAATATATTCAAGGGACAATTCTCCGAAACCAGAAGGAAAAAACAATCTGTTGAACGGAAGTGCATATTCTCTTCCAGGAAAAAGACATGCCACAGACAATGGGAAAAATCGAGGTGGCTTCAGACTTCTCCACCACAACATTAAACATCAGCAAGAAAATGGAGCAAAGTTCATAGAGGTTTGAGGAGAAGGAACTAGAATCCTGGTACCTTCCTTCCTGTTATTCGGCATAAAGGAAACAGGGCAAATGTTCTTTAGGAACGTTTACTTCATATTTAGGGTGAAATAGATCAGAAATGATAGCACTCCTCAGCTCATTTAAAATAATGGTTTAATAGTAACAATGTTGCCAGGGCAGAGACAACAAAGAACCAGAGAGTGAGGAGCTTTGCTAAGTAGCCATGTGAACTCTGAGTCTATGTAATTACAGATTCTAGACTCCACAGCCCGAGTTCGAGCGGCCCAGAACAAAGCACAAAATGGATACATGGTCACCAGGCAAGACTAAAGATGTCATTTAAAACCTCAAGAGTTGGGACACCAGGTGGGGTATATTGATGCCAACACTTTGTCATCTTTCTTAGCGGGCGTCCCGCCACACTGTCCAAAATCAAAATATGAAGTTAAAAGTAGCATTGATTCCTACTTCTGCCAATATATATATATATTTATTATTTTTTTTTCCTTAACCATAGAGGGTTTTTAAAAGGAATGATACATTTTGTGGTGAAGAATTAATCCTGGCAGATCCTTCAGTTACGCCTCAATTGTGTTTTCTTCTGTCAAATTCAGGAACTTTTGATTTAGGCACCTTTAGTTCAATAGCAACTATATTACGGCTTTACTTACTACATGTAGCTTCTCATGTCTGTCTGTCTTTCTGGGTATCTGCTGCAGAGCTGTCTGGAATGAGACGCACTTCATGCTGACAATGGCTATTTTTAGGTATGAAGACTCCGAGGGATTTCTTTTACTTCCTTCTTCCTACTTTGGCACCATTGAACTTACTTATAATGAGTAGGCATAGTTTTAAACATGCAGTCATTATTTTAAAAGCTAAGAACCCATACCGGCATGGTTATATAAGGACACTTTGCCTGGATAAACAGAAAGCAAAACCAACTAAGCAGAACCCTAATGCCAACATCTCAAGACTTAGTTCTGGGATAGCAGGACAGAAAACCCTATCAGGGTCATAAAAAGGAAAAGTCCTTCATAAGAAAATGGGAATGGAATTAAAAACAATAAACAGCTAAATATATTGAATATTTCCACAAGCCAGGCACTATGCTAAGAACTATACATTGATTTTCTAATTTAATTATGACCATAATCCTGTTAAAAAGGTACTACCATAACTCATTATATTATGCACAAGGAGACCGTGGCTCGGTGGGGGGGGTGGGCGTGGGGGGTAACCTTCCCAAGGCCAACTTAAAGTGGTAGGCTGATAGCTGCACTTCAAACCTGGCTTCGTCACCTTTGTGCAACCCATTTTAGAAAAGAAGGTGCATGATCTAGAACGCAGTGGGTTTGACCTGTCTGAGCTTCCTGAAGTGAGTCTCCCGCAAACGGTCATGTGACTTACTTACCTTCCACCGGAGCAAGGTCCTGTAGGCTCATGAAGGTCTTTTCAGTAGGATGATTTCTAGACAGTGCCATCAAAGGCTGGCTCGTGTCCACTCTCTCCTTTCCTTTGGAGCGTACAATTATCTTGGAAAAATAACATCTGCCTGCATTGACCCCTGGGTCCTGCTATGTTGCTGCCATTGTCAAGAGGCCTTGATTTCAACTCGGAGGTGCTCCGTGTCCAGAAATCTGATGCTGGCTCTCTCACCACCCCCATGGGGTGCTATGCAAAGCCTCCCCACAGGTAAACACTGACCTACTGTACCAAGAACATGGAATATAATCTTGCAGAGAAGAGCCCCCTACCCCAACCAGAGGAACGGTGTGTCCACAAGCCAAGGTGCACGAGCAGCCACCAGAAGCTGGGAGAGAGAGGCATGGGGGAAGATTCTCCTTCAACCCTGCCAACACCTTGAGCTTGGACTTCAGACCTCCTGAACTACGAGAGAATACATTTCAGTTGACTTAAGCTGCCAAGTTTGTGGTGATTTGTTAGGGCGGCCCTAGGAAAGCCAACACATTCCCGAAGCATCTACACCACAAATATCCATCCTTCCACTCCCAAGACAGTTCATGCTCAGGAAGTACGGGTTGAATTTTCTCGTGAATTCACCCGTTGGTTCAGGGATGCGGACAGCAAGTTCGGAACTCCATCCAGCCTTCTTTGACATGGACTGTGAGCTCCATGGGGACGGGGCATTGCTTCTCACACTTGCACTCCTGTGCAGGTGTCCAGCCACATTTGTCAGATGAATGATGTTGAGGTAAGGGCCGTGTAAGACCCCACATGATATGGTAAATAGGCAGAAAGCTAGAGGATGTCAATGGCATTCTCGAGTCACTTCCACCGCTGAACTTGGCTGGATGGTTTTAGGAAAGTCACTTATATTCTCCAGGCCTTGGGCTCCTCATCTTTAGAATGGATATATGAAAATCCAGCCTTAATTATTTCAAGGGATTGAAGCCGAGATCAGAGACCAATGTCAACATTTAGAAATGTTAAGACTCAGAAGTTTGTGTTGTTGGTGTTATTCACAGAACAGAGGATCCCAATTTTACAAAGAAACATGTTTAAAGCTACTGAAATATTGTGCTCTGGCAGGGAAGTGGGGAGGGATCTGAGACAAGGACCATGAAGTCTGGTACAAAGAGAGGGGCCCAAATGGTGCCTGGGATTCATCCCCCCAGAACTCTGGCTCCACCGTGGAATCGACACATGGGCCCTGGGTTCCATGCAACATGGTTCCACCAACGTGAAAGCCCTGTCTTCATTAAGGGCTGACCTTGAAAGAGACCTTTGAAAGCCACTATTCCATATCCACAAGTAGAAATCGATTACTCTTCCTTTTGATCTTTTTTGAGCATTTATTGAGAGCTGACCCTGTGCCAGGCATTTTACAGGAATAAGCTCTTTTAAAGCATTGTACCCATTTTACAGATAAGTAGAGTCCATTGTAGACATGGAAATGGTGGGGCTGAGATTTTAGCAGGATCTTTCTGTGTCCAGAGCCTGAGCTCCTAACCATGTGCTTTTCTACCCTCTCATCGATCTACTGAACATCTTTTCTTGGAATGTAAATAACTATCTCTTCTTCAAGAAAATCACAGAGAGAGCAGACATGTCAACAATTTACCATATAATCCGTGTATTAACAGCAAACACATGTGCCTAATGCTATGAAAGTTCTGAGGAAGGAGGAATGATCACTGTCTGGAGGATAATGGAAGGATTTACAAAGAAGGTGACTTTGAGCTGGGTCTTGTAGTGTGAATAGGAGTTCGCCATTCTACATAGAGAGAAAAGTAGCCCAGGGGTATGATAGAAGGTGTTTGACATGGGAAACAATGCTCACTTTACTATAGCCAAAATATGAGTGTTGTGTGTGTTTGGGGAGGTGGGGGCAGAGGCAAAGGAAGTTGGGAGGGTGAGTTTGTGCAGATGGTGAGTGCTCTGACAGGGACCAGATTTTATCCTCTACCAGAATTTGCAAACTTGTGGCCCCAGGGGCCCAGAATTGGCCCAGAGACATGTTTTGCTGAACCCATTAGTGTTGAAAATTTTTTTAATTGACTGCCAACATTTGAAAGTGAGATTTCACATACGTATCAAGATTTCAGTTCTCATTAAAAAAAAAAATAAATCAAAATCTGGCAACACTGGGTCTGTATTTCTTCCTAGCTACCAACTAGAGGTGAGGAGCTGTGGTCCCCTTAGGCCTGAGCTCATCTTCTTTAGTTTGACACAACCCCTACCATACCACTCCACCCACTTACCTTCCCTGCCTCGTGCTTGCGGGCACCTGAGGCCTCATCTCTGATGAATGGGAATCATCTTGGATTTTTAAGTGGGTAAGTGATCTGGTCTGATTTGAATGGGTCAAAGCCATTCTGGCTGGAATGTGCAGGACAGACCGGAAGCAGAAAACTGAAGTCAGAGAAACCAGTGAGGAGACCTTCCAGGAGTTCAGACATCTGGGGGTGGGGTGGGGGGAGGACTTGGCTTGAGTCACCCCAAAACATCCACTTGTCTCCCTCTCCTGCTCTGTTTTTCTACTTTATGCCTATCACACCCTGACATTCTGGATACTTTCCGTATTCATTTGTTTATTATCTGTTTTCTCCAACTAGAATACAAGCTCCACATGGCCAAGAACTCTTTGTTTCAGGCCCTGCTATGTATTCGCAGTGCTGAGAAAAGTGCCTGGCACAGAATGTTCTTAATGAAGAGATGTTTCTTTCAGATGAGAAATGACGTTTTCAATTATTTAACAATTGATATATCTAAGCATCCATAATCTCAATACTTTGAGGACAACCGACATGCCAAGAAGAGGTGCCAGGTTTTCTGGCCCCGCCAACATGGCCCAGGGGACTTCCAGAAGGGTTCGGACCCCAGTCTGGGAAGTGCCATACCCACCCCCACCTGGCATGCAGTGGCAGGTGCATGGGGCAGGGGAGATGTTGGCTCTCAGAAGTCGGGCTCCTGGGAGACCCAGGGCTTGGCCAAGACATCTGCCCTGGACCACCCTGCAGCCCAAACCCCTGGGGACTGCCCATCCTTTGAAAGGAGACCCAGATCAACTGTCCTTTATCTCCATTGTAATTTCTTCACTGGTTTTCTGAACAAGTGCCAAGGCTGTAAGAGCCTCCTTTTGATGCTTAATTGCTTAATTATCAGTTTGCTCCACCAACTTGAAGAGAGGGGTTTGGACCACTTTTAAAAACGGAGATGGGTTGGAGACTGCCCAGGAAGTCAGGCTCCTCTCTGCATCTGCAGCAGTTACTCGCCAGGGGCGGGAGGGCTTCTTACAACCCGAGTTCAGGGGCCCTGTCTTGTCCAGCCCCCATTCTCATTGGGCCCTCTGCACCCCATGATCCCTCTTCATCCAGCTGAACACTCGGGCAGTGAGTGTGGGGTTATCCCAACCCCTGAGACCACCACCAAACACACCATTCCTTTTTTCTCTCAAATCATCTACATCTTTTCAAATTCTAGTTGTTTTTCTTAATTCTGCTGGCATTCATTCATTCATTCATTCATTCTGTCTTTCATTTATTCATTGACAGTCTTTATATGCCTGGGCCAAGTGAGGCTCATGGAGACAAGGATTTGAAAATGACTAGCTTGAAAATGGCAGGTGCCTGAAAGTCTGGGCAGAACGCGGGGAGGGGTTGATCCTACTGAGCTGGTGTAGGGGTGTGGTCTGGGTCTGTGGGGATGAGGACCACCTTCGGGAGGGAGCAGCTTTTTATGGTGCCCAGAAAGATTGTGGGTGCTCAAGATGTTACTTTTCTTCTTCTCCTGTTTTCTCTCCTCCCCTCCCCTCTTCTCCCTCCCTTCCTCATCTTATTCTCTCTCACTCACACACACACACACACACACACTCACACACACACTCTCACATGCACATGCACACACACATAGATGCTGTCAAAAGGTAAACTGAGGCACATGAAAAGTCCTAAGAGTTTATTTGAGACTAAGATTTCATTTGCCAGATAGAAATGAGTGGACATCAAACCAGAGATGGTTAGGACTGCCTCACCAATAGGAGTTAGGGGCAGGGTTTTTATAGAGAAGATGCTGAAGCAAAGCAAAGCAATTATTTGGTGATAGCTTTAAGCAGTCGCCTCACTGGGGAAAGCCTCGTTGGCCGTTTGTGATTGGTTTGTCTTAAGGTTCGCTTTTTGGGTTTAGGATTTGGTTTGCTTGTGTGGACTATCAAGGCATTAGAACCCCTCACCCCAATGGGCTTCCTGTTTAATTACTTTAGCAACACACACACACACACACACACATACATACACACACACGTTCACAAGCCATCAGTCAAATGGGGGTTAAATAGCACATGGGCTCCCAGACAAGATGGGCAGCCCCCTCCCAGGGACTCTGTCTATACTAGCTGGCTTCACTGTGCCTCATTTTTCTTTAGGAAATTGACCTAGTGGATCCAGTTTCTCAACACAGAAGTGTGCTTCCACACACTCCGACCGCCCAGTTCAATATAGTTTTTTCTTTTGATAAGAATTACCACCGAGATGCCCTCCGGAAACAAGCTAGCCCTCAGCAGACAGGCCCTGCAAGGATGCTCACGCTGCGGCCAAACGTCAGACTCAGATGAGCTCCTCTTACTCACAGCCTGCTTGAGCTGCAAGAGGCCAGCCCTGGATCCAGACCCAGGAGTGCAGTCCTCTCTATACCCTGCCTATGTTTTCCTTTTCCTTTCTTTTTTCAGCCAAGAGATGTGTCCAACAAAGGGATCTGTGGGATGAATGAAAAACAAACACGGTAAAGACAGGGAAGGAGGAAACCAGGCATCAGCAGAGATAGTGAGGTGTGTGCAGGGAGGGTGTGGATGGAGAAGCTGCAGGTCACAGCCGTGCCCTGTGCATGGGGACCCAGGGGGAGGAAAGATGTGTAGTCTAGAGGTCTTGGTGCTGACTCCCATAGAACATTTTTCAATATTTTTCCAACATGGTGGGCAAGAAAGGGCTGCAGCAAAATGAACCTTAGCCCCCAAATTTAAGAGTGCAAGAACTAAAATTAATATTATTGCCCTTAAATCCAATTATGTCTCACTCAGGGCCTCCATCCTGCCCAGAGGGGGAAATTGAAGAGGCTCCCTCTCCCCCCAGGCTGGATCTTGCAAATGTCCTGGGGGCTCACACAAAGCAAACATTTGGGAGTTTCCCCTTGGATGGGTGGATGACAGTGGGCAGGGCCTCAATGTTGAGCAACTCCAAGGTGGATGGAGGCCTTGGACTGCATAGCATGTGTGGTGTCCACACTGGAGTGGACACAGCTTCTCTCAAAGCACCATATGGTGATCCCCACCCGGTCTGTAATCTTCCTGGGGTGCCAAAAGGAAGCTAGTCACAGATCCTCAGTGCTTGAGGACCCTACAGGCCTCACTTTCCTTCCCAATCTTGAAGGATCCAACCTCTCTCTGCTGATATCCTCAAAGGTCCTCACTTTCTCTCTTTCCTTCTCAATAGGGATGCCTGCCTTGCTAGTCTCAATAATGCCACAAAAAAACAGGAAAAGCCTAGCTTCAAAAAGGTCCCATTTTCTCCTAAAAATGCCCTTCAAACACAGGATCATTGAAAGGTTTAACTTCCTGCTTGTATCCAACACGATCACCAAAATCTAACAAGAACGAAGAAACAGATGAACGTGTCTGTCAGTCATCCTACCAGATGTTCACTGCAGTGTCTTGTGGCCAGTTAGTAGAGGGTCCCACTGAGACTGAATTGACTGTCACTACTGTGCTGTCCTAGGTAGTTTGCTGGAGTAAGGCCCCAACACAGCATCATGCATCCCATTATCCACACCCTTGTGCATTCCTTTCCACATGGACTCTGGGTTTGGCCTTGTGATTTGCTTTGGCCAGTGGGACGTGGGCAGACATGGTACCAGCAGAGGTTTAATGAATGTTTGTGCAGCGGGGCTCACTCCCTTGGACAGCACTGCATGGCCAGTCTAGCCTACTGGAGGGTAAGAGGCAACGGGGTGGAAAACCAAAAGGCCTCAGCCAACAGTCAGCACCAACTAACTGCCAGACATGCGACTGGGTCATCGTGGAAGGCTGCAGCCAAGCCAACTCTCCAGCTGAACTCAGGCACAAACAGTGGCGGAACAGCCCAACTGACCCAACTGAGTTTTGGGGTTGTTTGTTGTATAATGGTAGATAACCAAAATTGTCTCTCACCACGAGACTTTGTATGCCAACTGCTGGAGAGCTTTTTTTCAATAGGGTTTATTTTTTAAAGAAGTTTTAGGTTCATAACAGAATTAGAGAAAGGTCCAGAGATTTCCCATATAGCGCCCGCCCCTACACCTGCACGGGCTCTCCCTGATATCAGTGTCCCCCACCAAAGTGGTAAATTTGTTACAACCAATGAAGCTACACTGACACGTCATTATCACCCAAACTCCAGAGCTTACATTAGGGTTCACTCTTGGTGTTGTGCATTCTATTGGTTTGGACGAATGTATAATGATATGTATCGCATAGGATCTTATAGTATCATATGGAATTATATGTATCATATAGAATAACTTCACTGCCTTAAAAATCTTTTGTGTTCCACCTATTCATCTCTCTTTCCCCCTTATTCCCCGGCAACCACTGATCTTTCTACTGTCTCCATGGTTTGCCTTTTCCAGAATGCTCTATACTTGGAGTCATACAGTATGGATTTTCAGACTGACTTCTTTTACTTAGTAAATACATATTGAAATTTCCTCCATGTCTGCACAACCTGATTGCTTATTTCTTTTTAGCACTGAATAATAATGCATTGCGTGGATATATCACAGTTGATTGATCCATTCACCTACTGAACAACATCTTGATTTCTTCCAGGTGTTGCTGCTACAAACAGCCATGTGCAGGATTTTGTGCAGACGTAAATATCAGGGAGTATTGGGGTAAATATCAAGGAGCGTGATTGCTGGATCAGATGGTAAGCATATGTTTTGTTTTGTAAGAGACTACCAAACGTCTTCCAAAGTGGCTGCACCATTTTTGAATTCCCACCGCGTGAGAGAGTTTCCATTGCTCCATATCCTCATCAGCTTTTGATGTTGTCAGTGTATGGGATTTGGGCCATTCTAATAGGTTTATAGTGGTATTTCAGTGTTGTTTTAATTTGTACTGCCTGATGGCATATGATGTGGAGTGTCTTTTTTTTTTTTTTGTCATTTCAAGTTTTTATTTAAATTTCAGTTAGTTAACCTACAGTGTAATATTAGTTGCATCTTTTCATATGCTTTTTTGCCATCTGTAAATCTTCTTTGGTGAGGTGTCTGTTACTTTGATTTATTTTTAATCAGGTTGTTTGTTTTCTTGTTGTTGAGTTTAAGGTTTTTTTGTGTGTGCGTATATTTGGATAACAGTCCTTTACCAGAGAGCTTCTGCAAATATTTTCTCTCAGTCTGTTCAAGGGGAAGCATCTCCCCCTATGGGCAGCAGGCAGCAGGAGGAGCGCTGAGCTAGGGAGGAGGCGTTCTCCTTCCTAGAACTTGCATGTATTAAGCACCTGATGTATGAGGTCCAGCAGGGGAGAGTGGCCAGATCATGAAGTACTCGAGATTTGGAATTTTAACAAGTTGATCTGCTCCCTTTGTTTGTACTCTTACTTTCTGTTGGTTGACTCAAGTCATCAAAATGAAAGAAGGTCAAGGTCCAAAGACACATCTGGAAACAGAGGAAGATGATTTTTATATTTTGCCTTCTAATAGAGAAACTCCTTAGAGACATTATCGAATGAGGTGGGCACAACGCATTCAATCTGATTTCCTTTCCCTGCTAACAGGATCATTAAGGCATCCAAATTAACTGGGTGTAATCATGAATTAAATCGAGCTCGTTTATAAGGGAAACATAGAGGCATCTTTCATCTTACTATCCTGACATGATTCTCCTGACTTGAAAGTACAATTAGGAGGAAAGTGGGGGAAAAAAAAACCAAAAAGCCCATAGCTTAACCCTGAGTGGAATTGGTAATAAAACACCAGTTCCCCAGCGAACTGGCTGCCTTTCCAGGCCTCCTCAGCAGAGCTCATTATTTTATTTCACTACTTGATAGGTTGAAAAATTGCCTGCAAACTGGCTAATTAGGACTAACAGTGCTTAGTAACGGGGGAGACAATTGCACTTCAAGAAATTAATGCTGAAATCGTGGGAGCTCATGATTCATCTATTAAAGTGCATCCAGACACAGAGTTCCCTTCACCGTTGTGTCTGTCCAACTGTCGGTCCGGGTGGTCAGGGGATGCCAGCATTTGTCTGAGTTTGGGGCTGGTGGTGGTAAGAAACAGAAACCCATCTGGAGAAAAACGGGAGGCTCATTGTAAAGACATAGAGGCTATTCCACTTGGGACTTCTGGGAATGAGTATGAATATGAGGGTCTAAGGGGGGATGGATCACTCTCTCTCTCTCTCTCTCTCCTTCCCTCCCTTTCCTCCCTCCCTTGGTCTTTCTCTATCCTTTTCTGTATGACCAGGGTCCCCTGTCTCTCTTTTACCCTGGGCTCCATTTCCTTCTGGGCATACACCCACCTTCCATGTAGTAATGGTAGAGGGACTTACCCCCGTCCATTCATTCTTCTTCCAGATGTATGTGGATCCCCTCCCTCTCTTCGTCAGACCACGTGATTTGGTTAAGGTCGAACTGGCCAACGCTAGGGATGCAGCTTGTTGCCAAGATCTTAGCGAATCAGCTCTCTATTAGGTTCCCTTTGGTCTCAGAAATTGGTTCAGGGATGGTCTCAGGGTCCAACCAGAGTCAGTAAGATGCTTTTGCTGGGGCATCTTGGAAAAAACATTCTCTGTCTTTACCATGAGGTTCCAAAGATGGGCGACATAGGTTCTGGACCTGCTGAAGTCATCTTGCAACCACCCAGATAAATCCTTTTAGGGAGTCAAGCCAAATCCTCTCCATGTGGAGTAGGGCAGAGCTCAGCTGTGAAGAGAGAAATAGGTTGTATGACATCTTTTGAGCCCATGCATCAAGCAGCGCCTGATGCCTACATTATGGTGGATTTTACAGTTGCCTGATCCAGTAAACCCCATTTTCGTGTGTAAGCTAATTTGTTTTTAAGTTTCTGTCACTTGTGATCGAAAGAATTCCTACTGGCACCCGTGGCTTTCTTAATCCCCTTGAACCTTGAATTGCAAAATTCCAGGCTCTGACCCTGATTCTATATGGCCTGCCAGTCTAAGCGCTCACCCCACCTGACTGTACTTTCTGTGTGTCTTACTTCATAGTCTCAGAGAGACGGATTCAATTATCCCAGTCACGGATTGGATTTCCCAATCCACCCAGAGAGTGAGGGCCACACAGTATAAACATGGTCATTCTCCAGCTGGGACCATGAGGGAAGAATAATATCAAACAATAGTCAAAGTCATGACCAGCATATCCTCCCTGGGTTCACTTAGCCTACTGAAGAGACAAGTTCACAGACACCTGCCCTTCTGTTCTGACCGCCTGAACCTCCCCATCCAGGCATCCCCCTGCTTATCTCACATTAGCCCATGGACTCCAGTGCCAATGAGATGCTTGCCAGACCTTGAGTGAGCCCCCTTGGAGTGCCCACTATGCAAAGAAGAGGAATCTTTGATCCCTTGGGTTGGGGAGTTCCACGTACCTGAAGAAACCCACCCTTCGGCATCTTTCTGTCTGACACTGACAAATTTCAACTCCAGGAAATGGCTGGCTGGTGCACAAATTCTGGCTCTTTTCCTTGGGGATCTGGCTAGGAGGGAATAAGTAGAATATTTTAAAGTTCCCCTTCATATGTGTCCATTGGGATGAGGAGGAACTGGTTTCATTAACACGTGTGCTGAGCAAATATTTGCTGAGTCCTGGCCTCTAGGAGAAGCAATAAAAAAAAAAAAAAAAAAAAAAAACTCTTGGTGGGAGGGGTTTGAGAGTCCTCACTTTAGCAGCAACTGGGTGTCCTGAGGTGAGTTAGGTAAGATCTCTGAGCCTCAGTTTCTTTGTCTTGAAAAGAGGAGATGATCATCCTTCTCTCTACCCCAGAATAAGGCTCATCGCCAAGAGGACGGTACTGCTTGCTGTCTGTCCCCTTTGCTGTCAGATGATGGGTTCTGAGATCTGTGGCTCAAAGGCCGTCAGAAGAAGCAGATTCAGTTCAAGTGTGGACTGCAGCATGTTCCTGGATCCTGTCCAGGGCAGGTGCTATCTATGCCCTGCCTTCCCCTCCGGAACAAGGTGTGGAGACTCTTCTCTGCCTGGCTTTCTCCTGCATTGTGCACCACAGGACTCTGGGTTGGAGGCCAGTGGACAGTGGCCCAGCCTCATCCAGCCCCAATGGGATGATACCGAGGTGCTTCCTCGGAGAGACATTAGCAGGACTGAGTCCCAGGTGCCCACAGCAGCGACCTGCTCAGGAGTGCACCCCTCACTGGTTTTTCTCCATTCCCCATCTCACTTTCTCCTTTCCTCCCCTTTTGCTTCATGGGATCACCTTCCAAATAAACCACCTGCGTCCAAGTCTCAGGGTCTTTTTAGAAGAACATATACTGAACCACTACCCAGACTCACTTCTTATCTCATTATTCTTTGATGACTGCAGGGTCTGCAGTGACATCCCGTTTCATTCCTAATGTTTGTAACTTGTGTCCTCTCTCTTTTTCCCTTTTTCCATTTCACTAGAGGTTTGTCAATTACGTTGATCTTTTCAAAGAACCAGCTTTCTGTTTTTCTGTTTTCAGTTCCATTGATTTCTGCTCTTATCTTTATTATTCCCTTCTCTCTACTTGCTTTGGCCTATTTTGTCTACTTTGTCTCGTTTCTTAAGGCAAGAGCTTCAATCATTAATTTAAGACTACTTTTTTTTTTCACGTAAGCATTACAGGCCATGTCGTTCTCTCTTAACCCTGTTTTACTCATGCATAACGAATTTGGATATGTTGTATATTCATTTTCTTTCACTTAAATGTATTTTTACATTTTTCTTGAGATTTCCTGTTTGACCCTGGATCATTTGGAAGTATGGTGTTCAGTTTCTGAGTGTTTGGAGATTTTTCTGTTATCTTTCTGGTGGCATTCCCATGTGGACAGAGAACACATGGTACATGATTTCAGTTCTTTTAACTTCACTTCGGTTTATTTTACAGCTTTGCTGTAGATTTCTTTGGATTTATCTTGTTCAGAATTCACCCAGTTTTTTGAATCTGTAGGTCTATGTCTTTTGCCAAATATGGGGGATTTTTAGCCCTCATTTCTCTGTATAGTTTCTCATCCCTCCTCATTGTCCTCTCCTCTAGGACTCTGATGACCCAAGAGGTTGGATCTTTTGTTATGTTGTGTTTGTTCTGTTCGGGTTATTTTCCATCTATTTTTCTCTCTGAATACAGATTGAGTAGTTTCTATTTTAAGTTCACTTTCCTCTCTCTATCTCCTCTTTATTCTGCTGCTGAGCCCATCCACTGAGTTTCTATCTCATCTTTTGTATGCTTGCAGTTCTAAAATTTCCATTTGGTTCTTCTTCATATCATATTTCTTTACTAAGAATTTCTATTTTTCTGAGACCTCCTATATTTTCATTTGTTTCAACTGTGTTCGTAATTCCTCACTGAAGCATTTTTATGACAGCTACTTAAAATACTTGTCGGAGAATTCCAACATCTCTGTCACCTTGGTGTTAGATTGTGTCAATTGCTTTTCTTTCTTTCTTTTTTTCATTCAAGTTGAGATATTCTTGATTGTTGGTCTAACAAGTGATATTTGATTGCTACCTGGCCATTTTTGAATATTACATTGTAAGTGTCTGGATCTTATTTAGATTGTGTGTCTTAGCAAGCCTCTTCTGACACTGCTCCAGTAAGGAAAGGGGGGCATGATGTCATTACTGCCATGTGGGGATGGAATTCCAGATTCTACACTTGGCTTCCATTGATTGAAACCCAGTGGAGAAGAGGCTTCTCATTACTGGTGGGTGGGGATGGGAGTTCAGTCTCCCTACTGATACCACCTTAGCTGGGAGGGGGACGTGAACCACATGACTGTTCTGCTGATACAACCCTACCAGGGAGGGGACATGAACCATGTTCCTGCTCTTCATATAATCTCCACTGTTACTACAGCATTGATGGCCTCATTATTACTGAGCAGTGGTGTAAGTCCTGACTCTCCATGAGGCCTCTTCGGATGTTATCCCAGTGAGGAGGGAAATGTGTGACTCATTCCTCGGAGCAGATGTGCAAGTCCAGGCTCCCCACACTGTGTTCACCATTGCCACCCCAGCAAAGGAGTTGGGTCACCTCAATACAGCTTGACAAAGGTAAAAGTCTAGGCTTTCTGCCCAGTCTTTGATGACAGAAATGGAAGAATGGGCATTTCTGCATTGCTGGTTTCCCAGCACACAGTCTGGGATATATGAGGCAGAAAGAAATCCCAAGAAACTCACCACCGTGTTGTTCCTCAGGTTTGGAGTTCCCTGGACAGTCTGCCTTCTTCTCTCCACCTTTCAGGGTCTTCTTATGTTTATTTTATATGTAATGTCCAGGGGTTTTAGCTGTACTTATAGGATGAATAGGGGAAAACGTGTCTGTCCACTCCATCTTACCAGTCCCCTGGTTAAATTATTTTCAATATTTATTTATCAATAAGTAATATATATGTGAGTTTTAAAATTCAAAAGATACAAAAGAGGGAATAGCAAAAATTCTCTGCTCACCTCTATCCCCCAGCCACTCGGTTCTATTCCCATTAGACAAATGTTAATCAGCTCCTTGTATATCTTTTCGGAGAGTTTATGCAGATACAAGCAAATTCATATATAACATTTTTCTACTTATTTTCTATAAATAGTAGAATCCTCAACACACTGATTTGGTGCTTCTGATTTTTTTAGCCACTTTCTTTTAACTTTTTATTTTTAAATAATTATAGATTTATGGAAGGCTGAAAAGAAACATACAAGGAAATTCTGTGCACCATTCCCTCAGCCTTCCACAAAGCTAACAGTGGCAGCACTTTATACAACTATAGCACATTGCCAAAACCTAGAAATGGACATTCCTACAATCCAGACTCTGCAGGTCCTACTCAGATTTCATCTGTTATCTGTGTACTCCTGTGTGTGTGTGTGCATGTGTGTGTGTGTGTGTGTGTGTTGTTCTTTACAATTAGACCACATCTGCAGCTTTTGTAGCCACCACCACCATCAAGATACTCAACTGCCCCATCAGAAGACTCTTTGGGGTTACCCCTTCACAGCCACACTCATACCCTCATCCCCATCCTTAATCATCTTTAGTATTAGATTATTTCACAAATGTATACATAAAAAGAATCATTCTTTTGGAAAACTTTTTTTAAGAGAGGGATAGAGAGGGGTGGAGGGGCGGAGGGAGAGAAAGAGAGAGAATTTTAAGCAGACTCCATGCCCAGCGCAGAGCCCAGTGTGGGCTCATGACCCTGAGATCATGATCTGAACTGAAAACAAGAGTTGGACATGTAACTGACCGAGCCACCTAGGCGCCCCACTTTGGGAATACTTTTTAAAATCTCAGCATAATTCCCCTGAGATTCATCCAAGTTGTTCTGTGTACTCATAGTTCATTCCTTTTTATACCCGAGTTGTATTCCATGATATGGATGGAGCAGATTGCAGTTAACAATTTACCCATTAAAAGACATTTGAGTAGTTTCCAGTTTGGCACCATTATGAATAAAGCTGCTATGAACATTTGTGTTCAAGTTCGTGAATGATAATAAGTCTTTATTTCTCTGGGAGAAATGCCCAAGAGTGCAACTGTTGGTTTATATGGTAAGTCCATTTTTAGTTTTGAGAGGATTTTTTCAATCCTCTCAGTTGGAAACAATTTTTCCAGAGCTATTTACATTCCCACCAGCAATGCATGTGTGATCCAGATTCTCCACATCCTTTTTCACTAACTTTTATTGATTTTATTTATTTATTATTGGTGTAACTCATATACTGTAAAGTTCACCCTTTTAAAGTGGACAATTCAGTGAGCTTTTAGCACACTCACAGGGTTGTCCACCCATGACCACTGTCTAATTCCAGAACATTTTCATCCCCCCAGAAAGAAGCGTGACACCCGTGAGCTCTCACTCCTGATGTCATGCCCCTCCCAGCCCCTGGAAGCCACTTTCAAAAATTTCCCCAGAATCCTTCAATTTCTAATTACTCCTTCCCACCTGGGAATATAGAATCTAATTAAAAATTAGTAAAATCCTACCCAGTAAGACATGAGCTTCATGAGGGCGAGGGGTTTTATTTCTTTATTTAGTCTATTTGGTTCAGTGATGATTCCTCAGTGCCTAGCACAGAATCTAGCCCATAGGAGTTGCTCCACACTCATCTCTAGAAGCACAAGTAATTGGAAGAAGAAAGGTATGCATGAGGGAATACATTTCCCAGGATCATCATGTTGAATCCCAATGTGGTACAGGACATCTGGTTCCATTCCTGCTGCTGGATTTAAGAATAACCTGCAGGGGCTCTTAAAGGCACATTTTTCTAGGCTCCAGCCAGATCTTCTGAATCAAAACTTCCAGGTCTGGGGTCTGAGATGATTCATTTTTAATCAACACTCCTGGTGGTTTGAGCTCTACCCCAGTACACAGGCTAGAATTTCTAAATCATGGAGATAGGGAGTAAGGTTGAATAGGTCCTGAGTACACAACCCAATCCTTTGCCAGATGCCCCATGGATTTATGTATCCTTCTCTCTCAGGGAAATGGAAATGTAGAAAAATAATTGTGTCCAAAGGATGCTTCTGTTGGGGAGGTGGTGGAATATACTAGAGAGTGGATACTCAGGATCCAAAGACACAGAAGTTTGAAATCAGACTCAGTTACTTACTAGCAGACTTGGACACATTATTTGGCCTCTCTGAGCACTTCTATTTTATTTGTATTTTTATTTTTGTTAAATGGGCAGAATAATTGTTTCTAGACCAGATAGCTATTGTAGGGATTAAAGGAGCTAATGAGTACACACACACACACCCCATATTTTAATTTTCAGACATCCAGTTACAGAATCAGAACCCAAGAACCTCAGCATTAAAATTGTCCTAAGAATAATATCATCTCACCTGCCTCTTACAACCGAGATGTTTTCTCTAGCCGTCTCAACAGGTGACCGCTCCATCTCTGTTTGAATGCCTCCAAATGCTGGAAGCCTCACTACCACATAAGGCATCCCGATTAAATCCACCTGCTTTGGCTCCCATAGCTCATAGTTCTTATTTCTGCAGTGGAGCCCCGAAGAATAAGACAAATCCCTTTCCACCTCACAAGCTTTCTGGTTAGCCAAGCTCTCACCGGATAATCACGGCTTGGTAATACATGATGGGTGGTGTATCACAGGATGGAATTCATTTAACGGGGACATCTTTCCTAGCTCCTAGAAACAGCAGAGTAGCAAGTACAAATGCCTTCAGAGGCCAGGCTGGTGACGTACACAAGTGAGGTCAACTAGCGAAGGATCGTGGCAAAATGAAGATCCAAAGCCCCTCTGAAATGAGGCAGCCTTCACTCCATTCCAGCTTATCTCTCCGGATATTGAAATCTGGCTCAGTGTTTTCAGAGATGGATTTTTTTAATAGCTGTCCGAATTCCATGCTTTTTATTTAAAATCACCTCGTTGCAATACGGGTGCATTACAAACTAGCAGAATGGGATATGTTCCTCAGTTTATTAATAGTGTGGCACCGATGTCAATGACCTGGTTTTGATAACGTCCTCTGGTTGTGCTAGATGTTATCATGGGGGATATTGAGTCAAGAGGATAAGAGAGCTTTTGTGTACTGTTTTTGTGACTTCTTGTGAGTCTAAAAATATTTAAAAATAAATAGCTAAAAAAGAAAAATAAGAAACCGCCGTTTTGTAATCACTCATGTTTTAAATGTTGGCAAACTGACTTAATTAGAAAGCATCCATGTGTTTGCAAGTGAAATAAAACATATCTAGGGCTGCGATCCTGCAACATTCATAGCTAAGCATCATGATTGAGTTTATGAATGTTGCAGTCAGACTATGTGAATTTTGGCTCTGGTACTTAGTTAGCTCTAAGAGCATGGCAAGTTTCTGAGTCTCATTTTCCTCATCTGTACAACAGGAGGGATTAACATCTCCCTGGGCAGTTGCAGAGGTTAATGAAGCACTGTGTTAATGTGGTGCCCAGGATATATGCCCTGTTGGGTCAATGTAGCCAGCTGATAGTAATTGTTCCTCTCAGGACGAATTCAGTTGGATGGATGCTCAAATTGCCATCACCTCAGGCTGGTCCAGCAGTCTGTTGACAGATGCTCTGGCTGCCTCCCTTACTTCTGCTCGGAGCAGGTCTTCTATAACCATATGATGAAGCAGGCTGGCTGGATCCAGGAAGCCAAGAGAAGGGCACATTCCTGTCCTGCTGCTTAGACCTCCTGGAAGCCCCATGGAACAGGGATGACGTGGCTTCTCCAGTCAGAGGCATCTCCTTAAATGAAAGACGCACCGCAGTCAGCCTGGCCTGATCTGCCTGCCCCCCAACTCTGCCCCATCTCCTTATCCTGCTCTTCCCTCTGCTACACTGGGAGATACAAGGAAGAGCGGATTAAGCGAGCGGCTGTTTTGAATTTTTCCCCTGGCCTGAAATTTTTAACAGGGATCAGGAGGAAAGGGACAGAAGGAAAGGGATTTTGTGGTGCACAAGCCGGAGGCCTTGGTGAGTGGGCATCTATGACATTCATATCTGGGCTTGGGGGGAACAGGCCGAAAGGGCCTGGCCGGGGCATGTCTGTCACTGGACCATAAAGGGGCAGGTGATCTACACCATCCCGGCTTCAGCATTTCACTCCAGTGAGCCAGCGAGGCCACGAGACTTTGGTGGGGCCAGAGTGGGGGCCCAAACCATAGCATTCCAAAAGACCCCTTCTCTGTATATCAGGAGGGAAATGGTGGCCATAGAGCAGCTGCTTAATAGGAAGGAAGGAGGAGGGGAGGAAGGGAGGGAGGGAGGGAGGAAGGAAAGAAGGAAGGTTGGAAGGAAGGAAGGAAGGAGGGGAGGGAGGAGGGGAGGGAGGAAGGAGGGAGGGGGGAGGGGGAAGGAAGGAAGGAAGGGGGGAGGGGGAAGAAAGGAAGGAGGGAGGGAGGAAGGAAGGAGGGGAGATGGAAGGGAGGAAGGCAGAATTCAGGCAGACAGAATTCATTCCACAAATATTACTGAGGTGTCTCCCCTGAGCCAAGCACTGTGTCAGGCATCAGGGTAGAGCAGTGAACACAGAGAGCGTGCTCTCAGCTTATGCTGTGGAAGGGAGACAAAGAAAACAAAGCCATAACTTGTCAGGCTGTAAGAAGTGCTGGGAAGGGGCGCCTGGGTGGCTCAGTTGGTTAAGCGGCTGCCTTTGGCTCGGGTCACGATCTCAGGGTCCTGGGATCCAGCCCCGCATCGGGCTCCTTGCTCAGTGGGGAGTCAGCTTCTCCCTCTCCTTCTGCCCTCTCTTTCTCTCTCTCTCAAATAAATAAATAAAATCTTAAAAAAAAAAGAAGTGCTGGGAAGGAAAACAAAGCAAGGTGATCTGCTGTATCAGATGGGCAGGAAGGATGGTTCTGAGCCAGTGACAGTGGAGGCTAGGTGTGAACAAAGTGAGGGAACAAGCTTAGCAGGGACCTGGGAGTGAGCCTCCCAGGCTGAGGGAGCAACAAGGGCCAAGGCCTCGAGGCTGGAGCCTGCTTGGCCAGTTCCAGGAGCAGCCCAGGAAGAGGCAGAGAGCAGTGGGGAGGAAGTCTGACCACAGGGTTTCTGTGGCCTGAGAGAGGGAGGCTGTGGAAGGTTCTAGAAAGAGGAGGGACATGATTCATCTGAACGTTTTCAACAGGATCCCGCCGACCGCCAGGTAGGGAAGAGATCCAGGGGGACAAGGACCGAAGCACAGAGCCATCAGGATGCTGCTGCCATAGTCCAGAGGAACAAATGTGCTCTCCATCCTTCATTAACTCCCCCTGCCGGGCCCGACGCAGGGCATCTTTCCCGAAACTGAATCGCACCCACTCTCCTCATGTCCCCCCCATTCTCCAGTATCAGTGCTGAGCGGCTCACCCCAAACCACATGCATGCACACGAGGGTCCTAACGCGGGTCTCTGGGATCCCAGGCGCCCCTGTCCTCGGCTGCCCCCCAGCTACCCAGCCCACCTTCCCTGTTTTCCTCTGGGATCCAGAGTCAGGGAGGTGATTCTCACACATTCACACATTGGACTAATTGCAAGGGTTTACTGGAATGGCCAGTAGTCATCAATGCTGACTTTTATGGCATCTGAGAGATGTGGCTGGTGACCATGGGCGTGGGGCCGTTCCAGGGCTGTGTCCCCACTAGCCCGTGAGTTCCATGAAAACAAAGATTGCATCTGTTTTTCTTGACAGGTGCATCCTTGGCCCCTCCAGAGTGCCTGAAGCAGTGTAGACCGTGGTTATGTAGGATGCTAACGGCACGGGAAGCTGGCTGGAGGGTGCCTGAGAACCCAAATTCTCTGTCCTATCCTTGCAGCTCCCCTCTTAATGTAAAATTATTTCAAATAAAACGAAAATTAGCAATAACGCTGATGGGTAAAACACATAAAGAAAAAGTGGCTTCCAACAAAGTGAACCCAGCTTGTTTGTTCCTTCTCCTTGGGCTGCTATCATTCCTCCCCTCCAAAGCTCTGGGCCACTTGTTTGAGCCTCTGGAATAACAATCTGGAATATCTGGCCGTGTCTAGGCGTAGGGAGCCCCTGGTGTCAGGTGCGTGGAGAATTCCCTCATATCCCCCAGCCTTCCCGGCAGGTGCAGGGGTCTCCGCGAGGCGACCGAGGATTTTATTAGAGTTGCACTTTGCGGGGCTCACTCAACGCATCAAGATAATTGTTTGACTTAATGTGATATCTGAGCCCCACAGCTGTGTGAGTCTGTCCTCCCCGGGAACTCGGGCTGGCTGCTGGCGCACATTTCAGCGTCTCGAATTAACAGCAGTTTGGAAGTCTCCCTAATTAGTTACAGCGCTGCTTCGAGGTGTCATTTTATTTTATTTTATTTTTTTAATTTTTTTTTATGAGCCAAATAACATATTGCCATGTGAGTTTCTGGAAGACAGGGAGCTATAAATAAAATGATAATTTACTTGAAGTCTATCACACAGATCTACCAAGTTCAGAAGTAAGTTTTAATTTGACTAATGAGATGAAACTTTCTCTGCGGGGTGGGGGGGGGGGTTGCTGTGGGTAGGGCTATCCCTGTGTTACACGGAGTGGGACATTCCCCCAGAAGGCTGGGGACGCGATGAAGGAACAGAACTTGATCTGCCCAATAGAGGGTGTGCTCGGGGTCTGGGAAGCATGACTCCGATGCAGACCCACCACCTGCCTCCTCTCGGCCCGGAGTCTGTGGGTCTCTCCTTCTTGCCCCAGACCTCAGTTGCTCCTATATTCCAGGAGGAGGACAATGGTTAAGCTCCCATCAGAGGCTTTTTTTTTTTTTAAGATTTTATTTACTTATTTGACAGAGAGAGAGACAGCTAGAGAGGGAACACAAGCAGAGGAGGAGTGGGAGAGGGAGAAGCAGGCTTCCCATCGAGCAAGAGTCTGATGTGGGGCTCGATCCCAGGACCCTGGGATCATGACCTGAGCCGAAGGCAGATGCTTAACGACTGAGCCACCCAGGCGCCCCCCACCAGAGGCTTTTGGAAACATGCGAACATCTTACCTGTGGGCAAGCAGCAAATGCCAGAGATCCAGAGTGGGTAAGGGGGTTGTACTCAGAAGCCCTCGAGATCAAATCCTGCCTCCTTTATTAATGGGCTGTGTCAGATCAGGCGAATTATTCAGTCTCTCTGTGCCTTGCTTTCTTCACCTGTTGAACACTTCATAGGCTTCTTGAATCAATTAATTGATAAATATCCAGATTGCTGACAACTTACAGGAAACACACAGCAAACTCTAAGTCTTATCTAGTACACGTATTCTCAACAGGGGGCAAAGAAACCGTAGCTAGGACACCGGTCTGTGGGCCTCCAAAGGGACCCAGCACCTAAATAGATCTGCAGTACATCTGTGGTATTAAAATATAGGGGCGCCTGGGTGGCAGTCAGTTAAGCGTCTGCCTTCGGCTCAGGTCACGATCCGGGGGTCCTGGGATCGAGCCCCGTGTTGGGCTCCCTGCTCAGGGGGGAGCCTGCTTCTCCCTCTCCCTCTGCTGCTCCCCTTGCTTGTGTGCTTCTCACTCTCTCTCACATAAATAAATAAAATCTTTAAAAAAAAATGATAATGAGGGAAGGGGGGCATGAAGAAACCAAGCTGAGAAGCACTAAAACAGTTACCTATAGTAATAATTTGTGTGCCAAGTTGGTCGGGCAGGTTGCCTGTCTGATATCAGCCATGATGACGTCAGGTTTGGGGAACAGTGTTGCAATCTGGCTCTTCTACTCAGGAACTGTGTGATCTTGGCAAGTTACTCCACTTCTCTGTGCTGGAGTTTCTCATCTATAACACAGAGCTCATAGAGCTACAGGGAGGATGAATAAAACGCGCGCCGAGTGCTGGGGATAAGGCCTGCCATGCAATAAACACGCAGTAGAGGGCAGCTATTATTGGAATTATTTTCCTCATTATTTTACCAAACAACAACAACAAAGAAATAAAAATAAAAATCCGCCTAGCCCACACGGGCCCACGACCCTGGATAGCTCAGCCGCGCTTCTGAGCCATCCCAGGGCTGACCCTTCTCGAGGGCTCTTTCTGGATCTCTCTAAGGATCCCTGGGCAACGGTGCTGATGGCTAGGCAAATATTTCGCTGTTCGTCTGTAATCTTTTTTTTTTTTTTTTTTTTAGATTTTATTTATTTATTTGAGACAGAGAGAATGAGAGAGAGAGAGCACATGAGAGGGGGGAGGGTCAGAGGGAGAAGCAGACTCCCTGCCGAGCAGGGAGCCCGATGCGGGACTCGATCCCGGGACTCCAGGATCATGACCTGAGCCGAAGGCAGTCGCTTAACCAACTGAGCCACCCAGGCGCCCTGTTCGTCTGTAATCTTAATATCACACCACGGAGTGGACTCGGACAAGAGGAACCCAGCGATGTGGGTTGTTTGCAATTGCCTGTCAGTTCCTGGCGGCTCCGTGGGAGCTGCCGGGCACGGTTCCGGAGCCGATGCCTTATTAGTGTTGCTCGGCACAGAGCCCTTCCTCCGTGCGGTCCCTTCAGCTCAGCTGTGACGCTGTACAGAAAGGGCCACTTTTGCATAATCGATACGGAATTAAAATGATTGAAGAGTGTGACTCGCCACTCCGTGTTCCCGCCAGAGCAGAAGGGATTCTGGACGTGTGCTCGGGGGAAGGTAGCTGGAGGATGGAGGCCACCCCGGCCACTCCTCGGCACCCAGCAGCCGAAGCCTGCGGCATGACCCCCACCAGCCCTGGGGCCATCTTGGCTGCTTGCAAATCCTTCAGCATTCATGGCCACGGAGGTATCTTTTTCCTGCTCTAAGTGCCTCCCCTGGGTCTAATCTAAATCCTTCGTGTTGCAGGTGAAATCCATCTCTCTCTGGGTCTTGGGGACTCCTAAGCAGAGGTCCCACTTGGTTACAGAGATTAGAAGTGGGAGCGCTGGAACCTAGCAAGTGCCCCAGTGTGGCCCCTCCAGCCTGCCTACTCAGCCTGTTCCTGGTGGGCTGTCTGGGAGTCTCCCTGAGTATGACAAGTGTCCTGGGGCATCATGAGGAAGTGTTGACAGGGACAGATTCCAGCCTTTGGGTCCAGCCTGCACACAGCCATTCTGGATGATCAGCTGATGCACAGAGCATAGAAATATCCCTGTGTATAAACACTCAGCAGGTTGGCACCGAGGGCTCCTGTGGGCCATATGGCTGGTTGGTCAGTGTCACTGACTCACAGGGAATCTGTGGCTGAGCCAGGCCCTGCCTGGTGTCCCGGCGATAAAACAACAAACAAAACCAAAGTCAACAGCCATGACACACTAAATCTCTGCCCTCATGGGGCTTACCATGAAGATGATGGGCTTAGTGATACATTCTATGGAAGAGAATAAAGTGGAGTAAGGGGACAGAGGGGGACAGGCGGGACTCTTTCGGGCAGGGTGGAAAGGCTAGGGTAGGCCTCTCTGAGGAAGAGGCCTGAATGAAGGGGGCAGTGAGCCATGCATATATGGCAGGGAGGAAAGCCCGGGGAGATGGAACTTGCTGGGTGGTTCCAGGAGAAGCAAGATGGGGCCGGAGCAGAGACAGCCAGCAGGAGAGTGGAGGGCAAAGGGGGCAAGGGCCCATCATGTGGGGCCTTGATGATCCGATCCCGGGAAGGCACCTGGGCTTCAATCAAAGTGGAATGAGAAACCACTGGAACCTCAACAGCAGGTGCTTTTTTATTCTTACAGGCCAACTGGATGCTATGTAGGAAATCTTGTTTTTTTAAAAGATTTTATTATTTTTTTAATTTGAAAGAGTGAGAGAAAGGAGAGAGAGCCCGGGTGGGGGGTAGGGGCAGAGGGAGAAGCAGGCTTCCCGCTGAGCAGGGAGCCCGATGCGGGGCTCGATCCCAGGACCCTGGGGATCATGACCTGAGCCGAAGGCAGACGCTTAACTGACTGAGCCACCCAGGTGCCCATAAATAAGCTGCATTTAAATAGAGACACGCACAAAACAAAGTTCTATACTGACTGATTAATAAAAACCTCGTGACCGGAAACTCACAAGAGCCTAACCCTATGTTTCCCCCAGCAGCTCTGCATTATTCAGTATTGGCTAATCCAGTGTTTCCAGAGACTTTATAGAACCTAACTAACTACTATGGATAATAAGAATTGACTGTAAATGGATGCAGAATGTATTTTGAAGGTAGAGGGAAACAGAGGGACATCATCTGACACTGTACTTCCACGTGTGTTCCTCTCCCAGCAAACCCATGTGGTGAGGATTATTCACCCCCATTTTACAGATGAGAACACCGAGGCTAAGAGGCGAAATCACACAGCTGAGAAAGGCAGAACTGAGATGCGTGTCCACCTCCAAATCCAGTTCTCTCCTTAGCGTGCTAATTTGCTAGGGCTGCCGTAACAGAAGACCACCGGGTGCCTTCAACCACAGACATGTATTTCTCACGGTTCTGGAGGCTGGAGTCCAAGATCAAGGTGCCAGCAGGGTTTGTTTTTTCTGAGGTCTCTCTCCTTGGCTTGCAGGTGGCCACTTCTTGTGTCCTCACACGGTCTTTCCTCTGCGTGCATGTGTGTCCAAATTTCCTCACGTGTCTAAATGTCCTCTTCTTTTTTTTTTTCAAAGATTTTATTTATTTGAAAGAGAGAAAGCACAAGCAGCGGGAAGGGCAGAGGGAGAAGCAGGCTTCCCGCTGAGCAGGGAGCCCGATGCGGGGCTCGATCCCAGGACCCTGGGATCATGACCTGAGCCAAAGGCAGATGCTTAACCGACTGAGCCACCCACGTGCCCCTTAAATGTCCTCTTTTTTGAGGACACCAGTCAGACTGGATTAATGCCCACCCGAGTGGCCTCATGTTCACTTGATCACCTCTTAGAAGCTCCATCTCCAAATACATCCACATTCTGAGGTCTTGGGGGTTAGGATTTCAAAATGTGCATTTTAGGGGGGACACAATTCAGCCCATAACACTCCACCCTCCAACACCTCCCCAAAATTCATGTCTTTCTCACATTCGGCATACATTCACCTCCATGCCGACAGACCACAAGTTTTAACCCACTCTGGCATCGACTCAGAGTTTCAAATCCCATCTAAATATTATCTCAACCAGGTGTGGGTGAGACTCCAGGTATGATTCCTTTTTCAATTAGCAGGTATGATTCATTTTTAAGCAGACTTCCTCTCCAGATATGAGCCTGTGAAACCAGACAAGTTATCTGCTTTAGAAATCCGACTGTGGGACAGGAGTTGAAGAGACGAATATTCCTGGTTCCAAAAAGAGCGAGTCCAGCAAGAAGAAAGGGATCATGGAGCCTAAGCAAGGGCAATTCCGTTCCATCTTAAACTTTGAGCACAAGCCTCTTTGACTTGATGGCCTGTCCTCTAGACCCACGGGAGGCAGGCCTGCCTTCTAGACCCACAGGGGTTGTAGCCCCACCACGGAGGCCCTGAGTGGTGGTGACAGCCTGGCCCTCTGGAATTCAGGAGGTGTCCCCACCCTCTGGAATGAAGACAGCCCTGCCTTTGGAGCCATTCTTCCCTTTGAGTACATGTTCCCATCTGGATAGCTCAAGTGGTCCATCCTGGAAATCCCAGAACTCTGACAGCCTTCCTGCATCTTGTCCCATCTCTGTCCCCTCCAGTCCATCTGTCAGTGTTTCTGCTCAGATGCTTGATTGGGTACAAGAGTCACACTTGCGGGGTGCCTGGATGGCTCAGTCAGTTAAGCATCTGCCTTTGGCTCAGGTCGTGATCCCAGGGTTCTGGGATCGAGCCCCGCATGGGGCTCCCTGTTCGTAGGAAGCCTGCTTCTCCCTCTCCTCCCCGTTCATGCTCTCTCTCTCTCTCAAATAAATTAAATAAAATCTTAACAAAAAAGAGTCACATTTGCAATGTTTTCATCACATAATTATCCAGTCACATCCTTGGTGTTCTCACCAGAATGGACTCTCCCTCTCTCTGCAATATAGATGTGTTGAGAATTTTCCAAATCTTCAAGTCCCGGTTCCTTTTTGGTTTGATAATTCCTTCTTCAGTTTTCCTCTCTCTTCTCCTGTTGTACCAGAAGCAGTAAGGAGAAACCAGGCCACACCACTGATACTCTACTCGGAAATGTCCTCTGCTAAATGCCCAAGTTCTTCATTCACAAGTTCTACCTTCCACGAGACACTAGAACTTGTGACGCCAAGTTCTTTGCCACTTTATGAAAAGGATTGCCTTTCCTCCTGTGTCCGGTGACTTCTCCTCTTTGTCATCCAAAGCCTCACTGGAAGCATCTTACTTGTCCATATTCCCGCCAACGATCTATTCTTCAAGGCAAGGTGGGCTTTTTCTAACAGGTGCTTCATAACTCCCAGCCTCCACCCAATCCCCAGTTCCAAAGCCACGTCTTCATTTTTAGGTACCTGTTAGCAGTAACGCAGGTCTCAGCACCAAAAATCTCCATTACTTTGCTGAGGCTCCCAAAACAACACACCACAGGCTGGGTGGCTTCATCAGATTGATTTTCTCACAGGTGTGGTGGCGGGAAGTCCAAGTCCACGGTGTTGATGGATTTAGTTCTTTTGGAGACCTCTCTCCGTGGGTTGCAGGTGGCCGCCTTCTCGCGTGGTCTTCCTCCTGTGGGTGTGCATCCCCGGTGTCAGCAACAACTGGACTTCCTCTTGTTCTCTCTCTCCATCGATTGCAAAATAAAGGTGCGTCAAGTCCAGTAAGAGGGGTTGTCCATTTCTCCATGATGCTGGACCTGTGTCTGTTCCTACGCTAGAACTGCAGCCAGGAGGAGGCGAGGAAGGGCAAGAGGAGGGGAACAGTAGAGCCGTGAAACATCTTTAGTTCTTTGACCACATAATTCTCCCCCTCTCCCCCTGCCTCATTATTCTTGCTGTCATTTAATAAACTGACTTCAAAATTACGAGAGAAAGGAAATCACCACCTCATGTCCTCTGTACTCCCTGAGGGATTCTGGGATTTTACATAATTAAATAGGAGCCATGTAATTACGCACCTGCTCGCCTCCCTTGTACATCGTATATTGCCCCCTCACTGCTCCTCAGTTCCGATTTCAAGTGGAAAACATGATTTGCTGTGAAAAATACCTCTCCCCGGTCTCTGCGTGGCTCCCCAGCTCCCGCTTCCCCAGGATACCTGCCCTGGTGGGCGGCCTGTGGGACCAGCCAGGGTGCATGGGGTCCTTCCTTGGTGCTGGGACTTGAGAAATGGGAAATGGGAAAGCAGGCTACCTGGGCTCAAAGACCAGCTTGGCAAAGTATCTCTCCCCTCCAGGCCTCTGTTGGTTCATCTGTAAAATGGGTTCGAATTATTTTCTTACCTGGTTCACATGGAAGTGAGAGTCCTGTTACTGCCCAGCTCTGCAAGGTGCTCTAGAAACTGGAAAGTACTGCATGAATATTATTTTATCCATGGGCTTTGGAGAAAGCCAGCTCGATGGCCCCAAGTGGCAGTGGTGACAAGGGGACTCCAATGATGCCAGGGGCGGAGAAGCCTTTGTAGGCATGCCCTGGGACTGTCTCAACCTTTTCTCCTTGTACCCATTGCCCTCATCTGGGAAGAGGAAAGGTTGATATAATCTGGGAAGAAGGAAAGAGGAATGAAAAGCCAGAAGTAGAACTTCCTACAGATCCCTTGGGAGACCGGGTTATTCCCCAGGAACCTCTCAGTGCTCACCCAGCCTCTAACTCACCAGGGTTCAGATCTACTTTGTGTTCTCCTCCCTGTGAGACATGTGGTGTTAAATGCCAGAGTGGGCCTGATGCACTCTCTTCCGAGACTGATGGCCCTTGGGACGAGTTGTAGGACAGGGTGATGACAAGACACTGATGAAACGCTGCACTGTGGTCAGTTCCAGCTTTTTGCTTAACTGCACCATTCACAGCACTGAGCAACAGGGCAGTAACTCTTGGGCACAGAGTCAACTGGGCATCGAAATACTAATGGGAATCTTAGCTTCAGACTGACCCAAGAGTCATCAGTGCATCCGAGATCAGCTGCCTTTTCTTCTCTTTGCCAGGTCAGGGCTGAGGACTCCTTACACATAAACATGCTGGGATTGACCTTGAATCCAAGTGCACTGATTTCCACAAAAGCAAACAATCTTACAATAAAGAGATAATTCCATGGCAGAGACGTGCCTAGTGCTCATTTACATTTGGGTCTCCTCCTTTCCCAGGTACATGGAAGGATTACATGTCTCCACTCACATGCCCCTTGAAAGTTGGGTCAGACAATTAGTTCTGGCCAATTGGTTGTGAGCAGTGTGGAGGCATATTTCTTCTGGATCAGAGGATTTAATTGCTCATGTGAAATCTTCCAGGCTCTCTTCCCTGCCTTGGCAATCATGGAAATGTGTGTGTGATGGAAATGCTATAGGATGGAAGCAACCTGGAGCTCCAAATCACTTTGTGAAGACCGAGAAGACCATGTCCAAGAGCATGGTTTCCATCCATAGCCAAGAGCAGGCTCCTGTTGTGCTCGGGTCCCTGCTATTTGTCATGGCAGCATGGCCCAGCCTGACTGACAACAGGAGTCTCATCAATGTTACCAGGGACCCCATCATTCTGTAAGCACTTGCTATGTTTCAGGAACTATGCTGAGTTCTATGGGCCTTATGTCATTTAAATCCCACACTAACCCTATGAGAGAAGATTCGGGATTTTCCCAGGGACAAATACCTAAAGCATGGTAAAGCTGTGAATTCTTATCCCCAGGCTGATCTTACTCCAGTCTGATGTGCTTTTATTGTTAAATATGGGGCAGGTGGTGGGGTGGAGGTCGGGGGGGGGGGGCCACAGGAGAAAAGATTTTATAATACGCTGAAAAAAATCAGATAGAAAAATCTGTATGTAAGGTGACCCCACTTACTTTTATGTACACACATGGAAAGAGAGAGAGAGAGAGAGAGAGAATAGAAGTGAACCACAGTTCACAACTTCACTTCACTTTCAACACAGTTGAAATCTTTAATGAGTGGTTTAATGGGAGATTTTTATTTTGTTTTTATGTGCTTCTATAACCTCTTTGATCTTCTCCAATGAGTAAATATTATTTTGTAATTGGAAAAAATGCATTTTTAAACATAAGATAGTATCCAAAATAGAATGTGAATTACTGATATCTGAAATATTCCCAACTCAAGTAGACTCAAGCTTGGATGCAGAACAAACACTTATTAAGCCCCTACTATGTGTCTGACATTTTATTTTAAGGATTTTATTTTTAAGTAATCTCTACACCCAATGTGGGGCTCGAACTCACAACCCTGAGACCAAGAGTTGCACACTCCACCAACAGGGCCAGCCAGGCGCCCCTGTATCTGACATTTTTTATATTACGGGATTTAATCCTCCCAATGATTTTGAGAAGTAAGGATTATTCTTCCCATTTGTAGATAAGAAAGCTGGGATTCAGAGAGGTCACGTGATTTGCCCCCTTCATTTTCGTGCCTTAGTACAAGACTGTGTCGGGTGTCCCACAGAATGATGCTCGTGCTAGTTTGGGCTCATTGTTCCCTGTGGCGCTGTTTCACATATTCCTCTATCCTGCATTCTTCGTACAGTTCAGAAGTCTGCAACCCCTAGGACCCAGCAATTGCACTACTGGGTATTTATCCAAAGGATACACACATAGTGATCCGAAGGGGCACCTGCACCCCAATGTTTAGAGCAGCAATGTCCACAATAACCAAAATACGGAACGAGCCCAAATGTCCAATGACAGATGAATGGATAAAGAAGATGTAGTATATGTACACAATGGAATATTACTCAGCCATAAAAAAGAAGGAAATCTTGCCATTTGCAATGACGTGGATGGAACTAGAGGGGGTTATGCATAAGCGAAATAAGTCAGGCAGAGAAAGACAAATACTATATGATTTCACTCACATGTGGAATTTAAGAAACAAAACAGATGAACATAGAGGAAGGGAAGGAAAAATAAAATAAGATAAAAACAGAGGGAGGCAAACCATAGGAGACTCGTAACTCTAGGAAACAAACTGAGGGTTGCTGGAAGGGAAGGGGTGGGGAGATGGGGTAACTGGGTGATGGGCATTAAGGGGGGCACCTGGGTGGCTTAGTCATTAAGCGTCTGCCTTCTGCTCAGGTCATGATCCCGGGGTCCTAGGATCAAGCCCCACATCGGGCTCCCTGCTCCGCGGGAAGCCTGCTTCTCCCTCTCCCACTCCCCCTGCTTGTGTTTCCTCTCTAGCCATCTCTCGCTCTCTCTGTCAAATAAATAAATAAAATCTTAAAAAGAAAAAAAAAGGAAGGCATGGGATGTAATGAGCACTGGGTATTATATGCAACTGATAAATCACTAAATTCTACCCCTGAAACTAATAATACTATATGTTAACTAAATTGAATTCAAATGAAAAATTTAAAAAAAAATCTGCAACCCTACAATTTGATTAAATTGAATTGGTGCATGGTTTTTAAATGTACAGTTACCCTGCTGTATTAATTTCCTATAGCTACTGTCACAAATTAACATGAATTTAGTGCCTTAAAACAACATACTTTTTTTTTCCTTCAGAGTAGGCTCCATGCCCAATGTGGAGCCCAAAGCAGGGCCTGAACTCATGACCCTGAGATCAAGACCTGAGCTGAGATCAAGAGTCAGATGCTTAGCTGACTGAGCCACCCAGGGGCACACATTTTTTTTAATCTTACAGATTTGGAGGTCAGAAGTCTGAAATGGGTGTCACTGAGCTAGAATAAAAACTCCATCAGGGCTTCATTCCTCCTACAGTTTCTGGGGGACAATCTGCTTCCTTGCATCTTCCAGCTTCTAGAGGCTTCCACGTTCCTTGGTTCCCGATTCACTTCATCTTCAAAATCAGCAATAGCAGGTGAGTCTCATGATGCCACCTCTCCGGTCCCCACTCTCTGCCTCCCTCATCCCCATTTAAGGACCCTGGTGATTACATAGGGTCCACCTGGATAAGTCAGGATCATCTCTTTTTTTAAGGTCATTTGATTTACAACCTTAGTTCCATCTGCAACTTTAATTCTCCCTTGCCATGTAACCTGACATATTCAGTGCCGGGGCCCTGGGACATGGCCATTACTCTGCCCCTGATCCCTGCCCAGTAATGATTGCAATTGACTCACATATTAACATGAGTCTCAACTCATTAGTAGCTGTTGTTAACACATGACAATAACATTTCCCCCACCCAGGACCCTGGCTTCGCCTGCTGCAGCTGCTGCCTGTCCTCCGTTGGGAGCCTGACTTTGTTGTCACCATTAGATTTGGCTCTGCACAGAAGACATGAACAGACATTTTTCCAAAGAAGACACCCAAACGGCCAACAGACACATGAAAAAGTGTTCAATATCGTTCGGCATCAGGGAAATCCAAATCAAAACCTCAATGAGATACCACCTCACACCAGTCAGAATGGCTAAAATTAACAAGTCAGGAAATGACAGATGTTGGCGGGGATGTGGAGAAAGGGGAACCCTCCTACACTGTTGGTGGGAATGCAAGCTGGTGCAGCCACTCTGGAAAACAGTATGGAGGTTCCTCAAAAAGTTGAAAATAGAGCTACCATACGATCCAGCAATTGCACTCCTGGGTATTTACCCCAAAGATACAAAAGTAGGGACCCGAAAGGGTACATGCACCCCGATGTTTATAGCAGCAATGTCCACAATAGCCAAACTGTGGAAAGAGCCAAGATGTCCATCCACAGATGAATGGATAAAGAAGATGTGGTATATATATACAATGGAATATTATGCAGCCATCAAAAGGAATGAGATCTTGCCATCTGCAACGACGTGGATGGAACTGGAGGGTATTATGCTGAGCGAAATAAGTCAATCAGAGAAAGACATGTATCATATGACCTCACTGATATGAGGAATTCTTAATCTCAGGAAACAAACTGAGGGTTGCTGGAGTGGGAGGTGGGGTGGGAGGGTAGGGGTGACTGGGTGATGGACACTGGGGAGGGTATGTGTTCTGGTAAGCGCTGTGAATTGTGCAAGACTGTTGAATCTCAGATCTGTACCTCTGAAACAAATAATGCAATACATGTTAAGAAAGAAAAAAAGAAGAAGAATGTAGCAGGAGGGGAAGAATGAAGGGGGGGAAATCGGAGGGGGAGAAGAACCATGAGAGACGATGGACTCTGAAAAACAAACTGAGGGTTCTAGAGGGGAGGGGGGTGGGAGGATGGGTTAGCCTGGTGATGGGTATTGAGGAGGGCACGTTCTGCATGGAGCACTGGGTGTTATGCTCAAACAATGAATCATGGAACACTATATCTAAAACTAATGATGTAATGTATGGGGATTAACATAACAATAAAAAAATTAAAACAGAAAAAAAAAAAAAGATTTGGCTCTGCACAGCCTTCTTAGCTGCCACGTGCAACTGGTTATCTCTGGGGCTGATGGTGTTGGTCTCATCATTCTCATCTCAGTGGAAGTGACTCTGGCTAAGGTGAGAGACGGTCTCCCCTCCCACCACCTCCCACCAGTATAT
This sequence comes from Halichoerus grypus, assembly GCF_964656455.1. Classification (NCBI taxonomy): domain Eukaryota; kingdom Metazoa; phylum Chordata; class Mammalia; order Carnivora; family Phocidae; genus Halichoerus; species Halichoerus grypus. Next base: position 18,877,939 of record NC_135717.1, on the reverse strand, counting down.
GTAACTCCTTAACTAGATTTCTTAAAAAGAAGAGGGGTGTCTCTCTATAATTCAGAGTGTGAATAAATCCCAAAGTCCCCACCCCCAGATGACCGGAGCATCAGAAGGAGCCAGAAGTCAATGCTGGGATCGTGACCCGGAGAGGCTCCCAGGAAGGGATACTTGGGGGGTGTCTTGGAAGCCCAGTGGTCACCCTCGCTTGCTGGGCCCCACAGTCTGGCTAACTTCTAGCCCTCGAGCCAACTGGGAGGGGTAAGAATCCTACTCTATCACCTTTGCCAAAGAATGGAGCAGGAAGAATATGGAGCAGAAAATCTTTGCCTCCCACGTCCCAAGACAAAGAAGTCTCAAGGTGACAGTAAGACAGTAGGGGTGCCTGCGAGTGTTTTTGTGACCTTGAGTTGTCCCGAAGGCTCGAGACCCTTGTGCCAGAGTTGGGAGCCTTGCATCATCAACTTCCATGAACTTCCATGAGAAGTTTAGAAGACGGGAAGGTGAAGACAGGTAGAGCGATAGAGACGATGTATAGATAGAGGGGTAGATATAGATATACAGACTCAGGAATACGTATTTCTATTTATACACGTATATATTCATTTCTTTATTTTAGAATTAGGAAATGCATGCAGGGTTAGATGAAGAAGCAAATTCTCGTAGATAACATACATTTCTTAACTTTCTGACCATGTTCTAAGGACTGCGCAAGGCATTCTTCCGATGTCATCTTTTTTTTTTTTTTTTTTTTTTGCTCTAGGACTTTCCTTTTTTTTTCTTCTGATGTCATCTTGTGGACGGCCCCAACAAGGCAGCAAGCAGATAGGTATCTCTGTCCCCGTCTCCTACTCAGAGCAGGGGAAACTGGCACTCTGAGAAGCTAAAAAAGGTTGGCCGAGGACGCACAGGTGGGACGCTGAATTTCCAAGTCATGGAATTGAGAACGAAACGAATACCTTCCCGACAGAAGAAAAAGTCAATGAGTTTGCCATAGCGCCACAGCGTAGCCGACTATCCGAAGGAAGCTGTTTGATATTTGCCTATCTTTAAATCTTGCTCTAAATGGTACCATTTCTTTTAAATAGACTAAGTGAGTATGAATAATTAGCAATTAATAATTATGATGCCTCATTAACTTAATAAAGGATTATGTCTTTATAGAAAATGCAGAGCTAATTGGAAAAGAAAGTTAATCCCTGCTTTTTTGGCTTCCACGGGGAAGATCTGCCCACCTGGAGGAGATGCCCGGGGTCCAGAACATTAAGCTCACCTGAGGCCAGCTTACCAGGCTGCTCACCTGGGACCAGATGGTAGCTGGAGAGGCGGTTTCGTGAACTTAAACCAATAAGAGCCCTGTCATTAAACAAACAGAAATCTCAGGAAACGAAACAGAATAAGCAGCACAATTACCAGCTCACCAGGGCTGTGTGGCCTGTGACCTGGATTGTGGGGAATGTGGGCAGTGTGGAAATCTCTCAGATTGCTGCAATTTGCAGCACTGGTGCTTGGAAAGATACAGATAAGTCAGGCAGCCCTTTAGGCTGGGGAAAAGGGCAGAGATAAGATGTCACCGGAGCACTAAGCTGGGGTCACTGGTTTAGGGAGAGCGGATCCACCCGCTGCCGCTCTCCATTTTGCACACCCTGGTCTTGTCCCCTGGCCAGGACGGTTGCATCAGCTCCGTGAATGGTCTCCCTGCCCCCAGTCATGCTCCCCTCCAGTCCTAATGTGGCAGCTACAGGGAGTCTGGTCCTGTAGCTTCCCTGCTTGAAAGTCTTGTGCCGGCTTCCCACTGCCTTGGGATAAAGCCCAGAAGGAGGGAGCCCTGCTTGATGCCCCAGGATCTTCTCATCTTGCTTTCTTCTCCCAGCTGGATGCTGGATGAGTACTCGCGTGCTCTTCCAGATTAATGTACTCTTTTTGTGGACTGTCCTTCGATCTCCCCTTCCTTCCTCAGGAGCACTCCTTTGTGGCATTGTGTCTCTGTTTGACATAAGGCTAGGAAGGTCCTGTGGGCACCTGTGACCACTGGATTGTTCTCAAGAGCACCTGAAACTAGCTCATAAAATTGACACTCAGGAGTGGGAGAGCTGACGGCCCGGTGGACGGCAGGTCCAGTGTCTGTAGACAGACTGTAAGCACCCCTGCATGCAGAGCACAACGTGTAGACCCCAGCCCAGAACTGGAGCTCAGGAAATGTTGGCTGTAAGAAACCTGGTGGGACTCCCACTTCCCCTCTGGCCCAAGACCCAGTGATGTTTTATTTCTCTCACACGCTACATTTTTCTTTAAATATTTAACTTCTTGATTCGAGAGAGAGAGTGCACAGGAGGAAGAGGGAGAGAGAATCTGAAGCAGACTCTGCTGAGCGCAGAGCCCAACGTGGGGTTCCATCCCAGGACCACGAGATCATGACCTGAGCTGAAACCAAGAGTCAGATGCGTAACTGACTGAGCCACCCAGGCGCCCCTCTGTCACACTGTTTGACCATCCAGGTTGCTAGCCTCACTCCAGGGCCCAGAGGGAATAAGCAGCCTCTATCTAGAACATTTCCAGTCATCATGGAAGAGGGTAACGAGGGTCACAGTGGCAGAGGGCTCAGCATGGATGAGCTCATAAGGCAGAACTTGTCCCATCAGCCTACATTACATTGTCCAAAGCAAGCCACATGGCCAAGCCAGACTCTGAGGCATCTGGAAGTATAGCTCTCCTATACAACCCTCCTGTTGGTAAACGGCATGGTGTCCTGCATCATGTCTCTCATCTCATTATAATGGGGGGAACCACTGACTTCTCTGTCTTCCCCACTGTGAGCTTCTCCAGGCTTTGGTCCTTTACCTTCAAGATACTGCTTCATGCAGCACCTGCACCAACTAGGAAACTGCCATCTGTATGTTGAAAAGACAAATAAAGAAATGCCTCATTGGAGCCCAGACCAGCACCCTTCCTCCACTCTGACCTGTCTTACCACCTCCTACTGCACAGAGACAGCCCATACGCATGACTCTTCCAGCCACAGGCCTTCTTCTCTCCCACAAACATGCCAGGCTCATTCCCCTGCCCTGGGCCTTTACACATGCTGGCCCCTTTTCCTGGAACACTCCCCTGAAATCTGCGTACACCAGAGACGCCTTCCTTGGCCACCTCCTTTAAAGGAGCTCTCCGCCTACAGCCCTCTCTGTCCTCACGTCCTGTTTCATTTTCTCCACAGACATTATCACTATATTAAATGATATTCCTGATTAGTTTACTTAATGTTTGTCTTCCTGAGAAAAATGTGGCTCCATGAAGTAGGGCTGGAATAGTGTTTGGAGTGTGTGTGTGTATATATATATATATGTATATATATACACACTACCCCAAAATACTCTCTGCCTACTCTAGAAAATAGTATCTAGAGAAAAGTAACGCATAAACTCAAACTTCCCTGGATTTTTTTTTTTTTTTTAGATCCTCAACCCATCAGAATCAGCCCCGATGCCCTTCTAAAATGTATTATGACAAGCAAAATGATGGCGAATTAAATGTTAATTAATGTTTATTATTGCCAGCATATTAGCTTCCAGTCAAATTTATGACCCGATAGATTTGCTGTCTTTATGAGTGACAGGTTGATGTCATAACACAAGGGTCTTTGGCATAAGCAGGGAGCTCAGTGCATTTCTGCTGTCTTGCAGCTCCTTGGGAGGGAAGACGCACGGTGTACCAGGACAGGCATGAGACCACTACTCATTCATTCCACGAAGCCTGATTGAGAGCCTACTGCACACCCGCCTATGCCCAGCTCTGCAATGCTCAGACTAGAGGGAGTGAGCGCATGCAGGTATTTATTCATTCAGCAAACAGTTATCTTTGTCTCTAGCATGTACAAAGTGTTGTGTTAGGTGGCAAATAAAATAGAAATGGAAATAAGAGTGTGGGTCTGGTTCGGACTCTGGACTCACATAAATTCACAGGTAGTGAGCAACAGTGGCTGATCTGACCTGGGCTAATCCAACCCCAAGTTCATTGCTCTTGCTCATAGATACTGTTATGTCCTTGCCTTTGTTCCCCTCATTCTCTCCTTCTGCACCCCTGCATTTAATCCATCAGCAAGTGCTGATGGCTCTTCCTCCAAAATGCACCCTGAATCCATCTCTCATCTCTTGCCCTGCCTCCTCCCTCCTCATCTCTCATCCACATGTCTGCAGTGCTCCTCTGTATTCCTCCCTCTGCTGTCTCCCTCCTGGGCCCTTGCACTCTGGTCCTGTGATGGGTTTGGCATCCCTGATAATCTCTGAATTGCTTTCAGGGTCATTTTCCCATTGTCTTAGAGAAGAGCTCTTGGCTTCTATCTAGATAGCTGATCCACATGACTCTCCCCATCAAACAGTCCTTGGTCACACCCTTAACGTGCTCTTTCCACTCTATTTTCTTATTTTTTACAATATGGAGAGCCTGAGAATCTTCCAAATCTTCAAGTTCTTCTTCCTTCTTTGCTTAAAAATTTCCCCTTTAAGTCACATCTCCCTTTTATTCGAGGTAGTCAGGAGGAACCAACCCACACCCTCAATACTTGGCTTGGAAATGTCTTCAACTAAATATCTAGTTTCATCACTCACGAGTTCTACCTTCCACAAAACACTAGAAAAATTCGACCACGTTCTTTGCCACTTTATAATAAGGGTCACTTCTCCTCTGGTTTCCAATAGCATGTTCCGTATTTCCCTGTAAGAGCTCATCAAAATGGCCATAACCTCTGTATCTCTATCAACAATGCTTTTCAGGATTACTTAGGTATTCTCTAAGAAGACTGAGGCTTTCTCTCCTTTCTTTCTGAGTTCCCACGAGAATTGCCCTTAATGGTCCATTCTCAGCAATGCAGGCTTTTTTCTAGCATGTGTCTCCAGACTCTTCCAGATTCTACCTACTACCCAGTTCCGATGCCATTTCTACTCTCTCAGATATTTGTTACAGCAGCAGCCTTCCCCTGGTACCAATTTCTGCCTTAGTCTCTTCAGGTTGCTACAACAAAAAAAAATATTATAAATTGGGTAGCTTAAACAACAAACATTTATTTCTTGCAGTTCTGGAAGCCGGGAAGTCCAAGATCAAGGCACTGGCAGATTCTACGTCTGGTAAGAGCCTGTTGCCTGGTTCACAGATGGCGGTTCTTACTGAGTCTTCACAGAAAGAGTGAGGGAGTCCTCTGGGGTCTCTTTTGTAAGGGCACTAATGCTATTCATGAGGGCTCACCCTTGTGACCTAATCATCCCCCAAAGACCCCACCTCCAAATATGATCACATTGAAGAATAGAATTCAACATATGAATTTTGGAGAGATGTAAACATTTCTGTCCATAGCAGCTGGGAAGGGAGAGACATCCTTGACCAGACCTAGCCAGGCCGTGGGAGCCAGAGACCATCCATCAAAGCTGGGCTTTCCAAGGCCAGAGAAATAGAGAAACCCTCCCAAGGGGACAAAGAGCAGGAAAGTCTGGGCAGGCTGACTGTGCAGGGTGACTGGAGAACATTCTCTTCACAGACTAGGGAGAGAGGAGCCTGGGAATGTCTGCTGAGGTTTGACTTCTGGGCAGAGGGCTGTAAAGAGTAAAAGCTACCATCACTTATCAAGAGACTTTCTCATTGCCAAACACTCAACTGAGTATCTCCCCATATTATCTCATCCAATTATCCCAAGAGCTCTGGCCACTGGAAACTGCCATCCCAATCTAGCAGAGAAGGAGATGGGAAAGTGACAACACTAAGATATTAAGCTCGACTTCAAACACAGCATTGCCCCATTCCAAAATGCCTGCCTCTTAAATAATCGGGAGGACAAGGAGAGTCACGAGTAAGATTCCTGCCTGACACATAGAAACATCAGTCCCCTGGCATGAGTCACTTCAGGGGCTCTTGAATCAAATTTGAATCAGAAGCAAACAGTGGAACTTCCAGATGGGGTAAGGAGTTCAGTGGACCCTCTTCCCAGTAAAACAACAATTGAATGGGTGAAAATTATTTTTTTTAAGTCATTCAGAGTCTCTGGAAATTGTCCTAAGGGCATTCAGCAAATAAACAAACATTCATTCAAGATAATCCACTAAATCTCATAAGAATAGGAGAGTCTGTGGGCGTTTGAACTATGACCCACTCCATTACCTACCAGGGCCCACCACATTACAGACTTGTACCCCAGGTATGTACAAACAGGAAGAGAGGGGCTCCCTCTCCTTTCAAATGACAGTTTGGGGAAGGTTGTGGGCATTCGTCATCTCCCAAACCCCATGATGCAAACGTTTTATTCCAGGCAGGCATAGCTGAGAGGATCGAGCTCTGAGCCCCAACCCAAACCCCTACTCACATGGGGGAAGCTCTACCTCAGGTACATCACGCAGAGAATGCTGGGCTCTGACGTCCCCTGCTCTAGGTAGCTCTTGGGGCAGAGGTTCCACACCAGGAGGGACAAGCCAAGAAGACCAGGTATTGTCACCCCCCTCCAGTTCCCACTCATAGAGGGAGGGTGTCACTCCGTTTCAGGAAAAGTAGTTTTCAACTCCCAGCTCCAGTGCACTGGAACATGGCTTCTTAACTGGGGGGAAATGCAGGCCATACGGACAAAGAGATCCATTGCTTTGCCTGATAGGACTAACTTTATTTAGAATGGAGAATAGAGAACTCCATGCCCAAGGGCATTGTCAAAAACACTGGAGATTTTCATATGATCATCTCAATAGGTGCAGAAGAAGAATTTGACAAAATACAACATCTTTTCATGATAAAACCCTCAGCAAATTGGGTCTAGAGGGAACACACCTCAACATAATAAAGACCATATACAAAAAAGCCACAGCTAACATTATTCTTAGTGAAAAATGGAAAGCTTTTCCTCTAAGATCATAACAAGACAAGGGTGACTACTCTCACCACTCTTATTCAACATAGTACCGGGAGTCCTGCTAGAGCGATCAGGCAAGACAAAGGTATAAAAGGTATCCAGATTGGAAAATAAAAATAAAATAGTCATTAACTGCAGAGGATATAATCTTATATTTAGAAAATCCTAAAGACTCAACCAAAACCTGTTGGAAGTAATCAACAGATGAAGTCAAGTTGCAGGATATAAAATCAACATACAGAAATCAGTGGTTTCTATATACTAACAATGAAACTTCTGGAAAAGAAATAAAACTATCCCATTCACAATAATGTCCAAAACAAAAACAGAAACAAAGTACTCAGAATAAATTTAACCAAGAAAGTGACATACTGTACAATGGAAACTAAAAGACCTTGGTGAAGGAAATTGAAGAAGACACAAACAAATGGAAAGATATCCCATGTACAGATCAGAAGAATTTATGTTGTTAAAATGTCCATACCACCCAAAGCAATCTACAGGGTCAGTGCAATCCCTATTGAAATACCAATCACATTTTACATAGAAATGGAACAAACCATCCTAAATTTGTATGGAATCACAAAAGATGCTGGATAGCCAAAGTAATCATGAGAAAGAAGAACAAAACTGGAGAGATCACGTTTCCTGATTTTTAAACTATACTACAAAGCTATAGTAATTAAAACGGTATGGTACTGACTTAAAAACAGACACATAGACTATTGGAACAGAATAGAGAGATCAGAAATAAAACCCCAACACACAGTTAACTAATGTTTGACAAGGAAGCCAGGAACACTCTGTAGGGGAAAAAATATCTTCAACAAATGATGTTGGGAAAACTTCTTAACAACATGCAAAAATATAAAATTGAATGCCTACCTTAATTCACTCACAAAACTTAACTTAAAATGGATTAGAAATGTAAACATAAGACCTGATATCATAACACTCTCAGAAGAAAACAAAGGTAAGAAGCTCCTTGACAATGGTCTGGGCAATGATTTTTTTTTTTCTTTTTTTTTGGATATGACACCAAAAGCACAAGCAACAGCAAAAATCAACAGGTGAGATGACATCAAATGAAAAAGCTCCTGCACAGGGAAGGAAACCATGAACAAAATGAAAAGGCAACGTACAGACTGGGAGAAAATAAGACAAACCTTATATGGGGTAAGGAGTTAACATCCAAAGTATAGGAAGGACTCACACAACTCTATAGCAAAAAGCAAGCAATCCAATTTAAAAAAAATGAGCAGAGGACCTAAATAGACATTTTTCTTTTTCTTTTTTTTTTAAAGATTTTATTTATTTATATGACAGAGAGAGACACAGCGAGAGAGGGAACACAAGCAGGCGGAGCGGGAGAGGGAGAAGCAGGCTTCCCGCCAAGCAGGGAGCCCGATGCGGGGCTCGATCCCAGGACCCTGGGATCATGACCTGAGCTGAAGGCAGACGCTTAACGACTGAGCCACCCAGGCGCCCCGAAATAGACATTTTTCTGAAGCAGGCTTTCAAGTGGCCAACAGATACATGAAAAGATGTTCAACATCATTCATCATGAAAGCAATGCAAATCAAAACCACAAGGAGCTATCTCCTCACACCTGTCAGAATGGCCATCAGCAGGAAGGCAAGTGATAGCAAGGGTTGGCATGGATTTGGAGACAAGGGAGCCTTTGAAAGCCACGGTGGGAATATGAATTGGCACAGCCATTATGGAAAATAGTATGGAAGTCCCTCAGAAATTGAAAAATAGAACTTCCACATGATCTAGCAATTGCATTTCTAGATATATACCAGGAGAAAATGAAATCAGTGTCTGGAAGAAGTATCTGCATTTCCATATTCATTGCAGTATTATTCAGAATAGCCAAGATATGGAAACAACCTAGGTGTCCATCAATGGATGGATGGGTTAAGAAAATGTGATATACGTTATAGATTTATTATAGATTATAAATATATGATTTTTACATATCATATATAATGAATATTATTAAGCCTTTTAAAAAGAAGGAAAAGAAGAAAGTCCTGTCATTGGTGAAAACAGATGAACCTGGAGGACATTACACTAAGTGGAGTAAGGCAAACACAGAAAGTCACTAACATGTACAATCTCACGTTTATGTGGAATCTAATACAGTCAAACTCAGAAAAGCACAGAGTAGAACAGTAGTTGTGAGTCCGGGAGGGGAGGGAAATGGGGAGATGTTGGTTGAAGTTTACAAAGTTCCAGTTATGCAGGATGATTAAGTTCTATGGAGGTAATGGACAGCATGGTGAATATAGTCAATCCTGTATTGTATATTTGAAATTTGCTGAGAGTTATCTTACAGGTACCCATCATAAAAAGCTACTATGTGAGGTGACAGATATGTGAGTTAGCTTAATTGTGATCATTTCACAATGTATACATATATCAAACATCACATTGTACTTCTTAAATGTATACAATTTTTATTTGCTAATAACACCAAAATAAACTTGGAAAAATTCTAAAAATTCTTTAACAAGTTGAAACATGACCTAACAAAGAGCTCAAACTGGGGGCGGAACAAGATGGCAGAGGAGTAGGAGACCTGGATTTCGTCTGGTCTCAGGAATTCAGCTGGTTGGGGATCAAACCATTCTGAACACCTACAAACTCAACAGGAGATCGAAGAAAAGAATAGCAACAACTCTCTGAACAGAAAAGCGACCACTTTCTGGAAGGTAGGACATGCGGAGAAGTGAATCCGAGGCGATATTCGGGAGGATAGACGGCGGGGGAGGGGCCTCCGTGGGCCGCTTCTGGCAAGTGATAGAACCATGGAGCACAAAATCGGAACTTTTAGAAGTCTGCTCCGCTGAGGGTCATTGCTCCAGTGGCTAAGCAGGGGGTGGAACCTTCACAAGACAGTGTGGTCTCAGGACCCCCGGGGTCACAGAAAGACCGGCGGTGCCTGAGTGCGGCAGAGCTCCCGGGTATCGGAGTGGGGAAGCTGGCTGCAGAGACGGAGCCGAGGCTCGGGCTCTCAGCTCAGGGTTGCCATAAACCGTGATCTGCGGCACAGTCGGGCCACTGCTCCTCCAGCAGGGACCCAACAAGCGGCAGATCCAGGGAGATTCCCCTTCCTCCCTGGGAGGAGCGGCACGGGAGTGCACCGCAGGGATCTGCTGGGTTTGGAGACTCCACATGGGGTCGGGTGCCAGAGACACAAACGCTTGGTCACAGGCCGGGTGAGCACAGAGTGCGGCCAGAGACCGGGGAGACGGGAGTGACTGACTGCTTTTCTCTGGGGGCTCACTGACAAGCAGGGCCCTGAGTTCTCGGCTCCTCCGGGGCGGAGATTGGGAGGCCGACATTTTCACTCTCGGCCTCCAAACCTGTACGGAAAGTTTGCAGGGAACAAAAGCTCCCAAGAGCAAACCTGAGCAGATTACTTAGCCCTGACGGGCAAGGGCGGGGCAATTCCGCCTCCGGCAAAGACATTTGGGAACCACGGCAACAGGCTCCTCCCCCAGAAGATCAGTAAGAACAGCCAGCCAAGACCAAGTTTACCGAACAATGAGAATGGTAGAACTCCAGCGCTAGGGGAATACTGCACATAGAATTCATGGCTTTTTTACCATGATGCTTTAGTCTTTCAAAGTTAATTTTTTTTTAACTGTCTTATTTTTTTTTAATTTTTCTTTTTCCCTTTTTCAACTATCTTCTCAATCCCTTTTTTAAAAAACATTTTTATTTTTCATTTTTAGACTCATATTCTATCCCTTCATGGTAGTTACCCTTATTTTTGGCATATATATATAAGTTGTTCTCTCTTTAAAATTTTGGGATATAGTTTCTTCTAACATCAAAATATACCCTAAATCTCTAGTGTATGGCTTTGTTCTAGTCTCCTGCCTGATCACATTCTCTCCTCCCCCCTTTTTTTAAATCCTCTTCTTTCTTTTTTCAAACAACTTCTTATCAATTCTTTTTATAAAATTTTTTATAATTTTCATCTCTACAGTCATATTCCATCCCTTCATCGTATCAAGCCTTATTTTTGTACATATATAAGTTTTTCTTTCTTTAAAATTTTGGGAGGCACTTTTTTCTAACAGACCAAAATACACCCAAACTCTAGTGTGTGGCACTTATCTAGGCACTAGCCTGATCATATTTGATCATATTCTGTTTTTTTTTGTTTTGTTCTGTTTTTGTTTGTTTTTATCTTTTTCTTTTTTCTTTCTTTCCCTTTCTTTTCCCCCAGCTTCAGGTCCTTTATGATTTGTTTAGAGTATATTTTCTGGGGACGTTGTTACCCTGTTAGCATTTTGTTCTCTGATTCATCTATTCTCCTCTGGACAAAATGACAAGACGGAAAAAAATCACCTCAACAAAAAGAACAAGAGGTAGTACCGACTGCCAGGGACCTACTCAATACGGACATTAGTATGATGTTGAACCTAGAGTTCAGAATCATGATTTTAAAGATACTAGCTGGGCTTGAAAAAAAGCATGGAAGTTATTAGAGAAACCCTTTCTGGAGAAATAAAAGAACTAAAATCTAACCAAGTCGAAATCAAAAAGGCTATTAATGAGGTGCAATCAAAAATGGGGGCGCTAACTGCTAGGATAAATGAGGCAGAAGAAAGAATCAGTGAGATAGAAGACCAAATGATGGAAAATAAAGAAGCTGAGAAAAAGAGAGATAAACAACTACTGGATCACAAGGGCAGAATTCGAGAGATAAGCGATACCATAAGACGAAACAACATTAGAATAATTGGGATCCCAGAAGAAGAAGAAAGAGAGAGAGGGGCAGAAGTTATATTTGAGCAAATTATAGCAGGGAACTTCCCTAATTTGGGGAAGGAAACAGCCATCAAAATCCAGGAGGCACAGAGAACCCCTCTCAAAATCAATAAAAATAGGTCAACACCCCAACATCTAATAGTAAAACTTATGAGTCTCAGAGACAAAGAGAAAATCCTGAAAGCAGCTCGGGAGAAGAGATATGTAACCTACAATGGTAGAAACATTAGATTGGCAACAGACCTATCCACAGAGACCTGGCAGGCCAGAAAGGACTGGCATGATATATTCAGAGCACTAAACGAGAAAAATAGGCAGCCAAGAATACTATACCCAGCTAGGCTGTCATTGAAAATAGAAGGAGAGATAAAAAAGCTTTCAGGACAAACAAAAACTAAAGGAATTTGCAAACACGAAACCAGCCCTACAAGAAATCTTGAAAGGGGTCCTCTAAGCAAAGAGAGAGCCTAAAAGCAACATAGACCGGAAAGGAACACAGACAATATACAGTAACAGTCACCTAACAGGCAATACAATGTCACTAAATTCCTATCTTTCAATAGTTACCCTGAATGTAAATGGGCTAAATGCCCCAATCAAAAGACACAGGCTATCAGATTGGATTAAAAAACAAGACCCATCGATATGCTGTCTGCAAGAGACTCATTTTAGACCCAAAGACAACCCCAGATTGAAAGTGAGGGGGTGGAAAACCATTTACCATGCTAATGGACACCAAAAGAAAGCTGGGGTGGCAATCCTCATATCAGACAAATTAGATTTTAAACCAAAGACTGTAATAAGAGATGAGGAAGGACACTATATCCTACTTAAAGGGTCTATCCAACAAGAAGATCTAACAATTGTAAATATCTATGCCCCTAACATGGGAGCAGCCAATTATCTAAGCCAATTAATAACAAAAGCAAAGAAACACATCAACAACAATACAATAATAGTGGGGGACTTTAACACCCCCCTCACTGAAATGGACAGATCATCTAAGCAAAAGATCAACAAGGAAATAAAGACTTTAAATGATACACTGGACCAAATGGACTTCACAGACATATTCAGAACATTCCTTCCCAAAGCAACGGAATACACATTCTTCTCTAGTGCCCATGGAACATTCTCCAGAATCGATCACATCCTAGGTCATAAATCAGGTCTCAACCGGTACCAAAAGATTGGGATCATCCCCTGCCTATTTTCAGACCACAATGCTTTGAAACTAGAACTCAGTCACAAGAGGAAAGTCAGAAAGAACTCAAATACATGGAGGCTAAAGAGCATCCTACTAAAGAATGAATGGGTCAACCAGGAAATTAAAGAAGAATTTTAAAAATTCACGGAAACCAATGAAAATGAAAACACAACTATTCAAAATCTTTGGGATGCAGCAAAGGCAGTCCTAAGAGGAAAGTGTATAGCAATACAAGCCTTTCTCAAGAAACAAGAAAGGTCTCAAATACACAACCTAACCCTACCCCTAAAGGAGCTGGAGAAAAAATAGCAAATAAAGCCTAAACCCAGCAGGAGAAGAGAAATAATAAAGATCAGAGCAGAAATCAATGAAATAGAAACCAAAAGAACAGTAGAACAGATCAACAAAACTAGGAGTTGGTTCTTCAAAAGAATTAACAAGATTGATAACCCCCTGGCCAGACTTATCAAAAAGAAAAGAGAAATGACCCAAATCAACAAAATCATGAATGAAAGAGGAGAGATCACAACCAACACCAAAGAAATACAAACAATTATAAGAACATATTATGAGCAACTCTATGCCAGCAAATTAGATGATCTGGAAGAAATGGATGCATTCCTAGAGATGTATCAACTACCAAAACTGAACCAGGAAGAAATAGAAAACCTGAACAGACCTATGACCACTAAGGAAATTGAAGCAGTCATCAAAAATCTCTCAACAAACAAAAGCCCAGGGCCAGATGGCTTCCCAGGGGAATTCTACCAAACATTTCAAGAAGAATTAATACCTATTCTTCTGAAACTGTTCCAAAAAATAGAAATGGAAGGAAAACTTCCAAACTCATTTTATGAGGCCACCATTACGTTGATCCCCAAACCAGACAAAGACCCCATCAAAAAGGAGAATTACAGACCAATATCCTTGATGAACATGGATGCAAAAATTCTCACCAAAATACTAGCCAATAGGATCCAACAGTACATTAAAAGGATTATTCACCACGACCAAGTGGGATTTATCCCTGGGCTGCAAGGTTGGTTCAACATCCGCAAATCAATCAACGTGATACAATACATTAACAAAAGAAAGAACAAGAATCATATGATCCTCTCAATAGATGCAGAAAAAGCATTTGACAAAGTACAGCATCCTTTCTTGATCAAAACTCTTCAGAGTATAGGGATAGAGGGTACATACCTCAATATCATAAAAGCCATCTATGAAAAACCTACAGTGAATGTCATTCTCAATGGGGATAAACTGAGAGCTTTCCCCCTAAGGTCAGGAACGCGGTAAAGATGTCCACTATCACCACTGCTATTCAACATAATATTAGAAGTCCTAGCCACAGCAATCAGACAACAAAAAGAAATCAAAGGCATCCAAATTGGCAAAGAAGAAGTCAAACTCTCACTCTTTGCAGATGATATGATACTTTATGTGGAAAACCCAAAAGACTCCACCCCAAAACTGCTAGAACTCATACAGGAATTCAGTAAAGTGACAGGATATAAAATCAATGCACAGAAATCAGTGACATTCCTATACACCAACAACAAGACAAAAGAAAGAGAAATTAAGGAGTCGATCCCATTTACAACTGCACCCAAAACCATAAGATACTAGGAATAAATCTAACCAAAGAGGCAAAGGATCTGTACTCAGAAAACTATAAAATACTCATGAAAGAAATTGAGGAAGACACAAAGAAATGGACAAACGTTCCATGCTCATGGGTTGGAAGAACAAATATTGTGAAGATGTCAATGCTACCTAGAGCAATCTACACATTCAATGCAATCCCCATCAAAATACCATCCACTTTTTTCAAAGAAATGGAACAAATAATCCTAAAATTTGTATGGAACCAGAAAAGACCCCGCATAGCCAGAGGAATGTTGAAAAAGAAAAGCAAAGCTGGCGGCATCACAATTCCGGACTTCCAGCTCTATTACAAAGCTGTCATCATCAAGACAGTATGGTACTGGCACAAAAACAGACACATCAATCAATGGAACAGAATAGAGAGCCCAGAAATGGACCCTCAACTCTATGGTCAACTAATCTTTGACAAAGCAGGAAAGAATGTCCAATGGAAAAAAGACAGTCTCTTCAACAAATGGTGTTGGGAAAACTGGACAGCCACATACAGAAGAATGAAACTGGACCATTTCCTTACACCACACACAAAAATAGACTCCAAATGGTTGAAAGACCTAAATGTGAGACAGGAGTCCATCAAAATCCTAAAGGAGAACACAGGCAGCAACCTCTTCGACCTCAGCCGCAGCAACTTCTTCCTAGAAACATTGCCAAAGGCAAGGGAAGCAAGGGCAAAAATGAACTATTGGGACTTCATCAAGATAAAAAGCTTTTGCATAGCAAAAGAAACAGTCCACAAAACCAAAAGACAACCGACAGAATGGGAGAAGATATTTGCAAATGACATATCAGATAAAGGGCTAGTATCCAAAATCTATAAAGAACTTCTCAAACTCAACACCCAAAGAACAAATAGTCCAATCAAGAAATGGGCAGAAGACATGAACAGACATTTTTCCAAAGAAGGCATCCAAATGGCCAACAGACACATGAAAAAGTGCTCAACGTCGCTTGGCATCAGGGAAATCCAAATCAAAACCTCAATGAGATACCACCTCACACCAGTCAGAATGGCTAAAATTAACAAGTCAGGAAACGACAGATGTTGGCAGGGATGCGGAGAAAGGGGAACCCTCCTACACTGTTGGTGGGAATTCAAGCTGGTGCAACCACTCTGGAAAACAGTATGGAGGTTCCTCAAAAAGTTGAAAATAGAGCTACCATACGATCCAGCAATTGCACTACTGGGTATTTACCCCAAAGATACAAATGTAGGGATCCGAAGGGGTACGTGCACCCCGATGTTTATAGTAGCAATGTCCACAATAGCCAAACTGTGGAAAGAGCCAAGATGTCCATTGACAGATGAATGTGATAAAGAAGATGTGGTATATATATACAATGCAATATTATGCAGCCATCAAAAGGAATGAGATCTTGCCATTTGCAATGACGTGGATGGAACTGGAGGGTGTTATGCTGAGCGAAATAAGTCAATCAGAGAAAGACATGTATCATATGACCTCACTGATATGAGGAATTCTTAATCTCAGGAAACAAACTGAGAGTTGCTGGAGTGGGGGGGGGGTGGGAGGGATGGGGTGGCTGGGTGATAGACATTGGGGAGGGTACGTGCTATGGTGAGCACTTTGAATTATGCAAGACTGTTGAATCACAGATCTGTACCTCTGAAACAAATAATGCAATATATGTTAAGAAAAAAAAAGAAGAAGATAGCAGGAGGGGAAGAATGAAGGGGGGGAAATGAGAGGGGGAGACAAACCATGAGAGACGATGGACTCTGAAAAACAAACTGAGGTTTCTAGAGGGGAGAGGGGTGGCAGGATTGGTTAGCCTGGTGATGGGTATTAAAGAGGGCACGTTCTGCATGGACCACTGGGTGTTATGCACAAACAATGAATCATGGAACACTACATCAAAAACTAATGATGTAATGTATGATGATTAACATAACAATAAAAATTAAAATAAAAAAAGGGTTTGCTCACCAACAATTAAAAAAAAAGAGCTCAAACTATAAAACTCTTAGAAGAAAACAGAAGTAAATCTTTATGACTTTTTTTTTTTTTTTAAAGATTTTATTTATTTATTTGAGAGAGAGAGAATGAGAGACAGAGAGCATGAGAGGGAGGAGGGTCAGAAGGAGAAGCAGACTCCCTGCCGAGCAGGGAGCCCGATGCGGGACTCGATCCCGGGACTCCAGGATCATGACCTGAGCCGAAGGCAGTTGCTTAACCAACTGAGCCACCCAGGCGCCCTCTTTATGACTTTTTTAAGGCCGTGTTTTCTTAGATACAACAGCAAAATCACAAGTGATAAAAAATAAGATAAACTGGATAACCTTAAAGTTAAAAAATTTGGGGTGCCTGGGTGGCTCAGTCGTTAAGCATCTGCCTTCGGCTCAGGTCATGATCCCAGGGTCCTGGGATTGAGCCCCACATTGGGCTCCCTACTCCACGGGAAGCCTGCTTCTCCTTCTCCCACTCCCCCGCTTGTGTTCCCTCTCTCGCTGTCTCTCTCTGTCAAATAAATAAATAAAATCTTAAAAAAATAATAAAATAAAAAATTAATTTAAAAAATTTGTGCTGTGACTGATACCCATCAAGAAGGTGAAAAGACAGACTACAGAATGCTAGAAAATATTTGACATTTACATATCTAATAAGGAACTTACACCCAAAACAGATAAAGGATTCCTGCAACTTAATTAGAAGACCAGCAATCCAATTAAAAATGGGCCAACGATTTGAAGACTTGAACAGGCATTTCTCCCAAGAAGATATACAAATGGCCATAAGTACATGAAAAGAGGCAAAATTTCATTAGTTATTAGAAAATGGAATTCCAAACCACAATGAGACACCACTTCGCCCACACTAGGATGACTATAATCAAACCTATGGCCAATAGCAAGTGTTGGCAAGGATGCAGAGATGCGGGGGCCCACAAACATTGCCAGGGGGGATGTAAAATGGTGCGGTCTTTTGGAATATAATCCAGCAGTTCCTCAAAAAGTGAAACGTAAAGTTACCATATGATCTAGCAATTCCACCCCAGGTACATACCTAAGAGAAAGGAAGCATGTGTCCACACAAAGATTTGCACACTAATGTTCAAAGCAGCAGTATTCATAAGAGCCGAACAACCAAAATGTCCATCAACTGATTAACGGATACATAAAATTTGGTGTATCCATATGATGGAATATTATTTGGCAATAAAAAAAAGTGATGTGTGCCACAACACTGATGACCCTCCAAAACACTATGCTGAGTGAAAGAAGCCAATCATGAAAGATCAATATTTTATATCATTCCATGTACATGAAATTTCCACAATAGGCAAATTTATAGATGCAGAAATTAATTAATGGTTGCTTAGGGCTGGCTGGAGGGCAGGGTAGGAGTACAATGGTGAGTGACTGCTAATGGGTATGGGGTATCTCTTAGGGGGGAATGAGATGTTCTAAGATTAGATTATTATGACGGTTTCACAGCCCTGTGAATATACTGGAAAACACTAAACCATTCACGTTAAGTGGGTGAATTATACAGTATGTGAATTACATCTTAATAAAATGCTTTAGAAAAAAATCGGGAGCCACAATCCCATGAAAGCCCTGGATGGCTTGGACGTAAGAACTTTGGTCCTCTGCCCTACGTAACCAAGTCTTTGCTGGCAAAGTTGAAATGCAGAGTGTCAAGAACAGGAATCTTGGATTTAGATCACAGAGAAGTGAGCTCTCACTGCCTCTCTGAGCAACCAGCACTAGCCTCGGTTTCCCCATCTATAAAAGGGGGTAGGGGTGCTTGGCTGGCTGAAACAGTTAAGCATCCGACTCTTGATTTCGGCTCAGGTCATGATCTTGGGATCATGAGATCGAGCCCCACATCAGGCTCCATGCTCAATGCAGAGTTTGCTGGATATTCTCTCTCCCTCTCCCTCTGTCTCATCCGGTCTGAGAGCCCGCTTTAGCAGGCTCTGGCCATAACATGCACCAGCGCTTCTTCCTCGGGCCAATCAAACTCCAAGGCCAAGGGGACCATTGGCAGCTTCAAATTAGTAAGGAATACCCAGCCCAGGAAGACCTCCACCATGACTGCTCCCAGGAGACCCAGTGAGGCCAAAAAGAAGGACCCCAAGAAACCAGGCGAGTCAAAGAAGGACTTTCCCAACCCATGTGAGCTGCAAAGGGGGCCCAGAAGAGGTGAAAACACCCCCCTCCAAACCAGGTGCAGCCAAGGAGAAGGCACCAGAGAAAGGCAGCCAGACTAAGGACAGAGACAAAGCCACACGAGCCCCTCCCAGTGCCAAGGGCCCAGCAAGAAGTCGAAGGTCAAAGGCAGAAAGAAGGAGCTGCCAAACTGAGGAGACCCACAGGAAAACAAAAGCTGGGAGTCAGCGTTGAAAACTCATGGTCATCAAGGGCAACAATGCTGCTGTCAAGCTCTTATAGAGGTCACTGCCCAGGTGGCTGGGGAGGGGCCAAAAACCAGGGCCACTGCTCCTCCTAAGGGCAGTGGGCCCAAGATGGTGCCTGCACCACTGGCCAGGAAGACAGAGGCCCTGAAGGGCCTGGAAGCCTCACGAAGACCACCTCATCCAAAGTGTCCAGGAAGAAGGCGGAAGCCAAGAGCTAGAGGCTGGGAGGCAGAGACACTGAGTTCTGCTCGAGATTTTATTCTCCAGCAAAGCATCACTCTATTTATGTCATTTACCCTATTTCTCAACAGAGAATTCTTTCCCCAATGAACAAACAAACAATACGTTGCTTAAGATTTGTTTTAGGAGGGGGGCGGAGCAAGATGGCGGAGGAGTAGGAGACCTGGATTTCGTCTCCTCTCAGGAATTCAGCTGGATAGGGATCAAACCATTCTGAACACCTACAAACTCAACAGGAGATCGAAGAAAAGAATAGCAACAACTCTCTGAACAGAAAAGCGACCACTTTCTGGAAGGTAGGACGTGCGGAGAAGTGAATCCGAGGCGTTATTCGGGAGGATAGACGGCGGGGGAGGGGCCTCCGTCGGCACTTCTGGCAAGTGATAGAGCCACGGAGCACAAAATCGGAACTTTTAGAAGTCTGCTCCGCTGAGGGACGTCACTCTGGTGGCGAAGTGGGGGCTGGAACCCTCGCGGGACAGTGTGGTCTCAGGACCCTCGGGGTCACAGAAAGACCGGGGGTGCCTGAGTGCGGCAGAGCTCCCAGGTATCGGAGCAGGGAAGCCGGCTGCAGAGACGGAGCCCAGGTGCGGGCTCTCAGCTCGGGGTTGCCATAAACCATGATCCGCGGCACAGTCGGGCCACTGCTCCTCCAGCAGGGACCCAACAAGCGGCAGATCCGGGGAGACTCACCTTCTTCCCCCGGGAGGAGAGGTGCGGGAGCGCACCGCGGGGATCTGCTGGGTTTGGAGACTCCACCCGGGGTCGGGTGCCAGATAGAAAGGCGCGGTCACAGGCCGGGTGAGCGCGGAGTGTGGCCGGAGACCGGGGAGACGGGAGTGACTGACTGCTTTTCTCTGGGGGCTCGCTGAGGAGTGGGACCCCGAGTTCTCGGCTCCTCCGGGGCGGAGACTGGGAGGCCGCCATTTTCACTCTCCGCCTCCAAAGCTGTACGGAAAGCTTGCAGGGAACAAAAGCTCCGGAGAGCAAACCCGAGCAGATTACTTAGCCCGGACCGGCAAGGGCGGGGCAATTCTGCCTCCGGCAAAGATATTTGGGAACCACGGCAACAGGCCCCTCCCCCAGAAGGTCAGCGAGAACAGCCAGCCAAGACCAAGTTTACTGATCAATGAGAACGGCAGAACTCCAGCGCTAGGGGAATACTGCACATAGAATTCATGGCTTTTTTACCATGATGCTTTAGTCTTTCAAAGTTAATTATTTTCTTTAACTGTCTTTTTTTCTTTTTTCCTTTTTTCTTTTTTTTTTGAATTTTTCTTTTTCCCTTTTTCAACCAACATCTTATCAATCCCTTTTTTAAAAAAAAAAATTTTTATTTTTCATTTTTAAAGTCATATTCTATCCCTTCATAGTAGTTACCCGTATTTTTGGCATATATATATAAGTTGTTCTCTCTTTAAAATCTTGAGATAGTTTCTTCTAACAGATCAAAATATACTCTAAATCTCTAGCGTATGGTTTTTTTCTACTCCCCTGCCTGATCATTCTCTCCCTTTTTTCTTTCTTTCTTTTTTTTTTATCCTCTTCTTTCTTTTTTCAAACAACTTATCAAATCCTTTTATAAAATTTTTTATAATTTCCATCTTTATAGTCATATTCCATCCCTTCATCATATCAACCCTTATTTTTGTACATATATAAGTTTTTCTTTCTTTAAAATTTTGGGAGGGACTTTCTTTTAACAGACCAAAATACACCCACAATCTAGTGTGTGGCACTGATCTATAATCCAGCCTGATCATATTTGATCATATTCTGTTTTTGTTTTGTTTTGTTTTGTTCTGCTTTTGTTTGTTTTTATCTTTATCTTTTTCTTTTTTCTTTTTTTCTTTCCTTTTCTTTTTTCTCTCTTTCCCTTTCTTTTCCCACTGCTTCAGGTCTTTTCTGATTTGTTTAGAGTATATTTTCTGGGGACGTTGTTACCCTGCTAGCATTTTGTTCTCTCATTAATCTATTCTCCTCTGCACAAAATGACAAGACGGAAAAAATCACCTCAACAAAAAGAACAAGAGGTAGTACCGACTGCCAGGGACCTACTCAATACGGACATTAGTACGATGTCAGATCTAGAGTTCAGAATCATCACTTTAAAGATACTAGCTGGGCTTGAAAAAAAGCATGGAAGTTATTAGAGAAACCCTTTCTGGAGAAGTAAAAGAACTAAAATCTAACCAAGTAGAAATCAAAAAGGCTATCAATGAGGTGCAATCAAATATGGGGGCACTAACTGCTAGGATAAATGAGGCAGAAGAAAGAATCAGTGAGATAGAAGACCAAATGATGGAAAATAAAGAAGCTGAGAAAAAGAGAGATAAACAACTACTGGATCACGAGGGCAGAATTCGAGAGATAAACGATACCATAAGACGAAACAACATTAGAATAATTGGGATCCCAGAAGAAGAAGAAAGAGAGAGAGGGGCAGAAGGTATAATGGAGCAAATTATAGCAGAGAACTTCCCTAATTTGGGGAAGGAAACAGGCATCAAAATCCAGGAAGCACAGAGAACCCCTCTCAAAATCAATAAAAATAGGTCAACACACCGACATCTAATAGTAAAACTTACGAGTCTCAGAGACAAAGAGAAAATCCTGAAAGCAGCTCGGGAGAAGAGATATGTAACCTACAATGGTAGAAACATTAGATTGGCAACAGACTTATCCACAGAGACCTGGCAGGCCAGAAAGGACTGGCAGGACATATTCAGAGCACTAAATGAGAAAAATATGCAGCCAAGAATACTATATCCAGCTAGGCTGTCATTGAAAATTGAAGGAGAGATAAAAAGCTTCCAGGACAAACAAAAACTAAAGGAATTTGCAAACACGAAACCAGCCCTACAAGAAATCTTGAAAGGGGTCCTCTAAGCAAAGAGAGAGCCTAAAAGCAACATAGACCGGAAAGGAACACAAACAATATACAGTAACAGTCACTTTACAGGCAATACAATGGCACTGAATTCCTATCTTTCAATAGTTACCCTGAATGTAAATGGGCTAAATGCCCCAATCAAAAGACACAGGCTATCAGATTGGATTAAAAAACAAGACCCATCGATATGCTGTCTGCAAGAGACTCATTTTAGACCCAAAGACAACCCCAGATTGAAAGTGAGGGGGTGGAAAACCATTTACCATGCTAATGGACACCAAAAGAAAGCTGGGGTGGCAATCCTTATATCAGACAAATTAGATTTTAAACCAAAGACTGTAAAAGAACTAAAATCTATTAATTTTAATTAATTAATTAATTAATTAATTAATATTAATTAAGAGATGAGGAAGGACACTATATCCTACTTAAAGGGTCTATCCAACAAGAAGATCTAACAATTGTAAATATCTATGCCCCTAACATGGGAGCAGCCAATTATCTAAGCCAATTAATAACAAAAGCAAAGAAACACATCAACAACAATACAATAATAGTGGGGGACTTTAACACCCCCCTCATTGAAATGGACAGATCATCTAAGCAAAAGATCAACAAGGAAATAAAGACTTTAAATGATACATTGGACCAAATGGACTTCACAGACATATTCAGAACATTCCATCCCAAAGCAACGGAATACACATTCTTCTCTAGTGCCCATGGAACATTCTCCAGAATCGATCACATCCTAGGCCATAAATCAGGTCTCAACCGGTACCAGAAGATTGGGATCATCCCCTGCCTATTTTCAGACCACAATGCTTTGAAACTAGAACTCAATCACAAGAGGAAAGTCGGAAAGAACTCAAATACATGGAGGCTAAAGAGCATCCTACTGAAGAATGAATGGGTCAACCAGGAAATTAAAGAAGAATTAAAAAAATTCATGGAAACCAATGAAAATGAAAACACAACTATTCAAAATCTTTGGGATGCAGCAAAGGCAGTCCTAAGAGGAAAGTGTATAGCAATACAAGCCTTTCTCAAGAAACAAGAAAGGTCTCAAATACACAACCTAACCCTACCCCTAAAGGAGCTGGAGAAAAAACAGCAAATAAAGCCTAAACCCAGCAGGAGAAGAGAAATAATAAAGATCAGAGCAGAAATCAATGAAATAGAAACCAAAAGAACAGTAGAACAGATCAACGGAACTAGGAGCTGGATCTTTGAAAGAGTTAACAGGATTGATAAGCCCCTGGCCAGACTTATCAAAAAGAAAAGAGAAATGACCCAAATCAACAAAATCATGAATGAAAGAGGAGAGATCACAACCAACACCAAAGAAATACAAACAATTATAAGAACATATTATGAGCAACTATGCCAGCAAATTAGATAACCTGGAAGTAATGGATGCATTCCTAGAGATGTATCAACTACCAAAACTGAACCAGGAAGAAATAGAAAACCTGAAAAGACCTATAACCACTAAGGAAATTGAAGCAGTCATCAAAAATCTCCCAAAACACAAAAGCCCAGGGCCAGATGGCTTCCCAGGGGAATTCTACCAAACATTTCAAGAAGAATTAATACCTATCCTTCTGAAACTGTTCCAAAAAATAGAAATGGAAGGAAAACTTCCAAACTCATTTTATGAGGCCAGCATTACCTTGATCCCAAAACCAGACAAAGACCCCATCAAAAAGGAGAATTACAGACCAATATCCCTGATGAACATGGATGCAAAAATTCTCACCAAAATACTAGCCAATAGGATCCAACAGTACATTAAAAGGATTATTCACCACGGCCAAGTGGGATTTATTCCTGGGCTGCAAGGTTGGTTCAACATCCGCAAATCAATCAACGTGATACAATACATTAACAAAAGAAAGAACAAGAATCATATGATCCTCTCAATAGATGCAGAAAAAGCATTTGACAAAGTACAGCATCCTTTCTTGATCAAAACTCTTCAGAGTATAGGGATAGAGGGTACATACCTCAATATCATAAAAGCCATCTATGAAAAACCTACAGCGAATATCATTCTCAATGGGGAAAAACTGAGAGCTTTCCCCCTAAGGTCAGGAACGCGGTAAAGATGTCCACTATCACCACTGCTATTCAACATAGTATTGGAAGTCCTAGCCACAGCAATCAGACAACAAAAAGAAATCAAAGGCATCCAAATTGGCAAAGAAGAAGTCAAACTCTCACTCTTTGCAGATGATATGATACTTTATGTGGAAAATCCCAAAGACTCCACCCCAAAACTGCTAGAACTCATACAGGAATTCAGTCAAGTGGCAGGATATAAAATCAATGCACAGAAGTCAGTGGCATTCCTATACACCAACAACAAGTCAGAAGAAAGAGAAATTAAGGCGTCAATCCCATTTACAATTGCACCCAAAACCATAAGATACCTAGGAATAAATCTAACCAAAGAGGCAAAGGATCTGTACTCAGAAAACTATAAAATACTCATGAAAGAAATTGAGGAAGACACAAAGAAATGGAAAAACGTTCCATGCTCATGGATTGGAAGAACAAATATTGTGAAGATGTCAATCCTACCTAGAGCAATCTACACATTCAATGCAATCCCCATCAAAATACCATCCACTTTCTTCAAAGAAATGGAACAAATAATCCTCAAATTTGTATGGAACCGAAAAGACCCCGCATAGCCAGAGGAATGTTGAAAAAGAAAAGCAAAGCTGGCGGCATCACAATTCCGGACTTCCAGCTCTACTACAAAGCTGTCATCATCAAGACAGTATGGTACTGGCACAAAAACAGACACATAGATCAATGGAACAGAATAGAGAGCCCAGAAATGGACCCTCAACTCTATGGTCAACTAATCTTTGACAAAGCAGGAAAGAATGTCCAATGGAAAAAAGACAGTCTCTTCAACAAATGGTGTTGGGAAAATTGGACAGCCACATGCAGAAGAATGAAACTGGACCATTTCCTTACACCACACGCAAAAATAGACTCCAAATGGTTGAAAGACCTCAGTGTGAGACAGGAGTCCATCAGAATCCTAAAGGAGAACACAGGCAGCAACCTCTTCGACCTCAGCTGCAGCAACTTCTTCCTAGAAACATCGCCAAAGGCAAGGGAAGCAAGGGCAAAAATGAACTATTGGGACTTCATCAAGATAAAAAGCTTTTGCAAAGCAAAGGAAACAGTCAACAAAACCAAAAGACAACCGACAGAATGGGAGAAGATATTTGCAAATGACATATCAGATAAAGGGCTAGTATCCAAAATCTATAAAGAACTCATCAAACTCAACACCAAAAGAACAAAGAATCCAATCAAGAAATGGGCAGAAGACATGAACAGACATTTTTCCAAAGAAGACATCCAAACGGCCAACAGACACATGAAAAAGTGTTCAATATCGCTCGTCATCAGGGAAATCCAAATCAAAACCTCAATGAGATACCACCTCACACCAGTCAGAATGGCTAAAATTAACAAGTCAGGAAATGACAGATGTTGGCAGGGATGCGGAGAAAGGGGAACCCTCCTACACTGTTGGTGGGAATGCAAGCTGGTGCAGCCACTCTGGAAAACAGTATGGAGGTTCCTCAAAAAGTTGAAAATAGAGCTACCATATGATCCAGCAATTGCACTCCTGGGTATTTACCCCAAAGATACAAAAGTAGGGACCCAAAAGGGTACGTGCACCCTGATGTTTATAGCAGCAATGTCCACAATAGCCAAACTGTGGAAAGAGCCAAGATGTCCATCAACAGATGAATGGATAAAGAAGAGGTGGTATATATATACAATGGAATATTATGCAGCCATCAAAAGGAATGAGATCTTGCCATTTGCAACGACGTGGATGGAACTGGAGGGTATTATGCTGAGCGAAATAAGTCAAACAGAGAAAAACATGTATCATATGACCTCACTGATATTAGGAATTCTTAATCTCAGGAAACAAACTGAGGGTTGCTGGAGTGGGGGGTGGGGTGGGAGGGATGGGGTGACTGGGTGATGGACACTGGGGAGGGTATGTGTTCTGGTAAGCGCTGTGAATTGTGCAAGACTGTTGAATCTCAGATCTGTACCTCTGAAACAAATAATGCAATATATGTTAAGAAAGAAAAAAAGAAGAAGAAGAATGTAGCAGGAGGGGAAGAATGAAGGGGGGGAAATCGGAGGGGGAGAAGAACCATGAGAGATGATGGACTCTGAAAAACAAACTGAGGGTTCTAGAGGGGAGGGGGGTGGGAGGATGGGTTAGCCTGGTGATGGGTATTGAGGAGGGCACGTTCTGCATGGAGCACTGGGTGTTATGCACAAACAATGAATCATGGAACACTATATCTAAAACTAATGATGTAATGTATGGGGATTAACATAACAATTAAAAAAAATTAAAAAAAAAAAAAAGATTTGTTTTAGGAATGAATGAAGGAATAAATGAATGAATAGCCTACCATTCTGGGCAGC
The DNA here is from genome assembly GCF_964656455.1 of Halichoerus grypus. Lineage (NCBI taxonomy): Eukaryota > Metazoa > Chordata > Mammalia > Carnivora > Phocidae > Halichoerus > Halichoerus grypus. The sequence goes on along the minus strand of NC_135717.1, from coordinate 18,851,407 downwards.
TTGATTCCTCCCGAAAGCTGATCTGATGTGTCAAAATGCTGACCAAGGTGGGAAGGAACTCCTGAACTGGAAACCCTAGAGAAATGGTCATTGTAAGTTTGAGTTTTTCTTCTGATAAAAATGAACTATGAACATGACAGACGGAAAAAGAGATGTCCGGCTCTAACTTCAAACATGAACAAACTGAGGCAATAAGGCAAGGTTTGGCCATGAATATTTAAGGGGGAGAAAGCCAGAGGGGCAGGTGGCCTCAAGCTGATGAGCCTTGTCCCGGAGCCTTGGCGTTGGCCGATGGGGAGGACGGTGAGGTGGTCTCAAGACCACCAAGCCCAAAGCAAAGTGAAAGTCCTGAATAGCTCTGCTTTATTGTGACTATGGGGACCAAAGTCAAGTGGGTACTGCTAGGTGGGGAGGGGAGGGAAAGCAGGTGCATTTCTTTGGCATCTTCTCTGTGGGAGCTCCTGAAAATAGGTTCTGTCACTAATTCTCATGACAGACCTGAGAAACTGACATTACTGGTCCCATTTTATAGATGAGAAAACAGAGTCCCAAGGAGTAACATAAGAAACTTGAGGGGAACTATCTAATTGTTGAACCAACATTTCTCACGTGCCAGGACTAACCGTGCTAAGGGCTTTAGAAGCAGAAACTCATGAGTTCCTCACATCAGCACTGTGATATGTTGTCCACTTAACAGATGTGGTAACAGACTCATGGAGAAGGGCAAATAACTTGCCTGTGATCATACTGATGCCCACCTGAACCAGGTTCCTACACACTACGCTAGGCAGTGTAGCGTAGTGTAACTCTCCTGTTAGTTGCAAATCAGGACTCCCAACTCACTTCCCTCTCTTTCCAAAGCAAAAACACTCTGCTTCCCCCTGTTCCCTTCCCCTTTAAACAGTGTAGCTCTAACAATGCCAACATCTAGAAGAAAAAGATTAGAGCAGAATTGGAAAATATGGAATGCCTCCAGAGGCCACGCTCAGGGAAGCAGGTCAGGTGTACCAGATGGACGACACATGCCCCATGGAAAAGGGAAGCGTCATTCAGACCCAGCCACTCTTGCTATAAGGAATTGGGGGCCCAGTGTTGCCAGATAGTCACCAGGGTACAGAGAGTGCCCAGAGGGAGAAGGAGATGTCGGACCTGTGCTGTTTCTCCAGCCGTGCTGGTGGTATGGCTGTGCCCACGTTGAGCTCATCCACTGAGCCGTCTGCTTGTGAGATGGGCGTATTTCTGTGTCTGCATTACACTTTAGAAGGCATTTTGCTTTTTTAAATCATGGAACCATAAAATAAAACTCTGGGTCAAATCCAGCTGTCAGGTCACCAGTTTGCCAGGGTGAGGCACTCGTTTTAAGCCCTTTGCAGATCATTCTTGCCATTGAGTTATTTGGGACTGCAAGCCCATGCTTTTCTGTTGTCCTAGGAGTTATATTCCGGGGCAGGGAGGTAAATCACAGGACACATAATATGAGCCTCTCTCTCTCTACAGTGGAAAGGATTGTGGCTCCTGGAGGTAGTGAGCTCGCCCTTCCCTGTAGGAATTCAAGCAGAGGCTGGACAAGTATTGGCCAGGGATTCTGCAGGGGGACTTGGAGAAGTTGCTGGACCAGGCAACACTAAAGTTCCTTCCAGTCCCGAGAGCCAAAGAATCCAAGATCACTTATTCAATCATTCACCCAGCAAAGATTTCTCTGAGTACCTCTTTTGTGTCAGGTATGTGTCTGGAACTGGGGATTCAGTGGTCGACGAAATGGTCAGGATCCCTCCATTTAAAGACCTTGCAAATTATGGGGTGGGAGTGCATTAAATCAGCTCAGTGCAGAGGAGAATGATGTGGGAAGATGAAGGGTCTCTGCTTTGACCTCATACGCACCCATTTTTGTGTAGACAGAGAAAGTGAGTAATAGTGCCGCTGACACATGAACGGTGACACGAGCCAGCCAGACAAAGTGAAGGGGCTGATGGAAGGAGGGAAGCAGAGCCCCACTTGAGGAAATGGGGAAAGTTCCAGCCTGCTGAAATGCAAGCCGTGTGGAGGGCAGGTGTGTTCCTGCTGTCTGACTGCATCTTCATTTGCAGGATTCTGAGAATGTAAAATTCTAAGACCCCGTAATTCTGAGCATTTATGATTCAACCGATCTCTATTAGGAAGATTCTCTGAATTGAGTTTTCCAGCAGTCCATGAATACACCTTTCTCAGTCTCTGGCTTTCGGACACAATGAGTCTGCATCCTCATTTTCCTGCAGCCTGACCCTGGCCTGGATTATTTCTCTGCTGGTGTAGACAAGGCTAAAGAGAAGTATCCAGAAGCTCATTCGTATTTGCTCTGCAATCTGCCTCCCAATTAGACCCTGTGTTCCGCTCTGCTCCAGGAAAAGAGACAAAAGAAAATGCAGACAGGGGCCCCCACTTACACTAATGAGTGATCTCCATGCACAGAGTTAATGCCAACCCCCGTTTGGCCACCAGGCCATCGCCAGCATGGGGTGAACACACAGACTAATTTGTGTGGAATAAAAACACATTTTTTACATGGTGCCCTGATACCAAGACAGGCGTTTCCTCCCCACCAAACAAGCCCAATTATCGTGGTATGCTCTGTGGCCTTTTCTGCTCTACAGTTAGAAATTCTCTTAACTCTTTACAGCACCAGGAGGAACAGAAGGAAGAATGGTACCCATGGAGCATCGTGGGAGGGGAGCAGATGAGTCTGGAGATGTGGGCCGTGCAGGTTGGGTGTAGCAACCACAGTTTCGGGCCCAAGAAACTGCTCACCCATGGGGTGCCTCGGTGGCCCCACTGGTAAAAAGGTGGGAAGCACAATCCACTTCAGAGGGCTTCTTGTGCCGGTTAAGTGAGTCAATGCGTAAAACAATGGCTGACTCGAGTGTCAGTGGCTTTTATGAAACAGAGGCCCAACAATGCTGGACTATATACGCCATCTTAAAAATTGTGGAATTATCCAACGATGGTCAGCGACCAAAAGGTCTTAAGTAAGTAATGAGTTAAACAGAGAAGGGTGGGCTTGCTGAGGTGTGGAGGATAAATTGTCAGGGATGACAGTGAAAGGCCCAGTGCTGGGAGATGGTAAGGTCCGTGTGGCCTGCAGCAGGGCAAAGCCCAGCAGATGGAAGTGGACGTGTGGGTTGCAGGCTGTCTCAGTCCATTCGGGCTGCTCTAACAAAGTACCACAGACGGGGAGTCTCTGAACAGCAGAAATGTGTTTCTCACATTCTGGAGGCTAGAAGTCCAAGATCAGGGTGTGGGCATGGTCCCGTTCTGGTCGGGGAGTGCTTCCTGGTTGAGACTTCGGTCTTCTTGCTTTGTGCTGAGGTGGTGGAATGAGAGCAGGGGTGCCTTCTGGCCCTTTATCAGGCCCTCACCCCATTTGCCGGGGCTCCCCCCCCATGACCTAACCACCTCCCAAAGATCCCACCCCTACCACCAACACACTGGGGGACAGGTTTGGACATAGGAATTCTGAGGGATCACGAACATTCGGTCCACTGCAGGGACATCACCAAAGGGTTTTTGAACAAAGCATGTAATTAATTTTACTTTTGCTCCAAGAGTCAGAAACGCCACTCAAACTGGCTCAAGCAAAATATGGGGGCTCCTGGAATTGGAACTTTCTGTGGTAAAGCTAGCGCTAGACTAGATTCGACTAGATTAGCCCTGGACTGGCTAGGCCAACTGGACTAGAGTCAGACGCTGCACTGATTTCTTCAGGACGCAGTTCCCTCCATCACCTAACTCTGCTTTTCTCCCAGTTGGCCCCATTCAGCCCAGATGCTCCCGACCTGGGGACCAAGATGGCCGCCAACAGCTCTAGTCTCAGAGCCTGCCACTGAAGCCACGCTGGGGAGGGGAGGGAGGGAGCACTTCAGGCTCCGGTCTCATTGGCCTGCTTTGAGTCAAGTGGGCATCCCTGAACCAATCGCTGAGGCCGAGGTAAGATGCTCTGATCTCTGATTGGTTAGACCTGGTCATGTGCCTACTACTGAAGCGTGTGTGTGAAGGGTGGGATTAGGGTTTGAGGGCGCGAAAGGGAAAGTTCCCCCAGGAAAGGTGCGTGCCTATGCACATGTGTGTGCTTTACTTTTTTATGGTTTTGTACTGTTCGTTGTGTTGTGATGGTTGTGGTTCTGCTGTTTTACCTGAGGAAAGAGGAGGGATTCCGGACAGGCAAAAATAACGATGTCCACAGTACATACATGCATGTGTTGACTTTGTTTATTTGCACTTCTGAAAACAATGTGGATGTGTGTGAACAAAGCCGAGAGCGGGGACATCAAATGTGGAGTGTCCTGGTTGTCGCGGCACCGTCCTACACTCATGGCAGATGTGGCTAATTCGGCGCGTCCACACAGCCCACTTTCCTATTATCCTATGTGGGTTGCCATCAGTTGGTCCGAGTGAGAACGATTCGCTACCCTGGGTGGGGGCCAGGGACTCTAAATTCTCTCCTCTCTCTTAGCCGCGACACCTGTGATCTTCTTCACCTGGAGGGGGATAGGTGAAGGGAGGATGGGGCTGATCTCCCTCTCCTGTCTCCACGTTGACAAAAAAGCGAAGCGACCTGTCCAGAGTTGCAGGGCTGGCGTTGCACCCGGGGTATCCTGCAGGCCGGCTGGGAGCGTGTCCTCCCAGCATGAAGGGCTCAGGGATTGTCCCGTGTCTGAATCCCAACTTCACCGCGTCCTAACCCTGTGACCGCTGGTGGATGGCTTCATCTCCCTGCACTCCTTGCTTCATCTGTAAAATGGAAATAACACCTCCCCCTGGGGCCACCGTGAGGACCCAAGGAGCAATATTGGCAAAGCACTTAACCCAATGGGTACTTAGCGCTCAAAAAAGGGAAGTTCGCTTCGTTATCATGCTTAATAGCCCTCTCGCTGTTTTCCAGCTTCCCGGCACTAATCGGATCCTTAAATCCAGTTGAGGGAGTGAGAAAATTAAGATAACCAAGTGGTTTAGTGACAACATTATGTAAAACTGTCTCCCTGTGGATCTGTCCAAGCTAAATAGAGAGCAGCATTTGAATTTCCAAAAGTAACTCAGTAAACTCTCTTATCATTGGGGAATGAGGAGGCTGGTTAATCAAATACAGAGAAATCAGAGTTAATCAAATAAGGAGTTACTGTGTTGACCGAGTTGGAACGAGCCTCACGGAAAGAATCAGGATTCAGCAGCAACACAGCCAAAAATGCCTCGGGGGTTCCCCCTTGCCCACGAGCTTAAACACTTCAGAAGTGGTTCTGGTCTTGCCCACCCCCCCACCCCCCTGTGTGGCCCACGATCCTGTCCCTCAGCCTGGCCCCCGGGCCCCCGGGCACACGCCTGGCCCCTCCATGGTTTTGCTGGTGGCCTGCCTCCCCTCCTGGAAGATCTCAGTGACGTCACTTTGCCTTTCTGCACCACTGTCTCTTGATGTATAAACGGGCAGAGTATGATTCCCCCACTGGAACCCTGGGATGATAATGAGGTGCCGCGTGTGGAAATGTGCCTCGAAGAATGGCTGCCAAGCCGCAGGTGTTCATAAAGCTTCAGTTGCCCCGGATGGGGTCCCTGGACACCCCTGTGGTCCAACGAGTAGAAGATCAGTGGTCCCCAGGTTGGGGACAACCTGGAAAGTGTCCCAAGAATACCACAGAAGTTCTATTACAGCTAAAGACCCTTCCCTGGACCCCTCCTGCTGCCAATTCCAGACGACTTACCATATACAGAGATAAAGCCTGATCCTAGTAACTTGGGAGATTTTGTTATTCGTAAGAAGTGAAAAGGCTATTGTTTCAAAACACCTCATCAAGGAATACATTTGGACGCAAGCAGCCACAGTTAGAGCCACTGAAAACTGCTCCTGGACCAGGCTGTTCTCATGTATGCACTCATTTCATCCTCACACCCTGTTTTGTAGATGAGGTGACAGAGGCACAGAGAGGTTAAGCGATTTCCCCAAGGCCGCACAGCGAGAGAGTGGCAGAGCTTAGGATCTTAACTGCTTTGTAATAAATGGCTGAAACCCACTCCCATCGGGGTTCAACAGAAGTGGAACATTTGCTCTTCTTTTCCCGAGTCCACAAAATCTTTATGAGTCAATTCTGAAACTTTTTTGACCATGTCTATTACAGGACCCATAGTATTTATTAAACGAATAAAATGCTCTGCAAAAACATACCTGCTCTTATTACATGCAAAGTGCTGTGAGATTTTCTATAATATTCTATTTTATATTTTATATAAATATTCTATTCTCTCTCTATATATATTCTCTATATATATTCTATGTATATTCTGTATATTCTGTTTTCTATTTTTAAAAGCTGGTTGCCATCTGCTACATAGCTTTCAAGACGCACTAATCAATCATGATTCACAGTTTGAAAAACAGCCCTCAAGTCTCTCACTTATAAAAAGGCAGGGCCCGCTCACCACTCTAAAGCAAGAGCCCAACACAGCTCTTGGCTCTAGGAGGCTTCCATCAACCCTTACCCAACCGAATGTTCAAACATGAATAAAGTTCAGAGCGGAGATACCTGACTAATAACCCAGAGCAAGTCTAGCCCACGAAATTATTTTATTTTGTCTGCAGGGAGCTTCCGTTTTGGGGGAAAGGTTGCTAACATTTAAAATAAAGCAGGAGATTCACAGAAGCATCCAGATCCCCAGCTTCTGAAATAATCTGGGCCAGGGTTGTGGGTGGAGCGTTCTGGTGCTCGCTGAGACAGAGCCCCTGTGTGCCTCACTTCCCAGCTCAGGCCCCAGCCTCCGGCTCACTTACTCATCTGTCACCTACCTGGGCCTTGTAGGCATTCCGATTTGGGTCTGGTTGAGGGCCTTAATATTAAAAAAGAAAGAAGCAAATTCTCCGGGTAAACAATGACCTTTAGAACTCTTTGCCATCCTGCCTTCCCTGCCAGGATTTTCACAGTGACCTTAAGGCATAATTGCTTGGATGCTTAGAAACATTTGAATTTGGACTTCCTTTTGTTCCATCTATTTATCCAGTTGTTTGAGGACACCCCTGCTAATGCCCCATATCTTTCTTGCCTAAAGCCTTTTATGGCCCTTCTAGGAACTCCTTTTCCCTTCTGGGAATCTCTAGAAGCCAGGTACCAAGCAGATGCCTGGAGATATCATTTGCCGTGACTTGCTCCGAATGCTGTAGCTCTAGCAAGGATGGGCTGTTTCCAAGCACGGGCTCTGGAGCCAGACTGCCCTTTGCTAGCCATGTGACATTGGGGCAAACCTTTTAACTCCTCTGTGTGTCTGTGGCTTCACCTGTTAAAATGGGAAACACAGCCGTGTACATCACGCGGGGTTTGGGGAGGATTGAGTAAAATAATCCACGTAAAGTGCTTCCCCCTGTGCCTGACAAATATTAGTAGTCGTTGTCCGCTGAAAGCATGGAGTGTCTTGTCACAAATGCTGTGGTGTGGGGTTCTCTGGGCACAGGAGGATTTGTCAAAGACTGTCACCAGCCCCGGTTGAGGCTGGAGGGGAAGGGACTTGATTGTGTTTCAAGACCACCCTTTGTGTTCATCATTCCCCAGGGCTCTCTGGTCACCATGGCAACACAGCTTACAGGTTGCCAAGTTCAAAACAATATATTTCCAAGCAAGAAGTTTTGCTGACATCACCCATCCTCATGAGAAGGGAATGAAGTGCTTGTGGGTCCGCACTGTGGTCTGTGCCAGTCTGAACATACAGGAGCCTTCCTTCTGTCTCTGTTTGCACGTCTACCTAAGCAATGACGTCCAGGCAGAACTAGGGTCGTTATTATTAAACGACCAGCACGATCACCCTGAGCACCACGTCCTATTCCTACACTGAAGTGAACCGAGCCTGAGCTTTGGGGTCCCACAAACAGAGATCCACTCTTGACTCAGCTACTTACTCGGGGACCACAGGCAGGTAACTTAACCTCTCTGTGCTTTGGAATGGACGCTGAAGGCTTTGCCCAGGCAAGGTTGGGTCTCTTTAGCCCCAAACCCCAGGGAAAGTCACGGGCATGAAGGGAGAATAAGTTATTCCATTGGCTTACGGAGCAGCCGCATTTGACTTTCTCTTCTCCAATGGCTTTTCACATCTGCTTGTGTATCCCTGATTCTGTGCCTTTGCTTTCTCTGATTCTTGTGCCAAGGATACCCCTTAGGTCAAGCCTCAGCTCCCTACCTATTGAAAACACATTTGATTTTTCCTAAGGAAATAACTGCCCAAAGACTCGTGTACAAAGATCGTAATCACAAGAACATTGGTAATGACAAACAATTGCAAGCAGTATAAATACCCAACAATAAAGGCCTGATGAAAGAAAGGCATAATCATACAATAGAATAGGATTCACCTGCTTAAAATGATAATGCATATCTGCATTTATTGATACAGAATTGATTACTATATTATAAAATGAAAAGTAGATCATAAAAGAATATCCATGGAATGGCCATATTTTAGAGATAGGAAGGTAGACAGGCAGGGAGATACATAGATGTCAAAATATTCCTCGTAATTTTCTTTCATTTAGTTTGCTTATCAGTGTCTTCTACATTTTTCACCACAAACATGTATGTATGACTTGTGTAATAAAATATCTCTAATCCAACCCTGACGTTAACACTGACACAAATTCATACTGATACCCATGGTCCAAGGTCCAGGTCAAATGCCCCTTCCACCATGGGCTCTCTTGGATGTTCTAGGTCCCAGAGAATTGCCTTTTTCTTTCTTCAGAGCCCTCTGCTGTCCAGAGCCCACTCTGTCCTCTGAAGACATTTATCGCATCCTGTCTTGTGCCCAGTCCCTGCTCAGGAATATGTTCCTAGGGGACAGAGGCGGCCTTGCTTCTTCCCTCCGGGGGCCACGCAGTGAATGCACAGATGACTGAGTAAATCAGTGAAATGAATGCATCCTCCACTCTTCAAATTCTGGTGTGATGCCTCCTCCTTTTTGAGGCCTTTCTGGACTCCTTCCTCCTTCCCTCAACCCTTGACATACTCTGCCCTTTAAAACTGTCCAGCCTGAGCCCAGACTCCCATTCCTGCCCGTACATTACAGCTGGCTGGGTGTCTGAGGCAGAAGCAGAGGAGTGCAGCGGACCCAGTCCTGGCTCCAAATGTGTCAGTGGGGAAACTGCAAACAATAGTCCAGGTGGTGGGAAAAGGCTTTCTGGAAGGGGAGACACCATGGCCATTCTTTGGTATAACCTTCACTGTGAATCATGGAAGCACAGAGGTACAGAGAAGTTGGTATGAATCCAGGGTCAGTCTCCTTATTCACATTCTCCAAAGGGGCTATATTTTTTGACAGTGTCTTTCAGTGCAATATGGCGGCCTGATCGTTGGGTGCTACCAGAATTTCCATGTTCTCCCTGTATTTCTCAGCCCGAGGTGTGCTCAGGCTGGGGCCTTGAGGGTCAATGTGAGAAGAAATGAGACGCATCTCTTCTGGCCTGTGGCCACTAAGGACCAGGGTGGTCCCTCCTTCCATCCTTCCCTCCCCTCCAGCTGCAAATTGAAGGCCATATGTTTCAGGAGGCATAGTCACCCACATAAAAAGGCTGCCTGACCACAAGGGAACCTTGCATGACCCATCCCAGTGACCTTTATTGGGTTCGTCCTGCTGCAATGTTGGGGTTTATTTGTTGCTTCAGCCCAGCCTCGCCCATCCTGACTAACACAGCTCTTGGACTTCATCCAACCCCTGTTCCCATTTAATAACCTTCCCAGAATGGTGACCCTGCATTTTACAAAATTAAATGTCAAGATCCCCCTTACAGAGTGATATGGGGGGTTCACTCTACAGGTGGACAGGATAAGTAAATATTTGTGTAGAAAAATGAAGAAGGCGATCCAAGTCTTCACAGCTCCTGGCCAGCCCAGCCATTGCCCCTGAGAGGCAGAAGAGTCTGGCTCCTAATTAGGCATGTCCCCTGTCCTTGAGCTTCACAAAAGGGGATCCATCCAAACAGAATCCATCACCTTACAATGATTTCCTCTCGTGCGGGGACACCGGCATCAATTAGGCCCCAGAATGGATGTAGGCAAAACGTCGCTCCAACAAGGATCCAACCTGTCTTGCTTCTAATTGTCCATTTATTTCCCTCACAAACAATGTCGATAGCCCAGATGCTGCTTTTGCAGAGCAATGTCTGCTCCCTAGGGAAGTGGGCTGAGGGAAGCAGCTGAGTGTGGCGTGAAGGTTTCCATGGTAATTACGCGCCAACCACCAGAAGGCTCTGCCCAGTGAAATCCCTCGTTAGCCACCAGCCGGCTAATTAGAAGAGCCTTTTAGCACTTGATGGTATTCTGGAACATTTCTTCCTGGTCGGTTAGGAATAGACGCTGAAGGCTTTGCCCAGGCAAAGGTTGGGTCTCTTTAGCCCCAAACCCCAGGGAAAGTCATGGGCATGAAGGGAGAATAATTTATTCCATTGGCTTATGGAGCAGCCACATTTGACAACCTCTCTTTTGCATCTGGCAAACACCAAGATGAGTTCAAGGAAACCACCAGCCCAGAGCAGAGGTGTGGGGGTCATTAAGGGCGGGAGGGACCCAACCTATCCATTCTGAGGAAGACCCAGACAGTAACTGAGGGAACACGGACACGAAGCCCTGCTTCGGGGGAAGAGAGTGGGGTGTGGTGGGGTGGATGCAGGAAAACTCGTCTGGAAGAATTCGGGGCTCACAGGGCCAGCTTTGTGCACGGTCTGTGGAGTCACAGCAGGTCTCGTGCTCAGAAGGATCTCATGCTTTGTTAAATGCTCTACTGTCACTAGCTTAAAATGTTTAATAACTTTTAAACAAGGGGCCCTGTGTTTTCATTTTTCACTAAGCCCCACAATATTATGTAGCTGGTCCTGGGTCTCAGATTTTCTAAGGAGGTAAACTGAGGCAGCAGGCTATGGATATGGCGAAAGCCCCTACGCCCACAGGCACCCAGGACTCCCGTGGCCACCAGACACTGAATCCATGGCACTGTGATGAATCTCAGGAGGACTGCTGGCTCTAGAGTCAGAACGAGATGGGCCCAAGATTTACCTTGCCCATCACTTCCTGTGCATTTTTAGGTAAATGACTTAACCCCTCTGTGCCTCAGTGTTCCTCTCTGTAACACCCAGACGCTAGGTAGTGGCTATTGCATAGCTTATGGTTCAAAGTTGGCACATAAGTGTTGCTTAGGAAATGTTACTCAATACTCTTATTATCATCATTGATATTCATTATATTTTAATCCTCATATTGTTACACAGCCACTGGCTAAGGCTTTTGAGAAGCCCCTGAGCCACCCACTCTGCCTCAGAGACCTGGTCTCTCTTGCAGTGGGGGTCCTGAAGAAGACTGGGAAGGGCCAAGGCAAAGCATTGCCCCCTTCGTTCTCAATTTTTCTCTCTTTGCCGCTCCTTTCCTCCTGGGCAAACTTTCCCCCCAGCTTCAAAATCTATTTTCACCCTGTACTAAGGAGACTGGTCTGGGGAGGGAATGACTTGCCCAAGGTCACCCAATGAGTCGACAACAGAACCACGATCCTGTCTTGGTCTTCCAACGTTTTCCATCTCGCTCCACGATTTTGTATCTGACTGGGTAACGTTCCTTCATTTCTGCCAGCCTCAGAAAAGGACTTCACTTTGCTTTAAATTTCACGGAATCTGCTCTTTGCTTATAAATTCACTCAAACCCCCCAGGATATAGTTATCTCCAGGAAAATCAAGCACCTCCTGACTGAGGGCTGCTCAGAGCGAGACCCTGGGCTCAATGCATCAATGGGCAGAGGGAGGTGCTTATCTGAAGCAGCAGAAAGCTGGATGGGAGCCTAATTAGCAAACAAAAGGAGAACAGTAGGCTGTTCAAGCATGACCCAAACTTGGCCAGTCCTGCCAGGGAAGGGCAGCCCCAGCTGGAGGTGGGGAAGAGGAAAGACAGGGAAGAGGCCCTCAACTCTGACCAGTCCCGAGAAAGGACGGCTGGTGTGTAGAGAGAGCTGTTCACGTTCTCACAAAGCACCGGCCCCGGCATCCAATGGAATTGGACTTGAATCCCTCCTCTGCCATTTCCCAGCTGTGTGGCTTTGAGCCGGTTACTCTCTCTCTCTGAACAGGTTTTCTTATTTGTAAAATGGGACTCAGCATGTGTACCTCTCAGGGTCGTGCGTTTGCGCGGAAGGCTCCACGTCAAGTACTTGGCACTAGTGCATGATACAAGTTCATCACCATCATCATCGTCCTTAGTGTTGGCCAAGCGCGGTGACCTCAGGCCTTCCTAGTGGCTGAGAACTGCGAGGGCGTGGAAGGCAGCAACAATACTCATCAGAGCAATAAAAGTAATAATCGGAGGGGGACGAGGTGACGTTCAGGCAACCTCACCCCGTGCAGGGAGCGTACTTGGCCTTGCCATTGTCCCTCTTCACAAGCTGTGAGGCAAGTGGGATTTTCACCCCATTTTGTTGATGAAGAAGCCGGCTTGCCTCTGACTCAGGGGCTCATGCTGCCTCCCCTCCGGAGCTGGTGGCCGTGAAGGCGGCCAGGAAAGACCTGACACCGAGTCCGCAGTCCCCGGAAACCCTGCGTCCCTCGGACAGGGACGAAGAGGACATGGCAAGGGAAAATGAGTGAACGGTGGCAGGAAAATGAATCGGGGAGTGGGGAGGAGTTGCCTGCCATTAATCATCATGAAGAATAGGTCCCAGAGAGCTGCCTTTGGCTCCACGGTGATTAATGACCTTTTTAATTTCCCTGCACATCGTCCCAATTATGCAGGGGCACCGAGGGAGGCCCCACCTTCCCTGGGGAAGCAGGGAGGTCTGTGCAGTGCCCCAGAGCGAGGCACAGAGGAGGGCTCTGGGGAGACCCCGAGTTGTTTTCCGAAGACCTTAGACCCAGGGCGGTGGGGGGGAGGGGTGGGGGGCAGGGCTTGGAGGAGCAGCAGACCTGATCCCAGAGGTTAGCAGCATGCAGGGCCAGGGAAAGACAGCACCGGGCTCTGGAGAGACTGCTGATGGGCACCACGCTCTGCCCTCACACTGGGTTGCAAAGCAATAGAATCCTTTTCTTACAGACTCAATCAAATTTCTATTTTGAGCACCCACTCTTCCCAAATGGCAGAATCTTAATCTTGTTCATGACTTATGTCTGTGTTCTAGATGTCAAGTCATGGGCTGGGAGTCCGGGGCAAGGGGCTACTTGAGATTCTCCACCTGGCGGGCAAGTGTCTTCTGATTCATCCATCGTCTGGTCCAACCCTCGGCTGTCAGTTCATGGAGGTTGCCTCCGAGAAACCCCCCCAATTCCTGTTCACACTCAGTGGCTCTCATTGTTATGACTGGGCATCAGGGAGCAACGGGGATCCTGACTGGTGTTGTCTCTGGTCCCAGACCTTTCTGAGGTCTCCGGTCCTCCACACTGATGCTCTGTTGGGAATCAAGGTGCAGGGACTGCCTCTGAGCCATGCTGTCCCCTCTGTCACCACCCTCCCCTCTCCTTGTCCCAGCTCAGGGCAGGCCACAGGGGATCGACCATCCTCCCCTGCTCCTCAGACCCTGTTCACACAGCCAGGTTTCACAGTCCTCCCTTCCCAAAAAGTCTCTTTCATCCCCAGGCCAGAGCCAGCAGGTTAATCCCATTTGCCGCCTGCATTAAGCGCAGTATGAAGTCTGTCTGTCTGTTCTCCGTCTCCTTTAATTTTGAGAAGCGCAGGACAGCAGAGAAATAAGGGGAGAAGCAATGGTTAATATCTCATAAATATTATCCTGCCACACGTACAAAATGCTACGGAGAGGCTCCGAAGAAGGAATGCGCACATCCTGAAGAAAAATCAATAAGGTTGCTCATGCAGAGAGCAGTGTTTCTTCATCATTAAGGATACAGGTGTTAGAGCCAACAGATCTCGGTTCAGCCCCGAGCCCCCTCTTGCTACTGTGTGACCTCGAGCCAGTGGCTTCATGTCCCCCAGCCTCAATGGCCTCATCTGCAAAGTGGGGAGAAGCAAACCTGCCGTAGGATCAGCCGGTGTGCGGGGGGAAGGACTTTGCCGAGCCCTCTCTCTGTAGCCACGGAAAGAAGGGCCGGGCGGCTGAATTAGTGGGAGATGCAAGGAGAGGGAGGAGGTGAGCGGGCGAGGGAAGGTAACTAAACTTTGGGAGAGAAAAATGCAGGGGAGAGAGAGAGAGGTGACGGCCACGGGAAAGAGAAATCATGGCAGGAAGGAAGTTGCAGGAGCTGGAATAAGGAGGGAAGAGAGAAGGGCGTTGGAACTGTTGCCCCAAGACCCGTGAGCTTGGGGAGGGAGGGGAAGGAACAAGGAGGTGCCTGGCTAAGTGCCTGAGGAAGGGTGAGCGTTGTTGCTTTCCCTGTCACACACACACTCTGCACGCACACTCACAAGCACGTGTACTCACGCTCACAGGCACACATGCACACACTTACACATACACACAAACATGCATGTGCGCTGACACACTCACACATGCCCACTCACAAGCATGCATGTGTACTCATATACACACACACTCGCAAACATGCACACTCATGCACAGGCACATTCACACTCATGCATGTGTACCAACATATGCGCACACACTCACAAACGTGAGCTCACACTCATGCACACTCACACACATGTAGCACACTCACAAACATGCTCTCACACACTCATAGGCACACTCACAAATGCTCTCTCATACACTTACACAGTCCCACAAGGACACACACACACCCTTACACACTCATACAAGCACACATGCACACCCCCCCACACACACACTCACATGCACTCAGGTGGGGGGAATTTCTCAATGCATCATAAACTCACCTCTGTTTCTGGAAGTTTCTCAGCAGCGGGCAAGACAAGGCCTGGGTGGGCTGAGATGAGTGTAAAGACAGGAAGCAGAGCAGCATGTCCCAGACTTCAAAAGTGCACACAAATTACTTGGGGATCGTGTCGGAATACAGATTCCGAGTCAGCAGCTCTGGGGTGAGATGCGAGATGCCTCGTGGCCATCGAGCTCCACAGGAGGCTGATGTTGCTGGTCAGCAGACCGCACTCGGGTGGTGGGGACCCCGGGGGCTTCCGGATGAGACGGCATCACAGCAGGGATTTGTGGGGCCCCTGTTCCTTCTGAGTCCTGGGGAATAAACTCCCAATTCCTCCCCTACAGGAACCCTCCCTACACTCTGGGTAACCTGCGAGGGCCAGGCCCTTCCAGGTTTTGCTGATGTATTAAGGAGAGAGAAATCCAGAAATCCAGCATGTCATTTAAGCTTCAAGACTTGTCTTAGCGGCAACAAGCCAGTTTTCACACCTCCAGTGTCAGGGAGAGCTGTCATGCCTTCATCCTCTCTTCTGGTGACTCTGGGCAGGATGGCCAGGGAGTGGTTATGGCCCCTTGTTTGCACACACACACACACACACACACACACACCACATACACATCACTACCGTGGAAATCAATACATCTATTTTGTTGACCAGAATCAAAGTCCATCTCCTGATAATGTCCTCCAAGGCCCCAAATGATCTAGAATCAGCCCCTTCCTTTTCCTCTTCTTGCATCACTTTCTGCCCCCTCACAGCACACCAGCTGGACAGCTCCTTTCTCTTCTTCTAAGGCAGAGTTTCCCACACCTGGCTGCATTTCCCAATCACTGGGGGAGTTTCTAAAATACATGAATTCCCAGACCAAGCCCCAGATAAATGAGCTCACAATCTTTTGGGGGCTGGGAACGAGGCATCAGTAAATTCTAAATCTTCCCCAGGAGATTTCAATGTGCGGCCAAGGTTGAGAATCGCTGCTCTGAAGTTCAAGAGCTTTCCGCCCTCCATGCTTGCCTCCTCGTCCTTTGCACCCCGGCTCCTTCTTATTTGTCAGATTCAACCCAAATGACTCCTCTTCAATGAAGCCTTCCACCAACACCTTATCTAAAGCCATCACTTGCTTCATTTCCTTCCTAGAACTTATTGCAGTCTGCAATTCTCTTAGTTATTCATATATTTGTTTACTCTCTGTTCCCTTTACCAAAATGTTAGCCCCATGATGCCAAGAACTGTGCCTGATTTTATTGCGACCATAACCCACCATTCATGCGGTGTTTGACCCCTAGTCAGGTCTTATCAGATAGTTGATGAATGAATGAAAGGTCACGTAGATTTTGCAGAACAGGGCACGGTAAGATTAGATGCCCAGAAGCTGTGACTTTGTTTCACACCAGTTCCCTAGAGTCCCACTGAGCAAGGAAGGTCTGAGCCTCCAGGAAGATGTTTCCCCTAAGACTATATTCCTTTCCTGACCTCCCATTATCTCCTCCTCATCTGTAATGCCCTCTTTCTGGGGACCCTCTTGTAAGCCTTCCAGCCCAGTGCCTTCACCCTGCTCTCCTCAGAAGCCACACCCTTCCAAAAGGGAAGAAGAAGCTTCCTCTCTTAGTGTTTCCACCTTCCCATAGTTTGCGCACTTTGGAACCAGTCACACATGAAGGCCAACTCAAGGCTCCCGTGTGCTGAATTTGGTAGCTCCAAATGAGGAGAGATGGCTCTGGATCCAAAGAGAAGAGAGGGTTCCGGAAGCTCCAGTTCTAACTCAGTCTCTCCACAAGCAGGAGACGTTTTCTCTAATTCCCTGGGAAGCATGCACATTCACCAAAATCAACATTCTTTTCTCCCAGAGCAATGCAGTAGTAGTTTTATATGAGGGAATCAAATCTCTCCTGTTAGCATAACAAGGACAAATGACAATTGTCTCTTCCTCTGCTAAGCAATAACCCCTTTACCTCTTCTTGGATCCACATCCAATATAGTCATTACTATCCTCAGGACCACTCACCTGGGAGCTGGGCTGACATTAGTAGAGACACCATCAACTGTACTTTGCTCTTTCTTACCCTTCATGAAGAGGTGTGACATCCCCAGATCTCTCACCTGTGACTTCTCCATTTATCCTATTAACTCAGAATAACAGTCCTTCTTGAACTTCCCATTTCCTCTCTTTCTGAATGTAAGAAAAAGTATGCGTTCTGGTAAGATCCATTCCCAGCAGAAATGACTGGCTGTTGCAAACACAAAATCATCTTCAGAGTATGAGCTGATAGACATGAAGTCCCCAGTGGAGTACCTGGTCCACCATAGGTGCTCAGTTAAAAAAACAAAAAACAAAAGGAGTAGCTATTTTTGACTCCTGTTGCTTCCACGTCGATGACCAGTATTAGTGATGGTTCTAGAACTTGGCCAAAGACCTGAGTATACATTAGTCATGAATGTTTGTTGGAAAAATAAGTGAATGAAGGATAAAGCTAGAACTTCCCTTAAAATTCTATCATAGCTTTCTCACATTTTACAGATAGAAACACTCTGACACCAGGGGTGCATCCCTAATCTGTGCTCCTGAGCTCCAAGCTCAAGCCCGGGCAGCTGGCTGGTAGTTTCCCTGCAGCATGCCCACGCAGCCTCTCCATCTCAGGGATGCTGACATTCAGTCCTGTCGCCTGGGAGGCTATTTACACAAGCACACAGTCATTAAAAGAGGACTCCAAAATTTATTTGCAGAAATCCGACTGCTGCTACAGAAAACCAAATGCCGAATCAGGACTCGATATACCCCTCAAAGGTCGATTCTCTCAAGATGACATTTTTTGAGCATCACAATAAGGTACACCTACATTCAAAATTTCACAGGCAAGTGTTCAGGATGGAGACGAATTATCCAGTTGTAGCCAGAGTGAAACAGCAATGGTGTTTACATTAGAATAGGCTCGTGGACAAAGATAGTCTTTCCTGATTGAACAAATAAGATAAAATAAATTTGGGGCAAATGCAGAAGGTTGGCCCAACTCATCCTCAAAAAAAAAAAAAGTTCCCATCTCCTTATTTTTATTCTGGCTTCGAAAGGAGAGTGGTCCCAAGCAACAGAGAAAATAAACGATAACACCTATTAACTGAGTGGTTACTATATACAAGTTACCATGCCAAAATTATCACACTGAGTATCTCAATTGCATTAACTTCTTTAGTCTGCTTAGAGAAGGTGAATTGTGCAAATATCCCTGCAAGAAGAAACAGAAAACTGGGTCAGGTCCACCTGACTCCAAAACACCATGCTCTAAACGGGGTCCTCCCACTGCCTCTGGAGGTGAGCTTCTCTTCTATAGACAAAAGGCTATTCGTCCAAATCACTGACACATGAAGGTGTTGGCCACTGAGCCCTGGTTTATTGCATCACGTGGCATCATGTGGCCCATCTCATCAGATGAGTCTTATCCCAGCGACAGTAGCATGGGAAGACAGACAGAACCAAACTGCAATGCAGCCAATTTTTTCCTAAATGACTCAAGAACTATAATGGAGATCAAGAATCTTTGATACCCCCCCTCAATGGGTCCACTAATGAATAAAACTAGAGCATCCTCTCAGACAAGTGGAATAGAGATCATGGTTAAGCAGAGATTTTAAAAACTCTTAAGGATCATTAAGAAGATAATCACATGTATCTACTAGGGATTTGCATTCCTCATTAATTCAGCAAAGATTTATTGTTTCCTATTCTGCGCTTACTCTAGGTATTTGGGATTCATCTGTAAATAAAAGGGACAAACCCCCTTGTCTTTAAGAAGCTCACACTTCAGTAACAGGATATAGACAATAAGAAAATAAAATTATATACTATGATAAAAGGTAATACACAATACATAAAAACAACAGAGAATGAGGAGTTCTGGTTGGGGAGAGGGGTGATATTTGAGCAAATATTTGAAGAAGATAAGGGGATAAGGGAGCAAGCAAGCCATGCAGATACTTGGGGCAAGAGTGTTCCAGCAGAGGAAACAGCCAGCACAAAGGCCCTGAGGCAGGAACATGTCTAGATCGAATGAAGACTAGCAAGAAGACAAGGGTAACTGGAGTAAAGTAAGTGAGGTAAAAAGGACAGAAGATGAGGCCCAATAGGCAATGAGGTTAATATTCAGGTCTTGGAAAGCTGCTATGGGCATTTCAGGTTTTACTCTGAGTGAAACCATTGGTGAGTTCTGAGCAGAGGAGTGATTGTGATCTAATTTATGCCAACAGCTAGTAGGGAGACCAGCTAGGAGACCATACAGGTGAGAGATGCTGGGGCTTGGTGCTCAGGGTTGTCAGCAGAGGTGGTGAGAAGTGGTCAGAGTTTGCATAGATGATGGTTTATATGTAGAAATGAGAGAGGTCAAGAATTTCTGCCTCACCCTCAGGACCTATTGTGCCTTGGAATATTGCTTCATGATAGAATAAAGCCATAATGATCAGAGAAAATGTAAAAATTAACCACCTGATCATGATCTCATGGGTTGTGAGATTGAGCCCTGTGTCGGGCTCCACACTCGGCATGGAGTCTGCTTGGGATTCTCTCTCTCCCTCTGCCCCTCCTGTTCCTGCTCTCTCTCTCTCTAAAATAAATAAATAAGTCTTTACAAAAATTAACCACCTGAAATAGAAAGACATACTTTTGTCATTTTCTTCAGTGAAGTTTACTCGCATGTAACCTTATTCTTTAAAACCTTTCATAAAATTTAATGATGAGAATTTCTGAATGTAAGAGTTCAATAGTACGTGTATAGAATTCATGTATACAGCTGACCCTTGAACAACGTGGGGCTTAGGGGCACCAACCCCCCATATAGTAAAAAATCCACAAACTTTGACTCTCCAAAAACTTAACCACCAATAGTCTACTGTTGTTATCTTACTGGTAACATAAACAGTTATCAACACATATTTTGTACGTTAGATGTATTATATACTGTATTTTTTCAATAAGGTAACCTAGACGAAAGAAAATGTTAGCAAGAAAACCATAAGGAAGAGAAAATGCATTGATAGTACTGTGCCGAATTTACTAAGGAAAAAAATCTGCATAGAGTGGACATAAGTGCAGTTCAAACCCATGTTCAAGGGTCACCTGTATCTACAAATAAGATTGTCCTTAAGTTTTCTGTCTCAGTTGCTGGAGAACTGGATTACATGAACTGATGTGAAGGTGCTGCTGGGTCTAGCAGTTTTAGGGGAAAGTCAAGATGTCTGGTTTGGATGTGATAAGCTTGAGATTCCTCTTCGGCATCTCAGTGGACAGGTTGAGTGTGCATTTATATATACAAATCTGAGTTCTGCAGACAGGTCTGAACACACCAGGAACCCGGGGCTCTCCTCTCCTGGTCTCCTGCCCAGTGGCTTCAAATAACATTTTTGTGCTCTTGAAGCCAAAATCTACAGCTCTAGGTCAGACCACTTGTCTGATTCTAGATTCATCTCTTCGATGATGAGATTGACACGTCTATCTGGACACCAACTGAAATGATCAAGGGGAACTCTTGATTTTGGCCCCAAATCTGATTCTGTGTTAAGCCTCCCCACCCCCCTGAAATTACATCACCATTTCTCCGGGTTTTTTAAACTCCAAATTTTAGAATCTTCTACAACTCTCTTCTCTTGTTCTCCACGTGCACCTCATCAACAGTTCCATCTTACTCTCCTTCCAAAATATACACCAGAATCACCTGACATTCTCAGTCTCTACTGCACACACCTTGTCCAAACCGCTCTCACACCTGGAACAGGGTAATAGCCTCTCGTCTTAGTTATCGGTTTTTCTCTTGTACAACTTACAATCTATCCTCCATACAACCACCCTGGTGCTCCTCTAGAAACACAAAGCACGCACCCTCACCTCAGGCCTAAAGTCCTTCACTGGCTCCCTAGTGACCTAGAACATGTTCAGTCTCCTTACCCTAGTCTGAAAAGCCCTATAGGACCAGGTCCCTGCTTATCTCCCACCTAAATCCAAGTCACCATCCCCAACTATGATCCAGACATGTAGGAGTCTTGGGGTCTCTGAGCATCTTCCAGTCTTAAGAATTTACATATGCTGTTCCTTCAGCCAGGAATCTTCTACCCATAGATCTCTGCTTGACATTGTGTATTCCCATTATTTGGGTCTTATAGCTCGACACCATCCCTTCAGAATGCTTTCTCCATTTGATCCAGTGTTAACCATCTCCCTTCATGATGACCCATCCTGTATTTTCCTTCATAGAAGTTATCACTATCTCAAAATGAGCCTATTTAAAAAAATGAGCCTATTTAAGTTTTAACCAGCTTGTATGTTATCAGTCCTCCCCCACATGAATGTGAACTGTCTTGTTCAGCATCGTATTCTTAGGTCTTCATCAGTGTTTGGCACATATTAGGTATGGTATAAATGCCTAGTCAATAAGTGAATTTTCTTTAAACTTTGATGTATTGGACACATATCAAAGATCTCTCCAAATCATGTAGTTGATGAAGAGGTTCTGCTGGGAAATGAACATTCATGTGATAAGATCATATTCTATATGGTATTTCCTGTATCTCTTCAACTAAAGAAAACCTGGATTTCTATAAGAAATACCACTAGACCAGATGGAATTGGCTCCTAACAAAACTTTTAATTGCATTTCTTCTTTTGGGATAATCATAGATACATGCAGTTGTAAGACATAATACAGAGAGATCGCGTGTCCCTTCTATTGAATTTCCACTGACATTAACTCATTGCAAAACTACAGCATGATATCACCATTGAGGTATTGGCATTGACACAATCCAGGCCCCTAACTGATTTTGAAATGCAGAAAGGTTTTTTATTCTTGCTTTTATTGTAATACTCCTCTTGTAAGACCTCACTCTGAATTCGCAAGTAATTGTGAACAAGGCATTGAAGCATTCTACCTTTCAAGAATAATTGCATGTGGGATGCCTGGATGGCTCAGTCAGTTAAGCATCTGCCTTCAGCTCAGGTCATGATCTCCAGGTCCTGGGATCAAGTCCCTCATTGGGCTCCCTGCTCACGGGGAGTTTGCTTCTCCCTCTCCCTTTGCCTACCCGCCCCCCCCTCCCGCTCATGCTCTCTCTCTCGCTCGCTCTGCTTTCTCTCTTTCAAATAAATAAATAAAATATTTTAAAAAAAGAATAATTGCGTGTGAAGAGCGATTAAGGCCAAAACACAATTAACTCTATGACAATGTGCACAAATTCACTATAACTTAGAGAAATGCATAGCAAAACAACCATGAGATTCCGCTTTTCATCAGTCAGATTAATAAAAGTAAGAAAGACTGATAATACCCTGCGCTAGTATGTGTGTTGGGAAACAGGCATTCCCGTATTCCTGTTGGAAGTCTTAATTGCTCTTTGCAAATTAATCTGGCCATAGCTATTGTAATACGAATGCATAAACCTTTTGACATCACAATCTCCATTTAGGATGATTTTACAGAAATAAAAGTAACTCCAGAAGCACGAGCATGTTTATTGCAGCATCATTTGAAATGTCAAGCACACACACACAAATACCCTGAACACAGCCAGGATGGAAGTCAGTAGGAGAATGGTTGGATTCATGATGTCGATCCCAACTGTGAAATATTATGCAGCTATGTAAAAAGATGAGTTGATCTAATAATATATCTGCAGGAATTTCAGGTGTGACAAGTGAAAAATAGAAGGCAAGCTGTCAGGGTAGTGTACATAACATGATCCAAGTTCAGCAGCAAAAAAAAAAAAAAAAAAAAAAAATTTGCAAATGTGTATACATATTTGTACATGTGTTTTGAACTTTACAAAAAATTGTGGCGAGGGCACCTGGGTGGCTCAGTTTTTGAGCATCTGCCTTCAGCTCAGGTCATGATCCCAGGGTCCTGGGATTAAGCCCCGCTTCGGGCTCCCTGCTCTGTGGGAAGCCTGCTTTCCCTCTCTCACTCCCCCTGCTTGTGTTCCCTCTCTCGCTGTGTCTCTCTCTGTCAAATAAATAAATAAAATATTTTTTAAAAAATTGTGGCAAGACACAAAACAGAGAGCCACTGTTGTTTTTTCCCAGGGGTTGGAGGAAAAGTTAGGAGTAAGGGAAGAAATTATTGACTTCTTTAAATGCTTTTGAATTGTTTGTCTGGTTAAAGCAGGCATGCAATCTTTTTTGAGATTTACAAGAAATCTAGTAAGTGGTAGAAAAGAAAAAGAACAGGACAGAAGATCAAAGATGGTTTTCAAGCCCAAAGGAATGAATGGTGATGGTGGAATTTTAGACACTGACAAGAGTCTCTGTACCTGAGGAGGGGCTGGGAGGAGGAGAGGGGAGACCCCATCCTTTGGCCTGGGGTCTGGGAACTTGCCTTCGCCGGCCCAAATCCAGCTCTGTGGACCCAGGAAGACTAGCAAGACCAACCGCATGTCGATCGGAATTGATATGAGTTGCAAGGAGCTCATTAAATGGGCCCTGGAGGCAAGCAGCTCATTAAATGGGCCCTGGTAATTGATTTCCAAGGAAGCAGATGCCTCTCTCTTGCAGGCAGCAGTGCAGGTGTTCAGGCTGCCTGGGAGCCTGGGCTCTGTCTTTGCAAGGAGCTCTTTGATGCAACGCACTCTCTTGGACCGGGGGGGACGCAGCAGGCATCCAGCTTGGCTTCATTCCCTCCACCGCCTCTCTGTCCTGCAAACCAGTGGGGATGCACTCCTCTGAGCTGGGCCACCACCTCTGCACCAGATTACATTCTCAGGAATCTCAGAGCAGGGTATTCTAAGCAGTGCCTTGCGTGGGAATTGAGGAAGAAGGGCAGAAAACCTCATCTGACCTTTGAGGTGACAAGACCCTAAGGCAAATGCAGCTTTAAAAGTCATCAGCAGTACAGGCATGAATGTGCAGAATAATTGAATCTCTTCAAAAAAAGCCACGCCCAAGGATTTGAGAAGCTGAGAGCCTAGACGAAAATGTCTGCCTACATAGGCAATTAAATTGGATTTACTTCACCCTGCAAATCTGCCCCCAAAGACTTTGCTCCCACCAGTTCTGCTAAATCAAATGACGTTCTCTCTGGGGAGGGGTGTTTTCTTGCCACTCAAGATTTTTTTTTCCACCCATATGGCTCCTATGGTGAAGTCATCGCCCCCAAGAAAGAGTTATGTAATCTCTACACACCTCAGCTTGCTCATCTATGTAATGGGAATAATAACAATAGCCCCTACCTCGTGGGTTTGCTGTAAGAATAAAATGGGTTAATAGTTGGACAGCACTTAGAACTGGGTCTAGCATACAGTAAGCACTCAATAAATGCATGTTGTGATGATGCTGATGATGCTATGCCAGGCACTCTGCTCTGTATGTACATTACCCGTTCTCATCCTCACACAACTCTGGAGGTGAGGACTATGCTTGTCTTCATTTTTCTCCCGAGCATCGGAGAACTGAAATCTCTCCCTATCCAGGGCTTCCCAGCCAGTAAGGAGCAAAGCTGAGATTCTCACCCCAATCTTGCCAACTCCAGATGCTCAGCTCCTACCCTCCATGACCTGCAGGAGCAGGTGCGTTAGAGGTTCTCACACCTGGCTTCACTAGGGTGCTTTCCAAAAACAGATTTCTGCATCCTATCCCACATACATACTGAATCACTAACTTAGAAGTGAGCCCAGAAATATGTATTTGTGACCAGCTCCTTGAGTAACTCCTACGTAGTTAGGCCAGTAGTTGAATTTAAGAGCTATCCCCAAAACAGGGTTGGGGTTTCTCTCTGGTTGATCCCTGTAATGAAAAGGATCCCCTTACTTGGACTAGACTCTTTCATCCGACTTTGGCAATCTTAAGCTGAATCTAAAGCTCTACAACAAAAGCTTTCTTGCATTCTACACCTTACTTTTAATTAAACGTTTTGAGCCTGAACCTTCCAGATACCTGGAAAACATTTCCTATGCTCTCTCTCTTCCCACGTCAGTATTGTGTCTCCACAGAAGCCTCAACCAGCCTCATCTATTAAATGACCTGCAGTTATGAACAATGGAAAGATAAATCTGTTTCATTCAATGGAAACATTTACCCAGTGAGTCTGAGTCATCAAAGCCTCAGAAATTTTGACACATTCATTAATTTTGTTCAACTTTATTTGTTAACCATAAAAACTAGGACCTATACAAGCTCTGAAGACTTTGCCTTTTACATGAAGATATATTTGTTGGAAATGAGTGCTGAAATGAGCATTTCCTTCCACACAGGGATTCTTAATGTAATTACACCAAGCAAAGAAAAAGAAGAGCTTGGATATATATTACTCCATTAGAGCCGTGTTTATTGAGCACCTGCCACGTGAAAGGCACTCCCCGGGGTCAAGCAGGAGACACTGAAACAGATGTAGGTTCTGGCCTGAAGAAGCTTTTATCTGGGAGGGGAGATAAGCAGAAATAACTATAATACAAGGCGGGATGTGAAATGTGTCATGAGATGGTGAGATGAACACTGTTTGTTTTTGCTCTTCTAGAATCTACTTCCCCGCCGTTGGGAAACAGCACCTGACTTCACGTGACATGGGAGGAATTGACCCCACTCTCCAGCTTCAGGGCGGGACCCCATCCAGGTTGGCCAATCAGAGTATTCCATTCCTCTGGCCATAATGATTGGTTGAGGAAGGGGCATGTGACTCAAATTGGACCAGTGAGCTTCAATCCTGGGATCTTGTTGGAATAATATAAAAATAGCAGCTTTCTCCTGAAGTTGCTGAGCTGGAGAGGTATCAACTTGAAGCTGCCACGTCCACCTACCGAGGAGAGCTAACCTGAAAGGGAAGGCAACAAAATACGAAAGCCAGAGCCCAGATGGGATTGTTTGAGCTCCTGGATCCAACTGTGCCTGAGGGATAACAATGCAATATGTGAAGAATTTTGTGCTTCGGTTACTTGAAGTTCAGTTTCTGTCACTTATAGCTGAGAGCCAAAAACAGTGATAAGGCAGATACTACAGTTAAAGTGTAGCCAATGTTCAGTGGCTGACTGCAGGTGGGGGCATCAGAAAAACCACTGTTTCCTGAGGTGGTGGGTCCAGAGCGGGGGCAGGAGGGATGGAGTTGGGTTTGTGGAGGTGAAGGGCAGGGCATAACCACCACACTGTATATCTTTCGGTGGAGGTACTCCACCAACAGCCTTCCCTAGCCACCTCACACCAGAACCATATTAGCTTGGTGATGGCACATCTTCCAGAGACGTCTTTGGCAGTGGGAATCATGTCTTATTTTTCATCCCTTTTCATCAGGCAGCTGTGCACACAGTAGGTGCTTAATGAGTGCTTCCTTAGTTATGCATCATGTTCTTGAGTAATAAGCTAAACAGAATCTCAGAAGACAGGCATCCAGTGGTTGCCAAGTGTAACGCAGGTGATGACGGAATTCAAAACAAACAACAACAACAAAAAAAACAGACTCTCCAATGTGATCTAGAAAGAATCAGCTGTTTCTTATTTCTCTAAAAATGTTTGCTTCAAGGTCCCAAAATGGGGGTGCCAGCGACTCTTCCAGACTTCAGTTCTGGTAAGCAGTCTTTTCTCCCACAATCTCTCATTACTATCATCCCTACCAATGGGAGGCATGTTCAAAGTCTTCCCAGTTCCATCTGTACCATGAAGCCATCTTGAATGGTGCAGTTCTTCGTTCTGTGTGTCTGCATGTATGCGTGCTTCCCAGATTAATTTACTGTCCCTTCATCCAAGCATAAACTTCCCACCAACTCACACGAAAGAATCTAGCAGAAGTTGGGGGGCCCTAAATGGAAATTGGGCAGCAGAATTTGGAGTACCCTAAATGGAAATTGGGCAGCGAGGCTGATAAAAATCCAATTGCGGGACCACTTAGCACTAAAACATACATGTCAGTCGGGGGAGGAGGGTGTTCATCAAAACCAGATCCCAGGCTTACCCAGCAATAAAACACATGTGCCACCTTGATCAGCATGGGTTCCTGAGAGCTGGTTTGCTGGCAAAGCTGTGCAGACCTGGGCAGGAAAAGGAAATGGGAGGGGTAAGAGTTTGGGGTCTTAACCAAACTCATTTTCTTCTGGGAGAAGCAAATCTTCTCACTGGGGAGGAGCCACTGTTTATGCCCCTGCTCATTTATAGCTAATATCCTTGGAGTGGGTTCCTGGAATGCCTACCATCTCCACCACCACCACCCTTTCACAGAACTTGCTCTGATGTTCCTTAGTTTGATAGTCAGAATATCTGGTTTAATTATTTGTTTTCTGGATGTTCTAAGGGTACAGAAAACTTGCTTGTCTTGTTCATCTCCCCAGCACCTAGGATTGAGGGATGAGATTTGGATCCAGGACAGATAGGTGCCCAATAAATGTGTGTTAAATGATCGGATAAATGAATGATACCATGGAAAGAAAATTGTGCTTGGAGTTACATGTAAGCCAGGTCTTGATTATGACATGAATACCCATGAGACTTTGGTGGAAGTAAATTCACATATCTGGGATAATTTCATTACCATAAAATGAAATGGTTAGATCATATTTGGATATCAGAGTGTGCTTCATTTTATAGCAGTTTACCTTTCTTAATCAACTGAAATATCATGCAGAATCTGCATGTTTATGACAGATAAAAACGGGACTGCTCTACTTGAAGTCTGGGAGTGAGAAGAAAACAGGCCCCCTTAGCTGTTAGCCACCTCTGTAAAACTAGAGGCTGCCCCAGGACACAGCTTTCAAACAACTGGACAAGATGTATAATGAAATAATAGGGTATTCTGTTTGCTCAATGCTTTGAGACAATGGCCAAAGTGATGCCAATGAATGGGACAGAGATGGGAAGCATGGGGCAGGAGCAAGTGAGAGACACAACTAGGATTCGGTCCAGGTCTGTCTGACTCAAAATCCCATGTATTTACCATCCATCAGCCTGCGAGCCCATGCATCCACCCATCTACCCATTTTATCTATCTATCTATCTATCTATCTATCTATCTATCTATCTATCTATCTATGTATCTATGTATGTATGTATGTATCTATCTATCTATCTATCTATCTATCTATCCATTCATCCATCCATCTACCCATTCATTCATCCATTCATCTTCTCATCCAGTCATCTATCTATCCTCCTACATATCCATCCATCCCTCCATCCATCCACCAATTCATTTATTGAGCAACTATATTGAGTCCCAAGCACTGCAAATATAGTCCTGGATAACCATAACTAAGGTCCTGCCTTCAGTTTTAGTGGTGAAGTCAAATAAGAGATAATAGATGATAGATAATAAAACGGATAGCTGATAGATAATGGATAGATAGGTAAATAATGGATCAATAGATAATATGTCAGCTATGTAGTGCTACGAAGAAAAACAAATAGGGGTAAGGGGCAAGGAGTAACGGGTACTATATTACAAAAAAAAAAGTCAGGGAG
This sequence comes from Halichoerus grypus, assembly GCF_964656455.1. Classification (NCBI taxonomy): domain Eukaryota; kingdom Metazoa; phylum Chordata; class Mammalia; order Carnivora; family Phocidae; genus Halichoerus; species Halichoerus grypus. The sequence continues at coordinate 18,823,186 of NC_135717.1, read as the reverse complement.
GGCTTCTCAGAGGAGGTGACTTTTGAGCAGAAATCTGAAAGAATCGAGAGTATATCCTGTTAATATCTGTAAGAAAAGCATTCCAGGCAGAAGAAACTGCAAAGGCCATGAGGCAGAGTGGGGTGGGGGGTGAGAATCCGCAACACCTACCTTCCCCTTCAAAAAACAGAGCTTGGAAACCTCAAGGATATCGAGGGCTCATCTGGAAAAACTTTAAGAACTCTTATCTCACAAGGTTATCATGAAATTCAAATGAGAAAATCACTGCATGTCTGTGTGTGTGTGTGTGTGTGTGTGACATATACGAAGTGCTCAAAGAACATTTGCTGAATGAGGGAGGGTGAGTTTGATTTGGAGTTTTCCAGATTCCTTAATCAACAAGTACTCATTATGAGCACCCATGATGCAGAGTCTCCTTGGTTAGCCTTCCATGTCATTCTCTCATCTCACCCTCCCAATTACTCGAAGAGATAAGCCCTACTGTTGTGAAGTCCATTTGGCAGATCAGGAAACTGAGGCAGGAAAAAGTTAAGTCCCCATTACACTGCAGCAGTCTGATGCCAGAGCCCACGGGCTTCACCACAAGAACATCCTGCCTGCCTCCCCCCCACCCCGCCACCCCATGACTGAGCCCAGGGCTCTTGGCATGGGACCACTGCTCCCAACGAACAAATTCTGCAAGAAGAACAGCAGAAAAACGGGAGAGCAGCTGGTTACCGTGTTTCCCAGAAGGGTACCTCTCCTGTGATGCTATATTAAGGAATTGCCCTTTCTCCCTGCCACCACCTCTTGTTGATCTCTTTTCAATAGATTACTCAGGATTTTTGAAGCATTGAGACCCTTCACGTGAGAGAGGTATGGTGGGGCATCCAGAAAGATGCTTGTGTGCTTCTGCACTTGGCAGAGATTCTGCCACATCAGCCATCTCTGTGGGTGTCCACACCACTGTTTCCCATCAGAGGCCCCAGGGATTCAGACCTTGGCTTACATGTCATTTCTTCTGGAACACTGACCCTGACCACCACCCCCACCACACACATACACACAAATACACACACACCAACTGGAATAGGTACCCTTCCTCTATGCTCCCACACCCCCTCCCCTATTTCTTCTCTCTTCGTCTCTATCACATTGTACTCTATGGTTCATTTACTGGCCTGCCCCACCAGCCTGAAGTCACTGGTGTTTTATTAAATGCTCTAGGTGGGGCAGAGCTAGGTTCGAGACCCAGCTCTAGCTACCATTATTGGCTGGGTAACCTGAAGCAAGCAATCTATCCCTTTTCTAGTCCTGGTTTTTCGAATCCATAAAGTATGAATGACAGATACTTTACAGACTAACTACAACTATAAAAGAGCTAATGTGTATAAAGCACTAAATATAGTCTCAGAATATGGCTAGCATTCAATAATGACTACTTGCATTATTATCAATAATTCCATTAGTTCAGAGAGCTTGACTTGCTTATTCACTACTGTATTTCCAGCACAGTAGGTGCCTAATTATTATTTATTGAGTGAGTGAATGAGTCAATGAAACTCAAAAAGGAAGGGGTGAAGAAGGAAAGTTGGGTAATTCATGGCTGTACCCTGAACAGGGTAGTTTAGATACAACCTGTAATTCTCACAGCAGCCCCATGATCTGGGCTCATTGTTTTCCATTCTGCAAGAGAGATGAAGTGACTGGCCCAAATCACTCAGCTAAAGGACAGTGCTTTATTTTTTAAGCAATCACAGGAGGATGGCCAACGTTCTTGGTAGGAAGTCCATCCTGGCAATGTACTGTCATTGTGGAAGGCAGGCCAGCCATTGTAGAAGATGGAATCTGGAGGCCCATGGGTTGAAATTTGGCCAATGGATGAGATTACTTGGCTTTCTCAGAGTTTCAAAAAAAAATGTTAGGCTGACCTTTAAAAAGACAGAGATTTCTCATAAAATCTAGATTACTGGTTTCTCTGGAAAAACCAGAAGCTCTTGGAACTCTGGGCCTGTATTCCTGCATGGAAGCAATGAGCTCGAGTTGACACAGGGCTGGTGGCATTCTCCTGTGTGCCATAGTCCCCTTCTCCAGCCAACTCATGCAACATTTGCCCACACAACCAGCCTGCTTCATTGCTCTACATTATCTTTTTGTCCCCCACTGGCATCTAAGTTGGCCATCATGATGCAATTCAACAACTTCAATCTACAGATGGGACATTGAAAAGCAGAGAGAAGTGGCTTGCTTGCCTGAAGCCACACACTTGGTAGCCTCTGGAATTTTAATTCCCCTTCTCTGTGTCCTTTTCATGACTGCATCATGAGCTTGTGCAGGCAACACACCTAAATATTCCATACCAGCAAGTGCCCACACATTTTATTTCTACAGGATCTATTTCCAAATAGAATAGCTGATATCTCCTCTTAAGGATACAAAGTAATAGGAGGAAGAATCATGGCAACCACAGGATGTAGCAGCTGAGAAATAAGACCCACAGAATCAGTGTGTGCCTCATCAGCACTCCCAATTGGATCCAGATCATTCAGAGTGCCAGTAGGATGCTGGGCTTGGTGTTGGACCATTAGTGACCCTTCTGCTGTTATAGAATTAGACATTATTGGCCAACAGTATTTAATTTCTCTCTAAAAGCCTCAAAGTACAACCGCTTCCACGAGATGCCCAACCGTTGGGACATTGGGGTCTGCCTCTTGATGACAGAGAATCAAGAGGCCAAGGACATTGCGTTCTGTGGCTCAACCCTATTTCTGATACGGTGTGTTTGTAGAGTCTTTAAAGCCCAGCATCTTGGAGTTTAGAGACACTGAGAATTCTAGAATCGCCATTTTGGAAACTCAGAATTCCAGCCACCTGGAACTACAGAGCACTTCAGAGTCTTTCTAGCTTATTCTTCCAACAGATGCAGGCATCTAGTACCATCCAGCACCAGCAAATCCCAAATTACGAGTGAGCTTTAGAGACAAAGACAGGTGTCCTCATAAAGGCAGAGAGAGACAGTAAAGAGAAGAGAGCTTTTGAGCAGTGTGGAAGCCCTCACATGGTCTCTGATGTCACCCTACTGGGTGCACTCTCTACCAGAGCTGCAACAGAAGTGTGAACTGGCAAGAAGCATCATATGTTGACAACTCTTGCAGGGTATGTGTGTGTGTGTGAGAGAGAGAGAGAGAGAGTTCTAGAGCCCAGTGTGATCTCTCGGGCACAAGTGATCCTTATACAGCTACCCAATAATGCTCCCATCTGTGAAAGGCCAATCTGAGTGGAAGTGATTTGCTTATGTTGCTTAGAGTAAGTGGAAAACACTATATATCGTTGTCTTCGAGAAAAGGGAACAGCAAATAGGATTTGTGAATTGAAAATCAGTGATTACATTGGTGATGCCCATAGTACAATAAGAACAAACTTGATTATCTCCAGGGATTCATTTTCCTTGTGGTGTGTTTACACCGAAGCTGATATTGTGAGTGGAGAGAGGGAGCCCCCGCCTCGTGTTATTTATGCTTTCAGGGATATTTGCTCAGGATGCATCTGAGTCTGTGGATGAGGTCCAAGCTCTCTGGTCTAGTCTGGCTCTTGCTTTCTTCTCTGGCCTCACCCAAAGTCACCGCTCCTTCCTGCACGTCCTAGTAACCCATACCGTGTCCTCACAGAATCCTGGATGCTCCACCCTCATGTTTCTGGACTTCAGCCAATGCTGTTTCCTCTGCCTGGAATGACCCCACTTAACCACCCATATTTACAGTGGATTTATACTTGAGTCCAGGTTAATGGACCCGTAATCCCAACCCCAAACTACCAGGCAGAATTACTGAATACTGAAGAATTAACCACTCTTTGTCTTTCTTCCTGATGTATTTTGAGTATCTCCTTCATAGCACTTACCCCAGATTACTGAAATACTTTGTGTCTGTCACTTACTCTCAGCTATAAGCATCTCTAGGCTGGGAATAGCTTTTGCATTTCTATATTATCCCCAGCTTCAAGGACAGAGTTCAGGCACACACCTTAAGTGTTCAATACATGTCTGCTGAATTAGTGAATTAATAAAAAAGTTAATAAAAACCTCAGACCCTCCTGGTAGCTGGCTATTGGGTTGAGAAAAGGTTCTAATAAATATGTCAAAGTGGTCCATTTTGAAGTGCCCCTTCTAAGTACCACATGTCCCCCCCCTTTTATAAAGCAGGACTGGAATCAGTCAGAGAAGCAGTCCACACATAGGGGTGGAGTCCTAAAGGGCTAAAATGTTAGCAGGCGATTGCAGAGGACGCCATCTGGATCATCCCAAAGTCAGAAGAACCAGAGCCTACACTCCCACAGGCTCTGTAAAAAGGGGTCAAGATGGTGGTGGGCATTGCTATCCATGGTTACCAAGTCTGCACAGTGCCCCATCAGGGTTCTGTCTCCTAAGACCAAGCACTAATGTAGTTACTTCTTCCCAAATTCTGCTGGGCATTCAAATAGGAGGTGATGAACAAGAAGGGACAATCAGAAAAAGCACAGAGGTGATAAGAGAAACAAAGTTTTGAGGCTACCAGGGAGCAAAGGCAGGGCGATAGGGTTACTGGCGTAAGAAGAGGCAACAGGCACATCAGCTAGGAATGTGTTCAACTTCAAGCAAAAGAAAACCTAACACAGTGGCTGAAACAAGAAAGCCCTTGCGTTGCCTTAAATAACAAGAAGCCCAGCGAGCACTCGGGAGCTGATGCTGAAGGGCACTGAGGACCCAGCTCTCCTGTCTTGCTCTTCTGCTCTCCTTGGCCCTGGACTCTAGTCCTATACCCACAAGCTGGTTGCTATACCTCTTGGCATCACATCTGCACTACAGTCAGGAAGGAGGACACAACGTCAAGGATGCGTGCTCAAGTCTGTTTCTTTTCAAGAAAGCAAATGCTTTTTCAGAAGCCCTGCTCAGTAGAATTCCACTTAAGTACCACTGACCAACACCATTTATATGGCCATCCCTAAGTGGAATGTGACCTGGAAGAGAAAGAATTGGGCTTACCGACCTCTTTAGTTGAGGAAGGCATGTGAGAAGCGGTTGGAAATGGGAATAGAATGAACCGACCTACACTGTGTGCACATCAATTACCTCTAAGTGTGGGAGGCATGAGTCTCTCCATGGAATATTATTTCCACTCAATATTGAACTTAGAGCCAAGTCAAAATCCCCAGACATGGGGTTGGGTGAGTTCCTCCTATGTACCCGTCACCATGCTAAGAGTTGAGGATACAGTGGTGAAAGTCCTTATTCTCATGGTCCTATGGTTCCAGTGCAGGAATCAGCAAACGACAACCTGTGTCAATAACTGTTTTTGTAAATAGTTTTATCAGGGAACAGCCACGCACAATCATTTACACACTGTCTCTGGCTGTTCTTCTGCTCCAGCCGCAGATGATGACACAGTGTGACCCACAAAACAAAAACAAAAACAAAAATATTTACTTATCTGGCCCTTTCCAGAAAAGGTGTCCCAGGGGCGCCTGGGTGGCTCAGTCATTAAGGGTCTGCCTTCAGCTCAGGTCATGATCTCGGGGTCCTGGGATCGAGCCCCACGTCGAGCTCCCTGCTTGGCCAGGAGTATGCTTCTCCCTCTCCCTCTGCCTCTCCTCACTGCTTGTGTTCCCTCTCTCTCAAATAAATAAATAAATAATCTTTAAAAAAATAATAAAATTAAAAGGTCACCCTCATAGAACCAGAGTTGCCAGGGTCGGGGGTGGGAGGAATGAGGAGATGTTGGTCAAAGGGTACAATCTCTCAGTTGTAAGATGAGTAAGTTCTGGGGATCTAATGTCCAGCATGGTGACTGTAGTTAATAAAAATGTTACCTACCCTTAAATTTGCTGAGACAGTAGATTTTAAGTGTTCTCACCACACACACACACACACAAAGGTAACCTTGTCGGGTAATGGAGATGTTAATTAGCTCGATTGTGGTAATCATTCCACAGTGCATATGTATATCAAGTCATCTCATTATACACCTTAAATATATACAAATTTTCCTTGTCAATTATACCTCAATAAAGCTGGAAAAAATGAGAACCAAATAAAATATATTAAATTAAAAAATGTTTCCTCAGACAGGAAAGAGTTCCAGAACCTGAATGGAGCTAGAGTGGCCCAATAAGTTGAGCGGAGAAGGCACAAGACGACGGGGTGTGAAGGGAAAGCAGATTTCTGACTGTTCTGGGTTTTGTCAGGCATGGGAGGGGGGTTGGGTTTTATTCTTACTGCAGTGGGATATCCTTAGAGAACTGGACTGACCACTGTAGCTTCAGTACCCAGGATGGATCGTCTGGGGCAAAAAAAAAAAAAAAAAATGCAAATAAGGCCATCAAGTGACTATGTGAAGTCCGGGTACGGCAGAGGTGGGCTATGCATTTGTCAGAACTATTACCTCTTTTGGTGAGCACTGGGCGGAGAATACACTGGGACACTATTTCCAGGCCTTCTGACAGTTAGGTGTGGCCAGGTGGCTGAGTGTTAGTCAATGAACTGTAAGCATAAATAATGGAACCCCAGCCAGGCCTGACACATAAAACCCTCCCATGCATTTTCCTCCAGGCGGATGTGAACTTCGGAGGCTACATTCCACAAATGGTGGGGCCACAGCTCACTGAAGAAGAGAACCCCGAAGCTCCAATTGGAGAAGAGCTGCCCACCCATCAGGAGCACCCACTTTGGACTTTACATGGGGAAGAAATGAATGTTAATGATACTTGAGCCATGAGAAATATTTGGGTTTGTTCTAGCATTACCTTGACAGTAGCGGTTGATGGTTTAGATGAGGGAGGTGTTTGCGGACATTTGATTGCCCAGGAGCTATAGGTGTGGCGGGCTGGCTTAGAGTCCTGGGTGATACAGTGAACAGCTCTCTTATTCTTCACAAATTTTACTCAGGAGCTAACCACTGATCATCAGCACCTCTCTGGCTCCTTCTGGGCTCAACTAATCCGTCTGGACACCTGCGTGTGCCCAGTGCTTGTGGATTTGTGCTCCCCAGAACTGCCCTGTTCCCCAGGGACTGGCTGCTTGATCCCAGTTGCCCCAGCAGCTCTAACTTGTGCATAATGATGTTCCGCACCCCATGTTTTATTTCTTGGGTTTTCCATCCTTTCATAAAAAATGCATGCTGGATGAAAGGTTTTACATACCAAACAGGCCAGAGATTTAGGGCAGCCAGCTTAGTGATTCAAAAATGTTCTTTTTTATTTTTTATTTTTATTACAATTGCTCTGAAAGAAATCCCTATCGCTTGATATTAACAAATGTAGCCACTGAAGCAGATGCATATACCGAAAAACACCAGGAGAATTAATTACCTGCAGTTAGATGCCTTTCATCCTTTTTTTCCAAGGCAATGCTGCAAAGGTGAGAGCTTTCCTGCAGTCAGTTGCTGAAGCTTCAGCCTTCTATTTTTGCGTGAGGACCCACCGGGGCAACGGATATGACAAGAAACCTTCACCGGGGAGACCCCTGAGCATACTCTTCTGGCCAGATACGTCCTGGAGTGACAGTTACCTTCTAATTTAACTAGAATCTAAATCTGAAGGAAATCCCAGAGGCATGAGCGCTAATAGTAAAAATAATAGCACCTCACATGTGGGTAAAGAGCTTCACTTACAAAAGGGCTCACAAATCTGTTAGCACCGATGGCTTCTTGCGAGGGAGTGAGGCCCCTGGCATCTGAAATTTCTGCCTGCAGAACTTTGGTGTTAGGAACATGTTTCATAGTAGGACAGAGCTGGGCTGGGACCAGCAAGGATGGGACTGGGACCTTGGTCGCAATATTCGCTATCATTTTTGTGTGCTTAGCACGTGCTAAGCACTATTTTTAGCGCTGTACATACATGAAGTCATTTAAAGCTCTTAACATCCCGATGGTCTTACTATCTTTATATTACAGAGGACAGGACGGAAGAATGGAGATGAAGTAACACTGACTCGAGGAAACCGATCTAGTCGTGGTGGGGCTGGGATACGAATCCAGGAAGTCTAGATTCAGAACCCAGGGTCTTAAACATTGTGTTATTTTAGGGAAAAAAAAAATGCTGAATTTAGAGTTAGGGTCTTCAGATTGCTAGCCCCAATTCTGCCATGAATAAGTTCTCTTAACCTGGACAATATGGTTCTGCCCTTCTTAAAAATAGCATCCTGCTTTTAACAGCGTGGGAGATGGTATCCAAGCCCTTGGGTTGTCCCCTCCAGCACGGGGGGGAGCTGAGTTTGGTCACGTGGGTTGCTTTGGCCAATAGGACCACAGCAAGGGTGATGCGGTCATAAACTGGAAAGTCACTTGTGCGCTGGAATTGCCCTCTCTTGCTGTTCTCGGGAGCCCCGTGACCCTTATATGAATGAGTCTAGACTAGCCTACTGGATGATGAGACACACCCGGATCACCCCAGCTCACATGGAGACAGCCCCTAGACACGCGAATGAAATTATGCTAGCTTATCCAGTCCTAGGTGAGCCAGAGATTGGCCACGCCAATCTGGACCAGAAAAACCACCAAGCCAAAACACCCAATTACAAGGGGGAAAAAAAAAATCACCTCTTTGTTGCTTCAAGCCACCAAGTTTTGAGGGGGTTTGTTATGCAACAAAAACTGCCCGATACATTCAATTAGGATTAGTTTCTGCTGTGAATGAGAGGTAATCCAACATGGCAGTGATTAAAAAAAAAAAAAAAGAGTTTCACTCTCAAGCAAATAAAGTCAAGATCAGGTAAGAAAGAATGATGATCAACAGTGACCAGGCCCCTTTTCTGGGGCTTTTCTGCTTTATCATTCTTTACCCGCACCTGTGTCTTCTTCCAGTTTGAGTGCATTGACTCGAGCCATCACTTCTGCATTCCTGTGCTCGGGGAGGAGGCAAAGAAAGATACACTCTGTCCTCTTAACGATGCATCATGGAAATAATATTCTTTAGTAATAATGATTCTTTAACTTGCTTGCTATTAGTCAAAACTTAATCACAAGATCACACGTAGCTGTGGTGGAAGTTGGCAGGTGTCTTTATTCTAGGAAGCCATGTGTGCAGGAATTTAAAAAAGGAGGATCCGTTAGTAAGGATTGATAATAATGGCAGCTGGGAGACTCCCTACAGTACCCGCTACATCCTTGCAGCCACCCGTGGTTGGGAGGAACTGCTTTCTTCTAGCCACTGACAGCGAGCTCAGCCAAGTGTGAGGGAGGATGTGATCTGTGGTGGTTACAGACCAGAAAGATACAAAGATCCTGTGAATGCAGAATCCGCACAGGAAAAGACTTAAAGGCCAATACCTGGACAAGATGGACAGATAGACAGGATTGGGGTAAAAGCGATCAGGGGGTGGCAAGATCTGGTTTGGGCAACTGGCCCGACAAAAGCAGCCGGTCCTTTCAGCCTTACCTCTAGCCAAGAGCACCCTCACCTCCAGCCGCCTATAGCATTCACCGGACCCAGACTTGCCAGTTGCCAGGCACGGCGGAAGATCATGATCTTGAGTATGTCAGAAACGTGTCTTGCCCTGCATTCACAGTATTTCTGAAATGTAGATTCTAGGATTGAAAGGACATATTTTATCACTTAAATACTTGCACACTTTTCAAGGCAATTGTTTTAAAGCCAGTGCTTCTCACCAAAACTTATAAATGAACAAGAACTGTAGAAACCCTGGCCTACCCAGGGTGAGCACCATCGTGATAATTCACTGGGATCATTCATTCCTATTTGTGGCCCCCCAGGCTGTGTGGTGGGGACTCCCCACAGCATCACCCACTTAGCGTTGTTAGCTGTGGAGGGCACACCACGGCTTCTGCTGCGTGGTAATGACCTTCTTGTGGGTGAAAATCACTGCCTGTCTGTGCGCGTGCATGCACACACGTTAGTTTAGTGGATGACCACCTTTTAGAATCCTTTGCGAATTCTTTTGTTCTTTAGATGCTTCGTATATTTCGATTCCAAGATGGATGGCCTTCTAATACAGATTTAAGCCCGCATGCCCTCTCTCCACCTCAGAGGTTCTCCTCCTTGCCTGAATCTTAAGGCAAGATGGCCTCGTTCCTCAAGACTCACTTCAGATTAACCTCCTTCTGAAGTCTTCCTTATCACCACACCTTGCCCTCACTTCCAGACGCATTTTGTGTCTCTCTTCTGCCTCTTCCCACAGGATCTTTTTCATAAACCTCCCTCCACTCACATTTTCCCACATGGTATGGGGACGTAGTATGTGTCGAGTCGATTAAAAATAGATGAGTCTGGGGAAAAGGTTACTTCCAGAGACGGGGTAGTTTAGTGGTAAAGAGGAGGTAAAATCCCTGTCTCCACTGGTTACCCCCTGTGTAACCCAACCCTGGGCTTGCAACTGAACTCTGAGACTCAGTTTCCCCATTTGTAAAATAGGAATAATCATAGCACCATCACAAATTAAAGGTGGTGTACATAAAAGCGCTTGTGTTTGATTTAACAATAAGTTTGTGACTTTGTTTAATTAACATTTGTGAAGGAGAGCCCTGGGGTGTTGGGCGCTGAGCCACCTTTCAACGAAAGCCTGCAAAGAATGGTGAAATACAGAAGTTTAGTACTCACGGGTCCTGGAGGATGTGTGCAGCATGCAGGGTGCAGCAGAGAGAGCATGACAAAGCCCAGGGCACATGCCTTTATTAGGGTCCAGGGGTGGAGGGCTTTGGGGTTCCCAGACTAAGGGCAGAGTCATCAATGTAAACCAAAAAGAGCAAGATTCCCGTAAGCCTTGAGGGTCTTATTTTAAAAGTACATAAGGGAAAGGCCCTGGGGGGAAGAGGAGAGTGCTCATCACAAGGGTGGCTGGGGGAGTCCTATCAGGAAGTCACATGACTCTAAGGGCTGCTGTGTGGGGCACTTGCTCAAGGGAAGGGCTGGTATCAGTCCAAGGCTCCCACAGGCCACTTGGCCTTACGAAATGGATGCCGAGGCAGCAATATTATGGAGGAGTTTAGCAAAACTCTCAACAAATAGCTTCAAGTTTTCTCAGTAATGACCTTGAACAAGTTTAATATATTCTTTCCCTGCAGACTGAGGAGTCAGGTTCATTCAGAGGAGGAAGGACTGCGTATGATATGCTCAAACCTGTGTTTTAGAAAAATCACTCGTGGGCTTTATGTACCCCATATAAGCATAGATGGATATGCAAATGGTAGATGGATGAGTGGGTGGATGGGTGATGGGTGGATGGATGAATGAAAGGATGGATAGATGGATTAATCAATGGAATGAATGGAGGAAAGATAGAAGAGAAAGAATCTCAAGCAAGGATACCAACGTTAAGGCCACTTATGAGAGATATTAAGAGGCACTAATGACTGAACTTGATAACCAAATGAGTTTGGAGGCAAAAATAATCAAGGAAACGACTTCTAAATTCTGGCTTAGGTGATGGAGCTTGGTGGAGCCATTCAGAGAGAAAGGAAACCAGGATAAGGATGCTTTCCTCACACCCTCCACTCACACGAACCATCTTTCCTTGAGCTCAGTTCTGTGACTTGTACTTGGGGCAGTAATCTGCCCAACTTTTGAGGTCCCTCCCTATTCTATCCCTTCAAGATTCGCCTTAGTACCCACCTGAATGCTAGGAATAAGGGAGTTCTAGAGAATTCTTATTGAATGATACCTCAAGAGTAAGTGTGTGGGGGCAAGGTGTCACAACAAGGGACATAGAACCCTCTCCACTAAGTCAGGATGGCCCTGAAGGCAGAAGTGACCAACACATGCTCTGCCTAGCTCCAACCAGGACCACATGGCCCAGCGTTCTTCTCAACAACTCAGAGCCCACCTTGAACAAAGAGACACCAAGTCCTTTAGGCTGTGAGCATCAATCTTGTATCAGTCCCTTTGGAAAGAGGCAAACCATTCCATGATTCTGAAAGAGAGAAAAATACATAGACCACTGTGAAAATGTTTCCATTAATCCTTGACAAAATGTTTTTAAAGATCAAGACAACGCAGATACCATGTTTATAAAGTTAGATTTTTTTAAAACCTAAAGCAATGACCTTTACTCTGACATGATGCCTTTCCTCCATGTTTTATGTGACAATGTCCTTTCTGTATGAACTAATGATAATAAATGATATTTTTACATCTTTCTAATAACCTATTCAGCAAAATCAAAACACGGTAATTTAATTAATGTGACTCGTTTTATTTTTTGTTTAAGTTTAATGACAGTGGATATTGGTCACTAACCAGATACTGCCCTAAGCATTCAACATGTAATAACTAATTGAATCTTCAGAACAGCCTTATAAAGTAGGTAATATTATTATTTCTACCTTGAGTTGAGCAAACAGACCCAGCAGTGTTAGGTGACTTGTCCAGAGTCCTAAGGATCTGGGTTACAGACTTGATGGTACCTGCCAAGACGTAGCAAGCTTGTTCCAATTTATCCATTCATTTCCTCATGTATTCATTCAACTAGCATTTACCAAACCTATAATGTGCCTGGTACTGTGCTAGGCACAGCAGAGAAGATAGACAAGATCCCTGCTTTCCTGAAACTTAGAGTGTATCTCAGGAAAGACACAAAAAAACACTTTGATTTTGAGCTCCGATGGAGGCCAAAGACTTCTGGGCCATGGTAATATGTGATAGACTTTCTAGTGGGAGGACTGAATAGGTTAAAAGTTCTTCCTTTCAGAGACTCACTTTAAAAATACCTCTTTTTTCCCCTCCAGAAGGTCTCCCTTTGTCTTCTTATTGGAATTGGCTTTTCATAAATCTGGAATTTGTGGAGAAGCACCCCATACCAGCTTGAAAAAAAATAAATTGGTCAGACCAGGAAAAGCGGCAAGGGCAGGCCATGAAGGCTTCCTCTAACCTAGGAAGAAGGAGTCCTTAAAGATCATGTGTGAATAAGGTGGAAGTGATTTCATTTTTCTCTCTACCTACTGCCTCATACCAATCGGATTGACTCCAATCCCAGTGCATTGAATGGACTGTACAATAGGGAGCTGGATCACAGGATTCTTAAGTTTCAATTGTTCTCAGACTTCACTATGTATCAGAATAACTTGAGCAGGTGGATTAAAAAATACAGATTCTAACTCAGTAGTTCTATTGCTCTTTGTGTCACGACTTCTCAGGAACCCAAGAGGAGGCAATGGGATTGTTAGAGCAAGTGCTAGACAGCTGTGCCCTAGCTGAATTCCATCAGAAGCCCCTATTCCTTCTGATAGCCCTATCCAGCCCAGTTTGCCAGGTGGCCGGCACTTGGGCTCTGCAAAACATAGACAATGGCCCTCAGGGAATTAGGAAGGACGTCATCATCCCACAGACCAGAACTGTCAATTTTGGATCTCTTCCAAGATCCGTATCATGCTAACATCTGGCACAGTTCAGCACATGGAAGGGTTAGATTTGGTCTCCAGCTCTGTCCTGGGCAAAGTTTCTTGAAAGCCTAGATCCCAATCGGCAGAAGATCTTGTCCACTGCCTATATTATGATAATCTATTCCTTTCTAAGGACAAGACAGGTTCATTTTAATCCAGCCAGGATTATGGATTGGAGTCAGGGATTTGAAGTACATGGAATTCCCTACCCCAGGTTCTTCTCCCTTTCCTTTTTTGCTTTTATTCACAGTTGAGGAGCTCACATACCATTAAGCCTGTTCAGGTTGGTGGAATTGGGTGACCCAGAGGGTAGGTTCAAGTACATAAGGTGGAAGATTTTATAAATAAACAGACAAGGGGCACCTGGGTGGCTCAGTCGTTAAGCGTCTGCCTTCGGCTCAGGTCATGATCCCAGGGTCCTGGGATGGAGCCCCGCATCGGGCTCCCTGCTCAGCGGGAAGCTTGCTTCTCCCTCTCCCACTCCCCCTGCTTGTGTTCCCTCTCTTACTGTGTCTCTCTCTATCAAATAAGTAAATAAAATCTTTAAAAAAAATAATAAAAGGACAACTAGGAATGGGGGGCATCATTGTAGAGAGAATATCTTGTTCTATTGGATTACACCTCAGTGTTCACATCTGTAAAGCAGGGCCAGCCCTATCTCGCACTAAGTGCTTAACTCAGGGTTTGGCTCATTACAAGCAACAGGTGGCATCCTGATCTCCCGGTTGAGGTTGTTGTTAAAGTTCTAACAGATTTATCTCAAACCCAAGAGATGAAACAGAAATAAAAAGGTAAGTTCTTGTACCACTCTGGCTCAGGTTTGCCCAGGAACCTGAAGAAGCATAGTTAGCAGGGAGGCAGGCTTCAGTGTTAGTAGGTAAACAGAAAACTATGGTTCAGACTTTGAAAGGAGAACTTCTAATGAAAGGAATAGATTTAAAAAAAACAACAAGATTTTATCTTGTAGTTAGAACAGAAACAGTAGGAAAGAGAAATAAAAGGGGAAAGCAGATGAGGCAGATCCTATTAGGCTCCAGTAAACAGCCTTAGCCCTGCATGTGGGAGAGGGAATGCAGGGTGAATTTGAGAGGAAGCTTTTAGTTTTGAAATCCTGGCAGGATCCACATGAAAGAAGCAGGGGAATGTCAGAGGAAGTAGGGAGAGACCCTGCTGCTGCAGGAAAAGTGGATGGCCACAAGAGGTGTTTACACTCACGTCTAAGTAAGGGAAGTTTCCCAAGGCCTGAGAAATTCATAAGCTAAGAGAGGCAAAGCTGTAAGCAAGCAAAAGAGAAAATAGGCTTTCAGGAAATCCGAAGAGATAGCTATTTGAGAAGTATCCCTCAACAGTACCCCATCTCTGAAATCTGAGGATTGGAGGCCAGGACCCGGGACAGCTCATATACAAGTTAGCATTGGAATGCCAGGAATTCAGGGGACAGAGGAAATAGGGCATTTTAAATATGAAAAACATTCAATATGAGAAATAGGTACCAAAAGAAAGATGTAAAATTAAAGGTATCTCTTTTGCACATTTCCAAACTTGGCTAGAATAATAACTAAGGATAGTTAGTGTTTACTGGGCATTAACGAGGTCCCAGGTGCTCCTGTAAGCCCTTATGACATGGATTATTTCATTTCATCTTTAGGGGTATGCATTTTACACATTTCAGTAGAGAAGGCAGACAGGTGGTGAAATTTTTCTTTGGGATTTGAGAAACATGACGTCACAATCAATCTTTTGATTGGAGATGTTTACTTGGGTTTTAAGTTCACAAGACTCCAGACGACTCTAACTGATTGACCCATATGTACTGAAACTGGAATATCATTTTCTTTTTATTTGCTCTGCTTTTCCTACCTGCTTGCTGCCCTCAAATAAAAATGAGATTTTTTTTATAGTCTATGGCTCTTAACAGCAATCAGATGGAAATTGGAAGAAGCATTTGCAGTGTCTGAAAATACCTTTTTTGAGGAGGAGGAGGAAGATGCTATTGTACAAGGAAATTTGTGTTCACCCTAAGATCCTGATAGTTCCAGAACTTTGTAAAGATGGGATATATGAGACAAATGGGTTTAGAAGTATCTAATTTTAAGAGGCTAAAGAAATAATATCAGTTCAAAGGGAAAATAGTAAGATTCCAGCTGCCTAACTAATATGGCAATCGAAATCTTACCAGCTACCTGAGGCATCTAGCTGTGACAAAGCAAAATAAGAAGGTTACAAGGAGTAGAAGTGACTTTGTCTATTATTTTCATCTTTGATGCTTCTCTGGAAACAGAATTGTTTGGGAAAAGGAAGACATATACAGTGTTAGCTTTAATGAAGAAATATTGAATGTATTTTACATGCAGAAGATCCTATTATATTTGGTCCATCCTATTATTTCAAGAACATTGTATAACCCTCTCTGGAGAACATGCATGGATACATAACTGAGCATCATTTGTACAAACATACTGGACCATTAGCATTACCTTGAGATGCAGACTAGAATCATCTGGAAAACTGTCCCAAAACTACAAAAAAGGAGTTAAAATAGGAATAAGTTCTAGGGCTCCATGTGGCTCCATCTTGACATGAGATCACATTTAGGTAATAAATAGTTTCCATTGTTCTGTATATGCACATTATGCAAGGCAGCATTCTACATTCATTCATGCATTATCTCGTTTAATCCTTAGGGTTAGGGCAACCCTATGAGATAGGTACTATTATTAAATCTGGTCCAAGCCACCTGTCATCTCCCCCATTTCACTGATGCCCTCCTAGTTTTCTGACAATGCATCCCTCAGAAAGATCCATTTAGAACACAAGTTATAGCATGTCCCCCCCTGCTCAAACCCCTCCAATCACTCCTGATTGTGATGGGCACAAAAGCCAAGTTCCCTATTTTGGCCTATAAATTCCCATATGATCAAATTCTTTAAAACTTGCCCAACCTCACCTCTTGATATCCCCTTCCTTCCTCAGCCCAGTTCAGCCACACTGGCTTCCTCAATGTTTCCTGAATATGCTCCCACCCTAGGGCTATCTGGCTTTCTGGATGACACCCCCAACCAGACAACCACTAACCACATGGCTAATTCACTCCTCCTTCCAATTTATTTGCTCAGATGTCACCTTCTTAATGAGGCCTATTCCAATCACTCTATTTTTAAAATACTTAATTAAATATTCTAATATTTAAAATTCCATACCCCCATGTACCAATCTTCCTCATATACTTTACCTTGCTCTACTATGGCATAGCACTTAATTTACGTATTTATTGTATTTGTTATTCATTATCTATTTCCCCATACATGTATGTAGTTTCCAAGAGAATAGACATTTGGTTTTGCTTTATCCAGAAATGTATCCCAGGCACCTAAAACAGTGTCTGGCACATAAAGATATTCAATAGTCACTTGTGGAGAGAATAAACTAGTTCCAGTTTTACAATGAAGAAACTAAAACTATGACATCGAACAATTCAGGGACTGGCTCAAGATCAAAACCCAGTATGACCCATAGAACCAGCATACTAATCCTCTCAAAAAAACACAACTTTCACCAAAATGTGAGTTAAAGGTGATTTCTATCAAAAGTCCCCCTCACTCCATATCCTATCCCCATAGACTCCCTCTTACATAGATAGGAGTCTATGTCTTGCATAGAAATAGATAGATGATAGGTAGATAATGATAGATGATAGATAGATAGATAGATAGATAGATAGATAGATAGATAGATAAGGAGATAGAAAGATAGATGATAGAAATTTACAACATAAATCATGGCTCTATCATAACTACCCTGATTTACACAAAAGGGCCCAGACCCACCTTTGGCAAGAACTAGAGGCTGAGAAAGAATGAGAAGTGATTCATGCCAGAACTCTTAGTGGAGCAGAGAGGAGGCTCTGAGTACTAATATATTTTAAAAGTTTCTCCTCTTAAACTTAAAATTTTAAAGCATTGTCTATGTGTGCTCCTATGCTGATTCAGTAGGTCTGGGATGTTTAAGAAGCCCTAGGATGAGAGTGGTCTCTATAGTAAGCATGTTCTACTCTATAGTACCCACGGGATGGCCTTAACTGAACTAATGAACTGGTGTACTTTTAGAGACTTGAGACAAAGTCACACAAATGCAAGCCCACTCATCTCATTGACATAGTTGGAGAAAGTGGTAAATATTGGAGAAGAACCTCACAAAAGACTGTTCTGGGACTCCATCAGTCTCCTCCCCTGGTTGAGGGCCAGGGATGTGGGCAGCAACACACCTGGCTGATCACAGCCTTGTTCAATAAGACTGTGTTGTTCACAGGAGGATAGAACATGGGGTAGAAATTTCCAGCCCTCCTTCCAACCCCATTCCAAGAAGAGAGGGTTCCTATGTGGATTAGACCCAATGGATCATGGTTCAAGAATGTAGAGTGATCAAACATTCTTTCTACCATGGAGCATGTTCTCTTGAATCTGACTTTCCCCTTGGGTTTGGGTTTGCTTTTCTGTCTTGTCAACATGTTCATCTGCTGCTCTTTCTAAGAGGAAAAAGCTCACCGTCCTCCCTAGCTTTAGAAAGCCAAGCAAGAAGCAGGTAGGGCTTAAGAGCAAGGGAAATCTGAGACAGCCACCTAGGAATCTCAAGACATGTTCCTGGTCCCCAATTTGAGGACGTGGTTTACCCTTATGCTGGACTTTCTCAGGTCTGTGCAGAACAGAATAATTAAGGGTTAACCATGCAGAATCCAACACATCCAAATGACCTGGGTGCTCCCCAGCCCCACTCAGCAAGAGGGCCTGGGGATCTACCCATTTAAGGAGTTGTCATCCCTAATACCTGAGCCAACTATGACCCTGGAAGGGGCCACTGAGACAGCTTTACCAGTAAGGTAGGGACTAGAATCAGTTTGGTGGTCATAGGTCTGATGTCTTTGTGCCTGGGATGTGTCCTCAGCACCAAGAACTTAGCAAGCCACAGGCTCCCTCACTCACACAAATAAATAAACCTGGGAATCCTGAACCCATACTGACTGGCTGACCATCTCCTTCATATGAGGGACAGGCATCAGTGTTGCTAGGCATCAATGGATCTCCTAATTTGAAACAGACTGAAAGTCCAAAGCCAGGATGCTGTCAGCCAGCTTGACATTGAATATCTCAGGTTGTGGTCCTCACTCCTAAGACCCAACACTCTGAATACTGATGTCTCACAGTCAAACCCGGAATTGGATTTCTTCCCACTCGTTCACAACCCCTACCACTGGCTACCTTCACCTCTCCCACCTCCAGCAGTTAAAGCTGAGACCACTCACAGACACTCAGTTCACCCAGATAGAATAATCCCCCCCATTCCAGAAAGCTGCAGACTGTTCATTCCTGATGCCTCTAGCACTTGCTCTTCCTTCTCTTCGTCCCAGGAGCTGGAATCATCAAGCTGCCCAGATGGAAGGTTTCTCCTAGACGCATCCTATAGAGTGCAGCCTCGCATGGGGAAGCTGACACAATGTCTTCAAACATTTTTAATTGCCCTGTCAAACTGACAATTATAGGGCTAATTATTGAGGAGACAATACCAGATACACTGACTGAATCAAGTGTCAACTGAGTTTTTATGTAATTATGCAATTTAATGAATTGAAGGCTGCAGTAATGGACGATTGCTGGTTAATTAGGAACTCCCTTTATGCTAATAATGCCATTTATTTTTGACTCCCGGTATTTATTTTCAGCATCTAAAGCATTGGACCCGTATTCCTCTGACACTGGCATGTTGAGTGTTTTTCAGAGGGTTTGGCTGCCAATTGTGTTATTTATAGGCAGCAGACTTCTTCCATTCACTGACTAAAGAGCTCCAACCGGCTCCTATTATATTACAAGCATCTCATTTCAGACCTAGAGTTTAATGGGTGCTGGATGAGGTTCTGTGTCTTCCTTTTCCTGAGATCTAAAAGAGAGAAATGTAAGAGACTAAGGCAGATGGTCCTCAAGGTGCACCCCATCAAGGTCAACTTATGCAAAGGGGCAAGAGTTATCCTTTTGTGCTTTATTCTGATTCCCCAATGCTCCTGATCTCCATGGATTGCTTTCCTAGCAATGTAGAGCAGTGGTTTTCAAGGCGGGGCAATTTGGGTCCCCAGGGGACAGTTGGCAATGCCTGGAGACATGTCTGGTTGTCCCAGCTGAGAGCATGCTAGTGGCATCTAGTGGGTAGAAGCCAGGGCTGCTCCTGAACATTCTACAGTGCACAAGACAGCCCCACAACAAAAAATGATCTTGCCCCAAATGTCAATAGGGCTGAGGTTGAGAAACGCTAGCATAGAGTATCAGTAATCAAGAAGCAAGTGGATTTTCGCCACGCCAGCTTCACAGAGGAAAACAAATATTTCGCAGCATCTAAAACATGATAGAACTGTCAAGAGTATGTGAAGTTGGTTCCATAAATTGTGAAACATGAGCCACTGTTATGTTTGTTCTGCAACGTATAAAAACTTGGAGATTTTTTTTTATGAAAAAAGAAAAGCAGGGGCACCTGGGTGGCTCAGTCCGTTAAGCTGCTGCCTTCAGCTCAGGTCATGATCCTGCGGTCTTGGGATTGAGCCCCACATCCGGCTCCCTGCTCAGCGGAGAGCCTGTTTCTCCCTCTCCATCTGCCTGCCACTCTGCCTACTTGTGCTCTCTCTCTGTCAAATAAATAAATAAAATCTTTAAAAAAAGAAAAAAGAAAAAAGAAAAGCAATGAGCACTCTCTCTTGGAAGAAGCCAGGGTCCTCGCCTTAACCTTTGGTCTCCAAACACCCACCAACACAGACTTGTCTGTGACAGCATTGTTCATAGTCTGGAGCAAAGAGAGAAAACAAAGGAAGAATGTGGTCAGATTTTCGTAATGCTAAATTTAGCCAATTTTTCATTTTAAGACTGTATCTTTTCCTGCTTTGCCAGAGACGTATTGTGTTTTTGCCTGGAGAGTATCCTTTTTTTTCTCACTTTTCTTTTTTAAGATTTTGTTTATTTACTTGACAGAGAGCAAGAGAGAGAGAGCACAGAGGGAGAAGGAGAAGAGACTCCCAGCTGAGCAGAGAGCCCTGTGCAGGGCTTGATCCCAGGACCCCGAGATCATGACCCGAGCAGAAGGCAGATGCTTAACAGACTGAGCCACCCAGGTGCCCCTCACTTTTCTTTTTAATGAACGAATTATCCCTCATTCATTTTCTGTCTGTTGGATGGGTGCTGCACTCACTCCTATAATCCACGGTGGGTATAAGATCCATGTTATTAGCCAGCCGTGACAGACCCAGGAGTCTACATGGGACTAATGATGGGGTAAGTGGATCCTACTCTCATCTGCTGGGATGGAGCTGGAAATGATGAGCACCTGCAGCTGAATGAAGCCATCTTTCTACCCCAAGGATGTTACTTGCCCAAGATGTGTAGTTAGCACAAGGAAGGTAAAGAAGAAGGAGGTGGGAAGAGGAAAGAGAAAGAGAAAATTAGATCATATCATATGATATCATATCATATATTATTTGAGGTTCCAGCCATTCCTATAGCCTGACAATTGCCCAACTCTTCAGTATCATGGATCAATGAATTATCCTCTGGGTGAGCATCACCTCCTCATTCTCCTTTGGCTCATCCACCTTTGCTGAGCCCCTAAATGCTTTGCTCCTCAGGGTTCTACCAAAGGTCCTCCTCTGTCCCACTGTTCCCCTTCTTCAGTGAGGTTCTGTCCTCACCTCTTTCCTCAGCTACCATTCATGTGTTGAGGACTCCCCCTCTCATGTCCTTAGGCTTCATCTCTGTCCAAATATCATCACTGCCTATGACACATCTCCCCTGGAAGTCCCACCAACACAGAAAGTCCACCAGACAGCTGCACCCCTCACCTTCTCTCCACCCTCTCTTGCCCTAAAGGTTTTGTGCCATGGATAGCACTCTCGTCCACCAGGGACCCAGGTCAGGACATGGGTGCCCTTCTCCCTGAAATCTTCCCTTTTCTGCACCTATAATGTCTTGACTCTGCCACCACCTTTGCCCTTTACTCCCTCATCTCTACTCCCCTTACTCTTTTTCATACTATATTCTTCATCCACACCAGACATGCACTCCTCCCTGCACCCATGCTGCCAGGTCTGCTGGCAATGCCTTCTCATCCCCTCTTCCTGGAAGCCTTCCCAGGCGCCCCAGCATGGCTTAGGTGTTTCTGCATTATACTTCCAGCACACATCTCTTTTCACTGAAATTATTTACTTGGGTAATAACTACAGTTACTGAGCTTCCTATATATCAAGCAGTTTACCCCCATTCTCCTTCATGCTCCTGACATTTCCTCAAAGGGAGACATTAAGATGTCCATTCCACAGACGAGGAAAATAAGATGAGAGAGTTTGAATCAGTTGCTCAAAATTGGGAGGCAGGAAAGAAGCAGGAGGGGGATCTAATCCAGGCAGATATTGACCACACCACCTGCTGTTCAGCCTCATGACTTGAAAAACTGGGTCTTTGTGGAGTCTGTAACTGCCATCTTGGGTCCCCACCAGCCAGGAATGCCACACATCAGGTGTCAGTGAATGCCAGGACTGGTTTAATTAATGTTTTGTTTTATTTTCCTTCTGCAAAAGGAAGGGTTGGGTCACAGTCAACTTTCAAATTCTGTGACACGGTAGTTCTAACAAATCCTATCCAGTTAATAACCTGCAAAAATAAGTGACTCATCTGTTTCTGTCCTTGTATCAGTCATTTCCCATCTAAAAACAACTTGATCATGTGCAGTTTGCATTGTCCAAGGAGAGATGCAAAGTGAATCAAGCTCTTAGAAATCACTTTCCCTGCCTTCATGCCTTCCCACCCCAAAAGTCTCCATCAATGAAACAAATGGTACTCAAAGTTCCAAATCACCTGGCCCTCCTCCGGCAACACCCCATCCTGCTTTAAAAAAAAAAAAAAAAAGGCACAGAGAACAAAAACCCTAACATCTCTGACAAAAACTGCAGAAAAGTGATGTTTGCTTGCTAGATTGGCACTGTCTTCTTTTCTAACACTGGATTCTATGCAGATCTAATTAGCTGGGCTCAGACCAGGAGAGAGAATTTGAATTGCATGGTTTGCCCCTTCTCAGAATTGCACGGCAACAAACCCACCTGGAATGAGGGTGACAATTATGATATATTTCATGTTAATGAGCAGACCGGATCCAAGTGCAGAGCATGTTGGGATTTCAGCCGCAGGGGCTAATGGGAAGTGGAGAAACCCAAGGCGGACGGGATGGGGAATTCCAGATAGGTCAAACCCTAGTGCTTCTCCCAAGGACATAGACCTGTGGTATCCATATACATGGACCAAGGTTCCTTACTGTCTGGGACTCTAGTCCTGCCAACATCCAATCCGATGTTGTCCATGGTAATTAGTGGATAAAGACAGCAGGGGCCCAGGTGACAGGGGGCACTCAAAGTCTGGTTTGCGTGGGGAGATCAGAACTCCTGTTCATTTACAGCACAATTGCAGCAAATGGTGAGGAGAACCGGAAACACAGTCCTACACCCTAGGGAGAAGAGCCTGGCAAAATCCAGAGACAATAGTAGAACGCCAGTCAGAGGGATGAAAGCACAGGGTAACAATTCAGTCCCAGCAGACAAGCAAACATACAGGCAGGGAAATAAGGCCAAGGTGACAGAGCAAGGGCCAAGGAAGGCAGGGCAAGTGTAGCAAGCTCCAGTGCCCTTGGAGGCCAGGGAAGGATTCTCAGTGGGTCAGGCAGCCCCGTGGAAACTGATGACTCGGGAAGTGTGTGTCCCGAGGAAGGGACCAGCTCCAGCCCACTGTGACCAAGTGGGAATAGGACTCCCAACATTTGCAGGTCTCCCATTTTTTCAAGAGAAGCCAGAAATCCAGCGTCTGTATGAAAACCCCACACATTTGAAATATTGGCAACTGGTTTCACGTATTTTAAGACACGTTGTAGACCAAACAAAATTGTCTGCAGTCCAAACACGAAGCCAGAAGCTTCTGTTAGAGACTTTGGGGGTAAGGGCTCGTCAGAGGTCTCGGTGCTGCCCCCAGCACGGGGAGCATCGGCCCCGCAGTGACAGTACCAGTATCAGAAGGGACACCTGCTAATCACTAAGGATTCTGACAGCTAGCCTCTACTGGGGGTACGAGGGCCGCGAGCATCCTCAGATGAGTCTTCAGTGACTTCAGAAATGTAAGACGGGATGGTAAGGCTCTCGCTGAGTCGGAACCCACAGAGTTAAGGAAAGGGATATTGGGGAAACTGCTACAGTGTGTGCAACACCAGAGCAGGAGGACTTGCTCATGACTGCCGCTCAAAAATTAATAAATAACTGTTGTAGAGTCTGAAGGCCTCCACCCACATCCCCTTACCACTCACCCCACTCCCCACTGTTGAGCAGGTGCACGGGGTCCTGTTCCACATTCCTGTGCAGGCACATGGGTCACTGCTCACCACCTGCTTCCTAAAATCTCCTCCCAGATAAACTTCCGTGTGCCCACATCCTTGTCTCGGGGTTGCTCCTGAACCAACGTCAGGCAGTAGGTCTCAAGTGTGAGGACCCTCTTAGAGGCAGTGGGTTGATTCGATGGCTGGCGTCAATGAGTCTATGGATTGTAGGGGAAGTTCTTGAAACAAGGGACTGGGTATCTTGCATTTTTCTGGGGATCCCAAGCATAAAGCCTGGGTTTTAATGTTTTGGGGGGGGATCCTAAGAGTAAATTCTAGGTTTAATTCTCTCAACCCTGAAGAATCTTCTCGATGTAATGATCTGGTTAAATCTTCCCCTCTCTGAGGAATAGCTGAGCCAGTAGCATATAGCACATTATTTTTAGGTATTTGTGCCTCTGGTTTTTGTGTAAGCGAATCCTCGAGTACATCGGGGAAGATCTTGCTTGAAAGAACCTGAACTGATCT
Source organism: Halichoerus grypus (assembly GCF_964656455.1). Taxonomy (NCBI): domain Eukaryota; kingdom Metazoa; phylum Chordata; class Mammalia; order Carnivora; family Phocidae; genus Halichoerus; species Halichoerus grypus. The sequence goes on along the minus strand of NC_135717.1, from coordinate 18,798,935 downwards.
CTTCTGTAAAGGGCTAGAGACACTGGTTAGGCAAAGAAGTCCTCTTCAAGGTGTTGAACTTTACATAATCTGCGATAGGATAAGGTTCGTCGGCTAGGACTGGTCACTGTCACCCATCACTTCCCTGGACTCAGCTGACCTGCAGAGAGGAATGAAAAGCCCTCTGTGGAAGCCAGGTTCTGTCACAAGTCCATCTGTTCCCTCAAAGACTGCGTAGTCATGGGTTCCACAGAGTTTGAACAAACTTAGTTTTCTGATCTCCTTCAGAGGTCATGTAAGAGATTTCGGAGGTGGGCATCCTAGGAGCGGGCTGGGGGCAGCAGGCGACACAGAGAGAGGGTGGCCAGAGCAGAGAGGAAGAGCAGAACACCCGTGGGGACAGACAGAAGACCCCCAACTCAGAGCATCTGAGCTACTCAATGTGGGTGCGAAATCCCCGTGCACTGGCCCGGCACGAGGGGAGCAAACTCTATAGTCTGTGAGATTGCTGTGCACTCGCTCACGCACACTCCATACACTCACACCACACACATTCACCACACACACACACCAGACACACTCCACACCTCTCTCTCACACACACATTCACCACACACACACACCAGACACACTCCACACCTCTCTCTCTCACACACACATTCACCACACACACACACCAGACACACTCCACACCTCTCTCTCTCACACACATTCACCACACACACACACCAGACACACTCCACACCTCTCTCTCTCACACACACACATTCACCACATGCGCACATCAGACACACTCCACACCTCTCTCTCACACACACACATTCACCACACACACACACATCAGACACACTCCACACCTCTCTCTCACACACACACACACACATTCACCACACGCACACACATTCACCACACACACATCAGACACACTCCACACCTCTCTCTCACACACACACAATACAGACACACACTACACCTCTCTCACACACACACACATTCACCACACGCACACATTCACCACACACACACAATACAGACACACTCCACACCTCTCTCTCTCACACAACACATTCACCACACACACACATCAGACACACTCCACAACTCTCACACACACACATTCACCACACACACATTCACCACATGCACACACCAGACACACTCCACACCTCTCTCTCTCACACACACACATTTACCACATGCACACATCAGACACACACCATACCCCTCTCTCTCTCTCATACACACACACAATACAGACACACACTAAACCTCCTCTGTCAAACAAACATACACCAGACACACACCACACCTCTCTCTCACACACACACACACACACACACACAACACACCCACATTCACCACACATACACACACATCACACACACTCCACACCTCTCTCTCACACAGACGCACATTCACCACACACACACACACACATCAGACACACTGGGCACCTCTTTCTCTCTCACACACACTTACTTTACCAGACACACTCACACACACACACATCAGACACACTCCACACACATTTCTCTCACACACACACATTCACATCACACACATCACAGACACACTCCACACACCTCTCTTTCCCACATGCACGCACATGCACACACACACACGCACAGAGTTGCCCCAGTCACCCGCACAGGCCCCTGCCACACACTAAGAGGAAGACAGAATGAGAAAAGTGTTTTCCAGTCTCAGACACAAGCTGTGACAACAGTAACAAGGGCACAAGGAAGCAGGTTCCAGGAAAGTGGGTAGGAAACCAAGGGCATATTTCTACCACCCTCATGTTGGAGGCCTGTAACCAGAATCCAAATCTTAAGATCCTGTCAGGCCCAGGACATGCCAAGCAGCAATAGTAGGAGGGCCCTGCCTCTGTTTACACCACCTTTGTCCCAGCCCCATCCCACAGATGGGACAGAAAGTGACACTATCTACTGCCCCTTTGTTACCATGTATACTGGCATCTCACAACCCTCCCCCCCACCACCATACAGTCCTGCCATCTTCCCAATGCCCAATTCCTACAGGACACAGACACATTTTCATGCTCCCCACTTCATCACCGGATAGCTGAAAAGCTCCGAAATGAAATCCTTCACAAGGATTGAAAACACATGGTACAGACAGCCACCTGACAGAAGGAATTCTTGAGGCAGGGCCAGGAAACGTATTGATCATAACCTTTCTGGAAGCAGAATGAGAAGGAGAACTTTCTGTTTCCAATTACACAAAATGACGCAAGTGGAATGCTGGTGAGCATTGTCCATCTGCTTCTCTGTTCAGCCCCCCACCTCTGAGGATGCACCAAACCTTCAAAAAGAGACCACATGTTCTCATCTGCCTTCTCTGCTGCTACCTGAGTAAGAAAGTTCATTTCCAGCAGTGAGAGCTAAGCCATGGGTAACTTCCTCTTCTTTCCTCTTTCTAAGAAAGAACATTTCTCTCTCCAGGATGGAGGATAATGCTGAGTGTATCTCTCCATACTGCCTCCTCATTCTTCTCCCTCTCTCTCTTCTGCACACCGCAGTGCAAAGCCAAGGTCGGGGCCATTATGAGGCCGTTATATAGAAGCCTGGCCCAGAAGCCGCAGAGGCTGAGCTGATTCTCATGAGCCTGCAGATATTATGCAGGGAGACAGAAGAGGGCCAGAGGAAGTGCTGTAGTCTTTGAGCATGGACAGTGCAGGGGAACATAAGAAGGGAACATCAGGCAGGTAGATGAGAATGGGACCATTTGAGGTAAAGAGTTGCTTGTCACTGGAACTGTGTGAGCAGAGTCAGGACAACTCTGGATGTCAAGGTATCGTGATTATATCTGCTTTGGATGCATCACCATTCCCACTCAGAGGTTCTCAAATAGGACCGTGCACCAGAATCTTCTAGAAAGATGTGATATTTACACCTGCACATCCGGCTGCACATCAGAATATCTGGGAGTGGGACCTGAGATTTTGTGATATTTTTCTGCTTCTCAAGTAATTCCACTGTAGCTGGTCCCTTGGGTGATTCCTAAAGTTTTCTTCCTACCCGGATATCCTATGCGTTGAGTCACTGTGTGATCTTGTATTTAGTGGAATCATGTGAGATTGCTTTTTGTAGGCAACATTATGGGATTCAACAAGATTCTAGCCTTGAACATGGAGATTTCCTCCTTTGCAAAATGAAGGATGTTGGACTGGGTATCAAACACTATTTTAGGTACGGAACTCTTTCTTCAAACAAAATCAGAGGTCTGCCATTTCCAGCACAATTTAAGAGGTGATAACTTGAAAACCTTCATAGAATAAAACACTTAGAAATGAGGGATAAATATGATGAACATCCTTTGACATGCATGCCAAGCTCACAAAAAAGTAAAAGGAGTCCCGGGGTGGCGGATGGGAACAGTACAAGTCAGGAGAGAGAGAAGAGCTGGACTGATACCGCGTTTGTTCCTGGGATGTATGGCTTGTGATAATCAGGGAAGATGGGTTGATGCATGTGTGGAGACTAGAGATGAGGCTTTGGGCACAGGAAGGAAGGGGACTAGACCACAAATGCACGCCTAAAATAGGAGAAGTCAGGGGGCTACATCCCAGAGAAGACATGAACCAGAACGAAACTACCCACCAGCACAGGGAGATGACAAGGACACTTCCATGTGTTCCCCTCACAGAGGTTTGGGTCTGAGTTTACCCTGGACTCCCATGCTGATCAATTAACATTAAAACCAGCCCCAGGTTGCTGTTATCCCTGGACAACCTGAAAGAAGTAAAAATAATACTGCTCCGGGAAGACACATCACCACATTAGACCATATAGGACTCCCACAGATAAAGCTCTGTTGAAGATAAGTTCCCAATCCAACAGTCATGGTATGAAAAGAAAACAATGCACCACGAGCACAAGTCAGCAGACACTAGGACCATCAAGATTATATACCCAGTAATGGAAACTGGTACAGCCACCATGGAAAAGAGTATGGAGGTTCCTCAAAACAATAAAAATAAAAATAGAGCTACCATAGGACTCAGCGATTCCACTTCTGGGTATATATCCAATGGAAATAAAATCACTATCTCAAAAAGACATCTGCACCTCATATTCATTGCAGTATTATTTACAATAGCCAAGACATGGAAACAACCCAAGTGTCCAATGATGAATGAATAAAGGAAATGTGACACACACACACACACACACACACACACACAGGAGTATTATTCATCCACAAAAAAGAGGAAATCCAGCCATTTGCGACAACATGGATGGACATTTAGGGCATTATGCTAAGTAAAATAAGACGGAGAAAGACCAATACTATATGATCTCATTTATATGTGTAATCTAGAAAATCCAAACTCATAGATACAGACAACATATTGGTGACTGCCAGAGGCAGGGGGTGGGAGAAATGGATGAAGGTGTTCAAGATGTACAAACTTCCAGTTATAAGATACATAAGTTATGGGAAAGTCATGTACAGCATGGTGACTATAGTTTGTAATACCATATCATATATTTGAAGGTTCCTAAGAGAATAAATCTTAAAAGTTTTCACCACAAGAAAAAAAACTGTAACTATGTGAGGTGATGGATGTTAATGATACTTATTGTAGTGATTATTTTACAATATAGACATATATCAAAACATTCTGTTGTACACCTTGGACTAATACAATATTATGTGTCAATTATATCTCAATAAAAATGAAAAAAATTAAGAATAAAAGTTTAAAAAAAAGATTATGTGCCCAAGAACTTTAGTTATTATTATTATTATTATTATTATTATTATTATTAGAGAGAAAGAGGGGCAGAGGGAGAGGGAGAGAGAGAATCCCAAGCAGGCTCCATGCCCAGTGCAGAGCCTGATGTGGGGCTCGATCTCACGACCCTGAGATCATGACCTGAGCTGAAATCAAGAGTTGGGTGCTTAACTGACTGAGCCACTTAGGCACCCCTCACCCCAAGAACTTCAGATAATACATCTTTGCAACAAAAATTATCAGAGATCTGACACAGCATCCCAGTGTATGTACATCAGATAAAGGTAGAGCTACTTGGGCCCCAAGGCACCTGAGTGCTCCCCAGGGGCAGGTGGCACATCACTGGATGGAAAGGGGCGTAAGGACTGCCATCTCCCACTAGCACCATAGGCTACAAACATTTCCTCCCTCTGGCTCTCTCTCCTTCCCCTCTTTTCTTTCCCCCTGCCTCACAAAGAGGCACTAATTATTGCTAGTCATCATGAGACCTGTTTCAACTCCTTCCTCTGCCATTTAGTCTCTATAACTTGGGAGAAAGTCTCTTAAACTTTTTCAGTTTCCTCATCTGTAAAATGGGTACATATTACCCTGGGTTGCGGATCACAGAAGGTAATGTATTGGCGTCCTGCGGAATCTGACGGCTCCAAAATAGAACAAAGGGGAATCACAAGCAGAATGACTCTACTTTTTATGGGTTTGTATAAGACTTGGTTTGAGAAAGAGCCATTTGCTAAGAATATATGAACACAAGTAAAATTATGTTTGTGCAAGTGGGAAACAATACATTTCAGCTGAGTCTGAAAGACAGTGATTTTTTTTTTAAGGTTGAAAAAATTAATGATAATGGTGGGAGCCATTTGCCCCTCCAGCCCACCCACCCATTCTGACCCATTCTCTACACTTTGCCCTGCCCTGTGTTCCAAGAGGCTGTCCTCTGAGGGCTGCCTCACCCCACTCCTTTGCCCTCTGCCTTCTAGTTGGGTTGGGTCAATAGAGGCCTCTGGAGGGCAGGAAGAGAGAAGTAAGGGTTGATGTGTTTCTTCTCCTCTTCCTCCTTGGCCCAACCCACCACAACTATACTATATGACTCCTCCTTGACTCTAGATCTTTCTAGGCTCCAGTTGGTGCCTTCTTCCATCTGGGCCTTCGACACTGAGAGGTTAAGGGCTTCTCACTATAGCAAGATGCTGATTGCCTTAACATCCCAGCCCTGCCTGCACTGGTTTTTAAATTCCTTCCTTCCCATCTCTGCATGCCCCTTGAATGTTATGTGTCCTGCTCACCCCTGACCGATCTGACCCTTTAAATGATGCTTGGTCCTTCTCCTCCAGAGAAAAGAAATCCAATCTTTAGAAGTGCATTTATTCAGCTTATGGTACCTGCCTGATAAAGTTGCTTAACCTCACTGAGTCCTAGTTTTTGCCTCTGCGAAATGGCCATAAGTAAATATCTCATCTCTTTTGCTCACAAAGGGAAAATCTGAATATCCCCGAAAACAACCCCAATTAAAAAGAAATGTTTCCTGCTGGAAAGGAATTACAGCCGCCAAAACACGATCACCAGCCCAGTCCCAGGTCTTCGTGGCTGACTGTCCTGCCAAGTTCAGAGGCCAGAGAGAGGAGAGGAAGAATTTGTAGCTTTTTAAAAGGAGAATATTTGAAAGACCGAAGCTTCTTAATTCTTCACTGTGGAGAGAAAATTGGGCCCTAAATTATTTATTGTATTTTAAATTTACTGACAGAAGCAGTTTTGAAAACTTTGCTGTCCTTTTTGAAAATAATTAACCTACTTAAGTGTTTTAAATCTTTTAAAATATTTCTGATTAAATGGTAAAATGAGGGGAAAATAATGTTGATTGGAACAGGCTGTTCAGAGGAGAGAGGAGGAGAATCCAACGCCTCCCTTTTGTCCAGGATCCTTGGGTGGAGGCCCAGGTGGAGGGGGATAAAGGCTCATCCTGACCTTGACCTTTTACTGGGTCAATCTTATTCAGAACTGGTGAACGGTGGGGGAGAGAGAGCTCCATTTTTTATGAGTTCGCTGAAAAGAAGGACTCCTTAAGACCTGGATTCCAGGCAAAGCAATCCCATTGCTTGCAAATAGAGAACCCGATAGAAACCAGTATGAGCAAAAAAGATGACTGGTTCATTTACCCAGAATGCCCATGGGCAGGACTGGCTTTAAGAAGCCAGTCAGGGCACTTTATTCCCCTGGCCACAGTGACTGCAGTTCCCTGACCGGACCCTGGAGAGTGAGGCGTAATCACCTTTTCCTCCGAATGTGGCTGAGGTCATATGCTCTCCCCTACGGGGCTTCTGGTTGGGAAAACGGGGGGCACATTCGCCCCGGGACACGGTTCTCCGCCTCTCATCTCTCCACCCTTCTTCCGCTGGGAACAGTCACGGGCATCAACTTTGTAGATCTTTGTCTGGTGACTCTGTATAGACCCTGCCGTGTGTGGACTCTGGGGAAGTGGAGTGTGTCCTGAGCATCATGAGGAGTGTCTGAACATCAAACAGGGATGAGTCTCACTACACCGCCATACTCAGGCACAAGAAATATCATCTTATTTCCCTTTGTCCCAATGATCAAATTAAATCTGACTCTGACCGCTCGCCTGGAAGGGAGCTCAATCTCAGTTAAGGGGGGTGGGGGGTAGAGGGCTTTTTGCCCAGCTCCCTGAAGGATGGAACAAAAGTCCCATGCTTGTCACCTGCCATCAGGACCAGCTACCTAATTTGTGCCGAATGAAAATGTGGGGTCTCCCATTCAAAGATTATTAAGAATTTTAAGATGGTGCCAACAAGAAGCTTTAGAACAAATGCTGGGTTAATAAATTGTCTCATTCGTTTAAAAAAAAAAAGAATTTTAAGACGGTGACAGAAATGCATTAAACTGAGTGCAAGGTCTTTTAGTGAGGAGCTCTGCGTGAATGCACAGGTGGCAGGCCCACAAGGCTGGTCTTGCCTAAATATATATTACTTTTGCAATTCCTTATGGTCCCTTGAAGCTGTCTGTCCATGAGCTGGCATCTGAGCCCAGTAACCTTGATGAACCATGTGGCCGTTCTGCTCCTAAGTCAGCCACTTCCAAGGGAACTGCAAAAAATGAGCACTCAGGGTTCTGACACAACAGAGCCGCCAAACGTGTCCTCGCCCCAAATTTTTGGCAAATGCTCTCCCAACTGAGGTCCCTTCTGTCTCCACACACCAAGCATCCCTGCAGCTCCCAACTCTTCCCTCGGGCAAAAGAAGCCCCAGGTCACTAAGACTCAATTAAGACTCTGCTTGCACATCAATTTTGAGGAGAAGGGAGGCAGATAGTTCTCATTTTTTCTTTATCAGCAGCAAAAACATAAAGCACATAGTACTAACTTAATACGTTATCCTGCAGGGGAGTGACACAGTCAGATTTATGTCCTATAAAGATCTCTCTGGCCATAGTGTAGAAAATAGATTATGTGTGTGGGGGGGGGAGGGGGGTCAGGAGGGAATGTAGAAATACCAAATAAGAAGCTATTTAAGAGTCCAAGAGAGAAATAACAATGGCCTGAAGTGTCAGTGCAGATAAAGGCAAGTGGACACATCCAAAAGATATTCGGAAGATCGTGGCAGATACTAATAGTTTCCTGCTTCAGCACCCACTTTCTCTATTACTAATAAAATCCCAAACATGTTCTGGTTGGCAAGGTGTGTGTTTAAAAATATTCACTTCCCAATCTTCCTTGCAGATAAGGGTTACCACGTAATTCAGTGTTGGCCAAAAAGAAAAAAAAAAAAAAAAAATATATATATATATATATATATATCAGAAGACAATGGGTGAAGTTTCTGGGCTTTTGAAAAGGAAACAGATTTGACTGGCTTCAATTTTTGTATTTTCCCTTCATGCTTTACCCTTCGTTCTGCCTGGAATCTGGGTGCTATGTCAGGAGGTGTGGCAGCCATCTTGGGACCAAGAGGTAATAAGCACAGTGCCAAATTCCATAGGCTAGGGATGGTAGAAAGACAAGGTAGAGAGAGCCTGAGATATGGATGGTATCACAGAGCTGCTGAATAAGCCACAGGATGACTTCCTCCAGATTTCTTGTTACTTGAGAAAAGTAAACCTCTTTTTTGTTTAGCCAGTGTGATTAAGCTTTCTATTACATGCTTTAAAATGCAATCTCTAATTAATCCAGATATAGACCCAATAAGACTTAGGATAAATTGTGGCAGGGGAATTCAGAAGTAGGCAGCAGTGCCTCTGGAGGACCCCAGCCAAACCCACTGCACAAACTTCAAACCTACCATAAAGCAATGTTAAGCCAAATGTGAAGCTCAAAGAAGCTGTAACATTTAACAGGGAGAAATATATTTAGGTCATAAACCTATTTCCTCCAAAATATTAAATCAACAGCAAGAGGACCCTCCACCTCTCTGGGCCAGTGTGTTTACGAGCAGAGAGGGGATTCTGATCCAAAGCTCTGGCAAAGAGAGTGGATTTACTCGAGAGCCCCCGCTGCATTTCCCAGGTGCAGAGCACAGGGTTTGGAGTCATAAATATCTGGGTTCTAATCCCAGCTCCATCATGCTAGTTGTGTGACCCTGAAAGTGAAGTGACCCTTTGAAATGACTTCACTACTCTAGAGTCCATTTCCTTATCTATAAAATGGAGCTTGTAATAGTGAGATTTCACAGCATTGTCTTGAGAATTAAAACAATTAATGCATAAAAAGTAACTAGCTGCATCTGGCACATATAAGTTCTCATAAAAATTAAGATCCCTTCCTCCATTCCTTCTTTCCATTAGCTTCTCCCCACGCCTCCCTAGATCTCTCCCCCTCCTCACCTACCACTAAAGACTTAACTACCACAGTAGAGGTCAAACCCTTCTAGGAACAAGCATGTCTTTATCCCATTTTACAGACAAAGAAACAAGACTCAGATAAGTACAGGGCAGACAAGGACCCAGGTCTTCTGCCCTCTAGCCTCATGCTCTGTCAGCCTCATGATGCTGCTTTTACTTACAGTCTCCCCAATGACAGTTCAGAAAGCTGGGCTCCGAGAACAGACGCTGGGACAGAGCACGAGCAATGCTCCCTCAAAAATGAAACCATTCGCCGGGCTCCATTCCTGCGGGATGCTGTAAACCTTTGGCTCAATGTCTATTTTTTAAGGATGATTACACACCATGACTATTAGAGACTATTGGTTATCCTCAATATCCATTTTTCTTTCCTCCTATGCACCAGCGTACCAAAATTCCCAGACTCCCTTGCAGTTGGTGCGGCCATATAAAAACTTAGAGCCCATCCATTGCAATGAGAGCAGACATGATGTGAACCACTTCCAAGTCTGGTCCATAAAGCCTCCCATGCTTGCTTCTCTATTTCCTTTTTTTCCCCTTCCGCTGCATGCTTAGGCATGTTTAACACCCTGAGGGAAGGAGGAGCTATAAGATGGAAATAGTCCAAGTCTCTGAATGGTTCTGTGCAGAGAAGCTTGCCTTCTTGTCTGAACACTCAGACAGGACTGTGACATAAGTGAAAAGCACACATCTGATGTGTTCATCCATTACATGTTTGGGTCTATCTGTTACTGCAGTACAAGCTTAGTGTACCCAAACTAACACTTATCCCAAACACCGAAATAAGCTGCAAACGTGAACATGACAAGGGAAATTTTAATTCAGAGACTTTTTTTTTTACTTTTATGATTTTGATTTTTTTTTTTTTGGTATGTTAAAAAGTTTGGTAATACTTGCATAAATTAAAACTATCAGAATTACAAGTCCATCTGCAGTGAAAACTGAGTTTCCTTTTTTATCTAAGCCCAGTTCCCCTTCCGGAAACAACCACAGTACCTAGGTTCTTGGATACTCTTTTAGAAATATTCTATATCTATCTATCTATCATCTATCTATCTATCTATCTATCTATCTATCTATCTATCTATCTATATCATCTATCTAGATCCAAATATACAATATATAATATAGATTCCCCATCTTCTTAGTGTCTACTAAATATATTAGATTGTATATATTTTTATCTTCACCATGATTGTGACCATGGATTTTGGAAATCATCTTACTTCAGCACAAAAAGAACTCTTAAACGAATGCACCATAGTCCACTATATGGACAAACAGTTTATTATTTTAACAACTTTCCTATTAAGAGATATTTATGTTGTGACATTTAGCCAGTTTGCCAATACTTTGACATTACAAACAGGGCTGAAGTGAATATCTTGGCACATATACATTTGCCTAAAAGTCCTTTCAAGAAATTTCTGAGTCAGATTTTCTGAGTATCATTTTTTTTTTTTTTGGTATTGTGTAGTATTTTTATCAGGGTATAATTGGCATATAATGAACTTTATATATTTAGGGTGTATAGGTCGATAAGTTTGACATATGCACACACCTGTGAAACAAGATGAGATGCATAGACCCTAGACTTCCAAAAGTTTCCCTATGCCCCTTCTCGATCCCTCCAACATCCATTCCCAAAGGACCACTGGTTTGCTTTCTGTCACTATAGACTAATATGATTATGGAAATGGAGTCATGCAGTAGGTACTCTTGTTTACCTGCCTTTCTTCGCTTAATGCAATTGTTTTTATATTTATCTGCATGGTTGCATGTATCAACAGCTCATTCCTTTTAATTGCCACATAGTATTCCATTATATGGATATACCACCATTTGTTTAAACATTCCCACGATGGGGGACATTTGGCTTGTTTTCAGTGTATGACTAGAACAAATAAAGATGCAATGAATGCTCGCAGAAAAACCTTTATTTGGGCATATGCTTGTTAGGAAAAAATACAAATGTAAAGGCTGGGCAGTAAGGTACGTCTACCTTTAGAAGAAACTGCCAATCTGTTTTCCAAAGTTACACCATTTGAATCCCCACCAAGAGTGTGAGCCTTCCAGTTGCTCTATATCTTTGCCAATAACGAGCATGATAAGTAATGTGTGCTCATTACTATTGGATTATTTCTTTTCTTCTCTTGGAGTTTTGTTTTGTTTTTTGTTTTGTTTTTTTTTTTGCTTATATGTTTATTCCACATCAAGTCCCTTTCCATTGCGTGATTTGCAACTGTTTCCACCCCACTTGTGGCTTATGTTCTTATTGTCATAGCAATGTCTTTCAAAGAGTAGATGTTCAAATTTATGAAGTCTCGCCAGTGATAGTTCTCTTTTAGGGATAGAGCTTTTGGTGTCATATCTAAGAAATATTGCCTAACCCAAGATCACAAATTTCCTCAGACATCTTCCTTAAGAAGTTTCATAGTGTCAGGCTTTCCATTTAAGAGTGTGACCGATTTGAGGGCACCTGGTGGCTCCGTCGGTTAAGCGTCTGACTCTTGCTTTTGGCTCAGGTCATGACCCCAGGGTCATGAGATTGAACTTGTGTCAGGCTCCATGCTCAGCGTGAAGTCTGCATAAGATTCTCTCTCTCCCTCTCTCTCTCTCTCTCTCAAAAAAAATTAAAAATTAAAAGAAGGAGTGTGACCCATTTTGAGTTAATTTTCATATAAGGCATATGTTATGTACTGACATTCACTTTCGACTATGAATACCCAATTATTCCACCACCATTTGTTGAGTAGATAAAAATCCTTTCCCTAAAACTGCTGTTCAAAATTCAAAACTAACCACATATGTGTTCAGGTATTTCCAGAGTTTCTATTCTCTTTCATTGACCTAATTCATCAATCTTCATGTCAATGTCACACTGTCTTGATTACTGCAGCTTTAAAATAAGCCTTAGAATCAAATAATGTTAAGTTCTCTAACTTTGTTCTTCTTTCTCAAAGTTATTTTGGCTGCTATAGGTCATTTGCCTTTCCATATAAATTTTAGGATCTGCCTGAATATTTCTCTCACAAAAAAAACAAAACAAAAAAAACACCCCAACTTGCTGGGATTTGACTAATCTGTAAGTCAATTTGGGGAGAATTGACATTTTGGAAATACCGAGTGTTTGGATCCTCAAACAGTGTACCTCTTCATTTATTTAGATCTTTAATTTCTTTCCTTAATGTTTTATACTTTGCAGCATACAGATCCCTTGAATCTTTTGTCAGATTTATCCCATATTTTTAGGCTATTATACGTGGTATTTTCCAATTGTTTTATTGGGAGTACACAGAAATACAACTGGGTTTTGTGCATTCACTTTGTACCTTGCCGTGTATGCGTTCTCATGGCTTTCTTTTAGATTCCATAGGATTTCCAACATATACTTTCACGTCATCAGCAAGATGGTTTTACATCTTCCCATTTAACCTCGATGTCTCTCATTTCCTTGCCTTGCCTATTGTGCTGAATAGAACTCCCCAACACAATGCTGAATAGAAATGGTGGGAGTGGATATCCTTACATTTTTCCTTATCTTAAGGGGAAAGCATTCAGTTTGTCCACTAGTAGGTATGATGTTAGTTATGTTTTGCATTGATGCTTTTTATCAGAATGAGAAATTTCCTTCCTATTCCTCAGAGATTTTTTAAAGGAATGGCTGTTGGATTTTATCAAATGCTTTTACTACATCTATTTAGATGATTTTTTTGTATAAACTATTAATATGCTAAATTGAATTGAGAGAATTTTGAATGTTAAACTAATCTTGCATTTCTGGGATAAACCCCATTAGGTCACCATGTATTAGTTTTGTATATATTTTTAAATTCTGTTTGTTCTCTTTTTGTTAACAGTTTTGCATGAAAGCTCATGAGAGACATTGTTCTGTCCTTTTTTTTTTTTTTTTTAATCCTGTGATGGCTTTTTGTGTCTGATTTTTGTATCAGGGACATTCTGACCTTACAGAATGAGTTGGAATGTGTTTCCTCCTCCTCTGTTTTCTGGAAGATCTTGAATGTTTGAAAGAATTCACCAAATAAGCCATCTCGGTCTGAAATTTTCTTTGTTTTAAATGCAAATTCAATTTCTTTGAGAGATATAAGATTATTCTGATTATGTTTTTTTCTTAAGTGAGAGCTTGGCTAGTTTGTGTCTTGAAAGGAACTTTTCCATTTTATCTGAGCTGGCAAATGTATCGACACAGCATTGTTCATCCATCCTTTTACTGTCCTCTCAGTAATTGTGAAGTCTACAGTGATTCCATCCCATATTCTCCACCATTCTTGATATTGGTGATATGTACCTTCTCTCACTCTGTCCAGGACTTCATAGTTTCCATCAGATTTAGAAAATCTCTGCTCATTATTTTTTTGCAAATACTTTTTTATCCCCCTTTTGTCCTTTGGGCACCCACTCCAATTAAATGTGTATTAGGTTACTGTTCTCCAACTTTTTTTTTTTTTTTCTAGCCCCTTTTCTCTATGTCTTTCATTTTGGAGAGTTTTTATTGCTATGTCTTCAAGTTCATTTATCTTTTCTTCTACAAAGTCTAATCTGCTCTTGATTCCACTTAGTGGGTGTACACATCTCTACCACAGTCACTGTGGATTTTATCTCCAGAAGTTCAATCTGGATCTTTTTTAGGGTTGCCAGATTTAGCAAATAAAAATACAAGATGCAAAGTTATATTTGAATTTCAGATAAATAGTGAATGAGTTTTAGCATGTGTATGTTATATGCAATATTTGGGGCATACTTACACACCTAAAAAAAATTCATTGTTTATCTGAAATTCAGATTTAACTGAGCATCTTGAATTTTATCTGGTAACCCCTCTTTCTATACCTTACATATCTCTACTTAATATACATAATCTTTCTTCTCGATCCTTTTGAATATGTGGAATACATTTATAATTATCGTTTTAATGTCTTTTTCTGCTAATTCTACCACCTGTTTCATTTCTCAGTAGGTTTTAATTGATTGATATTCCTCCTCATTATGGGTCATGTTCTCCTACTTCTTTGCATGCTTTGTAGTCTTGTTGTTGAATCCTAGATCATTATCGATTTTGTTGTTGGGTGCTGGATATTTTTGTACTCCTATAAATATTCTTGAGCTTTGTTCAGGGATGCTATAAAGTTACTTGGGGACAATTTGATCCTTTTTGGGCTTTGCTTTTAAACTGTTAGGTAGGACTGCTGAGTATTCTTTTTACCCAGTGATTTGTGGTTTTTATGAAGTTTGGCTGGTGGGAACAGAAATTATGACCAGCCCTGTGGGAACTCTAGTGATGACTCCTCTAATCTTCTCAAGTGGTTCTTTCCTCAATCTTAGATGATTTCCTGATACACACATGCTGATCATTAGGCAACTGAAGACTTGAGGGGGACAATCCTCTACCCCCATCTCTCCCTCTCTTTTTCTCTCTCTCCCTCTCTCTTTCTTTCTCTCCCTGATGCTGTCTTATCCAGTATTCTGCCCTGTGAACTCCAGCTGCTTTGCTTTGATCTTCTCAGACTCCTAAATCTATCTCTTCAACTCAGAGAGTCCACTGGGCTCTGCCCAGGCTTCCCCTCCTTGTGCTGTAACCTGGAATCTCCCTCCAGGCAGTAACCTCTGTCCTCCTGCTCAGCCCTGTTTCCCCTATTTAGCCCATTTGGCTTCCAGGGATCTTTGCCTAAGGGAGTCTTGGATTCATCCAAAAAGCATTGGGAAAGGTCTGCCATCCCATGGATAGGACAGGAAGCATCTGGAGTATAAGGGGGTGGCATCTGGGAAGTAGCAGAATGGCAGTCTTTCTCAGAGCTTCACTAGAGAACTAAGAAATTGAGGGTCTAGAGAAGAGGTAGAAAGAATAAAATACCAGCATACCCCAGTAGGGTGAGAGTCAAAAAACATGAGATATGCTCATCTCTTATAGGAAAGAGAATAGGAGAGTGCCTGCCAGGAGGCAGAGAGGGGTGGGCAGGGGTGGAAATGCAGGGGTGGAGGCTGGAGTCCAGGAGGCTACGACACACCATATGAAATGAAATGCGAGTGTCAAGGCTCTGACAGGTGATCAATGCACCTGCCAAGATGGGAGCAGCAGTGTCTTCTTGCCAAAGGCCACAGGGATGGATGGCTGGAGGATACAGGAATGGGGGAGGAAGGAGTGTCAGATGATGCCTAGAAAGCTGAGACTTCTTGCCCGATGTTTCCATCCAGTGAGAACGCTATGGGTTTTGCCTGCCCAACATCCATCCCTCCACATCTCCTGGTAATGCCATCTTGATTTGGGGGCCCCTCCCCCACTCCCATTGATGTAGTTCTGGAGACCCACTGCCAGTCCCTAAATGTGTGCATGCAACTCAACACAGCTCCATTAGAGCCAAACCAGGGACTTTTGCTGGACCTATCAGAAAACATGCATTCTGTTTCTCCAGAGGCTGCTGAGGTGGCAGATACAAGGCAGTCATTGCAGACATACAGCTTGGCCCTCTGTGGTAGGAACCTCCCTGATACTGACATCAGAACAGAGGAAAGCAGAGTCAAAGGAGAGAAGCAGCTTCTTGGGGATGTTTCCGAGCACCTGGATCCAACCATACCTGAATCTAGAATCCCTTAACTGTTTTATTTTAATGAGACAATGAGTTCCCCCTTTCAGATTAAATATGTTTAATTCTTACAAGTAGAGAGTGGTGTAGACGTAGTCTGGACATGTACCCCCCAGACTCAGTCCTTGAGCAGGGAACTGGGATTTTTCAGCCACATGCTCCCCCACCCTCCTTTCACGTCTATCCAGGATTAACTCACTCACCCTTGAAGGTGGCCAGTCATGCCAAGGAGTCTTACCTGATCAGGCGGGCTCCAACTCAAGGACTGAGCAAAACACATGTCACTAGGCCTCCATCAGCTCCTCATTCAGGACCCCTGGGGGGCTTTTCCTATTGCTCTGGGTCTCTGGATATATTTGCAGATCTATTTCCCCAAATTTTGCATATAGAAATTTTTAATATAGTCTGTATTTGAAAAACCAATATTTTTTTTGCACAACAATCCAGATGTCTGATTTTGCTTAAAAGAATAGGAAAATATGGCTCCTGGTGTCTTCCTAGAGGTAAAGAGAAGCTGCTCCTTTTATAGAGGCTGGGTGCTCTCCAGTTTGCCACATTTCGCACCACTCCCTGTTGTCTTATGCCCAGCCCACTTCCCTCGCTTTTCTCGCCCTCCTGGCACCTGCATGAATTGCAGCCCATGAGACCTTTATAGTGAGAGATCTGAGCCCAGGCCTCAGAGGGCTGCAGGCAGTTGATGTAGAAGCAAGAAGACAGGAGGAGGATGACTCTCTAACCAGAATGCTCTATGCCATCAAGGTGCCCAGCAGAGGCAATCTTTATCTTAAAAGATAAAGTCTGGTGGGAGAGAGAGATGTGTACAACCAGCATCTCATCCTTTCCCACTTAGGTACCCAGAATGACAGCAGAACTATCTCATGACCCCCAAGACAAGAGCTCTGGGAGAAGTTTGGAATCTACTACAAACATAAGCATGATAATTTCTTGCAAGCCTCCTATTTTCACTTAAAATTAGTCTAAGTTTTGCATCCTACTTCTTAATATTAAAAAGCTTCATAAAATTGAAACCCCAGTGAAGCAAACCCTGTTCATCTTGAAACTTCCTGTGTTCTCCTGACACGTGGAGGTGAGCCCTGGCATAGATGTGCCCCACTTTGGGAAATGCACATAAAGTAGACAATGATAAGGAGAATAGTAGGCAGTGTGAAGATTGTGTGTGCCAGACACAGTCCTGCCCCAGGACCCCTGCACTGGCTGTTCCCTCTGCCTGGAAGAGTCTCACCCCAGATACTTCCACTGCTCACTCTCACTTCCTACCAGTTCTCACACAGTGTCCTCTCAGTGGAGCTCACCAGGACCACCCCACTTCCATGGCAACTGTCTCTCTTCTCTCTATGTCTCTTTACCCAACTGTTTCCTCCATGACACTCATCACTTTCGAACATGTTATAAAATGTTCTTATGTTTACTGTCTATTGTTTTTTCCCTCCACTGAGATATAAGTTCCACAAGAGTAGGCATTTTTGTCTGACTTGGTCACTGTTGGATCCCTGGCTCCAAAAATAGAAGCTGGCATATAGTAGGTGCTCAATAAATATCTGGTAAAGGAATGAATGAAAGGATGAACAAGTGATGGTGTGTCCTCTCCTGGGGGCCACTCCAGCAGATTTGATAGCAGTGTTGTGCATTGGTTTTGTTGAAAAAAAAAAAAAACTAAAATATAAAGAACGTAAGTGCTTTTGAAGCCAAAGGACTGAAGGAACGACGGAGAACAAGGCAAAGCCCACTTTGTTCTCCATTGTCTGAATATTGTGGAGACTAAGCGCCATCTACCTGCAGTCCCAACCCTTCTCCCAATGGTACCGCCCTGGTCCAGGCCTCCTGGCCTCATTCCTGGACCCCTGCATGGCCCCCTGCCATGCTTCCATCAGCTATTCTTGCCCCATTTCCTCCAATTCTTTCCCCATCCTGGGCTGGTGCCAGAATATGCACCAAATCCCCTTGGGGTTTGTAGCCCGTAGACACAGGACTTGGTGGCCAAACACGGGTGTTGTAGGAACTAGCAGAAGTCCACTCTCCTTCTGGGCAGACAGGATGCCCCCGGGCAGGTTGCCCTGCTGCAGGACACGGCCCACACTACTGTTGCTTGGAGGCCCTGCGCATATTACATAGCAGGTCAGAATTTTTCTCTAGCAACTCAGGTGTGCAATAAATGTCACAGTACTTTATTTGTCTAAAATCAAATTAAATCTGACTTTAATCCCCTGATCCCCCCAGGCTGGAGGAAAATTCAATCTCGGTGTTATTGAAGCTCTCCTCCCATGGTGTGAGCAGATTCCTAGAGGGCCTTATGAGAAAAAGGAGTAAGTCCTTTAGAAGGCTTCTGTGGGCCTAGGTCTGTGTCAGGCCAAGCTGGGCCGAGGAGGCACAGGAAGTGGTAAGTTCCCAGAAAAGTTGGGGGGACCAGAATTACAGACCATGCAACCATCACAAGCTTCCCCAAAGGTCAGGGCTGCCCTGTGAGGCTGGAGGAGGGGCCAATGCTATTGTTGCAGGGCAATGAGTTTATTCTCAAATTCTTGCATGGACACACACTCAGGGACAGCTGTTTGACTAGCCATCCATCTATCCATCCGGCCATGCAACAAACATGCGCTGGGTTCCTACTCCATGCCAGGCCCCACACCACACTAGACCCAGGGGCTATATCACTGAAACAGAATCGGCTCCTGTCCAAGCATCCTGCCCAGGTTAACAGGGAAACAGACAACAAGTAAACATGGCAATCAATGCTTTCCAGGGAAAAGCAGGATGCTGTGCTTGGGGGCAAACAGGGAGGTCAAGGCAGCAGTACTGAGGTCACAGGTGAGCTGACATCTGAGATGTCACAAAAAGCCAGCCAGGCCACGAGCAGGCAGACTTCCAGGCAACCAGGCAGCTGGGGCAAGGTCCTGCAGTAGAAAGGAGTTTAGGTTTACCTGCATTTTGTTTGGGATGGGGACCACAGCCTTTGTTAGGTGCTCAAATTGAAGCTTGACCCCCGCCAACATTAAGAACCACAGATTTAATCTACACTTATTCCCTACATATGCTTCCGGGGGAGGCCCATGTCACACAGCGAACCCCAGGACTGAAAATCTCTGGGGTGCAGTGCTCTTTCTCCATTTACTCAAGCTTCCCTTCATCATCCCCTCCTGCGTGTTCCTCCTTCCCTGCTCCCCGCCCTCACCCCTGCAGGGACAGACAGACACACTGCTGGGCCCCAAGTGGGCACAACATATCAAAATGCCAGAGCGACCAGGCGGCGGGACCACAAGACAGAGACACAGCTTATAAAGGGTCTCCCAGCCTAGGCAGGCGCCCGTGAAATGTTTGACAGCCCAGGAGATGGATCGGCAATACGGCTCAGGCCACACTTCCAGGGCAGAATTGAAGCCATCCTTCCTGGGAACGGCCTCATAGATCAAGCCGAACACGCTCATCAGCCCAGCCACCCACCGCCTCGCCGCCCCACCCTCCTCCTCTGGGCTCGGCTGGGCTCTGCCTTGGGCCGCCGTGAGCTGGCGGGAGATCCGCGCCTGGAACAGCAGACCCGGAGCAAGACCTTGGGCAGACCAGGTGCCACTGGACAAATCCCAGTGGGAGAGGCAACTCAGCAAGGATTTCAACCCAAGCTTCTCTGGTGTCTTGAGATACAATTCAGTTCATTTTTATAACATATTTAATGGACTATTGTAAAGACCACACACGGGGCACTTTCCCCCATGCCAGAGATTATTCCATTCAACCCTCACTCTGCCCTATGGGATAAGCATCATTAGCAAAGTTTAGCGAGGAGTTGTCCACCTCCCTCACTGCAGATATGGGCCAGAGAAGTTAAGCAATTAGCCCAAGGTCACACAGCAAACCAGTGGTGTGGCTGGGTCCTTGCCTAGAGGGGGCATACTTTCTAGATTCCTGGGCTGTGTTTGTGTTTGTCCTGGGACGAGGGTCCCCACAGCTGCAGTGCTGTGACCTGAAAGAGTGTCCCTCTGGTTAGGGCCCCAACTTCACATGCTCCCAGGGACACTGTCCTGAGGAGCAGGTGCATGTTAGGAATAAGCATGGTTTCCCCACATCCTCTCTTGGCCAGGTGGAGAAGATACACAGTCGGGGTGACTGAGATGCACAGGCCAGTGGAGGCAGACAGACAACGGGGGGCTCAGGCAGGACCTCCTAGAGGGAGAAAGGCTCTAGCTGAGTCCAGAAGAACGAGCAGGTGTTTGAGAGGCAGACAGTGTGGAGGGAAGACAAGCGAGATGGAAGACAGTGTGAGCAGAGGCGTGGCAGGAAGGAGCGGTCCACACTCTGAGAACTAATGGTTCATGCAACCAGGGGGTCATGTTCACACGTGAGCAACAGGAGACACTGGCCAGGTAGGCACGACTCAATGAAAAAGGTCTTCAAGACAAGGGCAAGGGGGACCAATGAAGGTCTTAGGGAGAGGAGGGACATGATCAGATCTGCATTTTGAAAAGCCTCCTCCAGCAACAATAAGGAAAGTGCATTGGAAGGAAGTAATATCAGCAGCAGGGACACCGAGGAGGAGGCTTGTGCTGCACCCGAGCAGAAGATGAATCTCAACTTGGCCCAATGACCTACTGAGAGAGGGAAAAGTCTGTGATGACAGCCCGTTACGTCCTGGGTGGGAGGCAGAGGCTGCCATCACTAAGAGTGACACAGGGGAGAGACCACGTTGTAGGGGTGAGGGGGACAATGGATTTCACTGAGCAGGAGTCGAGGGTAACCATATCTGTCTAACCTCAGATGCGAAGCCACATTCTAGAAACAGATGTTTCTGAGACTTACCTTGGCTGAAGAAAGATGCGCGTGACCCCCGAAGGTGCTGGTGCGAGTTCGAGCCTGGATGCTGCCAAGTGAAAACAGGTAGGTTAGGGAGAGAATGACCAGCACCACGGGGCAGCCCAGAATAATCAGACGGATTGGGGAGAGCCCGCCACCCAACCCAGTTGTTGCTCCAGCAAGGAAAGCGGGCAGCAGCGAGGCAGGTCGTCGGTTGGTGGTTGTGCAGCAAATCCGGACAGAACCTGGAGCTGACCGGATGCGAGGGAGGTTAGCAATGTCAAAAACTGACCTTGCGCTTAACCGGACAGGGGCACTGAAGCACCCATCGGCTTCAGCCACTGGTGGGGGCGAGGGCTCGCAGGACACTGGCCAACGCAGTCTCCGTGGAAGGTGGGAGCAGAGGTCTTGTTTGACAAGTGGGGAGAAGGTGAAGATGTGGAAGGACTGAGAGTGGCCATTCTTTCCAGGTCCAAGCAACATAGTTGGGTAGCTGGAGGAGGGGCAGGTGCTTCTTTTTTAAGTCTTTGATTTACTTTCTTTTTGCAGGAATCCATTTGACATCATGTTACATAAATGCCTAATTATGATTATCTGCGTGCTTTTATCTATGGTCCCATTTTCCTTCCCCACATCATACCCCAACATTAGACAACCCATACCAACAACCTACCATGTTTCTTCCTGCTCAGAAAATCCTATCCACGCATATAACAAGGTTAGTGTTGGGCCAACGCCACCCACAGGGCTGGGTGTTAAATATTGAAATACGTCCGTACCAGTTAGTAAGTAGCGGCTTCCTCAAGCCTCCTTGATGGCCCTGTGCCCAACCCTGGGACACTAAGTGGTTGCTTGGCATGGTGACTATCACTTACGCAAGTGTGTTTGTGTCTGTGTCCCCACACATGCGTGCATGTACGTGCATCCATACACATGGGTCTAGGGGGACACTGCTGGTTTCTTTTTTTTTATAAATGTGGGATCATATTATATGTACCTCTTTCTGCCTGTTGCCACTCAACCAAGCTTCACGGAAATCCCTCCAGGTCACCCAATGTGCTACGTACTCTTTGTAATGGCCACATAGCAAACCACGGTGTGGATGTACCATAATGCATTCAACCATCGTCCCTCTCACCCACCACATGAGTGATTGGGTAATGTCTATAGGAAATGAGCTGAGACCCAGGAGAGAAAGAAAGGAGAAACTAAAGGCGCAAAAACAAGACAGGAGATGGTGGGGGGACTCCCGAGAAGGTGGGGAAGAGCGAGGAGAGAGACTCCCCATTAACAGAAGGGGAAGAGTCTTCATATGATGGGTCAGTACAGCTTGGATTAGCTGTGTCTCATCAACTGTGCCCATTCCCTCAGGTCCCCCTAGCAACATACTCTCCTTCCCACAGCCTTGGTGAGCTTCATAAAATGAGGTGATCTGCTCCTTCGGTTCGACAGCCCCCAGGATGAAGACCCAAATACCTTATGATGACATATATGGTGCAGCTTCTACTGCCCTCTCCTACTTCAGGCTGCACCTCACCTCTGCTCCCTGAGTTCCAAACACTCTGGCTTCCTTTCGGCGCCGTCAACGTGCCGTGATTTCTCCTGCCCCAGTGTCTTTGCATATGCTGTCCTAACCACCCGGAATGCTTTCCAGTCCTCTGCTTCCCCTTCATCTAATCCCCTGAGAGGGGATTAGAAGAAGCATCAAAATACCACCTGAGATTCTCTCCAGAGCACATTATGAGGCTGCCTGTGATTTGCATGAGGTTAATAACTTCTGACTGGAAGCTAAATAAAGTAAACCCAAACCTTCACTTGCTTTTAAGAAAAAAGATTGCACATCTGTGATGAGGAAGGATTATGCAGTGGTTGAAGGTCTTTTTGGTGACAGCTTTTCTTTGTTTCAGCGTTATACTCGCTTGCTTTACTGATGAATGGATATAAATATGTCTCTATATGTAGATTAAAGGAAAATCTGATGACAATCCAAATAAGGAAAAAGAAGACTGAAGTTGGAAGTCCCCATGGGTCCTTCACTCTCTGCCCCAACAACAACATGGGACCAAGCCCCTCTCTGCACCCTCACTCCTCAATGAGCCCCTGGGGACAAATGTCACGAATGGCCATCTGCATTATTTTTCCCAAAACCACCCTTGTTGCCATGGATCCCACTCCAACACACACACATGTGTGTGCACACACAGAGGTGGGGTGACAGCTAGCATGATAACTAAAAGAAATAAAGGTAAGATACAGTACAAAATATTCTTTCCCTCTTGATGTCCGGTAGTTCCTTATGTCTCCTCTCCCCCTCCCTTCCTCCCCTTCCTCCCCCTCCCCTTTCTCTGGCTCCCCCTCATCTTCCTCCCACTCTTTCCACAGTCAGGGCTGGGGAGAAAGGATGAGATGAAAAATCCTAAAGACTTATGTATCTCACACTCCTTAGGCAAGAACCATTATCCACCCATTTTACAGATTTAAGAAACTGAGGCCGGCCAGGCCCAGGGCAGCTCAGAGCTGCGGCCTTCATGTCAGACAGAGCTGGATTCAAACCCCAGTTCCGCCACTTGCTCTGGGCAAAGTCTCCCACATGTCTGACAATTCTGAGCATGTTTATCTGGGGGAAAACAAAAGACCTTTCTGTAACTGCAAAAAAGCACAGGAAGGGTGTTATCCTCAAAATACCAATCTCATTATTATGTCATGGAAAGTAAAGTGAATTTTTAAAAGTAAATTAGGTCAGTATTCATAGGCTTGCCATTATACTTCTAAGAAGTTCCAAATACCACAGCACAACCCACATGGCCCCACACCACTGACCCCTGCCCACCTCCTGAGCCCACTTCACTCCAGGTTCTCTTCACTCCCTCCTTCCATTCCCCCTTTCCACCAGTGCTTTGTATTAGCTGATCTCCCAACCTGGGATGCCCCCCTGCAGGTTCTTCTCTGTCTGGCTCATACTCATCATTCATAAGTCGGCTAAAATGTCACCTCCTCAGAGAAGCTCTCCCTGACTACCTTATCAAACACTCCTGCGCGTTCACACGATGGTGCTTTATCACACTGGCTTATATTCCCCATCATCTATGTTACCATCTGAAACTCTCCTGCTTATATATTTATGCAGGCGCTCGATGATTGTCTTTCTTTCCTCTTTGGCAGATAAAGCTGGGGCCTCCCCTGTCTTGTCCAGCATTTCATCCACAGAACCTAGAACTGTGCCTGACTCATAGTAGGTGCTCAATAAATATTTCTTGAAAGAACGCTTGAAAGGGGATCAAGAATATAGAATGCGGGGCGTGGAGTAAGCACTCGGCCTAAGCCCAGGTTGGCTAGAGGATGCACTGGTCCTTCCTTACTGACCTGCCACAGGGTCTGGGATTCTGCAGGTTACGTTCTGAACACAGCCACAGACAACACATAAAACGATGGACATGGCTGTGGTCCAATAAATCTTTATTTACAAAAATGGGTGGCCAGCTGAATTTGGCTCACAGATCCTGGTTTTTCAACCCCTGGTCTAGGAGAGTCCCCACCAGGGTACCTGTTGGATAAAATGCAGGTTATGGTCCGGGAACCAGCATTCACAAGGCAGTTGAGCCTTGGTCAAGGTACCTGACACGGGCTGCATCAGCAGGACCCTGGACACTAATTACAACAGAGGCACGGGCCGTAAACTTTATTACTCAGCAGGACTTTGGCCCCCAACTTGGCTTTCTGCTGATTTTCCAAAGAGCAGTGGAGGTGGGCTCAGTTCCGTGATCACTGATGCGTCAGGGAAAGGGAGCCTGCACGTTTAATTAAATGTTATTCAAGAAATAAAATTCAGGCCCTCAGCTGACAACGCAGAATATTAAAGCATCAATTTCCTGAAGGAAACCTGCTTTAATGAGATTCTCCAAATAAATGGAAAGGGGGGGAAGAAACATATTAATCCCAGCTGGTAATGTCAGCCCCATCAACCCAGAGCAATGTCTTGATGAACATAAGCTGATGATATTGGTTTACTAGGAAAAGAAGGTGTGAGAGACTCTGTTGAGTCCTCTGGGTTCCAGAGACACCCAGACGCCTGGGAAGAAGACCCTTCTTTCTCATGAGCCCCTAGGATGGAGAGAAGCCTTAACAAGCTGCGCCCTCAGGGCCAAAGGTGATAATAATTGACTGGAGTCAAGCTGGGGGGGTCTATAGTAGAGAGTCACAGGGCTCTGCCCTTGGTCCTGTCCCAGACAACCTTTTCATTAGTGATTTGGAAGGGTATAAGGGGGCATATTGACCTCATCTGTTGATAAGCTGAAGCTAGAGCTCAATTAATTTATGTAAGGTACCTGAAACACTTAGAACAAAATAGATGCCTATCACGTTTCCCCGTCGAAGGCTTCAATCCCTTCTGTGCCCCAAAACCAGTATGAATAAGATCGATTTACTCAACTGAATACCATGTTCATGGCCTTCACCATTCTTTTCCTCCCTGTTCTGTTATTAACTTAACATATTTCCTTGAATTTGACTCATTCATTGTCTCAGATAGATTTTAAATGACTTTAGATCACTACTGGAAATGAAAATCTGGCATTGCCCCCAGCAAAAAGTAGCCATAAAGACAAATCTGATGACAACTTAACACTACTGTGGCTCAATATCATTTGCCAGATGAAAACTGCGAGCCTGAGATTCACTCTTT
Source organism: Halichoerus grypus (assembly GCF_964656455.1). Classification (NCBI taxonomy): domain Eukaryota; kingdom Metazoa; phylum Chordata; class Mammalia; order Carnivora; family Phocidae; genus Halichoerus; species Halichoerus grypus. The sequence continues at coordinate 18,773,263 of NC_135717.1, read as the reverse complement.
TTTTTGTTAGAGAGATGACCAAAGGTTAGAGAGGGGTTAACCTCATACAAGAACCATATAGATGGTGTCAGCCATCTGGTGACATCATGCCTCTGTACCATGACCTCTGCCTGAAGTCAGCCCAAATCTCTTTCTGTTGCTTTTGCTTGCAGACCCCTAACTGACGGATATACGGTCCCTTGATTATCAGCTCTCCCCAGTCCTGGTGTTGCAGGGTTCTTGTCTCACGGAGTTGAAGAACGAATCTTGTGGACAAGAGGGGATAGTGAAGTGAAAGTTTAAGGGAAGGTGAGAACAGAAAGGACAAAACAAGAGCTCTCTAGAGTGAGAAGGGTCCTGAAAGGGTTACCATCCAGGGCTTTTGTGGCGGGTATTCTATAGAAAACTGACCAGGGAACTTGGTAAATATCTTGTCCATAACATTAAGACAAACAAGGTGGATGTGTAAATACTATGTAAATATCTCACCTAAATTCAGAACAAACAAGGTGGATTTTTTTGTTCCCTGCTCTCTGGCTATTATCTTGTCTGTAACATTTCTCCACATCTGGGATTTCTGTGAGCCTGGTCGAGTAGCCCCGCTGCAGGAGCCTAGTCATGTAGTCCCCTACCTATCTCTCCCTATCTAACCTCGCCTGTCCCTTACTCACGGGGACCTACCCTCTGCTTCCACAGAGAAGCTTCATTCTGGGACGTGAAATAAAACGAGGCTCCGTTCCCAGCATAACCAGTTAACAGTGAGAGGCTGTTGAGGCTGGGGAGCCGGGGCAGGACTGAGCCGTTTTTGACTCGTTCGGGACTATCTCCCCAGATGGGGTGCTTGGCATACGGTAGGAATCATGCCCACGGGTGCTGGATGCTCTTTGACTCAATACAGCAATGCACTACTCTGCTGTGCAGTCAATGATGCTTGCCGGGGTCTGGGAAAAAAGTCTGCATGCGTATTTTCCCTTCTAATTCTGCACCTAGGGACTGGAAGCGTTTCCCGGAATGACGGCAGAGGATGTCAGTCTTGATTACGGGTGGGATGAATCTGCTTAGGGGAAGTTTGATGGAATGTCCGGTAGTCACTATTAGTCTTCATTGAATAATAAATATAAATATGAAGAATCAGAAAAGACAACCAGATTGTGAAAAATCTCCCAAATTTATTTTTGCAGTGCTGTTAAATCCATTTCTGATTAAAATAATTCATCACTTATCTACAGCAAGCAATACTGGATGGTTATCCAGATGTGAATCTATCTTAGAAATATGCACCAACTTAAAGTGATTTTTAATAAAAATACATATTTTTAGCCTGCAATTTGGTTCCGAGGGCTGGCTGCTGACAAAGGAAAGGGAGCTGTTCTCTGAGTCAGTGAATGTTTTCCAAAAAATAAATTAAGGGGAAAATAAGAGAGGCAGCTAGCTCCCAATGCAATACAAATTCATGGTGCTTACCTTTGCCTCAAATTTCACTGTTCTTAATTTTTGGTGGAGGGCGGGGGCGAGACTGGAGTGCTTTGGGCAACCAAAGCGGCGGGGTTGTGGCTGGTGTTTGGTTTTTAATAAAATCCATCAGACAGCTCCCGACAACTTGGGCTGGGTTTGTGGTTTCTTTGAAAGTGTCAAGACTTGGAGGAAAATTTGAAAAATGGCCCGGCACATGCGCAGACTTAAAGGGTCTTTAGGGTGGCAGTCAAGGCCCCTGCATATCCCAGTCTCAACCCAATATTCCCCACTGCCCAGGTCTCCAAACCTCTGCTTCAGCCACAGAAAATTCTCATCTTTCTCTGGAACGGGCACAGTGTGTTCCCTCTAAAATCGAAAAGGGGAAGACCAGAAAACATTCATATATGCGAGTCTGGAAAGGTGTCCGGAGACAAAAGGAAGTGCTTCCGTGGACGGGGAGCAGGGAGGAGGCTGGGAAGTGCGCAGGTGGAGGAAGGGGTGAAGAAGGAGGGAGATACTCACTAAGCACCATTTTTTGCCTGTAGATTCTCAAACTCTGTGAATGTAACACTGGTTCAGAAATGCAAGGGAAGGAAGGAGTGAAGGAAGGGAAGAGGGAAGGAAAAAAGGGAGGAGGGAGAAAGGGCAGGAGGGAGGGAGGGAGGGAGGAAGGAATTCTCATTATTCCAGGAACACATTTCCAGACCTTTGCACTTGCTAGTCCCACCTCCTGGAGGACTTGCTGGACCTGGCGGCCACACGCCACCACCCCACCCTCCCACCCTCCCTGAGGGATGACCCAAGAAGAGTTCCTCTGTGCTCTGAATCACCTTGGTCAGAAGGCAAACTCCCCGGGGACAGGACCGTAGATGCCTTCTTCTCTGTAGTAGCACCAGACCCTAGCACCGTGCCCAGCACATAGTAGATGCCCAGTAAATAATTGTTGAATGAATGAACGAGGAGCCATAAGGAGGCTGCATAACCTAATAATTAGGAGCATGGGTGCTGGTGTCGGGCACGTCTGACTCATGGGGCTGTGTGACTTTAGAGATGTGAACTAACCTCTCTGAGATCCGATGTCTCCCCCAGGGGTTCTGGCAAAGACTCAGTAAGGTCACTCGTGTGTAACAAGCACGCAGTGTTAGCTACGTTCTTGTGGTTGTCTTGGGAGTGGCAGTTGCCACACTATAGGACAGTCACCTACCATATTCCTGCCTCCACACCCAGACAAGATGCTCTTGAGCACAGGGACCTGTCCCTGTCCCTATCACCTTTCTGCAGTGCCAGCCCTAGAGGAGAAGCCAGCAAGGGAAGGTTCTCGGAAGGTTTGTTGACTGACTTAAAGAGGGAGCAAACGAAGGAGGAGCCTTCTGCCCGAGGGGAAGGAGGAAGTGAAGCAGATGGGCAGGGGGGACCCACTCTTGCTGGTAACTGGGACCCCAGCCATGCAAAGCCCCCCAGGGCTGGAAGACACTGGCAGTCAGACCTCAGCCTTGCAGCAATCCCCTACTCCCTACCGGGGACTCAAAATGAGTTGAGCCGGAGCCAGAAGCTTGGCCATTCCTCCGGTAGGAGCCCTGCTCAGCCAGTCCTCACCTACTCACCCCTCCTGTAGGGGCCTGGCACCTTAGCCCTCTACCCACTGGCCTCTCCAGGTGTGGCTTTCCCGTGGGTGCCAACCTGCCCCAGTCCTGGCACGTGCCACCTTACACTGTCCCCCTTCCCATTCCCCTCCGCCGCATGCACTGGTCCAGTGCACCACACTGGGCTTCCATCTTTCACACGTAACACATGTAGCTCCTGCTTGTTGAACCGGACCCAGCAGTTTTCAGGTTGTTGTCATGTAAGTTTCTCCAAAGGGAGAAACTGAGGACTGAGGAAGTTCGATGACTCTCTCACTATTGCACAGCTGTTCAGAGGCCAGGACGTCATCAAAGGTCTGTCTTATTCTGGAATAAGGGTTCCTAACTACACCCCAGGCCGCCCTCCCTATGAGACCCACAGCACAGTCTCACTGATGGTTACACCCCTATTCCACCCTAACAGCTCTTTCAGTTGCCTGTTCCAACTGGGGATGCAGCATCCCAGGCAAAGTATGCCCTGCAACCTCTTTGAATACCTCCCAAGATGGGGAGCTCACTCCCTCACTGCCCTTCCCGTCTAGTTTCCTTTTACCACACTGGTAGGCAGGCTGATGCTTCTTGGGGTTTCCCAGATCAGGTGGAGGGGCCCTGCTACCCCCACTGTGACTCCTACCCCAGAGCTCAGCCTGGCATCCACCTTGAGAGGGAAGCCCCCATTCTTCATGCCTTGGCACAACATTAGGCACAAAATCGATGCTTTAACATGGCTATCTGGGTTTTCCCCTGGGTAACCGGACCCCAAAGGAGGGACCCTCCCCTTGGCCCAGGCTGCACCTGAATTTTCCTTCAAGTTCACCTGTGTTGGTGCCTTCACAACTTGCCTTTGGTGGCTCTCCGGATGAAGTATTAATTGCCCTGGGTGGGTGAACCCCGTTCCTGTTTACTCCACTCACTCTTTCTTTCATTAAATATTCACTGTGAGTAAACTCTGCTGAGCACAGAAATCCTACACATAGAGTCCCTGACCTCGGAGAGATTCCCATGGAATCAACCTTGTCATAGGAAGGGAAACAGCAGCAGAAAGGAGAGCTGATCACACTGTCATTAATCAACACCGCACCCTCTTGCTTGAATGCCGCAGACTTTGCGTGCTCCAAGACAAACGCATCCGTCTGTGGATCACCGTTCTCCCTGGCAGGGAGCAGGTGCTTGTGGGAGCCCAGTGCTGATCGGGTGAAGGAATGACCGAACGAATGAACGTCCTAGAGGTTGATACAATGTGCGGTTGGAACCTAGAGGGCAGACGCCAGCATCTTGGAAAAGGGAGTGTGAAACAATGAGTTTAACCTCGTGGACTGTGTGCCAGTGAGTGCGGGTACTGCGGAGACCACAAGCGAGCGGAAGGAACTGCCCAGAAAAGGTAGAGAGAATGAAGTGTTTGCAAAGCTACAAGTGTTTCAGGTGGTTGCCCAAAGCACTCCGGTCTCGCGCAAGCGCACATCACCCTCTGAATTTTGAGCACAGCACCGAGTCTGCAAAGGCAGTGGTGGCTGGCGCAGGGGAATAGGGAGGGGCTGTGTCCACACCTGCCGGGAGCTAACTCCCCTCCCGGTTCCTCCCCTCCTGTCCAGCCTGGGTTTCCGGACCTGCAGATGTGACCTTGAGCGTCTGCCTCCCGTGGGATGGAGACTGTCAGTGCCTCCAAAGCAGACAGGCTTGTGCTAAAATTCACGGCACTCTCCAGTGACTGGGCAGGTGACGCGCCCTTTCCCGGGTCTGACAGATCCCTGGGCTGCTCATCGACCAGTGTGCCTACCCCCCCCACACTGTGATTAGCCAGGGTGCCGTGACAGCCAGCTGACATTAATTATCTGTGAGTTACAGGCATCCGAGAGCACAAACAGGGCTGTCAGCGGAGCAGAGCGGTGTCATGGCTCCTGGGCTTTGCAGCCGAGACCACGAGCAGGGACCTGGCTTTGCAAGTTCAAGGAGGGGTGGGCGAGGCCAGCAGCCCTTCCCAGCAGGCTCTGGGGCTGTGCACAAACCACCTTGGGATTATTTCATAAGAAGGTCAGGCTCGCGCCCCGCCCCAACACCCAATCAGATCCATCACCACAGCCTGACCGTTCTGTCTCCTGAACAGTCCTCACCTCTGGTTCTCTGCATTCCCCCTGTAGAACAAGGTAGCCCTGCTTTTCAGATTCTAGCACACAGGAATCAACAGGAGAACTTGTTAAAAATGGAGTGCTGGTAATGTTCTCACCACAAAAAAGAAATGGTAATCGTGTGATGGGATGGAGGTGTTAGCAAAGCTATCGTGGCAATCATTTTGTAATATATAGATGTATCAAATCAATACGTGGTATGTCTTAACCTACACAGTGTTCTATGTCAATTACATCCATAAAGATGGTGGGGGGAAGAGATTGCTGGGGCGAAGGAGGTGGGTATGGTTCTAAAAAGGTAACCACAAGAATCCTTTGGCATAGAACTATTCAGTGTCTTGACTTGGGTGATAGATCCACAAACCTACACATGTAATAAAATTGTACAGAACCACATACGTACGACCTACACTCACAAATGAGTACACAATTGGAGAAATCTCAGTAAGATCAGTGGGTTGTATCAATGTCAATCTTCTTGCTCTGATTTTATTCCACAGTTTGCCAAATGTTACCATTCAGGAACACGGGGCAGGATTGGATGGGGGGGTAAACTTATTATTTCTTACAACTGGATATGGATTTAGAAGTACTATTTTGAACCAGAAACAGATTCCTGGACCCCACCCCCAGACTACCAATCTCATACAGTAGAAATTACATTTCTGTTCTTAATGTGTTGCTTTTTTTCCAGCTTTATTGAAATATACTTGATACAGAACATTGTGTGAGTTCAAGACGTCGGACATGATGGTTTGAGGTCCATTTATATAGTTGACATGATAATCACAATGTGGTTAGTTTACCTCTTCTATTACCTCATATAGCTATTTTGTGTGCATGGTGAAAACATTTAAGATCTACTCTCTTAGTCATTTTCTAGAATACAGTACTCCTAACCAGAGTCACCACACTGTACTCTAGATGCCAGAACTTACTCATCTTATCACCGCAAGTGTGTACCCGTTGACCACCACCTCCCATTTCCCCCGCGCCCCCAGCCCTTGGCAACCACCAATCTTCTGTTTAGAAGTCCAGCTTGTTTAGACTCCACGTATGAATGAGATCAGATAGTATTTGTCTTTATCTGTCTGACGTACTTCATTTAGCATGATGACCTCGAGGTCCAACAATGTTGTCACAAATGGCAACCTTTACTTCTTTTTTATGGCTGAATAATATTCCACTGGGGATACGTACACCTTTTTTATCCATCCTCCCACTGAACTTGCATTACTAACACATTGCCAGGTGATGCTGATGATGCTGCTGGTCAGAGGACCAGACTAACCTGCTTTTATCAAAGAGGTCCCAAAGAAGGCAGAAATTCTGCATTCACATGATAATCCCAAGGTGAACAATCCAGGTTGGTAGGAAAATTAACTCCATAAGTTCCCACGAGGATCTGCCTTTTTTCCATCTGTGGTCCCAGCATCCCCTCACCTGTGTGGTGAGACCCGGTCACCCATCTCCACCTTCCAACTCTGGGGACAGAGGGAAGAGAAGAACTTGAAGACAAGCAATTTCAGGAAGCAGATAAAGAGGCAGTTGCCCTCATGGCCCCCTTTCATATTCCACTGGGATAGCCATATCACAGGACCACACCTCACTGCAAGGGAGGCTGGGAAATGCAGTCAGTAGGCTGGGGGTCTTGTTCCTGGGAAGAAGGGGAGAAAAATCAAGGGTGGGGGGAGGAGACCACAGTGTGCCACAGTTGCCTTGACCTGGAAAGAGCCAGAACAGGGAGGGTGCACAGAGGTGTGCCTCCATCCTGGAGCATCCCGGAGAAGTGCGAGAACGCAAGGCAGAGACGAGGGCTGAGCTCAGGAGTCCTCCAAACTGTTGGCTCATCCTCACTTCCATTACTCATTGGTTTCCCTTTGCACATGGAAATAATAACCTAAAAAGCAGACAGCCCAGGAGATAGTTTGGGGGCCAATCCTCCTGCAGTTCTGCTCTGCCTGGTTTCTAGGCAGGCCCCAATCCTGCCAGCACCTGGTCCCTCTGCCTTCCAGATCCAGAGTCAATGGAAAGCAGGGTCACTCAACAGCTTCAGTAAAGACCCCTGGCGTGTGGACTTGGAAAAACCACTGGAGACGGCCCTCCCTGGCCCCCTTCAGCCCAGTAGTTTGAAGGACAGTCAGACCTTTGCTCAGTGTCCACTGACTCCACCTTCTACCATGCCATGGCCTCCACTGTGCCGTCTGTACGCCACACGGTGCTGAAGTACCTCACACGCCGATGAGTAAGTGTCATTAAACTCTGCGTCAAGATGGCGTCAGGTGTTGTCTGAGTATCCACAACCAACCGAGCCACCCAGGCTGTGCACAACCACAGGGAGTTCGGAGCAGCTCATGGGCAGTGGGCTTGATGGTTTTCCTCCTGGGGATTTTTGGCTCAGGATGCCAAATTCTCTTACAGAGGATCTGATGAACCATTTCTTGATTAAAGTAAAGGTGGTGGATGTGGTCTTCATCTCCCTCTGAAATGAAGGATACAAGAAAATACACCACAGGACCCACCGAACCTGCTGCAAATCATGGAAAAACTAGGTTTTGGAGATGATTCAGTTTCTGTACCCAATTCCAGTGTGGGGGTTTTTCTCCACATTAAGCAATACTCCAGCACCAGCTGGGTGTCCTATAATTCAACTCAATTTTGACACCATCTGACTCTGCAGAGAGCATCCGATTCCAGAGGTGAAGGGCTCAGTCCCACCAGACTGCACCCCCTTCAGATGCCAATGGCAAACGCCAGTTGTCACCTGTGCTTGACCAGCCATAGATCGAAGGTTCCAACCACCCCCTCCTTGGGTTTAGTTTATTTGCTGAAGTGTTCATAGAACTCGGAGAAACATTCTACTTACTCTATTACCAGTTTCTTATAAAAGCACATAACTCAGTAACACCTGGATGGTAGCAATGCATAGGGCAAGGTACGTGGGAAGGGGCTCGGAGGCTCCCATGCCCTCACCACGTGAGCTACTCCCCTAGAACTTCCTCGTGTTTACCAGCCTGGAAGCTCTCTGAACCCTGTCCTTTGGGGGTTTTATGGAGGCTTTATTACATAGGCGAGCTTGATTAGCTCATTGGCCATTGGCTATGGATTCAACTCCTAGCCCCTCTCCCACAAGCTCCTCAAGAATCGGGGAGTGGGACTCAAAGCTCCAACCCTCTAATCACAGGGTTGGCTCCAACCAGCCCCCATCCTTAGGTGCTTTCCAAAAGCCACTTCATTAACATAACAAATCCTTTCTCTCTCTCATCAGAGGAAATTCCAAGAGTTTTAAGGGCCACGTGCCAAGAACAGGACAAAGACCAAACATATATTTCTTATTACAAAATCAAAATTATCATGATGATGATGATAGAGATGATGATGGTGGTGAGGCCAACAAACTGTGCACCAGGCTCTTTACATTGTGTGTACCCCATGATATACATACCATCTTTATAAACGGTCACTCGGAAGTTCAATACAAGCCAAGATCACAAAGCTGGTACGTGGTGGTGTCTGGACATTAATCCAGAAGGTTCCCTCTTCACCAACATGTCAAATGTCGCCAACTGGTGTCCAATGCTAAAACCCCACCTGCAGATGTATTCTGTCTGACCTACAGAGGGCTTTAAATTCTTTGACTTGGTAACCAAGATTTAAATATAGGATTTGGGGTCATTGTTGTTTTCGTAAGACTAAAGGTATCCTAGTTTCTGGCTTCTAGAAGATACACAACGCCTGACTTCACCAAGGCCCTGATTCCCAAATGATAACAGGTGTCCAGGACTGTCCACTTGCAAACCAGCCTTTGGTCACCACTTTGCCAAAGTCCAAACCCAGGTTATTTCTCTTCTTAGATCATAGGCTGGTCCCATTAGCATTTGTGTTTTCAACCTTCCTATTTCTACAAGGGGCAGTGTGGGCTGGTGGTCGGCCACCAGGCTGTTAGATACCGCTGAGTGACCCACCTCTGGCCCCAGGGTAGGAGACTGGCTCTGGGACCTCGCTGGCCTTCCAGATCCCTGAGGATCCTGCTGGCGGTCTGGTGAGGGCAGGCCTGATGGGAGGCCAAGTGACTGGACCAGACGCCGCCATGCTATTTCTCTTAAAAAGCATGACATGAACTTAGATCAAAGATGAAACCGGTTTGGGAGGGGCAGGTCCTGTGCTTCCGCGCTGTGCCTGCTGGGAAGAAACCTTCCTCCTGGTGCTGACATCCTCCACGCTGGCTCGGCAAATTCCCCCCAAAACTGTGAAATTGCCTAAAAAGATCTGATCAAAGCCTCCATTGGCTGCCATTACAAGCTGTAATGACTTCTGTGATTTTTCTTAACCGGATTTTAATTTTTATGTTTATTATTTGGGGACCGATGGAGCAGAGGAAATGGTTCAGCCTCTGGATTCCACTTTTGCTCTCTCCTGTGCAGCACTTTAAAGACTCAGGAAAACTCAATTGCAGAAGAAAGGCATTTGGCTCTCAGTGTTTCCTGTTTTGTTCCTGCTCCCCAGGCTTGGAGACAGCTCGGGAACTTAATTAAAATCAATGGAGAGAAAGAACTGAATAAATCACAACATGAATATCTCTGCAAGTCTATATCACAGCGCAGTGGTGGAGAGGTGGAAAAAGACGTTCTGTTCTCTCTCTCACCCTCTGGAAAGGGGGAAAATTAAAATTATCTCACAGTGCACTTGATATCTTCCCCCCCCTCTTTCCCTCTCCACCCTCCAAAAGCAGAAATCTGAGGGGGAGACCATCAAGGGATCAAGGGTGAGGATCTGCCCCTCATCCACAAGAGAGGTCACTACCACACAGAAAAGACCTCCATCCATTATTGAACACAAAGCACGTGGCATTTGGCTTCCTCAAGCAACCCTACAAAGTCATGGTGCTTAAGCCCCATTTTACAAATGAGGTTAAGTAATTTTCCCCAGTTTACCTGGGCTTCAGGTGACCCCTGATGCTCCTCATTTACCTTGCACTTGGCAAGATCTCCAAACCAGTGATTGGGCACTTGCAGACAGATTATTTCCAGGGGATCTGAAGCATACCCAGGAAGGGATGGGAGAGGTCTCTACGGGACCCCCCAACTGACCCCTGCCTCTGGGCACAATTACACTTAACCACTTCTGTCCCCGAGAGAATTGAGCGGTTCCTTAGGGTGCCAGACGAAGAAATTCTCTTCCAGTATTGAAAATGCAGTTAAGCCTCTAACATCCCTCATTCTCCATGAGTAGTTCTTGCTCAGATCTAATCTGAACGCTTTGGGCTGTAGGCTGGATCCCATCCTTGGGATACTTAGGAAAGTAAGTAATGGGCCCTCTTCTGCCCTCATCCCACCCCCCCTTCTCCATCCTCTCCAAGGTTCGGCCCTCTTGCCAGATACAACACCCAACCCAGTGCCTGGTGCAAAGCTTGTCTTTGCTGAATGTTAATTCCTTGCTTCCCTTCCTTTCTTCCACCATGCCTGAGCCGTGGGGTTGCAGAGGTCACTGGCTACCCCCATCCGTCTCTTGGAGTTGCTTATTGTCTAGAAAGAAGGCGCACACTTCAGGACATAGCTGCGATGCAGAGAGGTAAGTGTGATCATAGAGCTAAAATCACCGAGATTCCCCAGAGAACGACCCGCTGTGCCTTTTATGACCCAGTCCCCCTCATGTCACTGTGCCTAGAACCTTCCTGCCGCCCTTGGGGAGAAGGCCAGATGGCTGGGCCCTGCTGACCTGACTCTGCCTTATGTATTCTCATCTCTCACACTATCCCTCACTCCCTGCCCTCAGGATCCTCACGCAAACTCCTCCTTATTCCTGACTCATTCCTGCCTCCCTGCTTCATCAGGCCAAACCCTGTTTATCTTCCGTACCTCTGCTTAAATGCCACTCTCCCAGAAAGGCCCTCAGTAACTGCCGCCCAAAAGCTAGTGCACGTCCCTTGTTGCGTGCTCAAGCTACATGGCACCCGATGGATTCCTTTTTGAAATGCGCACACACTGACTGAGTAGTTGCTCACCAGTGTCCGTCCCTCCTGATGGACAGCGAGCACCCCGACAGGGTGGGGAAGACAGTATTTTGGTTAAATCTCCATGGTTAGATAACACAGACCGGTGAGACGAAGTGTGGATATAAGAGATGTTTTGAGGGCTGGATCGTTTTTTTTTTTTTTAATTTTTTTTTTAAAGATTTTATTTATTTACTTGACAGAGAGAGACACAGCGAGAGAGGAACACAAGCAGGGGGAGTGGGAGAGGGAGAAGCAGGCTTCCCGCTGAGCAGGGAGCCCGATGCGGGGCTCGATCCCAGGACCCTGGGATCATGACCTGAGCCGAAGGCAGCCGCTTAACCAACTGAGCCACCCAGGCACCCCAGGGGGCTGGATCGTTTTGAGTGTTGCCCCAGTAATGCCCTATAACAAACCACTGCACACTCACGGGCTTATGGCAGAAAGCACTCACCCTCATGCTCGGGGGTCTGCAGGATGCTGGCAGCTCAGCTGACCCGGGGGCCCGCAGGTTGTCCACACTGACTCCAGCGTCCGGGTTGGCTCAGGCGGGCCCCATGCATGTTTGTCGTGGGCCCCGACTGCTGGGGCTGCCGCTCCCTGCAGTGGAAGACAGGGATCTTGGAACACCACCCTTCTCGTGGCAGGTCCCCAGAGCCCCTTACAACCTTGGCCCAGAACAGGCACTCTGGCGCTCCCATCCCCATCCGGGCTCAGCCCCAGACTCATGGGGTGGAGAGAGGTACTCTGCCTCAACTGGGGAGAACAAGGGAGCCCCAGATCTATAGAAAGAAGAGCAAAGAATACAGATAGATAGCTTAACACCAGGAGTGTGTGAGTAATTGCAAAGACGATTCCATCCAGCAAGAGCAGGCTGAGGAAGGAGGACTCGGAGCTCGAATCTAGGCCCTTCTTTGTGCCAGTGGCTCACGTGTGTGTCCTTCTCTGAGGTGGAGAGCACACGTGAGGGGCATGTTGAGCTCCGTTTTGAGCACATGGATGCGTACAGTGTCCAAGGCACATCTGAATAGAAAGGTCTGGCCTCCGTTGGCTCCATCGGTCTATGTCTGAAAGGGAAGGTCTGAGATGAAATCTGGGAGGAACCAAAGCTTTGGGGGGTGGGGAGGGCTGTGCAGGGTGAGTGTGCGGGGAGGCAGACACCACGGCCTGGCTCGCCCGTCCCCGCCTCCTCTGCAGCTGGGGCTGGTCACATGGCCCGGCTCCAGCTCATGAGATGAAAGGAAACGTTCCCCAGGAGGGCTTTCCAGAGGTTTTTGCTCTACTGGCAAAATGGCAGATACATGGAAAGAGATGCTGGTGGTGTTACTTATCACTGTCCCTGCCTTACACGCACGAGGATGCCCATCTCACAGCAACCTGTGAGACTGACAGGCACGAGGAAGAAGAGTTAACAAGCTAAAAGATGTTGAGGGAAAAGTGTAGAAAGAGCCTAGGTTTTTAAAGACATCACCGGGCAACTCTCAGACCTCCGGAGATCATTTCAGGGAAACAGTGAGTATCCTTATGATTTGGGCCACTGTTACTCCAGCAATCTGTCACTCACAGCTGAGTGTCTCCCTAACTGATACAAGGGCTATGACTTAAATCTGGGGGAACAACAACAGATCTGTAATGGGTGGGCCAAAGAGGGGGAGTCAGTAAAACAAAGAGACAGAGATCTTGGAACGTGGAGAGAATATCAAAATATAAACGGGCAAGCAACTTCATTACAATAACGCATGACAATCACCCACTGATTTTCGCAAACAGGTGGCCACTGATGTAGATGAAAAGTTTGTGTTTCCCCAAAATTTGTATGTTGAAATTCTAATCCCCAATGCAATGGGGGCCAGGAGGTGAGGCCTTTGGGAGGTGATTAGGTCAGAAGGGTGGAGCCCTCGTGAATGAGATTAGTGCCCTTATAAAAGAGACTCCCGAGGGCTCCTTTGCCCCTTCTGCCACGTGAGGACAGAGGGAGAAAAGAGCCATGTATGAATCAGGAAGTAGGCCCTCACCAGACACCAAATCTGATGGCGCCTTGATCTTGGACTTCCGAGGTTCCGGAACTGTGAGAAGTAAGTTTCTGTTGTTTACGAGCCCCCCAGTCTATGGTGTTCTGCTACAGCAGCCAAGCCAACTATGACAAATCACTGATGTACTTAATGAGGGGAAGAGGGGTTTTTCTGGGGGGGGGGACCCGGGGGAGATGGAGTGGAAGATCACAAGAACTGAGGAGTATAGTAAACACTTGTGGAGCATCAGGGTATATTCACCCTTCCTCTCCTCCTCCTTTTTGGGTGGGACCTCATGCCTGACTCCAGGGTTGATCATTTAGCCCAACCAAATTCCCCCAACTACAGTATTAGTTCAGAGGCTGGCATGTGCCCAAAGCTGGGCTAATCAACGTGGAATCTGGGCCTTGTGTTAGGTGACAGAAAGAGATTCTCTCTCTCACTCTCTTTGTTACAGTATCCGGGAGGAAAGTCAGAAAATATATTGCTCCTCATAAAAATGCAGTAAAAGATGAAGTACAAACAGCCCCTCTGTTATGCTGAAATACTGTCATTCTGTGATTAACAATCCATGCATCAACCTAGTATTGCAGACACTCTTTTTCACACCGGACTTGAATGTGGAAGGGTGTGAGGATTAAGCCATGTTGTCATCATGCAGATAGAGACTCTGAAAATGGATCCAGCCCAGAAACAGCAAGAAGGAGGAAAGATCTTGTGACCTTATGTGAGCACCTGAATCAAGCCATACCTGAAGCCAGGACATCCTGAACTCCAGTAACATATGCCATTACCATTTTCTTCCCAGTTTGCTCTAAAGTCGTGTAGGGTTGCCACTTGTGTAGAAAGATTCCTGAGAAAAGGAGTGACATGGAGTGAAGGAAGTGGTGATCAGTGACTGTCCTTCTTACTCAAAAGCTGGAGCTAGCAGGCAATGCTTAAACCCCTCCCCAGCCCTCTCAGAAGATTGCCCTGTTTAGCCACCATCATTTGGCCAGCAGCTGTCATTTCTGCCTTATGTGATGGGAACGGAGGGGAGGGGCTGCCCAGCTCCTTCAATCCCTTTCTGTCTGAGTGCACTGGGGTCTCACGCTCCTCTCCTCCATCTGGAGAAAATGACCCACTCACTCAATTTATCACTCCTTTTCATTTACTTCTGTTTTTATCAGCTTTCAGCGAGATGCTCCAATTGTGCCCAAAAAGTACATCCAAGGGAAGGCACTGACTTCAGACTAACCCGCAGTCTCTGTGCTATGATGCAGTCCTGTTGAGATTATCCACACGGGGCCCAGAGCTTTTTGCCAAGAGCTCCTAATAATTCTCTGAGCATGGCTTGCTTCAAGCTCTGAGTCACAGAGGGCAGAGGCTGCTGCTGGGGGCTAAGTGGTTGGAGCTGTGCAGGTTAGAGGTTCACAGGGGTAGGGAGTCCGCAGATCACTGCAGTCCCAGGGATGCTCGACGTGTCATTGGCACATTCCACCCATCACCCCAGGACCTTGCTCAGGAGAGAGACGGGAAGAGGTAAAGGGGCCAGAAGCATAGAGATGCCCTGATGTGAGAACCTTCTGATATGCCCAGTCACCCAGTCGAGATGAGCTGGAGAAGCACAGTCTGATGTTTTTAGCTTAGCAAGTGAGATCAAAGAGACCAGGTATGGACTAGAGAGATGGTGTGCTACATTTGTCAGGATGTGATTTGGAACTAGGAGTCCATCTGACACCAAATACAAAACAATACACCCAGGCAGGGTCAGGGAGGGGAGATCTGGGAGAACACCAAAATCTAAAATCAGGATCACAAACTCAAATGACTCTAGGGCTAAAGTAAGAAAATAACGGGATGAACCATGCTGAGAATAGATCACGGAAAACCAGAGAACTAAAGTCCCATCAAGATAAGCACCTGCTATTCAACTCAAACTAGGTAGAAATGAAGGTCAGTGTTGTCCATGTGTGCTGGAGAAGCCAGAAATCTATAGGACTTTTTCTTTAAGGTGGAATCATTTAACTTTTAAATACTGGCCACTAATGCTATTTTTTTTCTTTTTTAAAAACAGTGTGAACTTTCGATTTCTGGTTGGGCATGTAAGGAACTTAGGATTGTCACTCAGTCCCAACAACAAGTAAAAAGCTGAACAAACTGAAAAACTCACAGCTCTTCTTAGATCCTTCCAGAGAAGTAAAGTCACAAGAAGGCAAGCTGCTGCCCCTAAAACTGGAGAGACAGACAGGCAGATACAGAGAATCACAACCCACCAAGCAGAAACCCATGGGCAGCAATGGGTTCCTGCATGGGAATCTGCATGGGAAGCAGTGCTGGGTAGGGAAATCTGAGCTGTAGCTGACAAGTTCCTGGAGGCTCAGTGTGGACAATCAGAGAGGAAAACCAGCAGGGCCCTGTCATCGGGGCAGGAGGGAGGGCACGCTTCTGTGAGTTTCACCTCCGGGAGCCCAACCTTGTTCTCACAGTGAATATGGAGAAAAAAAATCCCCTTGTACTTTTGGTAGGAGGAAGGGAAAAGCCAGTATTCTGACATCACCACAACATTCTGGTCTTCTTAACAAGGCCTGCCCTCAAGAGAAGCTAAGTTGCTAGGGCTCGATCTGACCCTAACCCACCTAGAGAAGGAAAGTATCCAACCCCAGCCCTCCCTACTTATTCTGTTCCACCTAAGGGGAAAAACTATTGAGAAGCACTGATGAAGTTCACGTTTCAGGGGCACGGGCTCACCACGGGCTCACAGCACCACAGAGCAGTCATGTGTGGGCCGAGCGTGCATGAGGTACATGAACGTCCACAGGGCCGACAGAACATGGGCTGATGAATACCAGGTGGGATTTAAGAAAGTCTGCCTGTTGGGGACGCCTGGGAGGCTCAGTCAGTTGAGTGTTTGACCCTTGATTTCAGCTTAGGTCATGATCTCAGGGTCATGGGATCGAGTCCCATGTCGGGCTCTGCACTCAGCGCAGAGTCTGCTTAAGATTCTCTCTCCCTGGGGCACCTGGGTGGCTCAATCATTAAGCGTCTGCCTTCAGCTCAGGTCATGATCCCAGGGTCCTGGGATCGGGTCCCGCATCGGGCTCTCTGCTCCGCTGGAGGCCTGCTTCTCCCTCTGCCTGCCGCTCTCCCTGCTTGTGTTCCCTCTCTCGCTGTGTCTCTCTCTGTCAAATAAATAAAATCTTAAAAAAAAGATTCTCCCTCTCCCTCTGCCCTTCCCCCGTGCATGCATGCACGCTCTCTCCCTCTCTCTCAAATAAATAAATAAAATCTTTAAAAAAAAGAAAGTCTGCCTGAGTTCGAATTCCTATTCTGTCACTTCCTTGTTGAGTCCACTGGGGCAAGGCATGCAACCTCTTTGAGCCTCTGTTCTCCCACTGGATCCAGTAACATATAAAGCACATAAAACATTTAGCAGGGCGCCTAGCACATAAGAAACTTGCAGTAAATGGTATCTAATATTTTTGCCACACACTGCAGGCTCCTGGAATCTGGAATTTCTATTCTACCCAGGGCCTGTATGCATGAGTCCTGACCCTGTTACAGGCTCTGTTCTGGGAACCCAAATGTTCCCAACCAGGAATGCAGAGCAGACCGGTATGATGTAAGGGATTGCTGACAAGTTAGGGCAGAGAATGCACACAAGTGTTTTAATAAAATCTCGGGGATGAAAGACAAGGGAGGTAAAAAGGATAGATGGAAGAGTAGAAAGAAGGGAGAGAGGAAGCGTGTTAGGAAGAGTTGGAAAGGGGGAGGACATCAATTAGAAAGGAGGATGGAAGGAAGGGAGAGGACAGAGGAAGGGAGGAAGGCAAGAGAGGTGTGCTCTGACACCTCTTTGAGAATCTACAGGTTTCTCTGGCCAGAGCCAAGTGTCACTGTGCCCAGCGCCTGGTCCCAAACGCCCGGGGGGTGAGCTACGGCTAACCAGCCCCGAGTGCAGTGGCAAGCCCACCGTATCCACGGCTTAATAAAGGAGTCGTCAGTTTATTGTCAAGAGCATGTGCCAATCTCATCCAAATCAATTAATTCCTTAATCATGCTATGAATGGAGCAGGATGTGAAGCGCCCATGTGGGAGCGATGAATATTAGCCGCATTTAACTGCCAAATGCTTCTGATACCATAAAGCATCCTTGAGGTTGCACAATAAAATCCAAAGTTTAATTGGTGGGTAACAAGGCCCCAGGCAATTGTACCTTATTAATGCTGACAACAGGAATATGTATGCAAGGCCGCGACAGCCGGCTACTTAGAGCAATGCCAGCCGCCAGCCCCAGGAACAGGAAGTGATTAGTATGGCCCAATTGCAGAAAGATTTAGAATCTCTTTCACCAATGGATCTTTTTCAAACACCACGCTGTAAATACATCATCTCCTCTACCCAGCTATACCCCAGGGAATGTTTTGGAAAAGGCAGAGAAGTTGAGGATAGAGGCTTATGGGTGCTGATAGGCAGATACTGGAGAAATATCAGGCAGGCAGGTTGGGGCCACCCTATAAGGTTGCACAGGTTGTGCACTGCACAAGGCTCCTAATGGAAGGGAAGTGAGCAGGGGCTGAAATTCTGGCCTGAGCTCTGCCCACCAAGCCATGTGCCTTGACATGAGACTAATGCTGCCCTAAGAAGGTCAGGGTTTTTTCTAATCCAACCTTCCAGAAGGTAAGTTTCTTAAGCTGTTTGAAACAAGTTTTCCATTTGAAGAGATTGGACTAGATGAGAAGGTATCTTCTGAATGTCACATTACTTAATCGCATTCTGTCCGTTCAGTCATCCGACAAACATGTATCAGTGCCTGCTATCATCTCCGCATTAGTCTAGAACCTGGAGATAAGACCTTGGCCTCCCCAACTTGGGGGAAAGGCAGAATCCCAGGCAAATAATTATACCAGTGGTACTTTGGAGGGAAGAGTGGGAGCACACCTCAGTTCCAGTATAGGAAGTGCCTGTGGCCTTTCTTCTGCGGCCCCTCTCCTGCAGCCTCCCACAGCAAGGGCCAAGAGTAGCACATTAATAACACACTTGTCATATTGCTTTGTCTCTCTTTCTTACATGTCACCACTGCCAAGCTGGGAGCTCCGGGAAGTCATAACTAGGCCTTATTCATCTCTGGCGCCCCAAAATCTAGCCTAGTGTCTGACACACAGTGCAGGGTGGTAATGGTTTAATGAAGTTCCTATATTCCAAACACTGTATGAAGGACTTTTTAATACACAGGATTCCTTCATTCCTTATTTTTGCTCTGCAAGGGATCATTACATCATCTCTTAGCCCCCCAGTGCTCTCTATGGATCACATTTTCTAGAAAGGGCCAGGATAGTAAATATTTCAGGTCTGGTGGCCCTTAGAGTCCCTGTCACAGCTACTGAACTCTCCTGCCGTAACACAAAAGCAACCCATTGACAACATGAAAACCGGTGAACGTGCCTGGAATTTATGGACACGGCAATTTAAATTTCATACGCTTTTCACATGTCATGAAATATTCTTCTTTTGATTTTTTTCAACCACTTAAAAGTGGAAAAACCATTTTTCAATCGTGGGCCACACACAAAGAAGCAGCAGGCCAGATTGGGCCGGTGACCCCTACTTTGCCAACCTCTGTCCTACTCTGTGATTAGGGGGCTGGAGGTCTGCACGCTCTGTTTCCCAGAATTCCTTGATGCCTGGATTTCTGTTGGGTTTTTCCAGGAGGAGGCACTGCTGGAGGATTGGGAGGAAGTGAGAAGGGGTTCGCTCTTGTCTAGCTTCGGTAATATCCCTCCAACAGCAGAAGACAGCTGACGATCTAGCCAGTCCCAACACTGGTCACCCAGTGTCCCCAGAGATGTAAACACCAGCCACCTGGTGTCCCCTGAGCTGTGAGAACCACCTGTGCAGGACTTCTCTTTGAGGTCCAAGTGCCCACCTACAAGGGATCCTCCTATGAGCTCTTATGTTCGGTAACATTACCTCTTCCCCAGAACTAGGGAATTGTTGCTGCTTCCTGCATTTCTAATATTTAGGATACTTTGACCTCCCCTTTCTGTGTTTTTAGGTCCCTAACACCTGAGTAACCAATCCCCTGCATTAAATATCCTCTATTTGAAATACCTAGTGTGATTTCTGTTTTCCTGACAAAACCCCAACTACTACGGCTCCATTTTATAGGCAAGAAAATTGAGCGAGCCTCCAGGAAGTTTGAGCCTTATCTAGCACCCATATCACAGGAAAGGGAAAAGGTAGATTTATACTGGAACCCATGACTGTGCCACCCCAAAGCCTACACACTCTTAGCCAGCATACAGTACGAAAGGGGGGCAGAGGGTCACCACTCATACTGCCCCCAGCAAAGCTCTGAGCACCCTGCAGCACTGTGTTCTGATAGCTGAATGAATAAATGAATGGATGATCTTATCTCTGAGCCTAGCATTGGCTTGGGCATGCAATAAGGTGTAAGAGATGCGTGTTGGAGGAAAAATACAGAATTAATGTTTTGGGCCAGTAGTTCTCAGTTCCAGCTGCCCACTAAAATCTCAAAAACTTTAAAACCATGCCCAAGCCCTACTCTGGAGCAAATGGCTCAGCATTAGGCATCAGTACTTTTTTTTTTATGAGTCCCCAGGTGATTGTAACATGCAGCTTGGATGGAGAATTGCAGCTTAAGAGAAGGCTTTGCTGGGGCCCAATCTTGCTGGAAGGATCACTGGAGCAAGGTATGGTGTGTCCTCCCTAGCAAGGGCGTACCATCCACACCACCCCAGGCAGTGCGATCGCATCTGAAGGTGAAAGTCCCTTTGTTTAGGCAGCATGTAAATCCTTCCCAAGGTGGTGAATCAGACTCCAATTCAATCACATTTGCTGAGCACCTACTATGTGCCAGGTGCTGTGCTGCTAAAATTCATCTTAACGGATGCCTAAGTTACTTTATCATTGAGAAACTAATAGAAACACGGACATTAGTCAGACCACATATGACAGAACTCTGACTTGGAACAGTCAGCCTAGAACAATCAGGATTTGGTTAGCAACTGCCAATTTCCTTTTTTTTTTGGCCACAACTTCTAACTCAGGATCAACTAGAGAAAGCCATTAACATTAAGATACTTCTAGTTTTCTCATCACCAGCTTCCCCCTGCCAACAACCTCCAAATGGGGCCTACTGAAGCCTCTTCCATGATGAAGTTTTCTCGCCCCCTGGACAGGCTTTGAGTCTCTGGCAAACAGGAGTGGTGAATGGTGCCCAACTCCCTTGCTAGAGCAAGCTCTGATTCAGCAGCTTGTGTTCTCCTTTGGGTGGTCTTCATATATTTCCACATTATTATCTATAATATTTTAAAATACCTATAATATTTTAATTGTGCCTTTTTTTTTTTTTACAGAGGTGAAATGGAAGCTCGAAAATGTTAGGTGACATCAGAGGTCACCCAGCTGGAAAGAGCAGAGGGAGGTTTTAAGCAGGGAGGAGCAGGGTAGCATTAGGAGGAGATGTGTAGGGCAAGGTGCAGAGCATAAGCTATGATGTAAGGAAGAATGGCTGAAATCCTGATTAAGAGCAAGGTTAAATAAAGACCCTTATGGACCTTGCGGGTCACTCAATTCTCTCTGTACTTCAGTTTCCTCAAATCTGTAATGGAGGGCGCCTGGGTGGCTCAGTTGGTTAAGCAACTGCCTTCGGCTCAGGTCATGATCCCGGAGTCCTGGGATCGAGTCCCGCATCGGGCTCCCAGCTCAGCGGGGAGCCTGCTTCTCCCTCTGACCCTCTCCCCTCTCATGCTGTTTCTCGCTCTCTCTCTCAAATAAATAAATAAATAAAAATCTTAAAAAAAAAAAAATCTGTAATGGAGATAACATTTCACAAGGAATAGAGTTTACTGGGTCCAAGGAAAATCTCTAGAATAAAGTTCAAACTCTGATCGAGTTACTTGCCAGCAGAGTAAAATTGCTTAACTGGACTAGGCCTCAGTATTTTCACCCACAAAACGAGGATAATTCATTTATCACAGGGTTATTAAGAGAATTCGATAGGTTTTGGAGCACTTATGTGGCACTGACTGTGTACGGATTGGGCCCTGCAATGTGTTTTACAGGCATTAGTAGCCTTAATATTCATGACAATGCCATGGGTTAGGCACTATTTTTACCACCTCCAGTGTGTCAATGGGAAAACTGAAGGAAAAAGAAATTAAAGGGGTGCCTGGGTGGCTCAGTCAGTTAAGCATCTGACTCTTGGTTTCGGCCCCGGTCACGATCTCAGGGTGGTGGGATCGAGCCCCTCATCCGGCTCCCTCCTTCGGGTTCTCTCCCTCTCCCTCTGCTTCTCCCCCAGCTTCAGCTCTTTCTCTCTTTCTAAAATAAATAAATAAATAAAATCTAAAAAGAAAAAAGAAAGAGAGAGAGGAAGGAAGGAAGGAAGGAAGGCAGGAAGGAAGGAAGGAAGGAAGAAAGAAACAAAGAAAGAAAGAAACAAAGAAAGAAATTAGAGAACTTGCCCAAGGTCCCCCAGCTAGGAAAAGGTGGATCTTGTATTAGAACCCCAGGCATCAGTACACAATTCTGCTTCTTGAATAATGAAGTATGCAAAATATTTACCTCCATGCCTGACACACGGTAAGCTCAAAGGCAGGAGCAAAGAGTAGTAATTGGTTGGTGTGATTCCAAAACTGTTTTCCAGTGCAGACTAATGCCTTCCAGGAAGCCAGCATACTACAAATGATCACTCATGGTAACAGTGAGAGGAGAGACAGAGACAGAGACAGCACAGATGAGTCTGATTTAAACAAAATTGTTCAAGAGTCCAGCAGAAATATGAATAAACTTAGGGGGGCAAGTCCCAGGAAAAGAAATCTAAATGGATTTCAAATATGTGAAAGTATGCTGAATTTCATCTAATATTTTCTGAAATTTATTTTTTAAAATAAGATACTATTTTTCAGAAATTGTACAAATTAACAAGCTGATATGAAAATGTGTGTATAAATGAGGGATCGAGTATAGGCAAAATAATCTTGAAACAGAACAAATTTGGAGGACTCTTACAACTCGATTTCAAGACTTATAATAAAACTACAGTAATCAAGAGAGTATGGCATTGGCATAAGGATCACTGAGCAGACGAGAAAACGCCCCACACTTAGTTGATTTTTTCTTTTCCACTAAAGTGGGTAAGCAATTCAATGGCAGAAAGAAAAAGTTTTTTAACAAATGGCATTGGAACAACTGAATAAACATAGGGGAAAAAAATGAACCTTGATCTCTGTCTCACACCATATACAAAAAATTAATTCAAGATGGATCACAGACTAAACTTAAAATTTAAGCTAAAACCATTAAAAACATAGGAGAATAACTTCACAACTCTGGCAATGATTTTTTAGGAAAGAAAAAGTGCTAACCATAAAAGAAAATAAATTGGAATTCATCAATATTTTAAAATTTTGCTCATCAAGTTACATCATTAAAAAATAGGTAAGCCACAGATTGGACGAAAATATATATCTGACAAAAGAATAGTATCTACAATATGCAAAGAACTTCTACAAATCAATAATAAAAGACAAACAACCCAATAAAAATTGCCAAGACTTAAGAGATATTTTACAAAGAAGATATACGAATGGCTGACAAGCACATGAAAAGGCGGAAACTCACTGAAACACATTTAACACTCATTAAAATAGTGAGATAAAGCATCACTCCCAATGGAATGATCAAAATGTGTAAGACTGACACCACCAAATATCAGGGAGTGGGTGGAGCAACCAGAACTCTCACGCATTACTGTTGGGAGTGTAAATGGTACAGTCTCTTTGAAAACCAGTTCTGTAATGTCTTAGATAGCTAAGTATACACTTCCCTATGGTGCAGCAATTCTACTCCCAGACATCCATCCAAGGGAAATGAAAGCATACTTCCACATGAGGAGTTGTTCAAGGATGCTACTGACAACTTTATTTACAATAGCCCGAACTGGAAAACAACACAAATGTCGAGCAAGAGGAGAACGAATCAACCAATCTTGGTATGGCCCCATAATGGAATACTATTCAGCAATGAAGATGGATAAACACAATAATAGCATGTATGAATCTCACAGACCCTCTATCAGTCAAAAGAAGTCAGACACAAGAGAGTACATGGAGTGTAATTCCTTTAGATGAAGTTTAAGAACAAAATTGACAGTGATAAAAATCAGAGCTGAGCGTCTTGTAGCAGGAGCCAAGAGAGATAGGAAAGGGGCATGGGAAAGCCGTCAGAAGTGATGGAATGATTCTGTCTTGACTGGGGTGTAGGTTCCATGGGTTTATGCGTCTGTCAAAACCAATTACACCGTACAGTTAAGGTCTGAGCCCATTACTGTTGGTGAATTACACCTCGATAGATTGTTTGCGAGGGTGTGAAAAAATGCACCAGGGTACATTCCCGCGGAGAGTATAAATGTGGTGCAATCTCTCTGAAGGGCAATTTTGACAAAACCTATCAAAATGAGCAATACAGACACACACTTGACCCAGTTGTTTCACTTCTAAGAATCATCCTACGGATATATTCATGCGTGATGTAGAGATAGTCATACCTAGATATTCTTTGCAGAATTGTTTGTGGTAGCAAAAGACTGGAAATAACATGGCAACCCATCCATAAAGGACAGGTTAGATAAATTACAGTGCTACATTTTTAATAGAATACCATGCAGCTGTTAAAATAATAAGGGAGATCGCTATGTACTGATATGGAGTGATATTCAAGATGTATGATATATTGATATGCAGGGGAAAAAAGGTGTAGAACAGAGTTTATAATATCCTCCCATCGGTGTAAAAATAAATGTGTATGTGTAATGTATCTCGAGAGGTACATAAAAAAGCTGGACATGGCTATTGCCTCTGGAAATGGGGACTGGCGGACTTGGAGACTGGAGGTTAGACCAGGGCGAGGGGGAGAATTATTTTTACCATATTACCTCTTTTATGGTCTGAATTATTTCATTGTTTTCCTGTAACCATATGGGTATTATGTAAATCAAGATTCTTTTTTAAAGCAAAGAAAAAGATCAACACTCATAGGGCCAATCCATTTTCCCTGGCACTTGACCCGGGCCACCTTAGATCCTGTGCCCCATGGACCCTAAAGTCTGTCCTGACTGCTCCTGTTAAATATGTGCCCCCATCATTTCTGTCTCCATAACGGCCATCCTCAGGTCTGACCTCAGCCCCACGCACAGCCTCAGCTTTGCTTTCCTACAGCACCACCGGCGCTTGCCTATCAGGTACGCTCCCACCCGACGCTGCCTTCCGCCATTCCACATTTCAGTTATTGGCTTTTCCAGCTTTTTACTTAGCCCCAGCTTTTCCCAAGCAAAACAGATCCGCCCACAGCCAGGACCATGTCTAGCCAACCAGATATATGCCCCCAAATGAGACCATGAAATATCCCTGTAATTTTCAGATGCCTTAAGACATACACACTTAAATATTTAGTAGATTATAAATGACCTAAAGCTTTAGTCCGGCTTTTAAACATAACTTCTTAATGAGCCTACGTGGACGGTTTGCCCCCAGCCCGATGGCGGAGATAATTGTGCCTCTCTTGATGAAAAAGAGGGTGGGCACACAGGAATTGCTGTGCAATATTAATGAAAGTGTCCTAGGGGCTTTGTACCCACTCCAGGGACAGATTTGCTGCTCACAGCTTTCTCTCTGATCCTGCAGTTTGTAGGCTGCTGTACGGAGATTTGTAGGGAAGAGAATCAAAGCAACTGGTCTCAAGTCTAACTCTGACACTGATTTTCTGTGTGGCCTTGAGCACATCACGTCCCCTCTCTGGGCCTCTGGGCCCTTCGCTGTTGCATTAGGGTAATCTCTAAGGTACTTGCAGCAACATCCAGCTCCAGACTTCTGAGGGTCTGCAATTACAATTATTTGTTAAAATATGTTTCACAATAAAGGAAGGGAAAATAAGCAGCAAGGATTAAAAAAAACAAAAACAAAAAAAAAACACTTTTTAAAATGGGCTAAAAAAAAAGAAGAAATACTACATTTCTTTTAATCCTTGTGCTCCAGCCGCATTGGCACCACCTGGGAGGTCATTAGAGATGGAGAATCTCAGGCCTCCCCCCAGACCTGCTGAACCAGAATCTGAAGTTTAACTAAAGATCCTAAGGTAATTTGTGCTGAGCCCCCAAGAGACATAAAAAAGTACTCCGGGAATCTTCTGTAAAACCAGCAGCTTTGGGAAAGGGTCTTCTCCATGTCTTCATGCACCTCAGAAGGTCAATACAAAGAAGGCACTTAGAATAATGGCCACTCTGGCCCCAGTGGACGAGCTAGATGCAAAGTAGCACTCACAACACAAAAACACAAAATGCCGACAGATGTCAGGCAAGTAACATAAACTAGCAAAGGAGCCTGGGTGTGGTGCAGTAAGGAGGGGTGGGGACTGTGGTTAAGTGGAAAGTGTTTGTTTCATCTTAAGTGGCCTTATAACAGGGGCTGGATCAGGGCAGCCTGACCATGACTCAGCATCAGTCAACTTTTGTTGTACGGGAACGCAGGGTCTATGTTGCCACATCTTGTGATTTTTTTATATATATATAAATTAACCTGGGTATTTGGATTTCTATGTAAAATCTCTCTCTTTTTAAAAGATTTTATTTATTTATTTTAGAGAGAGAGAGACAGCACGAGTGGGAGGGAGAGAGAGAATCTCAAGCAGAC
Organism: Halichoerus grypus; assembly: GCF_964656455.1. Taxonomy (NCBI): domain Eukaryota; kingdom Metazoa; phylum Chordata; class Mammalia; order Carnivora; family Phocidae; genus Halichoerus; species Halichoerus grypus. Next base: position 18,747,385 of record NC_135717.1, on the reverse strand, counting down.
TCTGCTGAGCCTGGAGCCTGACATGGGGCTTGATCTCAGGACCCTGAGATCATGACCTGAGCTGAAACCAAGAGTCAGACACTTAAGCAACCGCACCACCCAGGCACCCCTAAATGAAATCTCTTAATGATGAAAGTATCATCAGGTCAAACACGCACATTTTAAAGCCAGAGGTAATAGTGATTTCCAAAGCCTTAAGCAAGAACAAACTTTATGAGTTCAAAACACAAAAAAGGAGGCTCCAAGGTGGCTGGAGTATGATGAGAAATGGGGGAAGTACACAGGACTAGAAGGGGGGGTGGGGTGGGAGTGCTGATCACCGATGGAAGAGGCAGGAGGATGTGGCATTTGTTGGTGAACCAAGGGGTTAAAAGCACAAGGACTGGAGCCCAAGCCTGCTCTTTTCCATCTCTGTGACCTTAGGTCAGTTATTTCCTGCTTACTACCTCTGTTTCCTTATCTGTAAAATGGGGTTAATAATGGCATGCACCTCAGAAGGTCAATACAAAGAAGGCACTTAGAATAATGGCCAGACCTAAGTAAGCACTCACTAACTGCTTATTGTCATTGCTATTATTTGCCTTTAGTACTGCAAACGTCACGAGTCCCTGCTGGGTGCCAACCCACACACTAGACTTTTTTCAGTAGGCCTCTGAAACTTTCAGACAAGGAACAGGCACACAAAGATCTGTAGAGGGTTTCTTTTTGCAAGGATTCTCCTCTGACGATGTCTCAAACTGCCCTGACCCAGCCCCAGGCAGGCTGTTTGTGCTAAACATTCCTCTTCCCCCAGGGCTTTGTTTTGTTAGTGGGCTCAGTGTTCAAGGCCCTCTGCAGGCTGCCCACTAGCAAAGCAAGGCCATTTCCTCATTCAACAAACACGTATCTCGTCTCAACAACGTTTAGGTCCTGAACTAAACACAGTGGTGAACAAGATTCCTGACCCTGTGGTTTTTCGTTCTAGTGGAGCAGATGGATAATAGCCCATAAACACACAAATAAACAAGACAATGACAATAAATGAAAATAAACACTGGTAGTTATTTGACCGTCAGAAAGCAGTAAATTCCACCACTGTGAAGAGGTCAAAACAGGACTGACATTTCAGAGAGGGCACTCCAGCTCCGCCACTAGGTACAAGGTTTGGAATTAATTTGCCTTGAGAAAAAGCTGAAGCTTTAGTCATGAGTTCGTCCAACACGCATTCATCCATTATTCATTTATTCATTCATCCAATCATTCACTCCCCAGGTATCTAGAGAGGCCAAAGACTTGCCGGACTTTCTACAGAACAGTCGGAAACAGAGGGGAAGAGATATGATTCTATCCTTGGGAGAACCTCCCAGTCTGGTGGTGGGTAAAGATGTATTAGTAGTCATTAATAAACAACTAACTTAAATAACTCTTAAGTAAAGAATGATTTCATCTTAGAAAAAGCAGGCCTGCCTGTGGGCTCCTATTCTTGGAGAAATTCAATTAGCTTTAGCTTTCTCAACTTTTTGACACTCCAAATCTACCCAAGTTCGACTAACAATAGTTCTGTCTAGTAAGGACAAGGCAAAAACGCAGGCACAAGATGCCCTAAGAGAGATCACCTTATCTAGAGGTCCTGTCGTAAATTTTTAATGCCTGAGTTTATGCTTATATAAGGATCACTATGGCTCCAAGTTGTTTCCTTAACTGGGCCTGGCTAATGAAAACTGTACGGAGATTGACTCAATATAAAACATTTTGTGCCACGTGACATCTCCTTTCATGCATAAGAACAATGGAAGCATCAAACACTCCATCGGGTTTACTTCCACGAGCTCATTTAATCATAATAGCAAAGCTAGTTTGCACAGATATTATTAACTTGCCTGGGCTCGTGGCTAGTAAATGGTAGAAATAGGATTTCAACCCATACATGTTGGCTTCCAAAGTCCATAGTCTTAACTATCATGCTGCAGATAAGAACATTTTGCAGTGGTTAGAATTTAAAAAGATTTTCCATCATAAAACTGACATAATATACTCAAAGGATCTTTCCCCAAAACTGTCAATACCATATTCACGTTGCCAATCAGAAACTCAGCATCATCTGTCATATTTAAGTTCATGTCATTAATTTGGATATATGCTGAGTGAATTTTGAAGGATAAGTAGGGAACACCCAGGCTCCAGGCATGAGGAACCATATAGGCAAATGCGACGAGACAAAAGAGTCAGGACATATTCATGCACCTGCAGGGACTTCAGTGTGGCTGGAGGGTATGGTGTGAGGTAGGGGATGGCAGAAAAGAAGGCTGCAGGGAGAGGTAGAAGCCAGGCTTCCGGAAGACTGAGTGGGCATTAAGCCAGGACCTGCTCCCCAGATGGAGGGAAGGGGTGACACCTGGGAAACTGCCTTGGGATTCAGCCTCTCCACTTGACTTGGGAGGGAATAAAAACAAACCAAAACTGCAAAAGGGATCTTCCTAAAGACCTGTTTGAGCAGTGGAGTGCCTTCATGGAAATTCAAGGTCAAGACCTGGGACTTAAAGTCAGGGAAGTCCTCCACCTAGGTGCAATGCTTCCTCCCGCTCTGGTCATCATCCATCCACGTTTAGAAAATCTCGTCTTTGCTTACATTAAAGGAGCGCTTATCCCCTATCTTTATCCACTGGCATTTTCCTGTGAGTCATATTACTATCCTACTGTAAGAACCACACATATCTTAAGGATGTTGGATTTTAATATATGTGTTACAAAGAGTCTTTGAAAGGTGGGCTTTAAGGAGAAAAGATGGACAATATAGACAGTATCTTGGGCTAATTTTAAGCAGATCTTCTGTGGCAGGAAGGGAAGCAACAAGACAATAGCAATGATTTTGAACCCTGGCCAGTTACAGAATCACCTGGGGAAGTTTCAAAACGTCTTGATTCCTGGGCTTGCCACCACTGCATTCGGCGTCAATTGCTCTGTGACGTTTGAGGACCTCTGAGCGGGACTGATGTGCAGCACTGGGGGAGTGTTGTTATAAAACTGTTATTCCAAGGCGGGAGAGATTCTTGAGCGTGTTGAAATGGTGATGACAAAGGGTAAAGAGGCAGAGATAAATATGTAGGACAAATGAACAGTCACCAGAGCAGAATCCCTGTGGGGCAAGAGGGGTTGGTCTCAGGGGTACAGGTGGATTCACCTCCCACCATCTTCCTCTGAAACGAGGAGGGAGGAAGGAGAAAGAAGGTGTGAGTTTCAGGCGGGGAGGAAAAGGATGATGGGGGCAGTTTTTCCTGTCGACTGTAATTTCTGGAATCTTCTTCGTAAAGCAGATGGATGGTTCGTTTGCGAAGAGGGAGGGGGAATGGTGGCAGGGAGCTTGAAAAGAAGCAAGGCTTGAAGTCTGCTGACTGTGGACCGGCAGGAGACATTCCTCAGCTGAGACTGGAGGCCAGGAATTTAAGCTCCACTAGGAGATACATTCCATGAGGGCAGAGCCTTTCTCTCTGGGTCGACACCTCTTTTCCTCACTACCATTTGGGAGGCCAGGGAGAAAAGCCTTGAAGCAATTCAGTAAAGCTGGAGTTTAGGGTTCAAGAGTAACCTGGCAAGGCATCAAAGATGGATCAGGGAGCATCAGACAGACTGTGCAAGAGACAGTGGGTTTTACAGGCAAAATGTGGAGAAACATGTGAGAGGCAAGGACAGATCTGCATTGGCAGAAGTCCACCCTGGGCTTTAAGGAGATGATCTGAGGGGTAGTGAGAGGCTATGACCATCATCCAGGTGAACAATGAGCAGTCAGTCCTGGGAGATGCCGGTTGGAACAGAGGGTCAGTTTCAAGAAGGCGAATTCCACATCATTCTAAGTGACAGCTTTACAATAGTCACTGAGCGCCCCATCTACCTGGGTGGGGGACGGTGCTGGGCTGAGCCGTCTGAGAGCATGCTCCGTGGATCTGTCCAGCCCAAACAGCCACTTTCACTGTCCCCCTCCCCAAGAGGCCTCACAGTCTCAAGTGGATGGGAGCCGCCTCTCCTCCAGGCTCGCCAAATTGCTGTGCTGTATTTAAAAGCCAAAGAGGAAAATAAGCCCCAGCCCAAGGAGGAAGCGATTTTGGCATTAAATACAAGGAATGTTTTTATCCTGCAATGAAAACGCTGTGATCCTGGGACACAATTTGCATAAACAGACAGTTTGGCTATAAACAACCTCACCAGTAACTGGTATTTACATATAGAACAACTCAGTCAAAACCCAATTAAAGGCTCTGATGGATCCAGGATTGTCAAAACATTTAAAAGGCTTCACAGCAGCCAGGCAATTTATATGTCTCTGTTGGACCAGGCGTTCCTGATTTCTCCCCCAAACCACTCTTAGTCTCCTACCAGACCCGGAGACCCCCCAGCCCACCCTGGGCCTGGCAGCCTGTCCTCCAATAGGAAGGAGAGATCTCTAAGGAGCTCCCTGGTCTTGGCGAAGACTTGGCGGAGGAGGGAACAGGGTCCAGGGCAGGAAAGTGGGGACAAGGGTCCCGTGTAGTCTGAACACATGATGCCATCAAGAGGGTCTACTCAGATGAGGCAGGACTTCAGGAGGACCCAGGCAGTAATGGTGCCTGAAGTCCATCAGCACCGCTGTGGTTTTAAGTTCCAGAGCTTCTAAGCAAATGGTTTCGGAGCAAGATAGGAAATTAGGGCCCCCTAGCCCATGGACAGAGGACTTGTGCTGGTCAGGGACCAAGGCCAGCCACAGAGACCGAGCCAACATGATGGGAAAATGGGGGACAGCTATAATGGGAGGGGGAACCATGGAGCAAGAGGTTCGTGTGGGGCGTCATGGAGACTGGCAGGCATCAGGAAGTGGCATCCCCAGGGCTAAGCCGCCGCAGTGCCTCTGCCCTCGGCACAGCTGGGTCTGCTGAGCCTTTGGAAGAGCCTATGCTGTCTTGCTCTTCTCTAGTGTATTTACAACCATGGACTCGGGGGCCTTTCATTCCCTAGATTCTTAAAAATTGAGAACTTATAGGGGCGTCTGGGTGGTTCAGTCAGTTAAGCAACCGACTCCTGATTTCAGCACAGGTGATGATCTCAGGGTCGTGAGATCGCGCCCCACATCGGACTCTGTGCTCAGGGCCGAGTCTGCTTGAGATTCTCTCTCCCTCTCCTTCTGCCCCTCCCCCGCTCATGCATGAGCATGCGCTCTCTCTAAATAAATAAATAATATATACTATATATTATATATATAAATAAACAAAATTGAGAACTCACTATGTGTCAGGCATTATGCTAAGCACTTTCTCACATGTGATCCCTTACATACTGATATATCCACCATGACCTCATATACACCCACTAATAGGAAGAGGGACCCAATATAACAAAACAAACTCACAACCTCCAGGTGGTCGGTGTGCTGCAACCCTCACTGCGGGTGTGTCCTTTTCATAGCGATACAAAATAATCCCTAACAATGAAGCACTCGCGACGACCCAGCACAATGCAAGGTGCTTTACACTCATAATTTCATTTAATTCCCAAGACATTCCTAAGAGGAATGCACTATTATCCCCATTTTACAACGAGGCTCAGAGGGTTGAAGACACTTGTTTGAGCTGATATGGCTGGAAAGTAGTAGAACCAGGAGTCTGTCTGGATCCAAAGCCTGTTACATCAGACCAGGTGTTTCTGGTTCCTGGCTATGGGTCATCTCATTTTAGTGACCCGTTTCAACTGTTGACACCCTGGTGTGGAACGGATACAGCAACACGAAGCTGACTTCAGCCTGTTGTTACATCACCACTCAGCTAGAGCCTCAATACTGCTGTCCTCCCTACCCTTGCATTCCAACTAAATCCACTCGGGTTCTAAATCCCCTAACCACCCACCAAGACAAACCATGTGGCCCAGAAGACTAAGGATATTGGTGGAAAAAATGAGATATCTGGTTCTTTCCTTTCTTTCTTTCTTAAAGGTTTTATTCATTTATTTGAGAGAGAGAGAGAGAGAGAGAGAGAAGACCATGAGGGGAGGAGGGGTAGAAGGAGAGGGAGAAGCAGGGAGCCCAATGCAGGGCTCAATCCCAGGACCCTGGGATCATGACCTGAGCCAAAGGCAGACGCTTAACTGACTGCGCCACCCAGGTGCCTCTCCTTCTTTCTTCATAGGGTCTCAGGTCTATGGCAACTTACTACTGAAAGTCAAACCATCCAACTCTCATTCCTGTAAGACCAGGAATACAAGTTCTAAGAGTAAGCTCATTACCACCAAGAACTTGGCATGTATAGATAAAAATTCAACCAGTATTTATTGAGCATGAACTGGCAAGGAACTATAAGATAATAAGGGATTTCATTTTCCTTCCCTTTGTTTCTCAAAGCGAAGCCTCGGTTTCCACACCTGAGTGTACTGGTGTAGACCGGGGGTGGCAAACAACAGTGTGGAGCCACCCCAGGTTTTTATAGATTCAGTGTTATCAGAACACAGCCAACTCACTCATTTACGTGTTGTCTGGGGCTGCTTTCACACTGTAAGAGCTGAGCTGAGTCGCTGAAGTAGAGACTTTATGGCCAGCAAAGCCCAAAATATTTACTATCTGGCTCTTTAAGGAAAAGTTTACTGACCTCTGGTCTAGATGTCTAGCAACCTGGACATTTCTTGGTTGTGTGTTTCGTTCCGAAGGATGTAGAATTCAGAGGGCACTCCAGAGAGGATCCCAAGGCAAAAAGAATCTGGCATTTGATTTCTTCTCTCCACCTCTTCACACACAAGGCCTGATAAATCTTTGATTTCTTTTGCCCGACTTGAGTTGGGGTCCACCAAAACTGCCCCCCGTGTTCACAGCCTCCTCCAGTTAGATGTTCTATTTCTTCTGTCCAGGAGCCCGTGGCTAAGAATGGGGCAGGTGGGCATTCGGCCTCTCCAAGACAACCCAGCAATGGGGAATTGTAGAAAAAGCAGTAGCCGCATGATTACAGACCTTTCTGTTTATAAAACATGCTTGTAATGTCAGATTCTCACCAAAGAAAAAAAAAAAGAAAAGAAAAAAAATAGAGCCATAAATTAATGTCCCCAAGTAAGGACATGCCTCTGAAGCCCAGAGAGGTGGCGGGCTTGCCCAAGGCCCCTCAGAGATGAGCTGCTGAGCCAGAATTTGGTCCCTAGTCTCAATTCCTAGTTTTCAGGTGATTTCCAGGTGATCAGAATGCAGTTCATTGTATCTTTTTCTACATGCTTCTCCCTCACAACATACACAGAGGGAATAGTACAGACTTTGAGACCTAAAGTCCCCCCCAAATCATCACTGTGACCATCACTTCCATCCCCACCACTCTAGTTGCATGACTGTATTGATTAAGGCTCTTTGTTGGAAGCAATAGAAAATACGACTCAAAAAGATGTCTCAAAATAATCACGGTAATCATAACAGCAATACTAGAAGCTCTTTCTGGTCCGTGTAACCAAAAAAGACAGACGTGGGCTCTTCAGGAATGGTTGGATCCAGGCCTATCTATGCTATTAGATCTCTCTCTTCTCTTCTCAATTCTCTTTCCCTCCCCCTGCCTCTAGCTTGAGGCAGACACTCCCTCTGGGAAGATTCTAACAGCCCCACACTGACACACATGACAGTCCCCACAGTAGAGAAAGAGCTTCTCTTCCCCAGTCTTTGGAGACAAAGCCCCACCACTGAGTGCCGTGGCCCTGGCCTGGTCAGGACGCCATTCCATACACAAACAGTGGCTCTGCTCAGGGGACCAAAATACACCCACTGGCCAGATCTGGGTCCGATGCCCACTTCTGAAGCTGGAGGCATGATCAATCCTACCCCAACTTCATGAACGGAGAGGGGAGGATGGGTGATTTCCCCCCAAAGAACATCTGGCTACTGTTGCCAGAACCGGGGGTGTCAGAGATGCCAGACAAGCAAAAACAACAGATGTCTTCATCGGTGGCTTGTGGGTGCTTCGGTTTCCACGGATGAAAACTGTGGTATTAAAAATATCTACCCCTCAGGGTTGTATCAAACTGGACACCAAAACTAAAGGATCGTGCAGCTTCTCTTAGGCTAGCCTGACCCTATGACCTTCACCCTCTTCAAAGACTGCCATCTGACCCCGTCCCACTGCCTGTGTTCTGGTTCGGGCTGCTATTGGTCACCTACGCTGTTGGGACTCCGTGTAACTGGGCTTTCAGCCGTCCGAGCTCTCCCCTGGCTGGTGGCACCACTGCAGGGCCCTCCGGCCCAGATAAATCTCCCATCTCAGCAGAGTTCAGGGAGCTAGAGAGCCCAGCGGTGTTTAACTTGGCTGGCACTGAACCTCATGAATTTAAAGGCCATGTGAACAGGACCATTCATCTGTTCCTTTACTTCCCACAGTGAGCGCATTTCCACACCCTCCTTTCCGATCCCCGGCCATCTGAGCTGCTTACATATTTCTTTCTCGGGAAAGCGCAGAGGGGGAAAAAAATACCCAACATATCCAACCCAAGAATTTGAAACCTTCCTTCTATTATCTCATAAAACATCCTGTTCATATCATAATTTCAATCCCGAGAGAGGATTTGCCGTGTGAGCTCTGAGATGCATATAAATTGCCCTTCTAAACCTCTGGCTACAATAAGCAAACTTCAGAAGCTGACAGTTTACTTGATAAATATCTAATAAAGCTTAAATAATTATTGAAAGCAGACAAATGAAAGAGTAGACCGGCAGAGGTGGTGTGGCGATAAATCTCCGGGAAGGAGATAGAGCCCCAGCAACGCAGGCTGAACAGATTCCAGGTAATGGAAGAGAGAACCACAGGCAGATGCTGACTTTCAGAAAGAGCTGGTGATGAGCGAGAGGCTGGGGGAACCAGGAGACGTGGACTTCTCTTTGGGGACCATCAGATACTCAAGGTGTGAACTTTCTCAACTCTTCCGGAAGAAAGAGAGTCAAGGGAGATCATGAATACACCTCATTGTCTGCCCTGACTCTCCCCAGCCTGTGGAGCGGGTAAGGGTTCCAGATACCACACCTCCTTTATAAGCTCACCCAGCTGCAATTCCAATCTTGAGGCCGGAAGACTTAAAATCATTCTAGGGTGCCATCCCCTAAACTTGACCTAGAGTCACCATCCCTGATGGACTTCAGGAAGGTATCCCAAACTCTTCACTCATCCACTTAGTCATTCACTTGTTCAACAAACATTAAGTGCCAACTCTGTGCTCTAAATAGTGCCCAACATGCTGTCAGTCTAACCAAGGAAGGTTGTGGGAGCAGATCATTAAACAAACAAAGGTACGTGATAAAAATAGAAGCTTTGGGAGTTCGTAGAAGCTGAATCTGGTCTGGAGCAAGTGTGGGAAAGGGAAGGCTTCACAAAGGAAATAGCACTTAACCTGAAATCTGAAAGGTAAATAGGAGTGGGGGGAAGGGTATTTCAGGCAACAGGAATAGCAAGTGCAAAGGCCCCGAGGTTTAAGAGTTTTGTTGAGAGAAATTCTGAGACTTTAGTCCCCACATTGATGCTAATATGTGGCAAATCTCACCCCCTTACTACCTTCCCCACAGGAGGAGGTTCTGATGTCTGTGTTTCTGAGTCTGTGACCAACCAGTTGCCATTTACTGAGGTAGGTTTTCTGGTGCCCATTTAGGAGACGAGGACACTCAGTCTAAAAACTGTTATGGGCTCATTGTCACCTGTGTGGTCATAGATTGAGCTTCCACTTTGGATCCTATCCTCCAAACCACTCAGACCTGCCTTTGCCCTCCTCCTTATTCTTCAGCTCCAACCTAGCAAACCTCCATAATTATTCAGAATACTTCTGGGAAAGGACGTTTCCCTATCCTGCCAGATTCCCAGCTGGGGACCAGAACTCCCCTGGAGTCCCAGCTGAGTGGGCTCCTAGTGATAAGACTTTTCTCTAATGCCTGCCTGGATGTCCAACTATCACACACACACACACATACACACCACAGACCATTTGCCTAGACTTCCACTGGCCCTCCACATATGCTGGGCCTTCCTCTCCTTCCTGGACCCCTGGTGTTAAACTCTGCAGGTGCATCAACCTCCTAAGGTGGTAAGAAGGCGAAGCCAGATGGGAGCCCTCACTTGGCTGGGATGACCACACCGAAGACATTTTGCTTGAGAGATACAGAAATGGCTTGGGCTCTTCTTCCCCCAGTCTCAAAGTCACTTGAACGAGTCACCAGAACTGCCTGGAGCCACAGTGTTTGCTCCCATAAACTCAGCATAGCTCTGACACATCCTGCCTAAGGCAGAGTTCTAAACACTTTACAGACCCGCACGTCTGGGTAACAGTTTACAAAGAGCTTTTCAAACATCATCACCAGACTGACAAAGGCACACAGTCCCTCCTCGGTTGAAGGCTGGCGACCAAGCTTGCTTTTTAAGACCGGATGTGACTAAATCTTTCTTCCCAGAGTGGTTTCTGGGGAGCAGTATGATCCCCATGTCAGCAGCTTTCCCGCCCTGCTTTGGGTGTGATCTTGAGAGGCCGTGGAAGTACAGAAGCCACAACTCTCTCCATTGTAAGTAACAGAAACACAATCTAAACTAAAAAAAAAAAAAAAAAAAAGTAATTCGTTGCCTCAGGAAACCAAGAAGGACACCAAGAAGCTCCTCCGATCAAAGACCCACAAACACAGAGCCTCGGGAGTTCAGCCTCGCCCACAGTCTCTCTTCCTACTGCCTCAAATCCTGTGTCTTGCTCTGCTTGCTTCTAGTTTCGTTCTAAAAACAGACCAAAAAAGCTCACCACATTGTGGGAAAGATGGCCACAGACAGCCTCAAACTTGTATCCTCCCAGCGTACCCAGTCCAGCAGGTGGAGACGCCGCTCTCCTGTTCTCTGTGGGGAAACCCCAGGGAAGAACTCTGATTGGCTCTGCTTGATCATGTGCCCATTCCGGAGGGCACTCGGATTGGTCGGGTCTGGATCATGTGACTACCTTAGCCGCCCGGAGTGTCAGGGATCAGGGCCAGAAGTAGAGAATGAGGGGGTTTGCGGGGGGCAACAGCCCAAACGATAGGAGTGGCTCCGGGAGGAGACAGATACACAAGGGTGGCATGTGTTTGAGGGTGTGGCGAAATAGGAATACTGACTGGTACAGTCTTCACGTTGAGAACATTAAGAACGTGTTTTCAAGACCCCTGAAGTGTTTATACCTTTGATCCAGGCAGCTGATTTCTGTGACTGCGTTTTTAGGAGGAAAAAACATAGAAAGACGTGTGTACGAGAATTTTCATTGTAGTATTGTTCTCAGTAACAAGAAAGAAATAATCAAAATGTGTACATTAAATACATTATATATGACACATTAAATGGCATATTATTAATTTTCAGTGATCGTGATGGATGTCTACGCACACTGACCTAGAAAGAATTTTCGATGTGTTAATAACTTTTAAGAATTAGCGTACAAAGAATGTTTAGACAAATTTTTGGTGTTTTAAAAAAAGAGCATGTTTATTCTCATTACACGAAAAAACCTTTCGTTAACTGTATAGTGACAGATGTTAACTCGACTTATTAGTGGTGATCTTTTTGCAATGTCCACAAATATTGAATTATTTTTGTACATCTAAAACTAATATAATGTTACATGTCGATTATATCTCAATAAAAACAAAATAATAATAATAATTCAATATTTACATTTCTAAAAAAAAAGCATATTTACCTTTAGGAGTAACAATTGGAGCAGGGGAAGGGGAAGGTCTCTTGAGTGCAAGCAAGTTCTGTTTCTAGATAGGCTTGCTAGTTACAAGGGTGTAGTCACCTTATGAAAATTCACCAAGCTGTCCATTTATGAGATGTGAACCTTACTTTACAGATCTTATACTTCAGTAAAAATATTTTTTGCAAATATGTGTATTTATTTTTACTATTTATTTATCTATTTGAGAAAGTGCACACATGTGAGCAAGTGGGGGGAGGGGCAGAGGGAGAGAATCTTCAAGCAGACTCCCCACTGAGCACAGAGCTCTACCTCACAACCCGTGAGATCATGACCTGAGGTGAAACCAAGAGTCAGATGCTTAAGTGACTGAGCCACCCAGGGGCCCCGCAAATGTGTGTATTTGAAGAAAAAGGTTTAGGGTAGATGGTGTAGTTAATAGTGATTTAAAATTTAATTCTTTGTACAAGTCTTTACTGTCTGCTTTTATAAAAAGCATGTATTACTTCCGTGGTCTCTATCCACTGGGGTTAGGAAAATGAAGAATGAGTTCTATCAAAGAGCTAAAACCTCAATAGGTAGTAGGACTAGTCAGTTTGTGTATGGTCTGAAGATCTAAACTAAACACATCTACAGAAACAAGCATGATCTATCAGTTAGGATAGGCTAAAGTATGGTAACAGACCCAAAAATATCATAGCTCAAACACAATAGAAATTTCTCCCTCATGTTGTCATCTAGGGAAGGTCTCGCCTAATGGTAGGCACTCAGCTCCACATGGACATTCAGGGACCCAGGCTGATGGTGAGCCTTAAACACTACCTCTTAAAGACTACCTCTTAAAGACTACCTCTTAAATACTACCAAGGGGCGCCTGGGTCGTGATCTCAGGGTCATGAGATCAAGCCCATGTCGGGCTCCGTGCTCAGAAAGGAGTTTGCTGGAGATTCTCTCTCTTCTGCCCCTCCCCCCCTCCCCTGCTCACACACAATCACTCTCTCTTTCTCTCCACCCCCACTAAAATACATAAATAAATCTTAAAAAAAAAAAACAAAAAAAATTAACACCACCAAGGTCTCTCTGATCATTTCCATTCTCACCACAGGAGGCAAGAAGGAGCACTGAGGCATGGCCCTTGGAGGTTTCGTGGGTTAATACTGGAAGTGGCTCACATCACATCTGTTCATATTCCACTGGAAAAGAGCTTAGCCACAGTCCCACCTAATTGCGAGGGAGACTTGGAATCACAGTCCCTGGATGGGCATCCACATGCCCATCTGTGATTCCGTCGCTGGAATGGATTTTAGTGGCAATTCAGTTAATGCCACACTGGAGTGAGGAGCAGAAGCAGATAGGACAGGGAGCCAAGAGAAAGAGGAAGCTGACTTTAGCAGACGATTAATATAAAGTCTACTCAAAGAGGTCCAGGTACATGGCATATGGCCTTAGTAAACTCCAGGGAATAGTGATGCTCAGAGTTCACAGGGAGCCATGACCTGGTTCCAGTGGAATGTCGGCTCTGGCATGAACTTGGCAGAGGCTTTGGTTAGAATATGAAACAGAAGCAGGGCCATCTCCCCGGGCTGGAGTTTGGAGAGAGAGGTGCCCCAAGCACATACTCTATGGCAGTAAGACTGGCTGCAAGGTTGTCCTTCCCCTTGGCTCAGCTTCCAGGGGAGGCCCAGTGATTCTAGCTGGGGTCAAAGAGAAACCAAGAATCTACAGAGGCCAATGGGGTAAGTGCCTCCATTTGCCCCTCTGATCAGGAGTAACAATAAAACAAAGGACTGGATTTGATGTTTTAGAAGTCACCAGATTCTACCCAGCTTTTTCTCCCACAAACAAATTGTGCATGAAAGAGGCCTCCACACCTCCCTCCCTCTGCATCACTTAAGCCTTTGGGAAGTACATTCCACAAACCCAGACTCTTTATCTACAGCGAGAATAGTCAGGCTCAGCCCAGAGAAAATTGGGGCAGTGCCTGCAGGCAATGTGTGGGCTACAGATGCACAAAGCAAGCATCCAATGAATATTATCCAGAATGTATTAGCTGATAACGCATGCACCCCAAAATCAATGAGGAAATTATCTCCTCCACACAATTGGCACAAAAGAAGGACATTTTCCACGTCTCTCCGGCACATCCCAGCTATTGTCAACTCTGGCATGCGAGATGATTAATGCACGGGTGACCACGCGTCTAGATTTCGATTCCTACGATTATGCACATGGACCATTTTTTCCCCTTTATGGATCCTCGACACTTAACCTACTCAATGGTTTTTATTTGCATTGATCACATTTTATGGTATGATTAAATTTGTATGGAAGAGAACCAATTAGTTTTGTTTTATACTTATTGAATGCACTTTATAGTCAGACAAATTAACTCTCCACAGTTAGGTTGATTTATCCAGTGGCAGGAGGCCTGATGGCCCGTGCAGGGTCTTGTCCCCAGCCAGGGAGAGGGTGGTGTTGGTAGGTGGGGGTGGGGTGGGGCTGGTACATCTGAGAAACGAGTTTGATGTCCTGACTCTGATAGTCCAGCAGCTCACTGCGGAGTCTGGCTGGGGAATTTCTCTCTGGGGAGTATAAACAAGGCTGTAGCTCCATGTAGATTTCAAGAACTAATCAAGGCTTTGTCTGAAGAGGAAACATTTTCTCCTAGAGAATGAAAAGATCAATGGAGTAGAATTAGGTTCTAGCTCTGTTCTTTGACTAGGTGGCTATGAGATCAGGCCAGTCATTTGACTTCTTTGGGCCGCAGTAAACAGATGATAAGGAAGAGGAGGAGGAGGGAGCCCATCTCCCTGCATAATTTGCTGGAGGACCAAACATGAGAGTATACATGAGAATAATGTAAAGCATCATCTTTATGCTAGTTTCCCTTAAAATAAAAAATAGGAGCAGAGCAGCATTGTGAGAACCGAGAGTAATTTAGAATTAAAAGCCCCAAAAGTTTGAATCTCTGTTTCCCCGCTGTGTGGCTTTGTGGAAGTCACTTAACCTCTCTGAGCTGAAATGGTCTCATTTGTCAAGTAGAGGTAAGTATCACAGATCTAATGGGTATTTCAGACAGCAGTGTTTTCTGGACCATAATAAAACCACAAGCCCCTTATTCTCCATCCCATTTCCTTGCTTTATCTTTCTCCATAGCTCTTGTTTTAGTTTGTTCGGGCTGCCAGAACACAAGACCACAGACTAAGTGGTTTCAATAATACAAATGTGTTTTCTCACAGTCCTAGAGGCCAGAAGTCCAAGGTCAAGGTGTAGGCAGGTTTGGTTTCTCCTGAGGCTTCTCTCCTTGGCTCACGGATGGCTGCCCTCTGACTGTGTCCTGACCTGGTTCTCTGAGCACCTGTGTGCCCCCGGTTTCTCTCTGGGTACCCAAATGTCCTCTTCTCATGAGGACACCAGTGAGACTGGATTAAGGCCCATCCCAATGGCTCTATTTTCACTTAATTCACCCTTTTAAAGATCTTCTCTCCAAAGACAGTCACATTCTGAGCTGCTAGGGGTTAGGGCTCCAACATACAAATTCTGGGGGGACCCGATTCAGCCCATAACACCACTGACATTATAGTACACATTTATCTGCATAAACTCCAGGAGAGACTTGTCTCCACCACATACACCTAACGCTTCCAACAGTGCCTGGCACATAATAGGTGCTCAATAAACATTTGTTGAATGACTTAATGAACAATGTTTAGCATAATGGCAGTTCCAGCACATTCTAGTTCCTGCATGAGGACACCCACCGATAGCTGGGCTGCAATCAGTCATCTCTAAAGACTTTTCTAATCATTGCCGCCTGCCACGATTAGCTTCTGTTGCACTTGCCCTGTGACTCCAGAATTCAAAGAAAACCGTATCACGTGCGAATTTAATAAACTCATGAAAGCCTTGAGCTTCAGGGTTGGAAGGGAATTTGCATATCATCAGATTCAATTTAAAAACCAGTAAAGGAAGCCCCTTTATAGCATTCCTTGCTAATCTTCTCCATGACCAATGTCAGGGACTAAAAGCCCTTAACCTCTGGAAGCAGCCAGCTCTGTGATTAGCATGTGTTCTTTGGGGGCACACCATGAAGCTCAAACAAGGACGTTCTTTTTTAGAACTGGTTATCATAGCTAAAAACAAAAACAAATATCTCTAAGTAGGCACGTAGATGGCAAATTGGTTTATCCATGCAGTAGTGGAAGTTTTCAGTGATTCCGATAAATTCATTACGGTCTATGTGCAACTAAATGAAGTCTCAAAAACACAGTATTGATATATACGATATGATACTTTATACATGCATATATTAATTTATGTATGTTTAATATATGTGAATACTCACTTTAATATAATGTATCTCGCGTTTAGAAAAGATATAAAACCCTGCATGGGGTGGATATATGGCAACCTCAGAGCAGGGGTGATGTCTGAGAAGGACCAGGGGGAGGGCTGAGGGAAGGGCATCGTGAACTCTCCCTGCAACATTTATTCCTTTAACAGAGAAGCCTGAGCAAATATGATAAAATGCCCACATTTTTGTACCTTGATGGCACATCCATAATATAATTTTGGTTTAAGGTATTTCGGTGAACAGGGCAAAGTGTCTTCTTTAACCCCACATCCAGGCACAGGTCCTGGTTCTGACCTCTGGGGCCACCAGGAATAAATGTTCCCCTTCTTCTATGTCTTATCTGTTGCCTTCCGAGGTAGGAGAAACATGCCACGTGACCTCCCCACCAGCCTTACGGCCAATACTTTGGCTGAACTGCATCTGGACAGACAGACTCCCGCCTCCCCCTTACTTACTGTGTCCGTCCATATGTATAGAGTACCTGTCAAATGAATACTAGTCCTCTTCCCCTCTGAGCTCACGGTCTGGTGACAGAAAGGGATACATAACCAGAAATACAGTGCGCTGTTCTAACTGGGAAGCTTGCACAAAGAGCTCAAAATGAGAGGAGTATATGACTAACCTGCCCTCGAGCCAAATGGGCTAAAGGTTGAAGAAGCTTAGCTAGAAAAATAACCCCCAAGGGGGCCAGGTCTGGACGTGCACATTCCACTGGGCAGCTCAGTCACCTGGCCACCTGCCGGGGAGGCAGGGAAAACGTAATCCAGCAATGCTCCCAGGAAGAAGAAGAACTGAGTTTGGGGAATCTTCTTCCAGTCTCTGCCAAAGGTACTGAATAGAAAAGGGCCAGACAGGCGGGTGTTTAAAAACCATGGAGGGCAGCCACGAGCACAGTGGGTAGAATTGTCCCCCCGCGGCTGGGGATTCCCAGCAGATACATTTGGTCTTTCCACGGAGAAATGTTCAGAGGTGGGCGCACAGGAAATTGGGAGATGCAGCCCCTGCACCGTTAAAATCTCACCCGAGGAAAGTAGCAGAGCCCCAGAGAAGTGGGGAGGGCAGCTGGGACACGCAGGCACAACCAGGAGGCTGGAGGAGAGGCACAGAGAGGAGGGGGCCCATAAGTGCCAGGTTCAAGGGCAGCGGGGAGGCAAACAGGCTAATATTCAGGGAGCCAGAAAAACAGATTCTGCGGAGCAAAAAAACAGGCAAAGGATCTAAGGCCAGAAAGTATGTAGCACTTTATCCACAGGGTGAAAGTTTTCATATAGAAAACCGCACTTCCAGGGGCTGAACCCTGGGAGACCAAGAGGCATTGCCTGCCTGACCGTAATCATTTTCATTTATTGAACACCTACTACATGTTCCTACTTACGTGCATCATCTCATTTGATTTTCAAAACATCTCCAGAAACCGAACCCTAGGACAAACGCCAGTTTATAGGTGGGAGAAATGAGATATTAAAAGTAACTAAGTCCCTCGCCCAAGGTCACAGATTTGGTATTTGGCAGTCAAACACGGAGTCTGACTTTGTAACATTCGCGCCCTTGCCTTATCCAAGAAAACTCCTGGGAGCTTCACTTTCTTGCCAGAACATCTACCTGTTGACTTTGACATTCACCCTCTCAGATTCTGTTACTGTTCCTTGTGCTTGCACGTTAATGGTCTGCTCACCGCTCCCCTCACTGCATCCACACAACAGCCCCAGGGGGTGACAGTTACAACTTCCCTTCTCTTGGGAACAATGAAAATAAAGCCCAGAGACAGTGATGACACCCAAGGCACCCAGCGAATTGGCAACACACTTTGACCGCGGGGCGCTCACTTCCTATTGTGGTGGACCTTTGGCCATAATTGTGCTTCAAAAACTGTGCTGCCCCCACCTCCCCCACCACACTGGGAGGGCCTGAGACCACTTGGGGGAAATGGGGTTGCAACACTATATAATCACATCATTTTAAGATAAAATTTCCCATCCTCCTTCCCCAGAAATCCAAACTGTGATCCAAGAACTGATCTCCAAAGAAAACCATCTGCCTGGACCTAAATACGAAGTTTCTTAGGTACGTGCCAAAGCCTATTTCAGGCTCTGGGGGAATAACACTTTGATATGTTAATCAATGGGTACCTTTTTTTCATTCCTAGAAATGCAGGTTGCCCCGTGATGTTTCCTCCATTCACAGAACATCTAGGGTGGCCAATATTTGGCCCCAGAGGTGAGATGTCTCAGCTCCGACAACTCGGAGCACAAAGACCAGAAGAGTCGAAAGACCGTAGGTGAACATATAGTAAAGTAAGCATCTCATAAACATAAAAAGACACACTCCCAGATTAAATAAATGCTTGCCAGGCTTGCGGGAAGAAGGAGAATTCAAGGGCAAGAGACTTTGACTTTGGGGAGTGAATGAGGAGGCATGTGCTGTCTCTCCAAGGCCAAGTTCAGAGTAATGGTGCAGAGAATTGCAGAACCCCATGTCCCCCTGTGGGGACTCCCAAGAAGAGAGGAACTGGGCTCTCCATCACAGGGTGAAAGTCCCTGAATGTGGCAGGACCCCAGAGCTCCCTGCTCCAAGCCAGAGGGGGAGCAGAAAATCGATCTGTTGTGCAGTCTGTGAAGGAAGGAGGCCCTGAGCCCCTGCATGGAATGAGAACCACAGGATGTCCCCATGCGCCCTAGACAGAGAGAAGGTGGTGTGGAAGGGTGTGGACTACCGGAGTGGTAGGAAGGAAGACACAGTGGTGACCTGTATGGAGGGAAGAGAAGACCAGATGGGACCACAGAGAGCACATGGATGGCAACACCAAGAACAGAGCTCCCTCCTCTGCCCCCACTTCCCACTGACCCTCACGAAGGTCTCGGTACCTCCAGACTCAGACAAGACCCTAGGGGATGAGAGAACACCCATCCGCCTGATGTTCCACTTCTACCCTCTGAGTCAAGCTCAGTGACATGATTATTTAAACTCTATTTCTTACATCACTGTGATCGTGAGACGAGATTTACACCCACTGCCTAACTGGGACCTCCCTTCTTGCTCCCTGAACCCCCAGAGCCCGGCTCCCACCTCCCCCAGCCGAACTAGCCTGGGCCGAGCAGAGACTGGATTTCTGGGGACATTGACTGCAGCCCCGCTCTCATGCCTTTGGCTGCCGGGGCTATTTGTCTGCTGGTGACAGTGACAAACGGCTCCGTCAGGGTGGGCAGTGGAGGGATAGGGCCCTGGAGGGGGCTGGCCGAGGGGCCTTCTGCGGAAAAGGGGCCATTGGCCCCCTGGGCCTGCTGTGTCACAGATGGAGAGAGTGAATGCCAATCCTGAGGGGTCACTTCTGTCCCTGGCTGGGTCCCTGGGATCCCTCACCCTCACCTGGGGGACACCGGCTGTACCTCTGAGGGCCCCCCATTGGCTTGGCTTCAAGTGGGACTTATATCCTCCACTCCTGCCCTCCTGCCACTTGCAAGGACAAGTCCACCAGCCCTTCCCCTAAATCAAGGGTCTTACTAGCGACCCTTGGGGACAGACAGACAGGGAGCGCTGTAGTCACTTCTAATGATGATGAACACATTTAGTATGCGAGGCAGGCCAGGCCGTGTGCTAAGTACTCTACCATGTGACTTTCTTTGACCCTCACTACATCCTTCGGAGGTAGATATTCGCATTGGCCACATTTTTTTTTGTTTGTATTTTTTTTAATTTTATTTTATTATGTTATGTTAATCACCATACATTACAGCATTAGTGTTTGATATAGTGTTCCATGATTCATTGTTTGCATATAACACCCAGTGCTCCATTCATACATGCCCTAATACCCATCACCAGGCTAACCCATCCCCCCAACCCCCTCCCCTCTAGAACCCTCAGTTTGTTTCTCAGAGTCCATTGTCTCTCATGCTTCATCCCCCCTCCAATTTCCCCCCTTCATTCTTCCCCTCCTGCTATCTTCTTTTTTTTTTTTTTAACATGTAATGTATTCTTTCAGAGGTACAGGTCTGTGATTCATCAGTCTTACACAATTCACAGCGCTCACCATAGCACATACCCTCCCCAATGTCTATCACCCAGCCACCCCATCCCTCCCACCCCCCACCACTCTGTATGACCCAGCAATTGCACTACTGGGTATTTACTCCAAAGATGCAAATGTAGTGATCTGAAGGGGTACGTGCTCCCCAATGTTTATAGCAGCAATGTCCACAACAGCCAAACTATGCAAAGAGCCAAGATGTCCATCAACAGATGAATGGATAAAGAAGATGTGGTATATATATACGATGGAATATTATGCAGGCATCAAAAAACCAAAATCTTGCCATTTGCAACAACGTGGATGGAACTAGAGGGTATTACACATTGGCCACATTTTATAGATAAAGCAACGGAGGCTCTGAGAGGCGGGATCACATGGCTCCTGTGTGGTAAAAGGATTATTATTGGGACCCAGGTTTTTCTGACTCCAAAGCCTGTGTCTTAACCATGATCCACCATGGAAAGGCTGCAGGTAGAGGTATGCAGGATCACCTGGCTATGGCAGCAAAATGATTATGTGCTTCCCCTCCACCTTAGAAAAGCTGCCTCTTTCTTGGTTGGGCCAGACAAGGGGATGGAATGAAGCTGGTCTGAAGACTGGAATCTGCACCTATAGCCAAAAGGATCTGGAAACCGTGCAGTCTGGCGAGTCATTCTTCTCTGCCTGTGTGTTCCAGCTGCCAAAATGCCTTGCAGAACCCCAGGAGCCCCGCCATCCATCAGGCTGCCTCATCCAAGCAGCTGGAAGACTCTGCAGGTGCTCGCCTGGATCAGGGCTTAATGAGGCTGCATTGCCACTTACGTCCCTCATGCTTAAAGAATCATAGGGAAGAATTTGCTCTGTGTCTTCTTAAACACTTTGCATGAAAGAGGCTTATGTCACAGCCAGAGAATTAGGCACTGACTCTCAGTATCCAGGTAACATTTCCTTGAGCTAGAACTTGAAGATGTTGGATGACTGCTCTATAGAAAACAGCTGGGCAGGTGGGGATGTTAATCTGGAATAAAATGAACCAGGTTGTAGAACTGTGGGTGTCCTCATCACCATTTTAGTGTCAATGATTTGACTAAAACCTTGAAACACCAAGGATTTTAACTCTTTTGGTTGTTAAGTTGTAGACACCCCACTCAAACAGGCTAAAACAAACAAACAAACAAAAATACAAAAAAAAGGAAGCAAGGGAGGAGAAGGGGGACTAGCTCATATAACTGAAAGGTTCATGCAAGTTTCAGGTGTGGCTGGATCCAGGAGCTTTAACAATGTCATCAGAACTCTATCTTCCTGTCTCTTGTATCTCTTTCTCTTGTGTTGTCTTCACTCTCTAGCAGAATCTACTCTCAGGAGGGCAAAGCAGCCAACAACCCAGAGTTCAGCAACCCTAATGAGAAGACTGTTTCTCTTTCCCAATAGCTCCTGCAAAAGGTCTGGGGCTGATTCATTGATGCAGTTTGGAGCTCCAGGTGTCAGGTTCAGTTCTGGAGCCCAAGTGAGGTTTTCTCAACTGGAGGACAGAGGGTCAGTGAGAAGAGTTGGATGTTTCTGGTGAAGAAAGGGGAGTAGATACCCCCCTGGGTAGCCTACTCCACAGAGGAGGGTGAATCAGAGGACCGGGAGTGACTGAGTTTCTCTCTAAGCCAGGAGTCATGGGATATGATAACCCACAAAGCTCTGCAGTATGCTCATGAACTAGCTTTTATCTTCCCAATATTTCTGTTGTTCTTGAGAAAACCGAGACTCTGAGAGGGAGGATGAGCTCAAGTTCAAATTCACACGTGGCTGATTCCACCAGCACTGCTCCATCTTGTGTGGTGTGTCCTGGGCCAGAAAGCCGATGGAGAATTGAATTTTAAAAGGGTCCCAGCCCCAGAAGAAACACTATTTGGTTGAGTAACTGTGTACCAATTACTACTCTTCTCTGAGCTTTACTTTCTGCAGCTATGAAATGCCAACACTGTCCTAAATGAGTGCCGTGAACCAGGGGAGGGATGAGGCGGGAGGAGGCGGGACACGGTTTTCAGAAAGCCTGGAGTACAGCCTCTCTTTTCAGCCAGCAGGACCAACCCCAGAAGTGACCTGTAGCTTCTTCTGCATCCAAAGGCCATGATCTTTTGCAAATGACCTTGGACACTCAGTTTAACAATTAAAATGTTGACAGTGTGACCTCGGTGCTTTGCATGTGTCATCTCATTCAATCTTGCCCTTTGTCTAGTTATGTAACATTGCAAATGTACAGAAAAGAATGTGTCAGACACCTATGTGATCTTTTCCAAGGTTAAACAGATGTTAACATTTCACCAGATTGCTTTAAATCTCTTTTTAAAGAAACAAAATGTTGGAGGCGCTGGTAAACATGTCCTCATTAATACCCCACATTCTTCTCTGTATTTCCATCCTCCCCCAGAAGTACCTTCAATATCAGATTGGTATGAATAAACTACGACTAAGTTTACATTCATTCCATCTTTGTATATATGCATAAACTGTATTTATTATCTTTGTATGTGTGTGCATATACATACGTATATATATATATATATATTTTAATGTTTGTGTGTTTTAAATTTTACAGGCAATATCCTTTTAAAACTTGCTCTCTCCTCAAACTTGGTTTTCTTAATTTATCTATATTGATACATATGGATCCAGTTCATTCATTTAAACTGTAATATCATATCCTGTCGCGAATAAACTATAATTTATTTACCATTCCCCAACTGAGAGAATATTGGTTGTTTTTACATTCTTGTAATGACAAACTACTATAATAAGCATCTTTGTATAGTTCTCCTTGGGCACATACAGGAGAGTTTTTCCAGCACAAACACACAGAAATGGAATCGGGAGGTAATGAGCACAAGAGCCTCTGACTTTACTAGGTAATGCCAAATTGCTGTCCAAAGTGGCTTTACCAATTTATACTCCCACCAGGAAGGTGAATTTCCACTTCTCCATATCCTCACCAACACTTGTGTTGCCAGATTTATTGATTTTATCAGTCTGACAAGTACAAACTGGTATTTCTCTGTTACATTTTGAATAGACCCAATAGTGGCATTGAGAATATTATAGTTTATTGGATATCAGGTTTTCTTTTCCTTCTAATTGCTTTTTCACATACTTCATCATTATTGGGTTGTTTCTTAATGATTTCTGAGGGTTCTTAATACATCCTGCATGCTAATCCTTTACTAATTATATGATTGGCAAGCACCTTCCCTCAGACTGTCTGTTCCCAAGGTTTAATATGTATTTTGTCACATGGAAGTTTTAATTTAATGGTATCTATCAGTATTCTCCTTTGTGACTTAGGTTTTTCCTGTTCTATCTGAGAAATTTTTTCCCACTGAATCTCATAGAAAGATTCTCCCAGGCTTTCTTCTAAAGGTTTTATTTATGTTATGCTTTTCATATATATAATTTGACTACATCTGGAATTTTTTCCATAAAATTTGGCATCGAATTTGAATCTGTCTCCATATGGAGAGCGAATTGCCCCAGCACTAATGGTTCCTATTTTATCATTTCATATACCAAACTCCCTAATTACAGGAAGGTCTGTGTCTAGGTGGTCTTGTAACATTGTTCTAACTCTGGGTTGGTTCCACGCCCATACCACAGTTTTCATTGTGTGGCTTTCCCAGCTACTAAGTTTCTGTGTCTCAGCTCCAGACTTCCACATGATGCTTTGTGACGTTGGGTGGGACTCATGACCCCCCAGTTCTGTTTTTCCAGTTACTTCTGTTAGGCATCAATGGGCTCTCAGGCTGAGAAGCTGGGAGAAAAATAAGAGGCTCACTCCTTCTGTCTGCTTGCGGTCCCTGGGTGATCACACACCCCCACTTCCTCAGCCCGGGAGTGGTGGTTCTTTCTGGTAGCAGTGGCCTAACAGTTGGTAGATCCCCCCACACTTGAGAACCAGCCTCACCGCACCCCCTCCAGGACACCAGCACCAACGAGCGGTGCTCCTTCCTTGGAACTCGGAGGCAGTCGTGTGGGGTCCTCCTCTCAGCGTTGACTTTTAATAATTCCCCTTTGTCCCTTCGTTCCTGAGTTAGCAGTTAACTCCTGTAGCTGTCTATGTGATAGTTTTGTGTCCTTTACAGCCTTTTATTTACCTAATCAATTTTATACCCAGCTGACAGTTCTTTATATGAAACTCTCTGTTATAGCAACTGGTGTGGTATCTCACTCTTGACAAGACCCTTACTGATACAGCAACTTTACAGTAAATCTTGATGCCAAGGAAGGAAATGTTCTATTTTTCTTCTTCAAAATTGTCTTAGATATTCTTGGCCCGCCCTTTTCCAAATGAGTTTTATAGACCTTATTGTGAAGTTCTGCCAAGATCATAATATTAATATTAAGCATTTTAATATTTACATAGCAATTACATAAATTTATAGCTAAACCTGTGAAGAATTGACATCTTAACTGAGATTTTCTGATCCATGAACACAGCATGATTTTCCCATTTCTTCAGGTCTTCTCATATGTTTTTCAGTAAGATACTTTATTTTTCTACATAAAGTTTATATACATCCGCCGCAAGATATACTTCTAATTATTTAGGGGTTTTGTTTTTATGGTACATTGAATCTCTTAAATTGCTGTTTTTAATCGTTTCTGGCTGGTGTTTAAGAAGGCAATTGATTTTTTTCTATGTATTGATCTTGTATCCAGCAACTTGATGAACTCTTGCATTTGTTATTAATATGACTGTATATCCTGTAGAATGTTTCTACGCAGTCATACCAACTGTGAATATTGACGGCCTTGTTTCTTTCTTTACAATCATTACAGCTTTTATTTCTTTGTGGGCATGTGTGTGAGTCTGAGTGTGTGTGACTTATCACATTCCCGCCGTGCCCTCAGTTCAATATTGAAAAGAAGTACTTCCTTTTCTGGCCAAGATGGAGTTACAGGAACTGGATCTACCTTCTCATTTGAAACATCAAAAAAAGTTATTTAAAAAATTATGAAATAATGGTTCTCAAGATATTGGGTATGAGGTAAAGAGGGTCAGTGAACTCTGAAAGGGAAAAAACGAGGTAGGCTCTGGGATTGCCCCAGATTACCACCCAGAAAAAGTTTCCGGCACAGGGAGGATGACCCCAGGCAGAGTGAGGTCCAGCTGAGGTAAGGAGATAGGGTTGAAATTCCAGAAAGGCCAAGATGGCTGGAGTTCACAGGACAGAATACCAGAGAGGAGAAAACTATTCAGAGAGAGAGCTCTTCAGGGATCTGCAGAAGGTCCCCGTTGAGTCCTTAGCTGAACACTGATCAACTCAAGAATGGGATCTTGTCATTTGCAACTACATGGATGGATCTAGAGAGCATAATGGGAAGTGAAAGAAACCAGTCAGAGAAAGACAAATGCCATATGATCTTGCTCATATGTGGAATTTAAGAAAAAAAAACAAACGAGCAAAGGGAAAAAGAGAGAGAGACAAAGAGATGGACTCTTAACTCTAGAGAACAAAGTGATAGTCACAAGAGGCGGGGGGGGGGGGGCGATGGGTGAAATAGGTGATGGGGATTAAGGAGTGCACCTGTCCTGATAAGCACCGGGTATTGGATAGAAGTGTTGAATCACTATATTGTACACTTGAAACTAACATAACATTGTATGCTAACTGTACTGGAATTAAAAAAAAAAAAAAAAAAGAATGTGAGATAAATCCCTGAGGTTAAGTAAAGAACCACCATAAATGATTAAATTGCAAAGACTCAGGAATCACACAAGGCCAGGAAATAATAATGCCTCTCCCCACCAGTCAGAGTGGAAAACCTCATAATTCACAGTGCACTGGTTTGAGTACTAGGAAGGCTTGGCCTCAGCAGTGGGGTAAAATTAGCCCTAAACTAAATGCTGTTCTGATCCCACCTAACAAAGCTTAAATGCAAGACCCCAAAGGATCAAAAATGTTTCAAGTAATATAATCGCAGGCAAGAACAAAGCTTATAAGTAGTCATAAGAATAAACAATATCTCGTGCATAGCAAAGTGAAATTAAAATTTGGCATTTAATCAAAAATTACCAATCATACAAATATGCAAGAAAATATAATCTATTAATCAAAAGTGATGCAGAGGGGCACCTGGGTTGGCTTAGTCAGTTGGGCATCCAGCCCTTGATTTCAGCTCAGGTGGTGATCTCAGGGTCATGGGATCAAGCCCTGTGTTGGGCTCTGCAGTCAGCAGGGAGTCTGCTTAAGATTCTCTCTCTCCCTTTCCCTTTGCCCCTCCTCCCTCTGTGTGTGTGCACTCCCCCCAACAAATAAATAAGTCTTAAAAAATAATGGCTGAAATTTAAATGTGTACAAAATATTTTGATAGAAATTTTACCAAAGAAAACTGATATGCAGACGGCCAATCAACACATGGAAAGATGCTCAACATCACTAACAATCAAGGAAATAAAATTCAAACCACAACGAGATACTATTTCACACCCACGAGGATAGAAATAATACCAAATGCAGATACCAACAAGTACTGGCAAGAACGTGAAAACAGTAGTGGTGGGTATGTAAAATGATGCGGCCACTTCTGAAGAAAGTTTGGCAGATCCTCAAAGATTTAAAAACAAATTTTACATGAGACACCACAATCCCACTCCTAGGTATCTACCCAAGAAAAATAAAATAGATATGTGGATAAAGACTTGTACACGAATGTTCATTGTGGCATTATTCATAAGAGCCCAAAACTTGAAAAACCCAACTGCCCATCAACTGATGAACGGATATCTCAGAAATAAAAAGGAATGAACTACTGATACCAGCAGCATCATGAATGAACCTCAAAGACATTGTGCTAAGTGAAGACAGTCAGACCCAAATACCAAATGCTGTAAGACTTCATTTATATGAAATTGCTGAAAAAAAGGCAAGTCTATAGAGTCAGAGAGTAGGTCAGTTGTTGCTTGGGGCTAGAGGTGGGACCAGGAAGTGCCTACAAATAGGCACAGAGAATCTTTCTTGGTGATGAAATATTTTAAAATTGAATGGTGGTGATTATTGCACAATTCCATACATTTTCTTAAAATGTTCGATTCTTTACTCAGAATGGGTGAATTCTTATAATATAGAAATCATACCCCAATAAAGTTATTTTTAGAAGAGATTGGTAAAAGAATGAAAAGAGGCTGAGAAAATATTTGCAAATTACATACCTGATTTTTTAAAAGACTTGCATCCAGGATATATAATAAGAAAACAAAAAGAATGGAATATCACTCAGTCAAAAAAAAAAAAATGAGAGCTTGCCATTTGAGACAACATGGATGGACGGAGGGGGTATGATGCTAAATGAAGAGTCAGACAAAGAAAGACAAATATATGATTTCACTTATATATGGAATCTATAAAACAAAACAAACACACAAAAAAGCAGAAACAGACATGAACTCGAGAACTGGTGGTTGCCAAAGAGGATGAGGTGGGGGATGGGCAAAATGGGTGAAGGGGAGTGGGAAGTACAGGCTTCCAGTTATGGAAGTAGTCATGAGTAAGTCATGGGGATGAAAGGCACAGCATCGGGAATATAGTCAATGGTGTATGGGGACAGGTGGTAGTTCCCCTTGTGTTGAGCACAGCACAATGTATAGAGCTGTGGACTCACTATGTTGTGCATCTGAAACTAATGTAATATTGTATGTCAATAAACTTCAATAATTAAAAACAAATAGTAATTAGACCAAATATTTGAACAGAAACTTTACCAAAGAAGACACATGGATGCAAATAAACACACGGAAAGATGTTCAACATGGTTAGTGATCAGGGAAATACAAAATAAAACCCTAATCAGATACCAGTATCCACCTATTAGAATGTCTAAAATTTTCAAAACGGACCACACCAAGTGTTGGCAAGGATGTGGTATGACTGGAAATCTCATACACTTCTGGGGATGGGGGAATGTGAAAGGGGTATAAGCACAATGGAAAATAGTTTGGCCATTCCTAGAGAGTTAAATGTGCACCTAACCTAGGATCCTGTCATTCCATTCCCAGGGATTTCAGCAAGAGAAATGAATGCAATATGTCTATGCAAGGACACGTATACAAATGTTCACAGTGGCTTTAGTGGAAATGGTCAGACCTGGAAACAGTACAAATGTTCAACAGACGAGAGAATTAGCAGACTGTGGTATATCCATACAATGGAATGCTCAGCAATCAAAAGGAGTGAAGTATAACACAATGATACAAGATGGGAACATTTGCATCTGCTTCTTTTACTCAAATAAAATAAATATGTTTTATTTGAGTAAAAGAAGCAGATGCAAATGATACATATTGTATTATTTTATTAGCATTAAATTCTTGAAAGTGAGCTACAAATCCACAGCAATAGAAGCAGATGGGTGGTCACTGGGGGATGGCAGGCTCTGGCAGGGAAGGAGGGGAAGGAGGGAGAACACCCAAAAGCAGGAGGAAGCCTTCCAGGGGCAACGGACATGTTCATTGTCTTGATTGTCACGGGTCCATACATGTGTCAAAACTTATCAAATTTACACATTAAATGTGTGCAATTCACTAAACATCAATGATGCTTCAACAAAGCTGGAGTTTTTTTTAAATAGCAGAAATATGGTATAGAAGCAGAAATGAACATATACTTGTTGCCAACTCTAAGGAAAATGTTGCTTACATTTCACCATTATGTATGTTTGTTCTTGGATGTTGGTAGCTGATGCTTTTGGATGAAAACTATTACGTCTCATACTCGTCTTTAAACAACAACAACAACAAAACACCACTAAGGGCACCTGGGTGGCTCAGTGGGTTAAGTATCTGCCTTCACCTCTGGTCATGATCCCCTGGTCCTGGGATCAAGCCCCAAATCGATTCCCTGCTGAACAGGGAGACTGCTTCTCCCTCTCCCTTTGCCCCTCCCTCCTTCCCCCTGCGGGCGAGCACGCGTGCGTGCTCTCTCTCTCTCTCAAATAAATAAATAAAACCTTAAAAATTTTTTAAATTAAATTAAAATTTAAAAAACACCACTTTATTGAGGTATGATTGCTATGTAAAAAGTTGTATAGATTTAACATATACAACTGGATGTGTTTTAGGGTAAGTTATACACCCGCCCAGCTAACAGTACTATATTGTATACTTAAGTTATACTTCACCACCTAGCTAACTAACAGTACTATATTGTATACTTAAAATTTGCTAAGAGAGTAGATCTTATGTTAGGTGTTCTTACCACAAATAATAATAACAATGAAGAGGGCAGGAGGAAACTTTGGGAGGTGATGGAAATGTCGTGTTTTTCTTGTTATAATTCTTTCCATTCCCTTTTTCCCCCCATTGGTATTTTAAGTACTTCCGATGACTCCTTTCTCGAAGTGCACCTAAGGGATTTCCTGTGTTTAACCTTGAAACCAAACACCTTTCTAACCACTATTGAAAGAAATGTCAGGAAGAAGAAGGAAATGTTTCTTCAATCCCGAAGGACCTGCAGGGGTGGGGGAAAAAAAGGCAGTATTCCTGCATCATAAAGCTCCTTCGAAAGTGAGATGGTGAGAACATTAACAAATTCATCAGTCTTACTCTCCTATTGAATGTGGAGAATAGTGCGCAAATAAATAATCCTGTTCTGTTTCCTGTTACTATAAAACCGTACGTGGAAATCGTCACACAAAGGAATGTATTAAGTCACTTCGTCATCAGATATGGCTGCCATGCTGGTGAAATATCACCCGTAACCCTAAATATCTCCAGCTCTAAGCAAGTGTTCCTGCTTTATAATTTGTTGCCTTGGAAGTAGAATTTAAATCGACATCTCCACCTCAAGGTGCAAATCTTAGGAAGTTTCCATGTGAAGCAACAGAAGGGCTTTGGAATTTCCTGCTTCATGCATAGTATCATAAACATATAAATATATGTTATTATCTATATATTTATATAAATTTGTGTCATAAATACCATGGTTTATACATTGGCTTCATCATTCAGCCTAAGGATTTGAGTTTTTCTTCTCTTGAGAGTAACATACTCATCAAGTCAAGGAGTTTTCTTCTGTTTTCACTTGCTGAAAACTTTCTTTAAAAAAAAAAAAGATTTTATTTATTTATTTGACAGAGAGAGACACAGCGAGAGAGGGAACATAAGCAGCGGGAGTGGGAGAGGGAGAAGTAGGCTTCCCACCAAGCAGGGAGCCCGATGCGGGGCTCAATCCTAGGTCCTTGGGATCATGACTGGAGCCGAAGGCAGACACTTAACGACTGAGTCACCCAGGCACACCAAGCTTTCTTTTAATCATAAATATTTCTTGAATTTTATTAAATACATTTTGCCGAATCTGTTGGAAGGATCATATAGTTTTCTCTGGACTAGTAACTAAAGTTTTCATTAGTAAACTATTTTTATGTTGCTGGAAAAAAAATTCCCTACTTGGCCATGATATATTTTTAAGACAGGTTGCTACGTTTTGTTTGCTGATACTTCATTTAAGATTTTTGTTCATAAGTATAATTTGAATATTACCTTCCTTTACTACCCTTTATACTTTACTGTACTACCCTTGTCTGATTCTCATTTCTAGTCGAATCTTCTACTAGCCTCATAAAAAGGATTGGAGACCTGCCCCTTCCCCCCCACCCTTTTTTTACATTAAATAGAAATTGTTCCTTAAATGTTTGGTAAAACACACTTAGGTTTTGAAATCTTTTCTAAGCAATGAATTTAAGACATAATTTTCTCCCTGCTTAGCTGTATCTCATGAGTTTTGATGTAAAAGGGTTTGTCATTCAGCCATACATATTTTCTGGTTTCCATTGTGATGTTTTCTTTGACACATGAATTATCTACACATATCGTTAAATTCTAAAACACATAAATTTTTCTTGGTTTCTAGCGTTATGGTACTGTGGTTAAAGCATGTAGTGTTTGTTAGTATCTATTTAGATTTGCTGTGTGGCTGAATCATAGTTTTTATAAACATTCAAAGTATTTTGGAAAAGAATTTTTATGTTCTCTAAATATTACCTGAAAAGTTCTATGTATGTCCATTAGCCAAAAACTTGCTAGTTTGGTTTTTTGAATTTTCCATAACCTTCTAATTTTTTGCCTGTTTCACCGATCAGTTACTTAGAGAAGTGTGTTAAACTCTCCACTCTAATTGTGGATTTTATACTTCCTTACCCTTATAAATTTGTTAATACTTACTTTATATGTTTTGAATCTAGCTATACAAGTCCTAGAGTGTTATATCTTCCTATTAAATCACTCCTGTTATTGTTCTGTATCAACCCTTTTTATCATTAATAATACATTTCTCTTTTGTTAATAATGAATTTCTTTTTAAAAATAGTTTTATGTTAATTGAAGTACACAGGATTTCTTTTTAATTAGTATACATTTTTAAACTGATGTTACCAAATTAGGGGTGAGCAAACTATAGCCTGAGGGCCAAATCCCAACACTGCTTGCTTTTGTCAATAAAGTTTTATTGGAACACAAACTCATTCATTTACATATTGTCTATGGCTGCTTTCAAGCAACAACGGCAGAGTTGAGTAGTTGCAATAGGCCAATTTATGGCCAACAGAACCCTAAAATATGTATTATGTGGCTCTTTATATGGAAAGTTTCTTGACCACAGTGATCCAACATTGACTAGATCCAAATGAATATTTGTAACATGTGTGAGATAGGAAGCAATGCCAAGGGCCACTGTGTACCCAACACCTAGTTTAAGAAATAGAACATCGCCAGCATCTTTGAGGCGATCCATGGGTCCCTCCCTGATCTGAGCTGGATCCCTCTCCCTCAGATTCAGCCCCCTCCTGCTTATCCTGTGTGCTTATACATTGTTTTTCTGTGTAATTTTACCATATTTGCATCCATAAACAACATATTGTTTAATTTTTCATGGGCTTTGAACTCTAAGTAAGTAGAATCATAGTGTATTATTCATTGACAATTTGTTTTGCTTACTCAATGTATTATGTTTCTGAGATTCATCCTTGTTGCATGTAGCTGTGGTTCACTTTCACTGCTGTTGAGAATCTCAGTGTATGTACCAATATGTATTTTTCCATTCCAGAGCTGATAAGTATTTCTAATACTTTGCTATTTTTAAAAAGTGTTGCTATATACCTTCCTCTATGTGTCTCGTGCTGCATACCAGCAAGAATTTCTCCAGCACATATACCTAGAGTGTTGAGGGATTGTCTGGCCATACATAGGATTATCTTCACCTTTACTAGACAAAGCCAAATTGCTCTCCAAGATGGTTACACATTTTATTCTCCCACGAGAAAAGTATAAAATTTGCCATCGGGTCATAGCCTCAACAACAATTTATTGTGGCTTTTTTTTTTTTTTTTGGTTGACTAGGTGATATGATGTATCTTATGGTTGTTTTAATTTTCATTCCCAGAATATTAATGGAGTTGGGCATCTTTTCATGTGTTTAATGACATTTATTCTCCACTTCCGTGATAGTCTTTCTAAATGCTTGTCCATTTCTCACTTGGATTGTTTGTCTTATTCACCTGGACTTGTAGACCCTATTTCGCTTCTTACTAATCATTTACCAGTTTGTTGCTGCAGATACCTTTTCCCACCCTGTGGCTTAGGCTCTAACACCACTTTTCTCATTGCTTTTTTTTAACAGGAATTTTTTTTATGTAGTCAAATTTATTCATCTTTCCCTTTATGATTTATACTTCCTGTGAATTGTTTTAAAAATATTGTTCCTTGATGCATTATCATAAATATATACTCCAGTACTGTCTTTTAAAAGATTTTATGTTTGTCTTTCATATAAATCTTCGATGCACCTGAAATTGACTTTTGTGTGTAGTGTGAGGTAGAGATACAACCACTTCCCCCCTCTGCATCACCAGATTTAATTAGCAGAGCTTTTTCATGATTTTACCAATACAGCTTCTCTATTAGTCCTTAATAGGAGGTAAGGTAAGCTTCTCCTCATTTCTCTTCTTTATGGGTATCTTGTTCTGAGCCCTTTATTCTTCCATGAAATGTAGTATTTTTAATTTTTTTAATTCCAGTGTAATTAACATACAGTGTCATATTAGTTTCAGGTGTACGATATGGTGATCCAACATTTCTGTACATGACTCAGTGCTCATCATGATAAGTGTACTCTTCATCCCCCATAAAATGTAGTATTTGCATCAATTTTTTAAAAATTCTGTTGGAATCATAATAAGAATAGCATTGACTCTTTAGATCAACTTGGGAAGAACTGATAGCTTTATGAAATTGAGTCTTCTTCTCCATGCACATAAAATAGTCCTTTATGCTTCCTTTAACTTCTTTCAATAACATTTTATAATTTTCTCCTTAAAGGTTTCTTAAAATCTTTAGATTTAGATATCTTTATATGTACTATTACAAATGGTATATATTTTATCATGCTTTCTCTCTCTTGATAGCTGGTGACCAGAAATGCAATTTATTTTTGTATATTACATTTTTTGTGCAAGCATTGTGCTAAATTTTCTTATTAATTCTAATAATTTATCTTTAGGCCCTTTTGAGTTTTCTATATAAATAATCATATCATCTGGAAATATTAAATTCTTTTCTTCATCTCTGTCTTTATCGCTTTTATTTCTTTTCTCACATTACTGTGCCGACTAGGACTTCCAATGCAATGTTGAATAAAAGTAGTGACAACAGACACAACTTTTCTGTTCCTGATCTTAAAAGGAATGTTTTCTTCAATTTTCTATCAAATGCAATGTCTGTTAGAGGATTTTTTACAACAGTCTAAGGAAAATTCCCTTTATTTTTCTTTCGCTAAAAATTTTTATCAGTTTTTTTTTAACATATGTTGAAATTATTACAAGCTATTTCTCCTTTAATCTGTTAATGGGGTAAATTGCACTAATTGACTTTCTAATGTGATCCCAACTCACATCCCTGGAATACACCCAAATTGGACATTATGTGCTCTCTGTTTAATGAACTGCTGGGTTCTAGTTTTGGTAAAACTTTGTTTGGGCTTTTTCTATGTTCATCAATGAGATTGACTTGAAATTGCACTTCCTTACATTGTCGTTGTTAGGTTTTGGTGTCAATGTTTTGTCTCATAAAATGAGTGGGGAATGTTCCCCTCTTCTCTCATCGTTGGTGAAGATTTTCAAGACCATTGTTTTCTTTTCTCAGCTTGAGTATTCTCAGCGCAAATTCAAATCTCAAATGTACATGAGGAACAGAAGGCCCGTGATTTTGAAGATGTACGGGGATGTTTTCTACTCGGAGGCCAGGCAGAAATTGACAAACTGCCTTTACTGGCTGGTGGGTTTTTTCCTGTCTGCTCTTTCTTAGAGGATGCAGCTTTTTTAAGGGATTTTTTTTTCCCCCCTGTGGGTGGGATCTCAGTTCTAACACCCCACACTGTGTGACTAAAAACCTCATCCCTTGTCCTCAGTGGGTATTAAAACCCACTGCCCCTGATTGCTAGGACATTGGATGGATTGACATTCCACCCAAGACGGGCACCCTGCCTGCCTACAGACTTATTCTTCTACTTCTCAGTCAATGAAAGACCCCTTTTCTTCTTCTCCTTCTCCTTCTCCTCCTTCTCCTCCTTCTCCTCTTTCTCCTTCTTCTTCCTTTTTTTTTTTTTGCAAATTTATCTATGCATTTAAAATTATAACTATTCCCAGCATTTCTAGATGTTTCTGGTGAGAATGTTTCTAGGATTCTAACCAGTTATATTGTCAGAGCTGCACGCACTCCCTCAGTGACTTTACAATAACCTTGTAATAAGGGACTATAGTCCCAAATTTACGGAGGAGGGAAATAAACTCAAAGAGCTCAGTGCCTTTTCCCAAGTCATGCAGCTAGTGAATATCAGAACCAGGATTTGGGGGAATAAAAAAAAAAAAGAAGCAGGATTTGAACCCAACAATGCCTCGAGCCAAAGTTTGTGTTCTAAATTTTCATCTTTCATGAGTTGCTTCTAATCCAGGATTACTCACTTTTTTTTACCCATTTACCAGGAAATTGTGGAAGGGCCACAGTTCTGTGATACAGCCACGTACCTAAGCACAGATGTAGCCTGAGGAGGAAGTTCTTTCTATTTTTTTCAAGTCCCTATACCAAGGAATCTGGTCTCCTTGCTCATTAACTGGCTAAAGACTAATATTTTTTAAAAAGAGTAATTTTGCACAACAAGCAAAATTAATAGGCAAAATACAAACCAGAAGATAAAATTGCAACAAATAAGACAAAGTGCTAACATTCAATATATGAATTACTCATAAAATTCAATAAGAGAAAAACCAGCCTAGTGGGAAAAGGAACAAAGCAGATAAGCAGAAAATTCACAAAATAAAAAATATGAATGTGCAACCTCAATACTAATTTTTTTTGATGCAAGAGGCCTGAATGTAAGATCTAAATCTATCAAACTCTTGGAAGCAGACCTAGGAGTAAATCTTCCTGACTGTGAGTTAGGCGGTGGCTTCCTAGCTCTGACACCAAAAGCACAAGAGACAAAAGAAAAACATAAGATAAATTGGACTTCATGAAAATTTAAAATTGTGCTGCAAAGGGTAACATCCTCAAAGTGAAAGGACAATTCACAACTTGAGAGAAAATATTGACAATCATATGTCTGATAAGAAGTTTGTACCCAAAACATGTAAATCACTTCTACAAGTCAAAAATAAGAAGACAAAGAACCCAATTTAAATATGGGCAAAGAATCCAGTAGCTATTCTTCCAAGAAGATAAACAAATGACCAACCAACCCACGAAGAGATAGATGGTCCGTGTCATTAGCCATCAGGTAAGTACAAATCAAAATCATGATGAGCTACCACTCTGCACTCACTGGGA
Organism: Halichoerus grypus; assembly: GCF_964656455.1. Taxonomy (NCBI): domain Eukaryota; kingdom Metazoa; phylum Chordata; class Mammalia; order Carnivora; family Phocidae; genus Halichoerus; species Halichoerus grypus. The sequence continues at coordinate 18,711,523 of NC_135717.1, read as the reverse complement.
TGACTTGTCATCACAAAGAAAAGATAGTGAACGTTGGCGACGATGTGGAGAAGTGGGAGCCCTGAGTCATGGCTGGTAGGAGCATAAGAGTGTAGCTGCTCTGGAAAAGTCAGTAGTTCTCCAAAAAGTTAACCCTGTAGAGCTACCAGCTGACCCAGCAAATCCCATTCATAGGTGCAGACCGAAGAGAAATGAAAACAAACTTCCACAGAAAAATGCGTACATGAATGTTCACCATGGCACTATTCATAACAGGCAAACAGTGGAAATAACCCTAATGTCCACCAACTAATGAATGAGGAAATAAAATGTGGTGTGTCCGTGCAATAGAATATTATTCAGCCATAAGCAAAAGGAGTGAAGGACTGATTCATGCTACCATATGGATGAACCTTGAAAACATGACACTCAGTGAAAAAAGTCGTCACAAAAGACCATCTATTGTACGAATCCAGAATATATATGAAATGGGATTTATATGAAATGTTCAGAATAGGCAAATCTTGAGATGCAGAAAATGGATCAGTGCTTGTCTTAGGAGGAGAGGAAATGAAGAGTGACGCCAATGGGCTCAGGGATCCTTTCCGAAGGATGAAAATGTTCTAAAGTGAGATTGGGGTGATGGTTGCACAACCTCTAGGAAATACTAAAAACATTGAATGGTGCATGTTAAATAGGTGAATGATATCTCAAAAGCTATTTATAGTAAGAAGCAAATAAAAATGGGACCCTTTACTTTGACTATGAAGTTGGCAACTTTTTTTTTCTTTTTCTTCTTCTTCCTTTTTTTTTTTTTTTTTTTTTTTTTTTTACAAATGATGCTAATATCATGTCTTGGCCAAGGTGCAAGCAAATAAGTACTACTGGAAGTATAAATTGATGCATACTTTCTGGAAGACATTTTTAAACATATATCAAAATCCTGGAAATATGAACAACCTTTGCTCCAGCAATTCACTCTCTGGGAAATATAGCCTAAGGAAGTATCTAGAGATATATGAAAAGCTTGATATATCACAGTGCTAATTGCACCGTTACTTTTAATAGCAAAACAAGAAAACTAGAGGCATCCTAAAAATCCAACAATGAGGAAACAAAGACATTATTATCCATATGTACATATAAAACTACTATCCATCCATTAAAAATTATGTTGTAAGAGGCAATAGCAAGGAGAAATCATCACTTTTCATAATAAATGAAAGACCAGCCTACAAAGTAATATGTAAAGAATAATTTCAATATTGTAAAACAAAATTACTGAAAATACATACTTTAAAATATTAACAGCATTTTTTTTTATTTTTATTTTTTTAAGATTTTATTTATTTGCGAGAGAGAGAATGAGAGACAGAGAGCATGAGAGGGAGGAGGGTCAGAGGGAGAAGCAGACTCCTTCTGAGCAGGGAGCCCGATGTGGGACTCAATCCTGGGACTCTAGGATAATGACCCGAGCCGAAGGCAGTCGCTTAACCAACTGAGCCACCCAGGCGCCCTAACAGCGATTTTTTTTTAATGTGACAGGATAATGGAAGATCATTTTTATTTTCTTCTTTGTTCTGCATTGTTCTAATTTTCCAGAGAACATGCACTGGGTTTTTCATGACAGGGAAAGTAGAATTTTAATGTGTTTTGGATTTTCTGCTTTCCTGGCCCATCCCCCCACCTAAGGTGCAGTGAGTAATGGGTTGTAAGATTTGAAGGTCAAGGGACTTTTGAGTTAATTTCTGTGATGCTTTCCATTCTTAAGATCCTTAGACCATTTCTTTCTGCAATCCACCTAAGGCGTTCACAAAGACAGATTCTTCCCATTTTCTTGTAGACTCCGTGGTCCCCCACTTGCAGAGAGGGACAAGCTGCGGTCTTGAAAAATAAGGTTATTCAGCAGTCGGGCGGTGTGGGGGGGAACAGGACATTGCAAGATGAGACCAGGCAAACCCTGCAGAGACCTGGGAACGATTTTTCTCTCCCAAAATATAATTAATCAATTATGTCCAAAGAAGTGGAATCAATATTTTTATAAATGAGATGTTCATACGCCAAGAAGGGATTGTTGCAATGGTCACATCATCTTTCACCTGCTAATCCAATGTAAATTATGGGCTTTTTAGCTGATGTCTTCGGCCTTTGCCAACCGAACTTTTTTCCACTTTGGCATTCTGATCACGACTTTCCAGTTCTCCTGCCCGGCCCCCAGCAGATGCAATGTGCCAGGGCCTCTTAATAAGCAATACACCACTAATAACAAAACCTTGTATTTACTCGCTGTCTTCCTCTCCCGGGCCTTGGGAATATTGTCGCATTGATCTTCCCAGCATCCTCTAGGACACCGGGAAATGATGTGTGATTGGGGGCACTGGCAAGGCTTAGATAAATTGCAGCTTGAATGAATCTTTTTAATGCAAGAAACATTTATTAAGTGCCTACTATGTACTGCAACTACTCCAGGCACTGGAGCCACAAAGATAAATCCCATAGTCACTGCCCTCTGGGGCTCACAATTTAGTGGAGGAGGCAGGCACGGAGAGGAGCCGTGGCATTACATCACTGCAGGCCCTGGGTTGTAGATCAGTGTATGGCACTATGGGAGCACAGAGGAAGAACAATGCCTATAGAGAGGAGACTCTGTCCCCCACAATTCTCAAGGGTGAGGAACTGCTCGGCAAGCCAATAAGGGTAAGAAGGAGTTCTGGTAAAAGAAGGGAAACCTGAGAAAAGGAGTATCACCTTCAAGGACTCTAATGAAGGAAGGTTTTCCAGAAAGGTGGGACTAGGAAAGGGCAGGCTGCCCCCATGTGCCCTCTTTATAGACCTCTGGTGTTTTCCCTCCTTCTTCTGTTACAAATCCTCCAATTTGCCTGTGGGGCTCCACCCCCTTCCACCTCCCAGTCTGGTGAGGCTGCTGGAACACACCCCCATCATGGTATGTAGGGCTTGATAGGGAACAGGGGTCACCCTCATTCTGGTCATAGTCAGTACCTCGGGCAGGGGCACATGATCCAGTTCAGCCCTCGAGAAGTGAGGCTGGGATTTTTGATAAAAGGCTCTACGTCCATTATAGCTCAATAAAACTGGAGGAAAAAATTTTAATTACAAACGTAAAATTAAAAAGTAAAAGAAGAAACAACAGGTGTTGGCGAGGATGAGGAGAAAGAGGAACGCTCGTGCACTGTTGGTGGGAAGGCAAGCTGGTGCAGCCACTCTGGAAAACAGTATGGAGGTTCCTCAAGAAGTTAAAGATAGAGCTACCCTACAATCCAGCAATCGCACTACTGGGTATTTACTTAAAGAATACAAAAACACGAATTCAAAGGCATACATGCACCCCTATGTTTATAGCAGCATTATCTACAATAGCCAAGACATGGAAGCAGCCCAAGTGTCCACAGATGAATGGATAAATAAGAGGTGGTATGTACATAAAATGGAATATTACTCAGCCATAAAAAAACATGAAATCCTGTCATTTGCAACAGCATGGATGGAGCCAGAGAGTATTGTGCTAAGCAAAATAAGCCAGTCAAAGAAAGACAAATACCATATGATTTCACTCATATGTGGAATTTAAGAAACAAACAAAAAATGAGCAAAGGAAAAAAGAGAAAGAGACAAACCAAGAAACAGACTGTTAACTATAGAGAACAGACTGATGGTTACCAGAGGGGAGGTGGGCTGGGGGGGATGGGGGAAATAGGTGATAGGGATTAAGGAGTGCACTTGTCATGATGAGCACAAGGTGATGTATGGAAGTGTTGAACCGCTGACACACCATTCCAGTATTTTGAGAATTAGGCCTGTAGAAACAGGGCAAGTTGTAGTTAAAGAGGGCCTATGGGGTGACTTCAGGTGGGGAAGCTGCCATCCAGAGGTGTTAGGGAGCTTGCCCCAGACCACACATAAGTTAGTTGCAGGGCCTGGAAAGACTTAGGTCTTGCGATCCTAAGTAGAAGGAGACCTAAGGGGAATGCTGAGTGCACCTTGGGTGGTCAGAGCCTCGGGGCTCTATCAGAGACTCGGGAGTCACTTTAGGGGGTTAGAGGATGGGATCCATCGAGGATATCAGGGCTCCTGCCAAAATGATCTGGGCTTACACCCTAGTGAAGGAAACAAAGGCAGAAATGTAGTCAGGGGGCTGAGACTAACAAGTGATCTTAGCCTCTGCCAGCACGTTGCCACAGGTAACCTTAAGGGCCACTGCCCTGGCCCAGCCCCTGGGAATGAACTGGTTTGCCAACTGCATTATGGGTAATCTATGCATTGTGCACTGTTATTGACCACCGCCCCCTGCAGGGCTTATGCAACCCCCCCATAACCCAGCTCTCGGGCTGGTCAGGTTGCCTGCCTTTGTCAGCAGCTTCACCTCAACTAAATGTTCACAGGTTACCATAACAACTCATTTAGCTTTGTATCCCAACCTGCTCCCTGCCTCTTGACTGAAAACATATTTTAAACTCATCTTTCGACATTCCAGTATTCTCTTTTAAGACAGGACTTAGATATCTGCCCACTTGTCCTGTGATGGCAAAGAAGTGCATCTCCTATTATATTTTGAAAGAGTGGCAGAATCAATGAATGTGTAAATGAGGCTCCGTGGTGTTTAACAAGGGTCTGATACTTAATGATTCTTCAGAACATTTGTTATCTTGAATGAACTACTAGATAGAGTGGGTGGGTGGGTGGATGGATGGATGGATGGATGGATGGATGGGTGGATGGACAGATGGGTGGATGGAAGGATGGTGGATGGACAGATGGATGGTTGGATGGATGAAGGATGAGTGAATGGATAGGTAGATGGAAGGATGAGTAGATGGGTGGATAGGTGGATGGATGGATAGATGGATGGATGGATGGATGGATGGATGGATGGATGGGTGGATGGATGGACGGACGGATGGAAGGGTGGCTGGCTGGCTGGATGGATAGATGGATGGATGAGTAGTTGAGTGGAAGCATGGATGGATAGGTGGTGTATGGATAGATGAAAGGCAAGAATCCTTGTCATTGTTTTACTTTTTAAGATTTCTGGCATAGTGCACCTCTTTTATTCCCCCAAGAAATACACTGTCTATCCTCATGGAGTTTAAAGACCAGTAAGAGAGACAGAGAGAATCTAAATATATAATTATCCCTATAAGTAATTAATTTCAACTGCATAGGTGCTAAGAGGAATTTCCAGGTGCTAAGGGAACATATAATAGTAGCCCAGAAAATCAGGTAAGCCCTCCCCAAAGATATGTCAGTAAGCCAAGACCCAAAGTGCCACTAGGAGCTGGCCTAGGAAAGAGGGATCAGGTTGGGGGAAAATAGGTGGGAGTTTTAGGCAAGAGTTGTTCAGGTCGGAGAAATGCCAAGTAGCATGGCAGAGGCGTGAAAGAGCATGGCTTCAGAGACTGAATGAAAGAACAGCAAGGTAGCAAGAGCCGAGTGAAAAAGGCTTAAATGTCAAGAGAAGACAGTGGAAAGGTAAGCAGGACTCTAGGTCATGAAGCAATTTTAATGTCAGATTAAGGATTTGGGACTTGCTTCTGCCTGAGACAGTGAACAGTTGAAGGGTCTGGCATAATCAGACCATGAACACGCTGTCCGGAATAGTAATGAAGTCCTGAGCACAGGGTCCGATGTGCTTCCTTCCATTCATTGCCTCTGACAAGGTGAGCAAAGAAGGCTGCATTCCTTGACCATGTTTGTGTTCTATTCTCATCAGCTTCACAGGGCAAAGGTTTGGCCAAGGTGTGGTTGTTAATGTAATCTCCATCCTTCCTTTAAGTAAACGACTGCCCTTGTGTTTGGAAGACCCTTGTCTCCATGCTCCTCAACATATTGAGTGCTTACTCTATGCTTGGCACTTGCTAAGAGCTTTACATGTATCATCTCATTTAATGCCACCAGCATCCTTAGGGTCATATTTGACAAGTTACCCACTTTATGGAGGAGCTAGGAGTTGAGAAATGTCGTATCACTTATGTGCAGTCACACAAACCCAGGTTTATCTTTAAAACTTAGGCTCTTTCCACTAAGCTACGTTGACTATGAGTGGCCTTCCCATCATGCCTTAAGCACTGGTCAAGAGAAGTAATTCTCCTAGCCACTCTTTGTGCCAGACATTATGTTCAGAGAGCTGTTCGTTAAGACTGGAAGACATATGTCAATGGAGATGGCCTACAAGTTTCTAAAGAGACCCTGACTCTATAGGCCTAACCCAAATTCTTTGAAACTAATCATATACTCAGCCTGGGCCCGATGCCTGACCTTGTTGGATCCCGCCATTTATTTGACTGTGGTGTTTAATCAGACCATAGATTCCCCATGCGTATTTGCCCCTACTTGGACATAGAACCTTCTGCTGTAGAAAGGGTCCAATATCAGACACTAGTCCTTATCCAAAATAATTCTCACCCACAGATGAGGGCTGGCACCTTCATCCATTGCATCCACTCCCTCCATTTTCATATGAATAGCTGGGACATGTCCCGCTTTATATCCAAATGAGAAAGGTCATTAGGAGGGCTAGCCTCATCTAGAGGCAGTGGGCAGTGGGCGGACATCATCTCTCAAAACCATCTAGATGATGCTGCATAGACTATACCTGAGCTTGTCCTGTTTATACACCAGTCTGATTTTATACACCAGGAAAGTTGGCTTCTGCTCCTACTACACCACCATGGGAATACTGCAGAATCAAAAGGACCCACATCTTGTCCTCCTTGGTGATCATGGTACCTCCCCTGCCAGGTAAGTATTCAGGAAGTATTCTTCTCATCCTCCTTGAACTCAAGTAGCAGCTCTGCCGGTAATCACTGGGAAGACCAGATGCTTCCCTTCTCTAAGCTTCTCAGATGAGGATGAAAGATGGGCCCTTCTCATATTTATCCACTAGTGTTTCCCAAAGTAAGTAGGGATGTTATCTGTATCCCCATTTCGCATATCTAGAAAATAGGGCTGCATACAAGAAACTCTTGTCTACCTGTGTCTACTTCCCTTCTCGACCTACAAAATTTCCTGAGATCTCACCTACTGTCCAAGAGCATCAATCTTCTCTGTACACCTGATGAAAATTGCAACATTTAGGTTTGCTTGTCCAGCATCCGTACAACACATCCTCCTTCCCCACTTCCCATAAGGTTTTGTTCAAAAGCCCACCTCTTCTACATTGGAAAACTTACTTCATCCCCAGCTCCAGGAGTGGAGTCTAATTCATGGTCAGCCAACCATTTCACACTTTCCTGTGGTGACTGTGGACACAGGACATAGCTGACCATTCAAAGGGAATGGCTGCAGTGATATTTGGGAGAGAGATTTTGCTCTCTTCTGCTGGATATGGATAGAGAAGTATGCGGCCCACATGGCCACCAGCAGCCCTCAGATGAACCCTGAACAATGGAGAACAGAGAAAAAGACACTAAGAATTTGGGTCTTTGATGATGTCATTGAGCTGGTGAATTGATTCGATCGACTCTGGAACGCACCCTACCTCTGGAATTACTGTTTCCAGACATAAGAAATCTCCCCATTGTTTGTGGCAATTGGGATTGCTTTTCTTTTCTGTTATTTGGAGGTGCCAGCATCTCACTGATAATTCTCAAACCTCTATCTCCGCTCAGAACTTTCCCCTGAGTTCCAGACTCTCCAGATGGCATCATTCCTATCAGCATAAAACATGTTGAAAGAGCTCTTGTGTCAACAAAACTAGCTAGACTGCCGAGCTCAGCTTCCTACAGGAAGACTCCTTGAAAGTGCTATGTGTCCTCATTGCCTCTGCTTCCAGATCCATCCTCTTCTACTTCCTCTCCAATGGACCATCTCAAGCTTCGCCTACCACCAACCAACCCCTCCATCTTGCCACATCTTCTGATTCCACTGCTCTGCAAGATGCGGCTCAGTTGGTCACTCTCTCCTTTCTAAAATACTTCTTGCATGATGTTTCTAAGACATTATTCTCCTGCTTTTTCCCCCTGCCCAAAACTTCCCCATCTTGTCTTCTTGGCTGGCTTTGCCTCCTGCTTCCTAATGTGACACGAAAAGCCCCAGGATTTGCTTCTTAGACCTTTTTTCTAGCTACACTCGCTCCCGAGGTGATCTCACCAAGCCCCATGTCTTCAAATATTACCCACAAGCTGATAATTCCCAACTTCCACTCTGAAGTTCAGACTTTTAATCTCCACCTGGATGCCTCACACCTAATTTAACCAAAAGGGGAGCTGAGTGGACACCCACGCCTACTTCTCTGGCGGATATCCCCATCTCGGCAAATGGCCCCTTCACTCTGCTGTTGGTGCAGAAAAGCCAAGACCCATCCTTGACTCTTCCCTTTCCTTCACACCCCACATGCCACCCAACACAAAGTCCTGTTGGCTTGTCAGGAAACTATGTTCTGAATCTGCCTGCTTCCCATCACCTCCACCGCTGCTTCCAAATCACCAGCAATACCGTCCATACCAGAATCTCTGCTTCCTCTCCTCTCCCAGCAGCCAGAGTAAGCTTCTAAAGAGATTAAGAAGTAAATACGAATCACATCATCCAGTTACTCAAAACCATCAATGACCATCCATCGCACTCAGAATTAAAACCCATGGCGGAGGGGCTGGCTCTGCGTCCTGGTCCCTGGCTGCCCCTCCAAGCCCATGGCCGCCTCGCTGTCTCTCACCATCATGCCAAGGGTCTTCCTGCTGTCCTTCCTGCCATTACTCCAGGCCTGTTTCCATCTCGGGTCCCTCTGCGTGGAATGCTCCTTCCCCAGATGTCAACATGGCTGGCTCCCTCCCCCTAATGCAAGTCTTAACTCAGATGCCACCTCCTTCAAGAGGACTTAGCCAACTCCAGCCCAGCCCTTCACTCTTCTTCCCCTTCCTCTGCCTCAGTTTCCTTCCACGAACTTATTGCGACCTGACATTGTGTTGTAATTCATTTGTCTGCTCTCTGCTGCTGGAGTGGGAGCCCCGTGAGGCAGAGATGTAATCCCACAGGAGCCTTGTTATCTACAACATAACCAGACGCATGGTACACACGCCATAATATTGATGGAATCTACACCTGACTTACAAAGGAGGCTCTCCACTTAGATGAGCTAGCCCACTGGGGACCAGAATTCAATGTGTCCCAAACTAACTCTCTAACTCACCACTGCTCCACCCACAGCCCCTAGATCCCTTCTGTAGTTGTGTTCATGCCATTGGCCAGTGGTTTCCACTCCCAACAACCAGCGCATGGGTTGCTTTGTCAGAGGGCTGCCAAGCAAATGTCAGACAATGTGCAAAGGCTTGGGGAAATGAAAGAACAGGGTGTTTTAAGGAAAGAGAAAATTGCACTGAGTATCTGGAGAATCACATGTATAATGAAGAGTAGCTAGTTTGTATTAGAACCAATAGTGAAGGAATATGAATACAAAGTTCATGAGTCTGGACTGAATCTTAAGGCAAGAGGGAGCCGTGGAAAGTTTTTTATCTCACCAGTGGGTAGGAACCCAGAGAAGCAAAAGTGTTAGAGTCCACCCCAATCTCCAGTCATATAAATGATTCTTTAAAACTCCACTGATTGTTCATATTCTTTTAGCCTAACCATCTGTACCCCTAGCTCCACGTGGGCACTGTTCTGATGGTGCCGAATCTCGCATCCTTAAAAATCCATCACGGGAAGCTGTCACCAAGGTTGGTGACCACTGAGTGAAGTCATCCTTTGGCCAACTGTCTAGTTCAAATGGACAAGAAATGGGTTCTGCTCTCAGGTCAGGCCAAACTAAGATACTCAGCATTGGAAGACAGACAAGTTTGTGCTTGTGTGTGCACGCATGCATTTATGTATGCATGTGACCGTGTCCTTGGGTCTCTGTGTGAGTCCAAGGATGAGTTTGGGGTACTCGAGGGCATACGATGTGAATTTGCATGTGTGTGCACTCCCCTGGGTGTGTGGAACTTTTTGAATGTGTGTGTGTGCTTGTGCATAAATGTTTAATACATGTGTGTTTGCATGTGGACATGAGCATGTCCGCATATTTGTGTTTGTGTGTGCGGGTGCCTGTGCTGGAGGCATGTCTGTACGTGTAAGTCTCCACATGTGCCATGCACATCTACCTTCAGCCTGCCATGTTTTGTTTGTGAGGTGCCCAAGCCTGCTTTCTGCCAGAGCCAGCCCCGTCCTTTCCTGCTGCATGGCTCCCCATTGCTCATTAACGCAGTCTGCATTGGTTACGCCCGTGGCAATGGGTCTCTGTAGAGTGTTAAATATCGCAACCGTTTATTGCTTAATATTTTTCATGCTAATGGCCGACTAATTCACAGGGATTCGGGGCAGTGTATAAAACACCTTCTGCTGACTGCTCATTTCATGCCAAGGAAGGACTTGGCAACCCGCAGCCCTTGCCCCGGGCCTCTTTGACTCTGTATGTGATGCCACACCGCCCGCCGTTCGGTCTTCCCAGAATTAATTTGCAGCCAAGCTGAGCGCGCAGCAAACAGCAATATTTGCATTTCTCTGCTGAGTGGGTGGCGGGGGAAAGGGAAGCTGGGGCGAGAGCCCGGGAGGTCAGTGTACTCAGCCCTGGAGAAATCAATTGCAAGAGGGGAAAAAGGAGACAGTACCAGAAAAGAATCTGGAAATGACCGAGATCAAACCATGTCCATGTTTTTGATTGGCCATAGTCCGGTACCATGGCCAAGGCAAAGCCGGCCTGACAATCACCAGTGAAAAAGCATGTGCCTCTCACAGAGGACGCTCCCAACAGCCACAACTTATTTTCTGGGTGTTTACTCATTGTTGGCAGTGCACCAAGCTTTGTATAAGAATTTTCTCATTGAATCTTCAACGCTCACTCTTTTAGACAAATAGTCACGTCTTCTTTTCACTGATGAAGAACCTGAAGTTCCAGACGGTTTAAATGACGCCAGCAGTCAGAGCCGATCAGCTAGTAAGTGACGAAATTAGGAGTCCAGCCCTGGGCTTTCAGACTCCATATTCCAAGCCCATTGCTAATGTTCCGCACTGCAGAGATTGTACATCTGAGCCCAAAGTGATCCCACAGATGTGTTTTGCTTGGCTCACAGAATGGGGTTGTTTTTCACACATTTGTTAATTGCCAGTATTTAAAAAATCGTAAGGTGACTTACAAAAATCGAGTTCTGATCTCTCTTAAAAATTGAATTATCTGGTGACTCTGAGCTCCCATTCCTGCCTGGTAACTACTGGCTGGAGCAGTTTCAGCTGCCTCTTCTAGATGGTGTATGTGTGCTGGCTTGCCACACTCCTCACTGCTCCCTATTACCACACACCCAGCCCTCTTTAGTGATTTATATATTACTGATCCAACACCTGCCAAACTTACTAGATCTTTTCTGCTGAGGAAATTTCTCTCTTTTTTTCAGGGAGGAAGTGAGTCCTAGAAATGATTCTATAGGTTCACATTGTTGGATATTTGCTTATAGACTACTCTATGGTCAAGCCAATGTTTCCAATAAGACAGGTGGTATAAACCAGGAAGGTGGAGCAGTGGTGAATAACTTTTGGGGTGCAGACAAGAGCAACTGATGTGAAAACTATGCACGTATACATATATATTTATACCTTATGATTTTTCCTACGTTCAAAATGGAGATCATATAGTGAAGTCTCATGTTGATATGCAGATATTTTAAGGACTTAGATCACCTAGTAATTAAACTGAAGTTAAAATGGCTAACATTCGGGCACATTTGAAAAGCAGCCACATGGGGTTCTTGATAACCTTTCACTCTGAAAAATTGATGTGGTGTCCTTTGGGGAAATCAGCAGGCCCCGTGAGGCCCAAGGGTGGTGGAGTTGGTTAGAAAACCATATCACCACAGCATGGCCTTCTCTCAGTCAAGGGTAAAAGATCACTCCCCACAGGACGATGGATTTCCTGAGCTCCACCCTGATGTGCATCTTGGGAGAAAAGACCGGGTCTGTGGCCACAGCCTCTGAGAGTGAGAACATCCCCGGGGGCCTGTGGCTGGAAGCTGGGAGACCCAGATGCCCACAGAGTCTCGCGGTAATGGCAGGAGCCACAACTCAGCCCTGCCATTGTTGTTGTGCAGAAGTGTGGCCCCAGTGACAAGAGCTTCTCAAGAGAAGCCAGAATCCTGCACTTTATATGAAATCCCCAAATGGCTACATGCTAACAAATAAAGTGCTCTTTGAGGAGTTTCTTGGTGATCTTTGACCTTGAAGAAAAGAGTAATTGTCCCTACTGTGTGCGAGGCCTGAGCCAAGCTGTGGCGTGTGCTAATTTAAGCAATTCCCACTGTCTAACCCTTACTTTGCGCCAGGCACTCTTCTCAGGGCTTTGAGGCTATTAACTCATTCAATCCTCCGAATAACCTTGTGCAACAGGCCCTCTTATTGGCATCCCTTTCAGACAAAGCAGGAAACTGAGGCATGGAGAGGTTAAATCACATAGCTAGCAAGTGGCAGGGCTGGGACGGGAACCGAGGGCTCTGGGTCCTAGCTCCGGAGTGACTCGCAATCAGTCCGCTGTGCTGCCTCAGTGAATGTTCCTAACGCCCCTTTGAGGTATGTCTGGTTACCACTCCCATTTCAAGGAAGGAGAAACTGAGGCCAGGAAGGAACAGCCACTTGCCCAAGGTCACGGTCTGTCTGACACCAGAGCAGGGGATGTTCTGGACCCTTCGCTTGTTTGTACAAGGCAAAGGGGGTGGGGCTGTGAGGAGTGAGGGAAAGATTTGTGAAGGGCCCAAATGTCATCTTTTTCCTGATAAGAAAAAGGCTATTCTAGCTGTCAGACCATAAACAGCAACCTTTATGTTTACCCAGCACAAAGGGCAATTAAGTGAGACAAAATAAATCTTCTGGGCCTCTGTCGATGGGCCTTGCGGGTCTGCGGTCTGGGGCCTGATTGACAGGACACATTACATTCAGGAGTGGACTGGACTCTGATATTTCCTTGATGCCGCCCTGAAGCATGAGGGCCCGTCTCTTAAAGCGCCCCTGCCTGCCGCTCTCTGGGCTTAGGGATCCCCAAGGTGGGGGCGCAGAGGGGAGGGCAGTGCAATGCTTGACTGCGACAGGAGGTGATGGCCACTTTCACAGTGAAGATCACAATTCCGATCACGATGACGCTGTGACGGTCGGCACACTTTGCCAGTGGAGGGCTCACAGCTTCATCACCGTCAGTAAGGCAGGTCCCATTGTGGTCGCCGTCTGGGTGTGCAGGGGCTTGCAAGGAATTTCACAGAATGGCCCTGTTGGAGACTCAGAAACCAGAGTCAATGAGAGGGGATAAGTTTCTCCGGTTCTCTTGTCCGCAGACAGACGCAGCTGCTCGGCTGGCCCCTCGGTCCTGGTATGTTTGCCAGAGAGACCCTGCCCCCTAGGACTGTCCCTTCTCCTGGGTAAGCATGAGAATGACTTTGGCAGTGGGAAATACAAACTGGCTTCGGGAATTCTGGAGTTTGCTGGGAAAGGCCCTGGAAAGTTGGGTTTGGGCACAGCTCCTCCCCCTGGGAGTTGGAAGCCAGGTCATTCCATGAGAAGGTGAGCGTGGTCCCGTCCCTCCCTTGCAGGAAGGAGAACCTCTGGTCTTCCTTGACTCCTTGTCCAGCCTTCATTCAGGATGGTCCTTCCTTGGCATCTCAATTGTCCCATGTCACCCTCAGGATGGTCCACCCCATTGGCACGACCAGCCCCTGTTTTCAGTGCTGCCCTGCGGATGGAGCCTGTTTGTCTTTCACGGTCCCCTTCCTGATGGTGGGCATTAGGGATGTGAGATGTAGGTGCCCAGGGGTTGGAATTCGATTCTGTGAACGGATTCATCAATTGATCAATCGGTGACGACTTCTGCCTCCATCTGGAAAGGCAGCATAAAACTCGGACTCAGAGTCGGAGGGGCCCGGCCTCACATTCCTGGTGTCTGCAGAAATGAGTGTGTGACTCCCAGCAGGCCACTAACATTCTGGGGGAAATTCAGTGGAGCTGTGAGAAGTCAAAGAGACCAAGTGTGTAAAGTGCCCAACCACGCGCCAAGCACACAGGGTTCTCGATAGTTGTCAGCTCCTGACCATCTAGTTACAGTTGATACTACTTCTGGAGAGGATGCTGATGACAACAAGGGTGAAGGTGATGTCCTCCAGACATCTCATGCCACAGTCTCAGAGGAAAGACGTGAGCTGGCGGGTCCCCGGCATCTGCTGATTTGTATTTTCTCAGTCAGGCAGACAGTAAGACCATCTTTGGTCAGTGGGGGCATGAGGGGTCCGGATAGGGCTTGAAGACAGTGGAGTTGGGAGAGCAGAGGGGGCTGAGCATGCACCAGGTCCCTTTCCTGGTGTCACTGGAGAGCCCGAGTTACTGTGGCATCACCTAAAGTGATCGCTCTTTCCGGGCTCTTCCTCACACGTGCTGTTGGTATGAGCTGATGTGCTACGCTGGACCAGACTGATGACACCCTGCCCTCTGCCTTTCAAATGCCACAGATGTTCACGGTGGCATGGAAATCCACCTAGCTGTGAGCTAGCCACTCCACTGTGGAGACCAGGAGGCAAGGTTTCTATGACTCAAGAAGAGGAACATTCAGGTCCCTAAGTCCAAACATCCAGGTGTGTTCTGTCTGGCTGAGCCCCCAAAGCAGGACCTACTGGTCGTGGAATTGTTATAGAATAGGGAGGGATGTGAGTGGGAAGCCAATACTTCTAAATCATGACCACAGATGCCATGGTGTCCCTCCCTCCTGGAAAGGAGTAATGAAAAACCTCACACCACCGCCCAGCGTTGGCTCCAAAGAGGCCATCGTGCTTTGTGGTACTAAAACAGAAGTCTGGAGACCTGAGTTTGAATGCCCGCCTCTCCATCACCTGGATGACCTGGGGCAAGTCACTGCCATCCAAACGTCACCTTCTTTGTGCTTGAAATGGGTAAAGGTCCCAGCTCAGACCATCTCACTAGGTTGTAGGGAAGACCAAATGAGATAAAGGGTGTGCAGGACCTTTGAGAGGTGTAAAGTGCTGGGAAAGCACTTGCTTTATTAATAGCCTATCTGTTCTCTCTGACAGTTACTTAAGGAGGAGAAAGAAACCGATTATGGAGATCTCCTCCCCTCCCAGCAGCCAAGCATAGTACTCAAAATCTCGGTACTTGTGCTGAAGTATCTACCCAACATAAAGTAACACTTAAGGAAAAAAATATGATAATGATAATGAGGAGGAGGAGGATGGTAATGAAGAACAGGGGGTGACTGAACATAACTATCAGTTAGGATGTTTTCAGCAGCACGTAATTGACTGAAAATGGCTTAAACAATATGACAATTTGTAATCTCATGCAACTGTTGTGTAGTGGATGAAGAGGGTGGGTTTCAGGTTCAGTATGATCCAGGACTCAACAATACCACCTAAAGCCAATGTGTTTCCCTCTGCCACCCTCACTGCGTGTGAGCTTTGTGCTGCCTGCCCTCCCCAGGGACTCAAGACAGTGTCCGTGGTTCTAAGCTTTATGTCCAGGACATTGTAGGGGCAAAAATGGAGGAAGTGCAGGAAACAATGTAGGAAAAAGAAAAAGGGGTCATCACTTAAGAAGGAGAATGATTTTACCAAGAGGAACTCCAGAACTTTCTCCTAACCGGACTCTTGCTCACTGGCAAGGGGAAAAGAATTCCCTTTGCTGGGAATACACTGCTGTCCAATACAATAGACACCAGTCACATGCAACTACTTTTTAAATTGAAATATAATTCATATACCATTAAATCACCCTTTAAAAGTGTTTAATTCAGGGGCGCCTGGGTGGCTCAGTCGTTAAGCGTCTGCCTTCGGCTCAGGTCATGATCCCAGGGTCCTGGGATCGAGCCCCGCATCGGGCTCCCTGCTCCGCGGGAAGCCTGCTTCTCCCTCTCCCACTCCCCCTGCTTGTGTTCCCTCTCTCGCTGTGTCTCTCTCTGTCAAATAAATAAATAAAATCTTTAAAAATAAAAAAAATAAAAAAAATAAAAAAAAATAAAAGTGTTTAATTCAGTGGATCTTCATATATTTGCAATGCTGTGCAATGATCACTACTAATTCCAGAACATTTTCATCATCCCAGAAAGAAACCCTGTACTCATTCCCTCCTCCTCTTAGCTTTTGGCAACCCCTAATCTACTTTCTGTCTCTGTGGGTTTGCCTCTTCTGGGCATTTCATATAAATGGAATCATATAATATGTGATCTTTCATGTTTGGCTTTTTTTTTTTTTTTTTTACTTGGCATAATGTTTTCAGGTTTCATCCATGTTGTAGCATGAATCCATACCTCATTTCTTTTTGTGGCTGATTAATATTCCATTGTGTGTATATACCAGAGTTTCAATGTGCTGCATTTATCGGTTGAAAGACAATTGGGTTGTTTCTAGTTGGGGGCTATTTTGAATAATGCTACCGTGAACATTCATGCACAAGTGTTTGTGTGAATGTGTGTTTTCAATTCTCTTGGGTGTAGACCTGGAAGTGGAGAATTGGCATCTGTTCTCTTATCCTTCATAGAGAACTGTGTGTACTAACAGTAATAAAAATTTGTTGAGCATTTAAAAAAAAATAAAGCATTTAAAAGCAGCCAGGGTGAAACAGGGGGGAGGGAAGGGAAGAACACACAAATCCAGACAGAATACATTGCTGGGTCATGTGTGACCTCCATGTTTAACTCTTGGAGGAGCCGCCAAACTGTTTTCCGAAGGGGCTATACATCATTTTACATTCCTGCCAGCAATGTAGGAGGAGTTCAATTTCTCCATATCCTTGCTGACACTTACCTTTTTTTATTATTATGATTATTATCAGCATGTACCTTTTAAATTTTAAATTGATATTAATTAAACTTAAATAAAATTTAAAATTGAGTTTCTCAGTGGGACTAGCCACATTTCAAGTACCCCGTAGCCACATGTGACTACTGGTTACTTTTCCACATTGTGAAGCACAGAGCATAGCTCTCATCTCAGGAACTTCTGTTGGATGAGCCCTGGTAAAGGCCAGTCAACATCCTCCCACTGGAGCTGGAGATCAGGTCAACTTCCCCTGCTGCATGATTTCCGGGTTTTAGGGAAGGAGGAATGAGGAAATGAATGGCTGGAGGCAACCAATTGTCTTCCTCATTAACATTTTCCATAGGCCTTCATCATGTATTAAAAAAAAAATTCTGCCTGCACATCTTTCCCCACTATCCTTCTTACAACCATGTATTATTGGTCCTATTTTATAGTTGAGGAGATTGGAGCTCAAAGAAATTCAGTGCCTTGGAGAAAAATGTATTTAATTCTGGCCTTTCCCACCCCCAACTCCCACCTCCCCCATCCTCCTCACAGACCTAGCAGATTCTGTTCCTAAAACTCTCTGAAAAGTGTCTAGTGTTCTACAGGGACAGAATTAGAGAATGAGAGACTAGGTCACTCAACTCCAAACTCATTTATCTGCCTAAAGATCCACTCACTCAAAAACTCACCGCTGGAGGCAACAAGATGGCAGACTAGAAAGCCCGGTCTCCCTTCCCCCATGTGAATACCAAACAAACAACTACAGAATGACTAAAATAACTTTATAGGAGCCCTAGACCAAAGATCAATGGCAACCAGTGAACACCCAATCAAAAAAATAAAATAAAATAAAATAAGCCGATTCAAAATGGAAGGAAATTTCATGCAATTTTTCCTCATGATTGGCCCATACCCTCCCCCATACAGCAAGGTGTAGTCTGGAGGAAGGGGCTCAATTCCAGTTTCTCTCATTCAAGCCAGAAATAAGAATGGAAATTGTTTGCAACATCCATGCCTGCCTGTGGGCTGCCCAAGGGACTGGTTTCTGTCTTACCAGACTTGAGTTCAGACAGAAATGGTGGAAAACTGTGGATCTTAGTTTAGACACTGCAGAAGGCAGCAGTGGGTACCACAGTGCATGAAAACTGCAGGGGGATTGCAGACCCACGGACACCTTGGGGCAAGAAATTATAAACAGAAGAATATAATGGAACATCTAAGGCCCTGAGAAGAAACTTAGGTAAAACATTTTAGGAAATTAAAGCATTTAATCAACATGGATGGAACTGGAGGGCATTATGCTGAGCGAAATAAGTCAATCAGAGAAAGACAATTATCATATGGTTTCACTCATATGTGGAATATAAGAAATAGTGCAGAGGATCATAGGGGAAGGGAGGGAACACTGAATGGGAAGAAATCAGAGAGGGAGACAAACCATGAGAGACTCTTAACTCTAGGAAACAAACTGAGGGTTGCTGGAGGGGAGGTGGGTGGGGGGATGGGGTAGCTGGGTGATAGGCATTAAGGAGGGCACGTGATGTGATGAGCACTGCGTGTTATAGGCAACTGATGAATTATTGAACTCTACATCTGAAACTAATGATGTACTATAAGTTGGCTGATTGAATTTAAATAAAAACAAAAAACAAACAAAAAGCCATCCTGCTGTGTAATTACAATACAACCTCAAATCTGTTCTCTTATCCTTCATAGAGAACTGTGTGTACTAACAGTAATAAAAATTTATTGAGCATTAAAAAAAAAAAAGCATTTAAAAGCAGCCAGGAGAAAACAGGGGGGAGGGGAGGGAAGAACACACAAATCCAGACAGAATACATGCCCAGAAAAAAACCTGAGAACAACTTAAGCCATCACCGCAGGCTGATCTCAAGGGTCAGGGAACCACTAATTAGTAAAAATCTTCCGTGCCAGTGTGCACAGACTGGGAAAGAGAACTTTTTTCAAATGCCCAAATTTGAACAAAAGACCACAAAGCTTAAAAAAACAAACAAAACAAAACAAAAAACAACAAAAGAGACAAAAACATGGAAATGTGGTTCATTCAAAGGAAAAAAATAAATATCCAGGGGCGCCTAGCTGGCTCAGTTAGTATAGCATCAACAGCAGACTCTTGATCTCAGGGTTGTGAGTTCAAGTCCCACACTGGGTGTAGAGCCTATTTAAAATTTTCTTAAAAATTTAATTTTTAAAAATTAAATATCCAAAAATAGTCTCTGAAGTCATCCATGAACACATGCATCCGACTTACTAGATCAAGACTTTTAAACAACTATCTTAACTCTGCTTACACACCAAGACCAAGTGGAATTTATTCCTTGAATGCAAGGACGGTTCAACATATGAAAATCAATCATTGTGATACAGCATATTAATATATGAAGGGGGGGACCTACATGATCATTTCAACTGATGCAGAAAAAAATCTGACAAAATTCAATTCCTTTTCATGATAAAAACGCTCAACAAACTAGGAATAGAAATAAACTACCTCCATATAATAAAGTCCATCTATCAAACACTCATAGCCAGCATCATACTCAGTGGTAAAAGACTAAAGCTTTTCTTCTAAGATCAGGAACAAAACAAGAATGCCATTTTCACCACTTCTACTCTGCATAGTACTAGAAGTACTAGCCAGGGCAATTATGCAAGACTAAGAAATAAAATGCACCCAAACTGGAAAGTAAGAAGCAAAATTATCTCTGTTTACTAAGAACATGGTCTTGTATATAGAAAACCCTAAAGATGGCGCACACACACACACACAAAGCTGTTAGAACTAATAAATGAATTCAGCAAAGTTGCAGGATACAAAATCAACACATAATAATCAGTTGGAATTTTGTACACTAACAATGAATAATCTGAAAAGAGAAATTAAGAAAACGATTTTGTTTATAATATCATCAAAAATAATAAAAAACCTAGGATAGTAGACCCAATTAAAAAAGTTTTAGAATTCACCAAATATAAGCTTTGTTTTCCTTTCTCATTAAATCATTTTAGGCATCACGTTACAGATATTACCATTTCGGGCATTTGTGTAAATCAAGGTGGGCTTTTTGTTTTTTACCTTTAGAGATGTGGCAGTGATTGAATTCTTGCCTGAGACCATGAATTTTTCCTAATAGCTAGATGTCTATTCAGCCCAGCACTCTAAAACTATAAACCTCAGTTGTGATCTAAGCAAGCTTAAATGGAAATAATACTTGACAGTATTTCACTAACCTCTATCATGTACACACATGCCAGTTCCTTTAATTTACTTTTCATGCATAATTATTCATCCATACAGTAAAAACAAATCTGTTACACAAACATACAAATTCACTTTTCATCTACAAGTGGTAAACCCCATGTGTTTTTTCTAAAAAAAAAAAAGTGATAAATCCCTTTCTGAATTTTATTATATTCATTTTTACATACTACCTACTTTATTTTATACTTTCAATTCTATATTCTATATGAATCAATATCATATGATTATGATTATTATATGAAATCTGTATATTTTTAAAAATTTTTTTGTTAGGGGCGCCTGGGTGGCTCAGTTGGTTAAGCAACTGCCTTCGGCTCAGGTCATGATCCTGGAGTCCCGGGATCGAGTCCCACATCAGGCTCCCTGCTCAGCAGGGAGTCTGCTTCTCCCTCTGACCCTCCTCCCTCTCATGCTCTCTGTCTCTCATTCTCTCTCTCGCAAATAAATAAAATCTTAAAAAAAAAAAAAAAATTTTTTTTGTTAGAGAGTGAGCAGCAGGGGGAGGGGCAGAGAGAGAGTGAGAGGGAGAATCTTAAGCAGGGTCCATGTTCAGCACAGAGCCTGACTTGGGGCTCTATCTCATGACCCTGAGATCATGGATCATGACCTGAACCGAAATCAAGAGTGGGATGCTTAACTAACTGAGCCACCCAAGTGCCCCTGTATAGTTTTTATTTTTAATGGCAACACGACACACAATTTTATTATACAAACACACGCATATACACATACAGACACACACACTTCTATAAGGATTTCTCAATTTCAATCATATGATACATCCTTATTTTCTTTTTTTAAATATTTATTTATTATTTATTTGAGAGAGAGAGAGAGAGAACATGAGCGGGGAGGAGGGGCAGAGGGAGAAGCAGGTCCCCGGCTGAGCAGGGAGCCCCACTCAGGGATGTATCCCAGGACCCCGGACTATGACCCGGGCAGAAGGCAGACGCCCAACTGACTGAGCCACCCAGGCGCCCCCATCCTTAATTTCTAATTTTATGTTGTTATTGATATCAAAGTTACTAACATCCTTGTAAAAGTTTGGACTTAGTTTATATTTTTAGGTTACTTTCTTAAGTAATAATTGTATCTAATATGGCATTATTTGGTATAAGATGTGAAAATTTTCTATGACTCCATGAAGTATTTTTATATTACCTCAGTCCCTCAAGATAGTCAAATTACACTTTTGCTATTTGAATAAATTGGAAATTATTTCTCTTTTCAAGAAAAGGAATAAAATAGGTAGGAATAAACTTAACCAAGGAGGCAAAAGTTTTGAGAACTGCAAGATGCTGACAGAAGTTTAAGAGGACACAAATAAATGGAAAGACATCCCATATTCATTGACTGGAAGATTTAATATTATTAAGATGTCAATAATATCCAAAGTAATCTACATACTCAATGCAATCCTTATCAAAATCCCAACAACATTTTTTTGCAGATATAGAAAAATCCATCCTAAAGTTTGCATGGATTTGCAAGAGATCCCAAATAGCCAAAGCATCTTGAAAAACAAGATGATTGTTTCAAATCATTGATTTCAAACTCACTACAAAGCCACAGTAATCAAAACACTGTGGTACTGGCATGACGACAGACGTATAGACCGATGGATTAGAATAGAAAGCCCAGAAATAAACCGTCACATATATGGCCAAATGATATCAACAAGTGTGCTAATACCGTTTAAGGGAGAAAAGGACAATCTTTTCAGTAAATGTTTAGCCAAGAGAAAACTAGATATCCACATTTTAAAAACGAAGAACTTGGCCCCTTATTTACACCATATACAAAAAGTAACTAAAAAGGGATCAAAAACCTAAATGTAAGAGCTGAAATCCTAAAATTCTTAGAAGAAAGCATAGGGGAAAATCTTCATGAGATTAGATTTGGCAACGATTTCTTAGATATGACACCAAAAGCACAGACAGCAAAAGAAAAAAATCGGTAAATTGAACTTTATCAGAATTTAAAATTTTGTGCATCAAAGGGCCCTAAAGATTTGCACATTCTATATCTGGGAAGGGATTGATTTCCAGAATATATAAAGAAGTATAACTCAAGAACAACAGTAACAAAAAAATAAACAACCCAATCAAAAAATGGGCAAAGGACTTGAAATAGTCATTCTCCAAATAAGATACACAAACGGTTAACAAACACATGGAAAGGTGCCCGACATAATTAATCATTAAGAAAATGTAAATAAAAACCACCGTTAAGATACCACCTCACACCATTTAGCACGGCTACAATCAAAGAATGAGAAAATAACAAGTTAGTGAGGATGTGGAGAAATTGAAAGCCTGGAGCATCATTGGTGGGAATGTAAAGGGATGCAGCCACTGTGGAAAATGGTACAGTGATCCTCCAAAAACTTAAACCTAGAATGACCAGATGATCTAGCAATTCAACTTCTGGGCATGTACCCAAAAGAATCGAGAGCAAGGGCGCCTGGGTGTCTCAGTTGGTTAGGCATCTGCCTTCGGCTCAGGTCATGATCCCAGGGTCCTGGGATCGAGCCCCTCATCGGGCTCCCTGCTCAGCGGGGAGCCTGCTTCTCCCTCTCCCTCTGCTGCTCTCTCTTTCTGTCTGACAAATAAACAAATAAATAAAATCTTCAAAAAAAATTAATCGAGAGCAAGACTATGAGCAGATATTTATACATCCACATTCATAGCAACGTTATTCATCATATCCAAAAGGTAGAAGTAACACGTGTCCACTGACAGATGAATGGTGGAACACAATGCGTTGTATACAGACAGTGGAGTATTCACCTTAAGAAGGAAACTGACATGATGCTATGACGGAGATAGATTTTGAGGACGTTGTGCTGAGTGACATAAGGTAGTCACAAAAGGACAGATATTGTAGGGATCCTCTTTCTGAGGTTTCTAGAATAATGAAATTCATAGAGCCAGAAAGTAGACTAGTGGTTTCCAGGGGCTCGAGGAAGGAGTGGAGGGGGCATGAATATTTAACGGGGACAGAGTGTCAGTTGGGGGCGATGACAAAGTTCTGGAGATGGATGGTGGTGGTCACACAACACTGTGAATGCAGTTAACACCACAGAACTGCACACCTCAAATGGTTAAAATGGTCAAATTTATGTTATATACATTTGATCACCATTTTAAAAATCTAGTCCCCTTAGAGTGCTTTTGCATCCACTCAGTCATTCTAGAAAGACAAATAAAGGTATTCAAAGGCAGATAAAATAGGAGGGAGGAAAGGCACCCACAAGGATTCAAATGAATCCTACCTTTCATAAAAATGTAGAAACACTGTTACTCAGCAGATAAGAGAGGCACTCAGAGATATTGGTTTAAAATACCTTAACACGTTGAAAAATGATGAACAAAAATGAAACATGGGCAGATGCAAAGATCCCAGAGGCTCGTATGTTTTAGGTCCACTAATTGTTAGGGTAATTGATCATTAGAGAAACTGCTGTCTTGTGATAGACCCCACCAGGCCCACTCCTGACGATGCTCCTGCCCAAGAGTGGGGCAGCCGGGGGGCGGGGAGGAGGGGAAATGTGGGGGGAAGGAGGCGGGGCATATGCTGTGGCCAAGTCCGGTGAAAACAGCTATAGGAGGAGAGCCAAAGGGTCAGGGATGTTGGACTCACCAGAGCCATGGACATGGTTTCCATGGCTCAAGATGAGTTTCTCCTCTTCTGGGCCCAGCTTCCCCTCACCAAGGTCTCTGTCAGTTCCCAGGAGGGAAATTCACTAGGAAGATCCCAGCTGGCAACGCAGACACCCGGGACCCATGCCTGCTTTGGCTTGGTGTCACTGCTGATGGGGAAGAGGAACTCTCCCTTCCTCTTTGCTGAGTGAGGATGCAGCTAATGAGCATAGGATGACTTAGACCATGCCACAGAAACAGAGGACCAGCGTGGAGAAGTGATCTGCTCACAGTCAGGCTGAGGGAGGATTTCCTATTTTGGACAGGTGGTCGGGGATGGCTTCCCTGCAAAGCTATTTGATGGAGAACTGAAGGGGGGTGGGGCAGAAGCAAGCCATGTGGCCACATGCAGGGAAAGCATCTGGGTAGAGAGGACAGCAAGGACCATGCCACAGGTGGGAGAGTTTGCAGGCACATTTGAAGAACAGGAGGGAGTCTGGTGTGGCTGGAACAAGAGAGCGGAAACAAAGCAGCAGAGGACGGGGCTGGATGTGCAGGGCCACGCAGGCTGAGGTAAGGACTTGGCTTCTACCCAGAGTGAAAGGGGGAGCCGCGGAGTTTCTGGGAAAAGGACGGGTGAGATCTGGCTCAGGCTTACCCAGAATTCCTCTGGCTTCTCTTTGAGACCAGACCATGCTACTGATCAGAAACAGAAAACCCAGGTAGGGGGATGACTTGTACAAAATCACACAGGATATTGGAAGCAGCCAGACAAGCCATGGCAAGATGAGCCAGAGGTCCCCCTGCTCTGGATGCCAGAGTGGCTCTGAGCCCTTCAGGGCTGAGTGCCAAGGTCTGCCCGGCAGACTTCCTATTGTCGCACTTGATGACGATAAAGAAGTGTTAGTTGTACTCTCTCCCACCCCGAACCTCTCCTTCAGGGGAGAACACACAGCCACCTTATCTCAGAGACCACCTATCTCCTGCCTCTGATGGTGGGACACCTAGCACAAACCAGCCCTTAGGAGATGTGAATAAATTTGAATGTACCCATTGAACAAGTTTGGGTGGGGAACAGGATGTAGACTTCTGACCTTAACCTCAGTCAGTAAGGACGAGAAAAGATTGCGTTTTTGAGCAAATGCACACACCAGTGTGCACAAACACAAACCTGGGCTCCATCCCTCCTCCCCACCAGCCTGGGCAATGTCTCCACCCCACTGGGGAGAAATTGGCCCTTGGGCTACCCCAAGGGGGGCGGTAAAAGACACGTCATTCAATAAGCCGAACTCTGCCACCTGCTAGCTGATGACGCCGATCCCGTTTGTTGGCCCCTGTATTAATCTCAGCTCACTTGTCCCGTGAAATGGAGATTTAAAATGCCAGCCTCATTTATTTTATAACTAGCAGTCTGTACCTCTTAATCCCCTTCCCCAATTTCACCCATCCCTCCACTCACCTCCACTCTAGCAACCACCAGTTTGTTGTCTGGTTTATTTGTGTGTTTGCTTGTTCATTTGTTTAGTTTTTAGATCCCACATATAAGAGAAATCCTATGGTGTTTGTCTGGATCTGTCTGACTTATTTCACTTGGCATGTTTTCTAAGTCCATTCATGTCATAGCAAATAGCAAGAGCTCATTCTTTTTCGTAGCTGAGTAATATTCCATTGTATATCTATATATATTCCATTATCTATCTATCTATCTATCTAGATATAGATACCACATCTTCGTTATCCATTCATCTATCAATGGATACTTGGGTTGCATAGCATAGGGAATATAGTCAATAATATTGTTGTAACATTATATGGTGACAGACGGTGACAACACTAATCGTGAGCACTGAGTAACGTATAGAATTGTCAAATCACCATGTGGTGCACCTGAAACTAATATAACATTGTATGTAACTATATTTCAGTAATAAATTTTTTAAAAAGTCCTACCCCTCAATAGATAGATAGATGATAGATAGATAGATAGATAGATAGATAGATAGATAGATAGACAGACAGCAACCTCATAAGCTTGTTGTAGGGATTTAATGATGTAGGTGAAGGTTCAGGAAGCAATGCCCAGTCTCCAGGAGTTGCCCATGGCCACAGTAAAATCTCTTTCTCAGGTCCCCTGTGTAGAATGCAGGGGCCTCCCTACTCCTCAGCTCTTCCCCACCAGCACACTCCCCACATGGATTACTTGGTATCTGAATATGACTGTCCCTGGAACAAATATTCAGAGACATTAAATTGTTTGAGCTCCTTATATTTCCTCCTTTCTCTCCCCCAACTTTCAAGCAGAGCATGGCAGGAACAAAACCAAAGCTTCCCTGCTTTGGAAACCCCTCTGTTTTCTGTGTTCCATGAACCCCAAGTCCTTAGGAAAATGGGATTCACTGGCAAGGTCAAAGTGAGAAATAGGAAGGACCAGGATTTCTGCCAGACTGAGAGAGGTAATAAAAGCAGAGATCTGTGGATCCTGGAGCATGCATGACCTGACGCCTACTGACAGACAGCAAAATCCAAGTAAGGAAGGTCTGCAGGGTATGTCAGGGGGAAACCAGATTCACAATTTACAAGATTCCCATGCCTAGCTTGGCCACGGA
This sequence comes from Halichoerus grypus, assembly GCF_964656455.1. NCBI lineage: Eukaryota > Metazoa > Chordata > Mammalia > Carnivora > Phocidae > Halichoerus > Halichoerus grypus. Next base: position 18,685,248 of record NC_135717.1, on the reverse strand, counting down.
GAGCCACCAGACCCCAAGGGGTCACTCAGACAGAGATGGTGAACCCCTCATCATCAATCATCCACATGATTGATCAAGCAGCAGACAGCCTGCTAAAACATCAGTGGGCTTCCCCCAAATTCCTTGACACCATGTAAGACCCCAGAACATGAATGAGATAATGCCCTGACCTTCTTTAGGGAACCTCCCTAAATCGGTTGGGAGTAATGTTCAAATGGGAGGGCTCAAATTCGGAAATTAAGTTGAGTTATACAAAAAAGAAGTTTGATCTCATGCAGAGTTGCATTTGTGGATTGAGATTCACACCTGCTGCAGGATTAGATCCTATGGCTCCCCATTGCCCTGAAAAATCACACCTCTCCACCATCATAAAAGTCCCTCCACGGTCTGGCTTCTGTTCCCTCCCAGCCTCATATCGCGCCACCCCATGGAGCCGACATACCTGCCAGCTATACTTAACGACTTAGAGCTCCCAGAGGTTCGCGTCATGCGCTCTCCCACTTCCATGCCTTTGTCTGTTTTTCCCTTTGCCTGGAACATCCTTACACACTGAGGCCACCCTGACACTTCCTACTGTCTTCTGAAAATCAGCTCAAACATGAGACCCACCTGGGATCCAGGATGAATTAGGGACCCCCCCCCAGTTGCTGTTCCTACAGCATTAATGTCACTGTCATATCGTCGGCCAGACTCTGTTGCAATTGTTGACCCAGCCATCTTCACCACTCTGAGCTCCTTGAGCGCAGAAATAACATGCTTTGCATTCTTGCACCCCCAGTGTCTGGCACAGGGCCTGGCACCAGATGCACACGTGGTAAATGAAGGAATCAATGCGTAAAACAAATATCGTCTCTGTGTGTGCCTCAGTACCCCCGTTTGTCAAGCTAGGAAAGCAGACCAGACAATAACTCTGACATCCTGTGACTCCATGAATCTGTGGTTGATCGAGCCTTTAGCAGGGTTTGGAATAGATTGTTATTAGCTCTTGTGAGTCAGGCGGGAGCGGAGAGGGATACAAGAGGGGACATATCCATACTTACCTTCATACTTATCAAAAGAGGAGTTACTGACTCATGGAACTTAAAAGTCCAAAGCTTCTGGGCTGGTTTAAGGCAGAACTTAATGCAGGGGCTCAAGTGGCATGGCTTGCACCCTAATTTCTCCATCTCTCGGCTCACTTCTGGATGCTACTTAAATTCTTTGTCAAGTTCTGACTTTGGTGGGACAAGATGGCAGCCCAAACTCTTAGCTGCCTGCCCTCCCTTGTTAAAATCAGTGGGAGAGTGTGATCGACACCCCCAGTAGCTCTTGTTGACTTTGATTGGTCTAACCTGGCTCTGGTGCCCATCCCTGAGTCAGTTGCCAAGGACATGCAATGGGACTGGCAAAGGCGTGGATCATGTGACTCCCCCCGTGATGTGGAATGTAGAGCCACCATGCTGCCTGGGGACAGAAAATGAGGTGTGGCTCCCCCACTGGAACTCGGAATCTGTCTGTGCAGGATGGGGATACTATGTAGACAGCCAGGTCTCTACACTCTCACTCTAGTCGCTGAGCTCCTCCCGGCCAGGATGTGGATAATAGAAATCCCAATTCCATCAGCAGTTCTGGAATTAACCTGGATGCTCCAAATCCATCCTTCGGGATGGGGGGCAACCCCCACATACCCATGAGCTCCCGGAATCTTAAGCTTTTCTGATTGATCCCTACACCCTCCTCCTCATTTCTATAGTGTTAAATCCTGCTCTGGAATCAAGCCAGGGGCTTCCGGTTCACCTCCCTGCTACCCCCATCTCACAGTGGCTTAATCTGATCTCCCATGTCTGAGTATCTGTCTGCCCAGAATGTACCAATCACCTAGAATAATGGTGCTGCCCCCAGTTCACTTAGAGACCACTTTCTGGATTTACCCCAATGCCCAGCCCAGATGACCTTTGGTTGGACAATAGATGTTGGGTGGTGGCCACCATGCTGGAAGCCAATCAAAAGCAGATTCATTTGTCCTAAATAAGCCCCACTAATTCCTACTGCCTCCTTCTCCTGGCCAGCTGAGCCGCCAAGGCTACAAAAAGACAGGAGCACATTACAGCTGCAGATCCAATGGGACATCCTCTGGCTTCCCTGGGCAAACATTCATTCATTCAACAGCATGGCTTCCCAAGAATTTTTCAGTTTAGAGAGGGAAGTGGATATTTACCAAACAACCATGCAAATGATTGTTTAATTTCAACTGTGCCTGGTACTCAAAAAGAAGGGTACAGGTTGCTCTAAGAACATATAATTTGGTCTAAAAGATCTCCCTGAGGAAATTATATTGAAGCTGGAACCATAAGGTCAAGTAAGACTTAGCCAGGTGAAGAGTGGGAAGATGAGTGAGACAGAAGCAGCAGCTTGTGCAAAGATCCTGGGGCTGAAAGGTGAAGCCAGGAGAAGAAGACCAGGCTGGGAGATGTACTTAAGTCAGTATCTTCCAGAGATGTAAAGTTTTTAAATTTCTACATCTCATTTCATTAGAAATGGAAAATCTCTGTAAAGCAGCCAAGACTGATTTTTTTTTTTCACCCTTTCTTTCTTATTCTCATACAATTCAGACTTCAAACAGCCGTTCCCCACACTGCCTCAGGGCACCTAACCTGGAGCATCCCTGAAAGTCTGCCAATTACAGTAGTCCACTTATTAATTCCTCCACCGATAGGGCTCTAAGAAACAGTCGGGCGCCTAAGGGGACTGAGAAGTTGCTCTTACAGCAAACTCTCTTCTGGGCACTGCCCGCGTGTTGAGATTTCATGGGTGTGATCTTGCTGTTCCCAAGCACTTAGTAATGCAATGTCTGAATGTCTTTCCCATTTAAGGGGGAGGAAAAAAAAGGTTCTGTTAAAACACACACACACACACACACACACACACACTGCCACTCAAACTCTCTCCAAACATGCTGTCACAGGGGCTCTGTCCCTCTCTCCGTTGATGCGATTTGAATGCTGTCACAGCACCAGCCAGATCCCCCGCCCCGCTTGGCTGCCTCGGCGACCTCCATTATTTATGACGGGGCGTGAAATTGATTGTGGTTGAAAGATCCACACTGGAATCAAATGAACTCTTCAATTATTGCTGCACAAATAAATCTCTGTTTCCAGAGTTCCCCTAGGGAGCAGGCATCTAACCCCGGGTTCGAGGTAATAGATATTTCTGGATGGCAAAGTACAGGTGACTCTATTGTAATGATTGTCAAGTGATAAGATTCCCAGGGTCAAGCGATTCTTTCTCTGCCTCTCGGGCCCCCCTCCTTTTAACAATTCCGAAGGAAGCATATTCCAACAGTCTTCCCGTTGTGTGCCTACATGGCCTTTCCCCGGCTGCTGGGTGCATGACAGATCTTTCCATGCTGTGGGCTCTGGTCATTTCCAACCCTCTTCACAGGAAATATGCAGTGAGTGTTAATGGGGTTATAGAAAGATTAATGGAGCTTTCAGGGTGTTCGGGCTTGGCTGGTATTTCTCCCACAGAAAGCCATCAGCTCAGGAAAATTTAATGATGAGACTTACCCATTGAGACAACAAAAAGACAACCTCCACCCATCCTGGGCTTAATCTTATTTCCCTTCCTGATAATGCACAGCCTTCCTGGATAGGGAAGAGAAGCAGAGAGCCCGAAGACGCTGAAGGCTTATTGTGGCATGCCAAACGTGGAGCTGGGTATCTTCACAAACATCGGGTATCAAAAACCAGTGATCATGGGCTGCATTTGACTGACAGAGGCATTTTGGTTGGTACACCCAGTGTTTGTGGAAAATAAGAATTGGTCAATTTTACATATGAAATCTGGCTTTCCTGGAAATGACACGTCCGACTAGACCACACCTGGATCTCCGCATGGGCAGGAACGGAGGGGTATCGCCCCCTGTAGGTGGCCAAGGGCAAACACCTTCAGATAAGCCTTAGTCCCTGTCTGGCCCCAGTTCATTAATTCACCTGCCTGGACACTGTGAACATTTGAATGTGCAGTCCCTGACATTTCCCACCTCATCGCCTTGTCACCACGACCAACATCTCCCCTTGGTAGCTGTGACCACATGCTGTCCCAGCACAGAGAAGACAGAGGTGAATCTGTCTTGTTGTATATAGACCTCATGACAGCGTCTGGCTTTATGGGACCAGGACAAACAATGTCTTAAGTCTAGCTAAAAAAATAACATAACATAACATAACATAACATAACATAACATAACTTACAAATAATAATAAAATAAATTAAATCCTTATTTTTTTATTTCCCTTGCAACATTTTATAATCCCCTCCCAGTTTCGACCTCTCATGTCACCCTCATGGTCCCCATCTTATGGACCAGTTTGGGGCTGCTGGGAGGGGCCAGGAGAAGACTGGGAAGGAACCGGGTCCCTTAGACTTTCTACACCTGTGTGCTTGCTGTGGGCCCAGGGGACTAAGCAAGTTATCTGGAGAGATGGAAGAACCAAGGCCATCACTGATCTTCTCCCCTCAATTCAGAGGTGTTGTCCTTGCCACTCACATCCAGAAATCTCACCACCTTCTTGTAGAATCTTGGTGTTCCGTGCTATGCGGTGTCTCATACCCACGGAGGAAATGGTAAAGTCTCCGGCTGTGTCTAGGTGATCTTAAGGTCTTATGACCAAAGATTTCACTTGCATCCCTCCCTGTGTTTATTACCAATAGAGTCAACTAATAATCGTGTCACACAAGACCACGTGGTTTACTATTGTCTTGATGTCATGCCACGCCTCCATTCCAGGAGCAAGAACATGGCGAAATCAGGTCAGTTTACCTTTCGGAAGTAAATGCACCATGAAGCCATGTATCGGATCCTTGTGCACAATTTAAGTTGGCTAAGGTGAAGCAGACAGAGCTGGGGGTCACTCTGAGCCCTCGGGGCCCTGAAGTGACCTTGCAGGGACAGTTGACAGAGAATGGCCCCTTTCCCACTCCTTGGTCTTGGTCACCTACATTTCTAGGAAGCCCTGATTGAGCTCGTAACTTCACAAGGCTATCATGAACATGGTTCTTTCGCCACCTTCCCCTGCCTCTTTCGTAGGACCTCAAAGACATTTTGAAAGGCCAGGAGGAGAAAAGTTACCATATCCCATTCTCTACATTGGGATACCTCCAAATCTTCCAGTCAACCCAGAACCGCCCATGGGCATCACTTGCAGACACCAAGAAGTTACCTGTCTCCAAACAAGAGGGCATCACTACAGACACCAAGAAATTACCTGTTTCCAAACAAGAGGGCATCACTGCAGACACCAAGAAGTTACCTGTCTCCAAACAATGAAATGTACAACCCCAAGGGTACTGTGGAAAAACCTTCATGACAGAAGGCAATCAGTATGTTCTTTCTTTTGCTCCCCTATGGATTGGGCTAAAGTTCATTTATTACAGTTGACCCAGGAACAACACGGGTTTAAACTGTACGAGTCCCCTTATACGCAGATTTTTTTTCAACAAATATACCAACAGCGCTGTAAATGTGTTTTCTCTTACTTATGAGTTTTTCTTAATAACACTGTCTTCTCTCTAGCTTACTTTATTGTAAGAATATAGTATAGAATATATGTAACATAATAAAACATGTGTTAATCAACTGTTTATGTTATTGGTAAAGCTTCTGGTCAATAGTAGGCTATTTTTTTTTTTTTAAGATTTTATTTATTTATTTATTAGAGAGCGAGTGAGAGAGAAACAGTATGAGAGAGGAGAGGGTCAGAGGGAGAAGCAGGCTCCCCGCTGAGCCGGGAGCCCTATGTGGGACTCGATCCCAGGACCCTGGGATCATGACCTGAGCCGAAGGCAGTTGCTTAACCAACTGAGCCACCCAGGCGCCCAATAGTAGGCTATTAATAGTTATGTTTGGGGGGAGTCAGAAGTTATAGTGTGTATTTTTAACTGTGCAGGGGGTTGGTGCCCCTTACCCCCATGTTGTTCAAGGGGAGATCATATATGCACCACAGGTTCATGTTCTATGGCTTTCTCTTCCAAACCAAGACATTCCCACCCTAGTTCCTATCTTGCCAGCCACAAGTCTCCCCAAACGTGGATGGGCAACAAAGAGGGAAACCCATGAATCCATGGGTTCAACTTTTCTTATGCCTCATTACCCCTCCCCCCCACTACTTATGAGGACATTAACACCTGTTCAGAATGCTCTTAATTATATTTCTTAATGATTTTTTTCTGGAATTGGGTGATTTCTTTCATCATCTACCATACTTCAACAGATATGCACCAATTTCTATTCCATAACATCCTGTAAGATAGATGCCTATGCCGCTAACAAGCTGTGTGACTGTGGGCAAGTTACTCAACCTCTCTATGCTTAATTACCTCCTGTGTAAAATGGGAATTAAAATAGTAACTATACCAGAAGGTGGTTGTGAGTATTAAATACATAACCAGAACAGTGCCTAGCACACCTATAGGCACTTACAAGTGTTTTTATCATCTTGCCCTGCAGAAGTTCCCAATCAAGTGAGGAAGAGGTGAGATACAGGGAAACTGAAGGAGCCTGAGGAGGCACCCCCAACCCAGCCTTGAGGGGAGAGCAGCAGATCTAGAAAGGGATCCCTATAGAAATGACACCCAAATCAAATCCTTAAAAGTGAATGGGAATTAGTCAGGGGGGCTAGACCTGGGAAGAGCATGCCTGGCAGAAGGAACAGCCTCTGTAAAAGCAGAGACTGAAAGGGGCGTGGAGCCTGGGAGGGTTAATTTCCTGTATCACCTCGACTGACCCCAGGGCGCCCAGGTCAAACACTACTGCTAGGTATGTCTGTGGGGTGTTCCCGGACGAGATTAGCATTTGAATCCATGTCTCAGTAAAGCGGATGGTCCACCCCAACGCAGGTAGCCAGCAGCCAATCCATGGAATAAACAAAAGGTGGAGGAGGGAGAAATTCGTCCCTTTTTTCCTCCGTTACTGTTGAGCAGGGACATCTCATCTCACCTTCTCCTGCCTTCAGACTGGGATTTACACCTTTGCTTCCCCAGTTCTCAGGTTTTCTGACTTGGACTGAATTATACTCCCAGCTTTCCTGGGTCCCCAGCTTGCAGATGACAGACCGTGGGACATCTCAGCCTCTGTAAACACATGAGCCAATTCCTCCAATAAAATCTCTCTCTCCCTCTCTTCTTCCAGGTAGGAGATAGATAGATGGATACATAGATAGATAGACGATAGATGGATAAAGATAGACAAATGGATAGACAGATAGATAGATAGATAGATAGATAGATAGATAGATAGATAAATAGATGGATAGGTAAATAGATAGATGATGGATAAAGATAGATGGATAGATGGATGGATAGATAGATGATAGATGGATAAAGATAGATAAATGGATAGATGGATAGATAGATGATAGGTAGATGGATACATAGATAGATGATAGATAGATGGATGGATAGATAGACGATAGATGGATAAAGATAAATGTATAGATGATAGATGATAGACGGATACATAGATAGACGATAGATGGATAAAGATAGATAAATGGATAGTAGATAGGTAGATAGATGATAGATGGATAGATAGATAGATAGATAGATAGATAGATAGATAGATATAAAAATCCCATTGGTCTGAGAACCCTGACTAATATAGAGATCTGAACAAGGGCTGCAACAACCTCCATTTTGACCTCAAACTTTCTAATTGATTAAGTTCTTTCCTGCTATCTCTTAATTCCAGCAAAAGACCCTGCACACAAAGCATCCCATGATGGGAACGCAAACTACCACCGCAAGCAGTAAGGACCACCCTGAGTCAGGAAGACCCCACCTATGATTGACCCTGAGACAATAATAATTTGACCTTCACTGCCCACCTGTACTACCCACCCACCTTTGTCTCACATTTTCCTTATATAAACCTGGAAGGACTTCCAGCACTTTGGAGACTGTCTTTGAGATGCTAGTCCACTGTCTTTCCCTGTGCTGGCCTCACGGAAATAAATCCCTTTCTCATTTCCCTGCCCATCAGCTCTCTGCCTTTGGATTTTGTCAGTGGTGAGTGGCCGGACCGGGTCTGTTGGGGACTCCCAGAGCCAGGTGCTCTTGCATCACTTCACCCGGTCCACAGACCAACTAGAATTACAAAGTACAGCCTGGCAGAGCAGAGCTCCTGAGGGGCATGGGGAGAGAAGGGTCTGGAGATCCTGCAGGGGCCAGCTGGTGAGGGCCTTGTGCACCATGCTACACAGCTTGGCTCTTCTCCTGAGGGCAAGAGGGCCTTTTGGAGGGATTGGAGCTAGTGTGTGACCTGCTTGTAGTATGAAGAGGCTGGGAGGAAGCAGGCTAGAGGCAGGGAGGCCAGGCGTCAAGCTGGACCAGCTCCCAGGTGGGGGTGACAAGGACAGAGTAATGCAGAATTGGGGCCACCAACTTGCTCTCAGGCCTTAGCAGCATTTCTCCAGTTCTGGCAGCTTTGAATCTCAAGAAAATATTCCCTTGCAATTCCCCTCTCCTGGTCAGAAACGTGGGGGAAGGGGCTGAGGTTGAAACGGTGAAAAGCAGAGGTTCAGAATCCCCGCCTGCGACTATACATAGATCAATGCCGGCTTTACAGATGGGGAAACTGAGGCCAATAAAGTGACTTGCCGGAGCTCAAACAGTTGTGTAAGTGAGGGACTCGGAGGAGAAATGCCTGGTTATCAGTTACTGCTCAAGAGTCAGCATTGAATGAAGGTAGTTCCACTGTCATCAAGCCTCAGGGAAGCCTTGCAGCCATCCCATGAGGTCTTAACAGTGTTTCTCCACCAGCGATGGAAAAGCTGAGGCCACGAGCACGGGGAATCTTAGCGTGGAGAAACGAGTCATATTCTAACATTCAGGCTCTTGGCCAGTGTCCATCATCCAGCGTCCAGTGTGTGTCAGGCAGAATGCCACAGGCTTTACACCTACGAACTCGCCTAATCCCGCCCCCCCAAAACCCTCAGGAAAGAGAACCAAGGGCAAAGAGGATAGACAGGTCACTATTCTGAGGCTCCACGGCCAGGGCCAAGGGTGGGACGTGAAGCCAGGCCGTCGGACCCCGGAGCCTGTATTCCTCGGGGCTCTGCTGGTTGGCTGTCACATGGTGATGGAAGCAGGCGGGCTGTGAGGGCTGACCCACTCTCCTGCTCAGGGTTTTCCAGCTGTGCACACGTGGGACCTCATTATCAACTTCACCAGCATGTTTTTGGGCAGCCAGCACCAAGGGGTGGGCTTGGGGTACTAGGCTCCTCCCTGGAAGACCCTGAAGAGCATTCAGAGTCCAAATCAGGGAGGAGTTGCCAGCCCGGTTAGGAAATGCCCACTGGGCATATAAACAAAGACAAAAGTTAAAGGTAATGTGTCCTAGACTTTAAATATGGAACCTGACAGCCAGACGGCGAGAGGATTGGCACTGGACCCCCAGGCCCGGGCACCCTCCTTATGCTACAAGCCCGTTTCATTTATTCACCTGCATGATTCCAAGCCCTAGTTAGTTTGTCACAGTGGTGCGCCAGTTATCACGCTGTTAACCAATATTTCTGGTTTTCTCCTTCAAAGGACTGAGTACAGTGAACTTGCCCAACTCCTTCAACTTCAACAGGGCCACATGATTTGTCCAATAGAACGTGAACAGAAGTGACTCCCGACTTCTAGGCAGAAGGGTTTAAGACTCAGGGTGAAATCGCCGCATTTCCTCCCCCTTCCCTGGTGAGTGGCCACAGCCCGGGTTGTTGTGGAGAAAGCTCCATCAATCAGCCTGGATGCCAGAATGAGCATGACATGGGGCCCGGCCCCAGCTTGACCCCCGATGGACCCGTAGTGGGAGCAAGAAATCAACCCTTGTCATCGTAAGCCACCTCGTAAGGGGTCCGGCTGGCCTGTGACTGCAGCCCAGCCTGTCCTGATGGACACAGGGGGTATGAGGACAGGGGTACAAGATGGCCCTGCCCGCAAGGTAATCACAGTCCAGTGGATGGGAAAACGAGTATACAAATACCAGTCACCCCAGTCAGACTTCCGAGGATCTATCTCAATTACTGCATGCTCCTACACCAAAGTGCTCGTGCTCTCACGTGACACACATGGCCACGGGGGGCTGGCTGGAGGGGACACGTGAGTGTAGTTCTCTGATGAGAACAACGAGTTTTCCTCCAAACGCAGTTTCCTGAAAGGCCTATCGCAAGGATGTGTGGCCCATCTGGAAAATTCATTATTCTCTAGCCGAGTGATATGGCCCCATTTATCCTGGAGTCAAGAATCGCCCTGTGGGCAGCTGTGTAAACTCCAAGGGAAATGGAATATCGATTTGCAATCTCTTGAACACACACGCGCACGCACACACACACACACACACACACACAGCCTCCTTCAAAACAGTGGCTTCTAACCACTTTGTCACCAACACTTTCTTATTCTTTTATTCTTCTTCTTCTTTGGAGCCATATTTGGAAAGACATTTTCTCCCAACCAACTGGTACATAGGAAGGAACAGTTTCTTCCTTCCAGCTAGGTAATGTCCCCTTTTCTTGAATGTCATCCCAGAGTTTTAAGCCACAGTCCTTACCGACTCATCTTTGTGTTACTCAGTGTTGGTGATCCACAAGCTTCAGATGCTTTATAAGCACTCCTGGGTCCCGGCCCCAGACATTCTGACCGGCTATGTCCAAGCTCGTGCCTGGGACTCTGCACTTCAGCAGAACCACAGAGGACACTCCGGTGCTGGTAGTGGGTGGGCCAGAGGGAAGAAGTGTTGGTTCTAATGCTGCCACAGAAAGGCATTGCACATTCCTGGTCCGGTGGCTGCCAATGGCCTGAAGACATCCACTGGCTCCCCTCAGCCCCACGGGCAAAACTCCACCCAGATCCCCATCAACTCTCTGTAGGGCCACCATGTAGACTCCTAAGTGGTCTCCTTGTCTCTAGCTCCCCATCCCCAGTCCATCTCCCCACCACAGCCCCACATCCAACATGGCACCCTAGCCGCCAAGCCTCCCTGGGAGCCACATTGCCTACCATAAGCCTTTACTGAGCACTTACGCTAGGCAGACATAATGCTGAGCACTTCACATCTGATGTCCTATCTAGTCTCCACAAATCCCCATGACGTAAGGGCTTTTAGTCTCACTCATGGGAAAGGAAACTAAGAAGCAAATAGTTTCAATAACAGACCTTCCCTTGATGTTTATAAGAGGAGGCCTTGAGCCCAAAACCCATACCCCTTCTTCTCTTTCCATCCTGGTTCCATCCCATACTTGAAGGGGCTTCATCATGCCTGTGTGTGGACACCCCAGCTTGCACACCAAAGCTTCATCCGTGCCTCCCCCAAACTACAACACCTTGGCCGCTTCTCAGCAGTGAGAATGTGCCAGCAGCATGGTGCATCCTCAGGGGGTGGTCTTGGTAAAGGGGTCCATGTAGGCTCTCGGAGTAGGTTAGAGGATGCTTGGACAGGAATCACAGGTGGCTTGGTCTAGAATAAGGCAGCTTGGGTTCTGGGCAGGCACATCCCCTGGACTCCATTGACTCCTCACCCCATGCAGAGGGCACAGCCAGAGAAGGGCCACAGCAGGCCCTCCACGATCCTCTCTGACAGGTCTAAGGGCACTGCTGAGAAGGCGCCACAATGGTGGGGTGACTCCAAGGCCCGTGACCTCAATTAACATTTCACCCTTCTTCCTCCCTCCACGTTCAGACTGCTCAACATGGAGTTTGGTCAATTTGGTCTGGGCTGCCCCGGGGAAGCTTCCTGCCTGGACCCTCCCTCCTCCACGGACAGAACCCTTTCTCTGTGTCAGACCCAAGCTATGATTTGCCAATTCTGAGCCATGCCATGCTCTCTCATCTCCCTCTGGCTTTGTGAGCTCTAGTTCATACGTTTGAAATGTCTTCTCTTTGTTTTTCACCTAGACAACTTCTATTTACTTAAAGCTCAGATCAAATGTCCTCTGCAAAGCCTTTTCCAGTTCTTCTCCAGCCACACCGGGGCAGGATTTTAACCCCTCTTATGGCCGCCATCACATGAAACACACATTACACTCTTGATGAACCTGAGGCCCTCAATAATCACAGAAACCGGCACAGAGTCTGGAATGTTCAGTGCTGAGTAAATGTTTCTTACAAGAATCATGCTAACCCCAGTGACAAATAAGTCTTCGCTGCTTCCAAAACCCAAATAGTTTTCAAGAGATAAAAACTTATCTCGTGTGGAAAACTCAAAGTGTGTATATCCTAAGCAGAAAAAGATATTCATCCTTAGCAAAAAAAGAAAAAAAAAAAAGGGATAAAGTACATTTATTTGATGTGAGAAAAATGTTAAATGAAAACAGCATTATTACAGATCAAAGGGAATGTTCACATTTAAAATTACACACCTAAAATATGTATTAAATATAGGTGTACACATAGAAAGATATGTGATAATTATATGTGCCAAAATATTAAGTGTCATTCCCCATAGCATGCAGGGCCAGGAGATTCATTAAAGTCTTGCTTTAATGAACAGTTAGATTGTTTTGTATTAAGAATATTTATTTTATGTTTTAAAAATAAAGGTATATTCTTGGGGCGCATTGGTGGCTCAGTCGGTTAAGTGTCTGCCTTCTGCTCAGGTCATGATCCCGGGGTCTTGGGATCGAGCCCCACATCGGGCTCCCTGCTCAGCAGGGAGTCTGCTTCTCTCTCTCTCTTTCTCCCTCTGCCCCTCCCCACTGCTTGTTCTCTCTCTCAAATAAATAAATAAAATCTTCAAAAATATATAAAAAATAAAAATAAAGGTATATTCTTAAAATCAAGTGGCACAGAGCTGGAAACCTCCTGGGAATGCCAGCTTTGTTCGAAGGTGTGGGTGCCTCCCTGGGTCAGTGCTTTGAAAATGCCACTCCTCATCTGTAGGCAGCAACCCCGAGCACCAGCAGATGAGTGGATAAAGAAAATGAGATATCTATAGACAATGGAATATTATTCAGCCATAAAAAAAGAATGAATTCTTGCCATTTGTAACAACATGGATGGACTTTGAGGGCATTATACTAAGTGAAGTAAGTCAGACAGAGAAAGGCAAATGCTGTATGCTCTCACTTATATGTGGAATCTTTAAAAAAAAAAAGCTCATAGATACAGAGAACAGACTGATAGATTGATGGTTGTCAGAGGCAGGGGTGAGCAAAAATGGGTGATAGGAGTCAAAAGGTACAAATTTTCGTTATAAGTAAGTCCTGGAATGTAATGTACAGCATGGTAATGATCATTAATCATACTGGACTGCATATTTGAAAGTCACGAAGAGAGTAGACCTTAGAAGTTCTCATCACAAGGGGCATCTGGGTGGCTCAGTCGGTTAAGCATCCAACTCTTGATTTTGGCTCAGGTAGTGATCTCAGGGTCGTGAGATTGAGCCCCACATGGGCTCAATGTGGAGTTGGCTTGGGATTCTCTCTCCCTCTCCCTCTGCCCTCCCCTCCCCTGTGATTGCACGCGCTCTCTAAAAAAAAAAAAAAAAAAAAAAAAATAGTTCTCATCATGAGAAAAAATAATTCTGTAACTATGTGTGGTGGTGGATGTTGACTAGATTTATTGTGGTGACCAGTTTGCAATGTACACAAATATCAAATCATTATGTTGGACACCTGAAGCCAATACAATGGATGTCAACTCTATCTCAGTAGAAAAGTACATACGCCCTCCTCATTGTTTTATTCTCCAACTGCAATCTAATCGATGTAGAATAGAACGAGACCATGTGTCTTCTATTTCTTTTAAGGAAAGCGTGATTCGTAGTCATAGTCTTACAAGCACAATGACATCATTATCAGCTGACATTGACTTTGTGCTCCACAGCAAAATCCTAAATCCCGTTACCCGTCAAGTGTTCTTTCTCCAGCCCCCTCACATCCACCAGGCGAGTCAGGAATGTTTTGAACCTAAACGTTTGCCTTTACGTGCACACTCCTTGGATCTCATCGGGCTTTCCATTTTGAAACCCGGGCTGATCCACCAGGCAGCAGAAGCGACCGGTGTACACGTTGGGGATTAGGCTAGGAAACCTGGACCCTCTCCTCACCCAGAAAAGCCAACACTGATCATTTCTTTCTTTCATTAGCAATCTGAATTTGGCCAAGCATTTACCTGTGGCCCCGTCTGGGAGAGCAACTTACAAACGGCTGGGAATCTCTGACTATATTCCAAAGCCAGAGTAAGTGCAACCTTCACGGGTCGGTCACCGTTGTTCTCTGCCTCCCCGAGGGCCCAGCTGTTGAAGATCCCTTTCCTACTGTCACCGCAGACAGCCGGTTCCTGGCCCTCCAGCCAACATTACTTAAAGAAATCCACATTTGACTCCCCAAAGAAGAGAAAAGAAGAAGAGAAATATTTAAGGTTCAAAATCTCTGACACTGACCCTATGGAAGGGTGATAGACCCAAACTGGCAGGAGCATGAGCTTTGGGGCAAATGCTGGATTTGACTCCTGGCTCTTGTACCTGTTCAGCTATGTGACCCTTGGCTACCTATTAACCTCTCTGAGCCTTCACACCCACATCTGTGGAGAAGAACTAGTAATACTATGTCAGAGGGTGGTTGAGAGGTTGAGAGGTGGTTGATGATATAAAATATGTCAGATCCTTGTCTTAGGCTGAGTTCCCCCAGAAATAGAGCCGGAGGTGGGGAGAGAGGGGGGCAAGAATGGAATGAGGGCAGAAAGAAAAGCAAGCTTATGGTCTCAACCCAAGACTACCTTCAGCCTGATCCCACAGGGAGCTCTGGAGCACACACCGAACCGCGGAGCTAGTCCCAGATTGAGATAAGGAAACCAGCCTGGGGCAGTCAGTCACTGGCTGGTGGCAAGGGCAGGCGAGATGCTCCCTTTCAGCCAGAAAAGGTGGCTCCCATTGAGCCAAGTGAGGTGGCTCCCATTCGGCCCAAGTGGCAGCTGTGAGCTGTTAGCAGCCAGCCCCACAGCAGCTGGAGGGGGTTTGTACAGACAGTGGAAGGATCTTGGCGAGGCACCAGGATCATCCACGACAAAACAGCCTGGCAAGTTGAGTGTTCGTTTGATGATGGTTACCGTTATTATTTTAAATCGTCCTCACAATTTCAGGCTGAGCCAGTTTCACGTCCTGTAGCAGAAACCGTGGCACATCTTAAGCATCTGTTTTTGGCCCCGAGACCTGAAGAAGTGAAGACCCGGTCCGCAGTGATAACATAATGACAGGAAGAAATTTTCCCTCCTCTGATGTGGAAACCAAATGCCCTGAATTGCCCAACATCAGAAACCTCAGAAAACCCTAACAGGATGTTTTGACATATATAGTTCAGGCTTCAGACAACCATTTCCCAGTGGAAATACTGTGTAAAGAAGAAGGGAAGGTCTAGGAAGTCGAAATGACAGGACAGATCAATTTGAGAAGCTTAACGCGTAAAGCTTGCTATGCAGAGCAATTATACTGAAATGACAGTTTCTCCAAGCAAATTTTCTTGGCCCTTCTGGGGCTGCAGGAAACTGAGGTGTTCTCCCCGAGTCACTAGGAAAATAGCCTGGTGCCATCTGTGCCCATTACATCTGGGGCCCAGACTTCAGCAGAGCAAAGAGCTGCAAATGCAGGGCTAAGCTGCAGGGCAGCAAGAAGAGGACACCTACGCTCTCTGCACCTCCTCTGTCTCGCGTCCATGCATCTAGGCCACTTAGGGGCTGATGACCCCCATGCATAAGCCCTGGTTAGGACCCTCCCGGGGATTCCAACCTCAGATATCCAAGAGTCTACTTAACGTCTCCACTTGGATGTCCAACAGGCGTCACAAAGTCAACACGACCAAGCGGACCTCCTGATGTCCCCTCTGCTTCGTCCTCCCCAATTCCCCCATCTCTATATGGGGCAACTCAGTTTTCTCAATCGCTCAGGTCCAAAATAGCATCCCCATCTCTCTCATTCTCTTGCATAGCACATAGCTAACTGGTCAGCAAGTTCTGCTTGCTCAACCTTCAGAATCTACCCAGAGTCCGACCACATCTTGCTGTCACCTGAGTTGTGATCCTGCCTCACTGGGATTCTGCAACAGACACCCCCCTCCGGTCTCCCCGTAACTGCCCCTGCTCCCCCTGAGTCTGTTCCCAGGGATGCTGTTAGACTCTGTCAGATCAGGCGACCCCCCTGTCCAAAGATCTTCAGTGGCTCCCCATCTCGCTCAGACTAAAAGCTGAATTCCCGGCAGTGTCCCCCGGGGCCCTGTATGCTCCTGCCCCCTCTCTACCCCTCCAATCTTTTGTTCTACTATACTTCCCCTTGCGCTCTCCGTTCCAAACACACCGGGCTCCACGCTCTTCTTGGCCAGGCCAGCCCTGCGCTAGCCTCAGAGTTTTGTCCTTGCTGTCCCCTCTGCGAGGGGCGCTCTGTCTCAGACGCTGGTGTGACTGGCTCCCTCGGGCCTTCCTGTAAATACCACCTGCTCCACGAGGCGTTCCCTGCCACCCCATTTAAAGTGCGCCCCCACCCCTGCCCCTCTTCCAATCTGCCTCTTCTGCTTTACTTATTCCGCAAATAAATGTTGTCACCTGGAATATCTTCTACTTCACCTGTTTACTTTGTTTTCTGCCTTCCCTGCTAGACCACCAGCTCCGGGAAAGGCCTGCCCTGGGTCTGTTTTAATCCACTGCTGCATCCTCAGCAGCGACCAGTAAGTAGTCAACACCAGATAAATATTTCCTAAATAAATGGAGGACTAAACTCACTTATACACTTCTTGGTAAACTGATTCCCTTTTTAACATGCATAAATTCATTTGTAAAGGAAATGTATATCTAGACCGTAAATGAACCTGCATCAACAGTTGTAGAGAGAAGTTATCCGGCAAAAGAAATTCAGCGCAAAGACAATGCTGATATTAAATCTAGCTAGATATTATAAATGGCCCAAGTCTCTAAGCCTGAGGCATAATCTCTTTTCTGAAAAGGGAGATCAGCAAGTGTTTAAAGACGTGCTAGAACCAAACTCCGACTGTTTTTTAACTAATCAAAAGAGTCAATAAAGAATGGAAGGATAAATAGCTTTCTAACTCTTTGATTCACTGTTAACTGGTGTTGGGTCTGTGTATCATCTCCTCTACCACCCATAAATACTGAGCATCCCACACGTCTGGAAGCAATGAAATAGATATTAATGACCTTCAATTTCCCAAGTGTCCATTCCTCCCACAATTTCCCCCATCTCTATATGGGACAACTCAATTTTCTCAATTGCTTGGGTCAAAAACAACATCATCGTCTCCCTTACTCTCTTACCTAATGCATATCCAATCTATCAGTAAATCCCTTTTGCCCTACCTTCAAAATATACCCAGACTCTGACCACATATCACCGCGTGCCATATCCTTTTCCACGTTGATTGGTGGGGGAGGTTCTGAGGCCGGCTGCACATGGATCGTGCCCTGAAGACATTCACAGCATGGTTGAGAGATAGAGCACATGTGCAACTCACGGGCATGTAGCAGAGAGTTTAAAGTCGTAGACTCCACAAGGAATACAAATCGTGTGCGATTGGGACCTGTGGTTCATTAGGGTAATGTACATTCCTCATGAGAATAATGGGCTTCCTTGCATGCTGCCGTCAGGGGCTTGCCGTGTGATTGGCTTTGTCCAATAAGATGTGAGTGGAAGAAACAGTTTGTGAATTCAGAGTCAGGGCCTTCAGAAACATTACACATTTCAGCTTGCCCTCTGGGAGCAGCCAACCTCTTTCTGGGGAAGAACAGACTTTGATTGGAAATCAATCAGGGATACTTCCCAGTTGGGGTAGCACTGTGGGATTTCACCCCACACTTAGTGCTCACAGCAGTCTCGCTGGGCTGCAAACCAATAGGGTGTGAGAAGAAATTACCCCAGAGAAGCCTATGCCAGGGATCTGAAAACTGCTATAACCTCACAGCCCCGTAGAGGATAAGGGGCCAGAAAGAAGAAGAAGGGAAGGCTGAAGAGGGTTTTCTCCTAAGTATTTGGTTGCTGGTGTTTGCTCTTAGGTGACTTGCTCCTTTATGTATTTGGGAGAGAGACTGCCTCTTCTTCCTCGCCTGCCCTTCAAGTGTTAGGGTGTTGTCTTCATCCCTGTGCTCCCCTTTCTTCCCAAAAAACCTGCTACTGCCCTGATCAGAGCCAGTGCCGTGAGAATCTATCCTGTTCTGGGTCCCCCCCGCCCCCCCGCAAAGAACTCACGTGCAGGATGTTGAGAGGTATATTTGAGAAAGCAGGAGCGAGGGTGTAGAGGGTGAGGAGGAGAGCTGTTGAAGGGTCCGCTGAGGGCAGGAGACTTCTATCTGCAGCTGGTGTTGGGTCCTTCCGGGAACCCTCTGAGGTCCCTGTAGAATGCCCCTGGGAACTGTCCCACCAGAGAATGGGAAGAGGGAGGCGGGGCATTGACCTGCCACCTCTTATACCCCTTTGGTTGAGGGTCTCCCCAGCGATGTTAACCTCCCTCCACCACTTCCTGGTGGCACCTGCCCTGAACTGAGGGGCCTCCACTGAGTGCGTAAATCAGACATGCCGGGGACGTGCCTCAGTACCTCCCACGTGGCTGCCACAACTGAGGGCAGGAGACCTTTCTCCTGAGGGACACACACACCTGGGATTCAACAGGTTTCAAGCTATGTCCTCGTCCCCTCCCCCCACTCCTACGCTTTCCCCCAAGTTCCTAAGCTCAGGCAACGAATGGCCCACCATCCCCTCCATTTTGGAAACTTCAAAGGTATCATCCATCTCTCCCTCTCCCCCACCTATCAGATTAAAATAGGGATCTGAGTCAAAGCCAGGTTTTTCCCTGGCTGCCCTTACCCCATTCTGCAATTCACCATCCCCCAACACCCCGCTCTGTTTTCTCACAGCATGATCGCTCTCTGAGACGCACCTGCTTATGACCATTGACATGTTAGTGATCTGTTGTCCACAGCTGGAATGTAGGTTCAGAAAGTAGAACCTTCTCTTTCTGGTTCACACCTGCATCTCTAGTGCCTCGAAAGATCCCTAGCACATGGTTGGTGCTCAGTAAGTGTGTGTTAAGTGAACAGGTGGCCCATGGGCAGAGGGTCCCACAAGGCTCACCCTGTGGTCCACCAAGGCAAAGGTGAATCAGAAACCTCCCGGTTCGCTGTCACTGGGTCTGTCCCTTTCTGGCTGGTCCCATGTAAGATAAGGCACATGTGTGGTAGGAAGTCTGCACCAACCCCCGGGACAGGGAGGAAGGCTGTGGGGAAGAGAACTAAAGAATTCTGTGCAGAACATCCAAGTTGGAAAAGTCTGTTAAGACCACTGAGGTTCAGTACATTACTTGTTTCTTTCTTTCCAGCTGTACAATTTCACATCTCAGTGAACTTGCAGGGGGGTGTCTGAGCAGTCGACAGCAGTAACTCCCAGCCTTGCCCCATCTCCCACCCACTCCCCCTCCACGCCAGAGCCGCAGCCTCCCCGCCTCCCCCACCAGCTCCTCAAGGACACTCACCATCAATACTGGACCCGAGGGACCATTTCTCTTGTTGGTGCAGCCGGGATTTCCTCCCCGAGAGGAGAACATAAAGATTAACTAGGTGAGGAAATTTTTCCCTTGGCTCTGAAGCTGGGGACATTTGTCTCATACAGCACATATTCTCCAGGAGACAGGCTAAATTAAAATACTAATGGACTGCTGTATTTAAAATATATTTACCAATGATTAACAGCTCGGTGGGTGATATATGTCTCAATAATTTCTTATTACAACGTGGGAAAACCTCAATAAATATTCTCAGGGTAATTAGCGGGTGTTTGTGTAACATTCAGCTGTGTTTTCCTGCACACCCAGAAGGGTGTCATTGTGCCAGCCAGGCCCCTCCTGTGTACAGAGAGGAACCCGGCCCACACGAGACACCAGCCTTGACAGAAGAGAGGGCCCAGCCCTCGGGAACTAGTCCTCCCGCAGATATGTCTGGTTTCAGCCACAATACTGATGGGTAGGTTTGAGAGGATTATGCATTGTTGGCATTAAAAAAAAAGAGTACCTAAAAAAGTTTTGACTTGCTGATTCTCTGAAGTTCTGAAAATCTGGATACAACAAGCTTCCCTCCGGAGCCACTCAGCGGGGCCTGAGCGGGCAATCCTCGCCAAGCCAACATCCACTGCATCGCATTTTTCATTTAAAGAGTGACCCATGTCCCATAGATATTTAAGTTTGCAACGCTGGCATGCTCTGACCAGTCTTTCATCGGGCCGCCCCAAGGGTGATGTCCCAATTCGGCACAAATGCCACCAGCAGAGATGCAGGCAAAGGAATGGGGGGAGGGGCTTCCTCAGAGCAGGGGGACCACGGCTCAGACTTCTGGGATGTGGGCAAGCTGGGTCCGGCCACCCAAGGCCTGCCCTCTCTCCCCAGCCACAGCCTGGAGCCTCTCTTCCCTTGACCCCCAAATCAAGAAGAGTAGAGGGCACTGGATGGTGTGCAGTCAAGACTCAAAGCCAAGAGTGTCTGGATCCAAACCCAACGCCATTAATCACCACACCTCCATGGTCGAGGGCAGATGTGGTGAGGACAGCTAGGTGCCTCCCTCATACCTACACACACACACACACACACATATATACACATACGCATGTGCGTGTTCACACAACTCACATACACACGTACACATATATGCGTGCACACACACACACATACATATATACACACACGTGCACACGCACACACACATCCCAAGCCCAGAGTTTGTCCAGGGCAGCAATGTGCTCAGCTAAAACATTAATCTCACCGCCACCTTTGCACATCGGAGTGCCAACCTGGCCCAGTTCTGACCAGCGGGTCCTAGGTGCCAATCCCTTCCGCAGTTATCAGGCCAAGTCTGCTCAGGAGGAAACCCTCTGCCAGAGGCATGTGGGCACACTGCTGTGCGCCACCTCCCAGCCGGATCCAAACATTCCCAAGCGCTGCTCTCACTTTCTGTCCACTGAAGCTGAGAACCCAGAGGAGAGCAGGGCCCTAAAAGGGACAGGATGTGGGTTCCTGAAAACTGAATGGAGCAGAGCCCCTGGGCTAGCCCCATACTGGCCGGCGATGTGATGTAAGAAATTTTTCTGCTGCATTACAGCCACCGACATTTGGAAACTGTTACATAATCAGCCTATCCTGTCAAACATACCCATTTGTCTCTCTTACCAAAGGGAGGAGGGTAGACAGTTTTCTGAAGACCTTCTCTTCCGCCCCTGGGTTGATCTCCAGTGAAGCAGCCTCCCAGTATGGGAAAGCCATCTTCTGTCTGCCCCTGGAACAGGGGTCCACCCACCAAAAAGGGAGATGCGGCCACATCCCCCAAGTTAGAAGCTTCCCCTTGGATTAGCCTTCAGAGAGGCACTTTCCTGGCCAACTTGGGTCAGGACCCAGGAGGGAAGCAGAGACACCGACCCCTTGCTGCTCTTAGCCTCAAAGAGCAATGTCCTGAATCTCATTTCTAACCTGAAGGCTGCCCTGAGTCTTCCCTCCTTCCAGGGCTAATCCCTGACCCTGTTCCTCCCCCAACCAAGGAGGGATTGCCATTACATTTCACAATCCGAGGTTGTCCCTGTGGTAACAGCTGGGTTTTCTCAACCTCTTCACTTGCAGGGAAAAAATATGCTCTGATGCCCTTTGCAGGTACATCAGCATGGACCCGAGGGTGAATGCATCTGACTTGGATGAATAACTTCATCTCCCTTAAGGAAATCCCTTGGGGTGAGCCCCCTTCCAGGCAGATGGCAGGAGGTTCCTCCCCCTCAACACCTGGAGACTCACCCTGAGGGGCTCAGAACTGGGGGCAAAGACCAACATCTGTACTATCCCCACGTCACCATCCCAACCCAAATGTGACCACCCCTCCCCTCTCTCATGCAGGCCAGCCCCAAGGGAGAGCTAGAAGAACTCTAGTCATTTATGGTGGCCCAGACAGGAAGGGAGAGACTGAAGGATGTCCAGGTTGTCATTCCAAGAAGGAGGAGAGTCTTGTCCAGGGAATGGCCCAGTGGGTGGGAGGAGAGCACTGCACCCTCAGTCCATCAGACTTGTCCTATGCCACAAAGCCCCATCTAGAACTACTTGCCTTGGACCGTCTTGAACTGCACACCACTCCTCCCCTTCCTGGCTCTCGGAAAGTGACTCCATGATCATTTTTTCTTGGTACCTACCCAGATTCTGTCCGGTTGTGGCATCATCTTCCCCCTCAGACCTGACTTCTGGTCTTACTCCCCCGTGCTTCGCTGTCCTCCTCACCTGCTTTTTTAGCCACTCTGGAAAAATATCCCACCTGCCCGTCCCAGCCCTGAGACCTCACAGGGCATCACAGAATGGAGCCTGGGAGCCAGCAGATGCTAAGCCACCTCCATGGTGGGTGAAGAATTCACTAATTCGCCCAGCTCATCCCTGGGACCTCAGTCACCAGTGTCCCTCACCAACTAGGCCTCAGGAGAAACAGATATGTCTTTTTTAGGTATTTGCTTAACAGGATGACAGAGATTCCTCAAGTGATCCTTGGTCAAAAAACACTTTGATAGAGACCTTGCCCTTGGAGGGTAACTCAAACAGCAAGACACCAAAGGGACTCACCTTCCCTTGGATTGCCTTGGCCTCTGTGAGGGTGAAAAGACATCCCCAGGGGGATGGTGCTTTGTGCCAGCGGCAAGCACAGAGTGTTATCAAGCAAGAAGCTGGAGACCCAAGCAGAGAAGGAAGGATTCCATGGGAACAGCAGCTGGTCCCAGCAGGCTAGTCCTATGAAAAGGGCTTAGCTCCAAAAGTAGATCGGATCTAGCAGGAGGTCAGATCTAGAAGTATGTTGGATCTCTAAGTAGGTAGGATCTAGACTGTGGAGGGCTCGAAACTCCAGAATAAGGAGTTTAGACCTTTTTTTCCTCAGGGTGCTCAGGAGACTTTGAAGGTGTCCTATCATCCTCTCGCCCTGATCAAGAAAATTTCCTGCCAGACCTCCCCTCCCAGGGGAATGACCCTCAAGCCCTAGGAGAACCGTCCCCAGCACTTCCCATCTCCTCCAGCCCCAGTTTGCCACTGCAGAGCTCAGAGAAGGCCAGGAAGGGCCAGAAACCCCAGGATCCCAGGGCACTTCATCCACCGCAGCTTCCTGCCCTCTGTGTCTGCGGAGTAGAAAGAGCAGAGGCTTTGGAGCCAGGCAGGGTCAAGGGAGCCCCAGCGCAGCCACATGACACCTCAGTTTCCCCATCTTTAAAGTAAAATCAGTGATGTCGCTAACCCAGAAGGCTGTCTCGAGGGTCAAAGGAGGAAATACATAAATGTGATCGGCACAGATGTATGCAGACCACCTTGACACAGGAGGTGGGATTTCTGCACGTGCCGTTTGTCTCAAACCAGGAGCCCAAGGCTCCAGGTAGAGCTGTCAGGAACATCACATCCTCTATAGAGTTCCTGTCTCCCTGCTCTTCTCTCCTTGAGTGGACAAATACTTATTAGTGGCTAAGCTAATAAACATGTTAGCCAAGTATGTAGTAGGTGCTCAATAAATACTCATAAAAAAAACTTACTACTGGAAACAGTGGCAAGTAACTGAATAAAGGAACAAGTGATCAGCATACGGAGCCCATAATCTGCCTTTTCTCCTCTGTAAGCTTGTGCTTGAACTGGGCTGAATGTGTCTCCAGCACCAGATAGAGACCCACTGGCCCCAACAAACAGCTTCTGGAGCACCTTTACTCCCTCGGCATATCTAGGTGGTCTCAGGGGTTCTCAATGAAAGGAACCCATCAAATCGGAGAGACATGAGCGACAGGTTAGCAACCATGACAACTACAAGACCAGACAACGAACGTCAGGCAGAAGAGTGTTTTCAGTAGGTTTTGGTGGGACCTCAAATTCAGGAACCAGATGATTGAGTGTGAATCCTGAGGGCCAGATACAGTCCTTTTTCCCCCATCTTTTCATTCATAAAGTGGGGGGAAATATGGTATCTGCCTCGTGCAGTGGCCATAAATATTAGGTGAGTTAATATTAAATGTGAGTTAAATGTGGAGAACGGGGGGCACCTGGGTGGCTCAGTCGTTAAGCGTCTGCCTTCAGCTCAGGTCATGATCCCAGGGTCCTGGGTTCGAGCCCTGCATTGGGCTCCCTGCTCCACGGGAAGCCTGCTTCTCCCTCTCCCACCCCACCCCCCCCCCCCGCTTGTGTTCCCTCTCTCACTGTCAAATAAATAAATAAAATCTTTTTAAAAAAATGTGTAGAACAGTACCCAGCACATGAAAATTTTCTGTGGATGTGTTTTTGACTATCAAAAATCTGACTTCAGAAAACCTAACTGAAAATGGCCATTTTTTTTTCTGTTTGGCGGTGAAACACCATTCATTCATCTAGGGCCACGAAATGCTCCAGGCTCCTGCCACAAACCTGCTTTGGGAAGCCAAGGATATAGCTATCAGAGAGTGCAGGATAAAACATTGAGATCCCAGCTCCAAACTGTCAACTTCTGGGCAGTCTAGACAAACATCTTAGTCTCACTAATCCCCAGGAATCTGCTTTCCTGTCTTCACCCCAATGGTCCCTTCTGCTGCAGCCCTGAAGTAAATATACTTCATGGGTCTTTCAAGACCTTGGAGAGCTGCCCCAAAATCTAATAAAGTGCTGAGGTCACTGCCTTTTAGGAGTCCCTGCGGAGAGTATTCTGGAATCCCTAGGAAGTCAGTGCCCCTTTCCCATCCGCCATGGCAGTCCCCTTCCCCACCCCATGCCTCTTCCATGAACCCAGAGCCCTGACTGGTTAAACAGCCAGCCGCTCCTATGAGACCCAGAGGTGCAGAGGCCGTTTGTCCAGCTGCATGGGGCTGAGAATCCGAAAGAAGCGAATGTCAGGCAAGATCAATAAAGCTCTGAATGGATTGGAGAAATGAGGTTTGAGCCTTAGTGTACATGCTTAGCCAAAGCCCTGGAGACCAGCATGGATAAAGGTGATGAATGCCGCAGCCAGCAAATGTGGCAGCCCCAGGCGAGAGGGCAGGGAAGCCAGCCAAGAGGGGGACCGGGGAGAATGTAAAGAACCCTGCGCTGGGGGCAACAAGGCTTGGGTTCTCGTGTGAGTTCACCATGAATTCCCCATCTCTGGACAGAGTTCAGGCTCTGGAACCAAAGCTCTAGGTGCAAATCCTGGCTCTACCTCTTAGCAGTGGTGTGACATTGGGAAAATCACTTCCCCTCTCTGATTGTCATGTGTTCCCTCCGAAAAGTGGGGTTAATAATAGTACTCGTGTCATGGGGTTGTTGTGAGGATTAAATAAATCAGTGATCGGAAAGCATTCGGAAGAGTGTCAGGTGCACAGCAAGGACTCAAGAAGCATTAGCTAATGTTATTAATGACAAAGAGGAGGTGGAGCGGAGGGTTGTTCTGGAAGGGATACGGCCAGCACCGTGGGGACTGTCCCTGTGCATTCTACTCATGATTCAAGGTACATATCACAGAATGGCTCCTAACTGCAGGTCACTTCCTTCATCCAGTACTCAACAAAGCAACAGTCACCTGTACCAAAATTAGGGGAATGTCTGACTCTGTCATACTCATTGAGGAAAAGCACAATGTACACAAGATAACAGGCACAGAACTTCACGAACAATTCAAAATCGTTTTCCAAAATTTGGGCTCTCCACTATTTTCTCCTTACATGCTGGCTGGAAAATCTAATCTCCATGCAGAAAGCAATGGTCTGGGTGTCACTCACCTGCCAAATCTGGAACGGCAACTACCTGGAATGTTAGGTGGAGGCTGATTTTAAGACGCGGTGAGGAGATCTGAGACCAACTGGCAAGGTCTGCCGTGGGCAGTGGTGGAATAGGGGCCATGTACTGCCATCCCTGGTCGAGTTAGCCTCCAAGAGACTTCCACTTTGGAAAATCTAGGAGCTCGTGAAAGTCATCAGTGAGATGAAGCAGAGAAACAGCAAACTAAGGGCCTGCTTTTTAGTGACAGGGTCCATGCAATAGAGCCATCTCTACACCCCAGATCTGGTACCCTCTCCCACAGCCAAAGGGACCTATGAAATCATCTCAGCACAGAGAAAGGGGATGAGGGTTCTGCCACTAACACACTGTGTGATTTTGAGCAAGCCCCTTCCTCTCTGAGCCTCAGTTCCCCCAACTGTAAAATGAAATGGATAGACCTTAAAATTTAAGGAAAGGGTCAGATACTTATACTATTAGGTATGCTTGACCTTGCTTCTGATGACACAGGAGAATGGGTCAGATTGGGGTAAGACCGCCCTGAAGTGGGAGCCAAACGTCCACAGGGGTCCATGAGAACAGGGGATGTCGCGGCAGCCCTGTGGCTGCAGTCAACATACCAACAGCCAATTTGAATGTCTTGGATTTCTCAGAGGCGTCTACAATACAATATGTCCAAAGTGAAGTTCTCATTCACAATTTCTGCCAAAACTACTCCTCCTACATATGAGTAAAGGTAAACATCTCTCACCCAGCTATTCAATCCAAAAACCTTGGGAGAACTTTGATGGTCCCCTTTGCCTCATTGCCCATTGGCAAACCCTCCTGTGTCTACCTCCAAGGATAGCCCGAAGCCACCTCTCTGCCTCTTCTCCTCAAACATTGGGTCCCCGGCCTTCCCTCCTACTTCTCTTCCTGCAATCAGTCCTTCCCATAGACCCACGACAGTCTTACTCTGATGACCATGCCACTCCGGTTTAAAATCCCGCCCCTCCCCCCCCTTGAATTCTATTACACTTAGGATCAAATTTAAATCTCTTACTATGGACTACAAAACAATGCTGACCACCTCGCCAAGTAGTATTTAGCTTCTAGGAGGAGAAACATTTCTCAAGAGATAAATAGAGTCTCTATGGATGGGAGAAAGGCCTGGCATTTCGTGACTTTTTCAAAATATTTTCAATAGCAATTTGGAGGCTCTTTGCTCATCTGACATTTATCTTCATTTGGCATGGGAAATGGTTGAAAGACACGGAGGGCGGGGGGCATTGCTTATAAATGTTGGGTGGCAGCAAAGGAGACCTCTTATAGGAATCCATCACAAAGAGGAGCTGTGGCCACTCGGCTCGATGAAATCTGCCCCATCTGCTTTGATTTATTCAGCCGGGGTGCCCCCTGATAGCTTGACTCATTTGAAGGATAATTATCCACTGTGTTATATACGCCAGTCCCTTGTCCCCAGGAAGCTGGTGTCAAGGAGGTTAGACAAGTGACAAGTGACAAAGCATGTCCGATCATTGCTCATACCCCGGGAGAGGTGGCCAGCTGGGGTCGGGTCACTGGGCCCTGGGCGTGTGCGTAGGGGTCGGCTGTGTCTGCCTGTTCTACTGATGGTGGCCCTTCTCCTGTCCCCTGCATATCAGAGGCACAGACTGCCTTTCCAGTCTGCTCCTCCCCAAAGTGACATCATTCAGGGCGGAGCTCAAGTCAGCACCTGGGAGTAGCAGCTCACTGTCGCAGGGTTTGTGCCCAATGTTCTCTGTGTGTCCCTCCAGATTCACTCTACCTGTTTCTACCTTCTCCGGGCCCAGGAGGCTACTTCTGGAGTTAATATCAGTTACCTCCTTTGCAATCCAGCTTCAGGCTCAGTGTGGCTCCTGGGTGGTGCCAACAGGGCTATTGGAAGGAATGAGACTCAGCCCAGTGCCTGGTACATGGTAGGTGGATAATGACCAGTATCTCTTCTTATACGTAAAGCCACTGAGCCATATGGTTACATCCTAAGGCCATCTTACTGCTCTGAGTAAGACAGCATTCTGGTTAAGAAACACAGGCTCCAGGGGCACCTGGCTGGCTCAGTTGGTAGAGCGTGCAACCCTTGATCTTGGAGTTGTAAGTTTGAACCCCATGTTGGGTGTAGAGATTATTAAAAATAAACTCTTAAAAAAAAAAAAAAACAGAAAGAAACACAGGCTCTAGCATCGAACTTACCTGGGTTATAGCCCAGCTCTGACCATGAACAGCTGTGCAACCTCAGGCAAGTAACTCAAACTCTCTGAATGGGAAATGGGTCTGAAGGTCTTTGTGAGAATAAGGCAGAGAAAGTACTCAACACCCTGCCTGTAGCTTTAATACTGATGGTTGTTGCGTTGCTGTTGGCAGCCTTACTTTAGCGGAACATTGAGCCATTACCACCCAGTACCCCTCCTTCCAGATGATTGTAATTCTGACTCTTGCTCTTTTACTGAAGCTGGAGATAGGTGGGCTCAGGAGGAAATATTTATGTAAACCAGTGACTCTCCACCCCGGTTGCACATTAGAATCACCCAGGGAGCTTTGTGAATCCTTATACCCAGACGGCAGCCCTGACCAATAAAATCAGGATCTCGGGAAGTGGGACCCAAGCATCAGAGTGTTAAGTCCCCGAGGTATCCAGGGTGCGCTGAGAATTGCCATCGGAGCATTGTTCCTACCGGCCGATTTGCATACATATATCATCAAAGCCTCTGACAGGTTTTGGAGATAGATATGAATTTGCACCTCTTGACTCTAGGAGGAAACTGAGGCACAGAACAGAGAAGGGACATAAAGGGTAGAGGTAGTTATCATCGTCCCCATTCCAGAAACAAGGAAGCTGAAGCCTGCCCCAACGGTCCCTACACGGTGTGGAGATGGAACCGCATCGTGGCATTTTAGCGGGAATCACATGGTGGCCATCACCCAGGCTGTGGGGGCTCCCTGCTGGGAGCAGTAGCTTCAGTGGAGGAACGTGGCATTACAAGATCTCCCGGGGCCTTTCACGGTGCAGCCCAAGCAGGAAAACCAAGAGCCAGCTTTAGTCTGCCTTTGCGCGGGAACGCGAGCCAGGCCCTCCCCGCTCCACCTGTCAGTTTTGAAATCTACCAAGGGAAAGCGTACATGCGATAGAAGATTCAAGAACAGGAAAAAGAACGTTAGTAATGAAATCTACATAAAGTCCATGGGTGACTTAATAACATTGTCCCAATGTGAACATTTCTGTTTTGCTAAACGCACCACGGTAAAGTGAGACATGAACATAACCAGAAGCTGGGTGAAGGGTATTCCGAAAGTCTGCACTATCTTGGCAAATCTGCAAACGTTTAATAAACAAATAAGTGAAAAGGCATGCCGGGGCCTTCTCTCTTTCTACCACATCCCCAGGAATCATGCTGAGGCCCCAAGCCCCAGTACTTCCGAATGTGACTGTATTTGGAGGTGGGGACTTTGGGGAAGTGATTTGGCTAAACGGGGGTGTTAGGGTGGCCCTAACCTGATCTGACTGGTGTCCTTACAAGAGGGGGAGGAGGACAGGACACAGGGAGGGACATCGCGGATGTGCGTGCCCCAAGAGCAGGCCATCTGCAGGCCACAGAGTGAGGCCTCAGTTGAAACCAGCCCTGCCGGCACCTCAAGCTCGGACATCCAGCCTCCAGAAGCATGAGACCACAAATCCCTGCCGTTGACAACCCCCCCGCACCCCAGGCTGTGGTACTTTGTCTGGCAGCCCGGCAGACCGGTACAGCTCCCTAGGGATACTTCTCCCTGTGGGGGCTCCTGGAGGAAGGGGGGGTCAAAGAAGAAGGGGAGGGGGCAGGAGAAAGAGAGGAAGAGATGGAAGCAATGAAAGAGAGACAAGGGGAGAAGTTTCCAAAAGAAAAAGAAGAGGAGCCCTGCGTTTAATTTCCACCCAGGACTGGCTGTACGGGTTGTTAAAATATTGACAACCTGCCCTAATAGTTGGGGAATAGCTGCCCCAAGTGACTCCCAGCCAGCCTGTCCCCACCCAAGACCCCCCAGCTCTCCCCCAATCCAAGGGGGCTCCGGACCCAGTCTTCCAGCCATCATGGTCCTGATAGGACAGGGATGTCTGGGCCAGTGATAAATATTGCCACCCTCACCCTGTCCCCTTACCCCTTACCCGTAACTCTATGTGGCCTCAGGGGACCTAACTTCCTGGTCCCTTTTCTTCATCTCTAAAAGCCTGGAGTTTTTCTGAGCATTCAGAGAGATTACAAAGGGAAAGGTCTCAGTATGGTGGCCTAAGGGTCCCCTCCCCCCCAGTGTGTATTAATGCTGGGGTCTTGATCGTAGTTGTGGTCACCAGGGGACAGTTACAGCTATAACTCACTAGTGCCTCCTGGCGGTTGTGGTGATAAAGCTGACACATGTCATAACCAGGAGAAGCTGGGGTAAGGGAGGGGTCTCTTGGGTTGACAGACCAGCCCTACAGTGTGCCTAGACCCCACAGGAGCATATCCACTGACCCCACCCAGTGCCCCACGGAGTCTAGGGACCTCAGGCTCCAGCGAGCCTCCCTAGGGTGGCCTGATGATCTGATGGGGACTCGCCCTGGGAGTCACAGAGCTGGATTTGGGAGGCTGAGGTCAAGCCAGAGTAAGGAACATGGGCCAGGAAAACTGAGACAGTGACCAGGAATGGGGAGAAAGATGGGTGGAAATATAAATATAGCGATGTTTGGGAAGAAGGCAGCCGGAGTTCCCCAGATCCTCAAGATTCGGTGCTGGGGCTGCAGGGCTGGGCAGCCCCTCCCCTGATGATGATTTACTGAGTACCTACTAGGTGCCCGCTGCTGAGCTAGCCGTTCTGTATTTACACGTAACCCAGCCTCATCTCAGCCGGGTCTTGCCGACGCACCGTAAATCAAAGCCCATTTCACAGACACAGAAAATTGAGGACACGGGATACACAGTAACTTGTTCAAGGCCAAGTAGAATACATGATGTCATCCAAGTAAAGAGGTAACATCCTGTTCAATAAATGTTTAGATAGCATCAAAAAAAAAAAAAAAAAAAAAAGGTCAAGCAGAAAAGCCAAGATGGAAACTCAAGTCTCTGTGACTTCTACACCCACACGGCCCCCATGAAATCCTAAAATCGTCCCTAGCTGGGGCTGGTCTGCTTCCGGGTGTGGGCTGCCTGCCGGGTAGCTGGGCAGGGGCCAGCAAGGCGGGGCTGATGGCCCTGGCGTCTGTGCCCGCCCCTGGAGGCTGGTTGTCCGCCTCTCCCAGCTCCCCAGACCAGGTGGTAGGAGGGCAGGGAGAAACATCGAATGGCCACATCTGCGGCACTGACCACTGGCGGCAGGTGGGGTAACAAACACCATGGCAACGTGACCATGTCAACAGTAATGGCTTCCGCCACGCTGCATGCAGGGCTGTGACATGACGAACGGGGCTGCAGGTGGCCTGACAAGTCGGGAAATTAAGATTGAGAAGCACAGTGCCGGGAGCTCAGTACTCTGCAGTAATGACGTCCCGAAGTGGGAGGAAGAAGCCCACGCGCTGGAGCTGGGGCATGTCCCCACCCCTCCTCCTCCTCCACATCCCCTCCTAGAGCCCGGGGCGGGGTGCCTGAGCCTCTGCCATTCTTTGAGGCTCCTGACATATTAAAAAATATAAGAATGCTCCCCCCCCAAAAAAAAAACCTCACAAGAGTCATGGCACATCTCTAGTGAACATATTAACATTTTAAAACCCTCAGGAAAAAAAAAAGGCAAAGCAATGTAATTATACTTTTCAAAAGATAATTATAGGAGTTCTAAAATATTATCAATTCCGTGTTCCCTATGGGCAGTGAGGTCCAGGTGTGGGACATAAATTTAAAGTTTGAGAATAAATGACTTCTTCTGAACCTGTTGGTGGATCTCTGAATATAATGATGGGTAAGTCTTATTTGGATGTGATGGCAGGAATCCAAATTGTGTGTGTGTGTGTACATTTGTGTGTCTACACACATACACACCAGCATTTATTATGTTCCAGATAGAGCACACAATATAGCTTTGTAGACAGTCAGGCATTTAAATCTCAAAAACCTTAGGAGTAGGTACTGTTATCCACCCCATTTTGCAGATGAGGATACAGAGGCAAAGAAGGCCTGAATGACTTGCCCAAGGTCACACAGCCACTGAACAGCACAGCTGGGATTTGAGCTCAGGGCATCTGGCTAGAGAGTGTGTGTTTGTAACCGTCATGATGGGTGCATCTTCAAGTCTTTGGGGAAGGTGAGGTCCAGACCACAGGGACCTCCTGATCTCCCCCGTGCACTAAAGGAACACAGAGGTCTTGCAGAGCAAAAATATTCCCCCAGAGCATGGCTGCATTATTTCGGCATGTCCATCAGCAGCAGACCCTGGAACACCCCCCACCCCAATAGCTCCCACTCCTCTGCTTCCAATGGATTCCCCGTGCTGAACCAAGACTGTGCATTCCCGTTCACCCATTGGATGGGCCTTTTGACATCAGCACTGACAAGAACCCATCAGGGCTGGGGCTGGCTCAGTCAGAAGAGCATGTGATTCTTGATCCCCGGGGTCGTGAGTTCAAGCCCCACGTTGGGTGTGAAGATTAGTTACTTACATAAACCAACCAACAACAACAACAACAACAATGAATCAGGGCTGTGACAGCTCCCCCCCAGTGTGGGGCCCACCCAGAGGGTCCTCACGGACCTCCCCAGCTTCTTCACATGCCTATCTCAAACACCCTCCCCAGAGAGCTCTTTCCCCCAGTCAGTTCATTATCACCTGTTTAATTTTCTCCATGATACTGACTGAATCTAAAATTTCCAAATCTATTCAATTACCTCTTGGCATATTATTTACTGTCAGTCTCTGTCCAGCAGAAGTTAAGCCCAAACATAAAAAAGCTACATCCCTAGCACCTAGTGGCTGGCACATTGTGGGTGCTCAATAAGTGTTTGTTGAATAAGTGAAGGCTGGGGTCCCGGCATCAGCAACATTTCTGGGGAAAAGGAGGGACGGTTATTTGATAAAGTCACATTCTCCAAAAGAGCCAGCTCTCCAACAGGGTTTAAGTTACTATGCTGATAGAACTATTGTTAAGACCTTGGCAAAAAGCCGGGAGGGCAATCAGTATGGACAAAGGAGTGGGTCTGCTTAACACAGATTGAACTAGAAGTGGTCAGACTGTGAGAAAGTAGCTGAGGAGAATAAACTAGTCCATTTGCTCACTCTCCACCAAGTAACAGCCTAAGCCCTGATCTCTCGCCCTCTCCCCCTATCTAAGCACTTCTTCTTCAGGCTGACCCAAGCTAGACTTCTGCCCACCCACCCTGCAGTAGGAGGTCACCAAAGAGCCAAGGGAAGGGAGGGGCTCCATTTTTGCTGGCCTGGAAGGAGGTAGGGAGGAAGCTTCTCTCCCCTGAACACCTAATATGTGCCAGGCTCTCTGGTTTAGAGGTCTGAGCCTTTAGCACCTCGGGTTTTTACCCATCCCCATTGTACAGATGAGAAAAGCAAGCTCAGAGAAGCCCTGTAATTCAACCAAGTTCACAGCAAAGGAGAGGAGGGACTCAGGACCACCTGGTGCCCAAAACTTCATCCCACTGACATGGCAGGGATGAGTGCCGGCTGGTGGGGGGTCAGCTCTCCCTTCTTGCTGCATGACTATATTCATTGCCTATTCTCACTAGAACAATTACCACAAATTGAAAGGCTCCAAAAAACACAATTTTGTTATAGTTCTGCTGTCAGAAGTCCTAAAATAAAGGGGCCTGTGTTCCCATGGGAGGTTCTAGGAGAGAATCTAACTCTGCCTTTTTTTATAAGGACCATGTGATTACATGGACCCAGCAGATAATCCAGGATAATTTCCCATCTCAAAATCCTTAATCTCATCCACAGAGTCCTTTTGCCACATGAGGTAACATATTCACACGTTCCCAGGACTAGGATGTGCACTTCTTTGGAGGACCTTTATTCCGTCTGCCACAATGACTTGGAACATCCATCAGCCCGATCCCCATCACGGAGGGGAGGGCAAATACCGGTCCTATAATATGAGAAAAAGTATCTGCGCCAAAGAGAGAGTCAGACAAAGTGCTGAGTGCAGGCTACGGGGGAGCCTAGTGCAGTCCTTACGCGGGGGGTGCAATGAGCAAGGGGTTGTTCCAAGCTCTCTCTGCGGTCAACTCATTGAACTGCCACAACAGCTTTATCAGATAGGCACTATTTTTGTCCCATTTTACAGATGAGGGAATTGAGGTGCAAAGCAGCCAAGGAACTTGCCCAACCCAGCTGGTTAAGTGGTGGGGCTGGGCTTCGACCCCAGGCCCAGAGTCTTGACCACTCTGCCTTGGAGCTGGACCCTCACCTGCAGGCATTATTGACTATTATGAACCCCTTCTGGACATAACTCAGCTTCCGTTTCTTGAGGGCTTGCGATGTGCCAGGCTGTGGGGCTGTGTGAAGTCCCTTGAGTCCACTGTCTCACCTAATCCTCCCACAATCCTGGACAGAGTCCTCCCCCTCTTTGTAGTGATGAGATAATAAGAGGACCAGAGGGACGAAAGGAGTGATAAAGACAAAACCGAACCCTGGGACTTTAAAATCCAGGCTGTTACAACTACAGTCCCCTGCAACTGGGGGGGGGGGGGGGTTGCCAAAGCCTCCAGATGAGACCCCAGTCTGGCAGGTCTTTGGAGCCATCGCCTCCCTGCACAGAGCCCACTTTGCCCTTCAGTAGTGGTCCAGGGGCGGGGGAGGCAGCGTAATAATGTATGCCATCCGAGAGATAAAGCATGTCCGTAACCGCTGCTAGCAGAAGCTCATCAATGGTGCATGGGGGTTTTATGTTTCCCAGCTCGGATGAAGGCAGTTCCTGCCTTGCCTTGGGCCAGCATAAAAGATGTGACCTACAAAGGTTACATCTCTCTCCCGAGACAGCCCTCCTCCACCCCAGGTGCTGGGGCTGGGAGTGCCACCGTGACACGTAAGCAGGAACCCCCTGCGCCCTCCTCCCACCCAAGTTCAGTGGAGCCCAGCTCAGGGTCATGTGAGTTTCCCATGTTGGGTCCCACACCACCCCCTCCTTTGCTGACAGAGGCTTCAACCTCTGGGGTGGAGCCCCGTGGCTCTGGATTTGGGGGCCCCTAGGCGGCTAGAATCAGGCTCCCTGGACTTCCAGAATGCGGGTCCTAACCCCAACCTACGTTCATTCATTCATTCACTCCTTCATTTGTTCACTCACCAAAAATGCATCAAGCAACTACTTGGTGCTCTAGGTGCCGCTCTAGGTGCTGGCGAGGAATGGCAACCAAGACAGAGACTTCTTCTTAGAGAACATTCCAGAGACGAAGTACATAGCATGAGAAACTTCGCGCCCATTTTCATATGTGGCGTTTAGGAGCAGAGATGGGGCATCCCCATCCAAAGTCACAGTTTATGAGTCACAGAGCTGATTACTTTTTCTTTTAAAGGTTACTGACTTGAAACCCCTGTAATGGATGACAGCCAAGTTTGGAAATTGGAAAGATGCCTTAAATGTAAATCTCAGGAGAGAATCATACGTGAAAGGGAAATCTGAACTTAGCACGAGTCCTGGCACATAGTAGGTGCTCACAAAAATATTTATGGAAGGAAGGGTACAAGGGAGGGAGAGAGGGAAGGAGGGAGGAGGCTCAATTTCAGGGGTGATCATGTTTCCTGCTGAAAGAGACAGTGAGGCTGACAGTTTTATTGTTCAATTGTTTCGTATGGATTTTGAATAAAAATAAATTGGCTTCTTTTAAAGAGGACAATCCTGAAAGCCTGGGAGACTGGTGGTGAATCATGCATGACTGCCCTTGGCTTTGTTCCTGGCAGTGGGAACTCCCCGTTTGCAGTCAGGAGATCTTAGAGCTCAGTGGGGGAGGGAATGACCCCCTGACTGCCCTCCCCCAGGCCTGGCCCTGGGGTCCTGGGGGAGGAAAACAGTATCCTGGGGGAGCTCCTCTACCCCCTCTTGCTGCTTCACTCTTTGCAAATAATGGCCCAGAAGGGGGAGACCCCGGTTGCGTTCACAGCCCCTGTGTGGGATCTGCCCTAAGACCTGGTAGCTGCTGCCTCCGACTCACTCTGGGATCTTGGGCAGGTCTCTTCCTCATCTGTAAGATGTGCCTAAGAGAACCTTGATGTCCATGGCACGTGCAGCATAGAGCCAGCCTCAAATGAGGCTCCATCACGTCAAAAGCAGGAGTTAACGAGTTCTCAGTGGTATGAAGGCGACTCTCTTCACCAATGAGGGAATAAGAAGGAATAAGTTCTTGAAGAAAAAAAAGAAATTCAACAGAGTAAATTTAAAGATCGAATTGGCTTTATTGGGTGATTCATGAACTGGGTGGCATCCCATCTAGCAGGTCGGAAGGAGGCCTGAGGATGAGCTAGATGGGATGGCAGACTCTCGCAGGCAGGAGGTGGGGTGAGGAAGTTCTTCTAGCAAAGAGCTGCTTGTTTCAAGCCAGGTTACCTTCCTTTGGGAGACCATAGTGATCTATCAGGGGGATTACCCACCAGTGCTAACCAAGAAATTCCAGACCAACTGCTTAGGGATGCATTCCTGAGAGAGGCTGAAACTGAAGTTGGGTTAGGGATGAAGTCTTGACTTGGTGATGTGGGCTTAGCACGAGTCACTCCATTTTGGGCCCGGTGTCTCTTTTTTAACAAAGTAAAGGAATGGAACTTTGGGCATACCCAGAGAAACTGGCTCAACTGGAAAATGGGCAGAGGGAAGCCTTGCCCATAAAGACCCATTTGTCTTTTGTGAGGGAGGGAGGTCAAAAGTAAGCCCTTAGAGAAGGCAAAGGGCAGAAGGAGAAACCCAGAAAGCAGGATTCTTTCCATTGTCCTTGGAAGAAACCAACTTGAAATGGTTTCGTTGATTAAGGGGAATGGATTGGCTCATGTAACTTTGAAGTCCGCCTTCAAGCACGGCTGTATCCAGATACTGAAGGATGGTGTCAGGAGCCTGTGTCTCAGCGCGGCCGTCACACGTGGGCAACTTCTCCCTTCTCAATGCTGCTGCAGCGGGCAGCCCCAGCAGAAAGAGAACCTCTTTTCCAGCAGGTCTGGCAGAAGTCCCAGCACTGGCTTTCACTGGCCTGCCTCAAAGTCCCATGCCTGTCACTGAACCAATCCCTACAGCCAGGATGGGTGGCATGTGCTAACTGGTCCAATACAGGTCACTTGGTCACCTCTTGTGGCTAGAAGATCATCAACTCAGCCCCACCTGAACCAGTAGGATTGAGAGTGAAAAGGATGATTTCCCACAGGAAGATCAGGGTACTATTTCAGAAGATGGAAACATGGCTGCTGGGCAGACAACAATGGCGGAAGGCTTTGGGTGGGGCTGTGGTGGGGAGGGTTTGCTTGGCCCTGACTCAATCCCACCACTATCTGCTTTCATTTCTGTCTCCAGCCATATAACACTGGGGGACCCAAGCCACTCGCCCACCTCCCATCCATGTGTGGAAGAGACACTCATCAGCCTCCCATCCTGTGTCTTGGAAGACAAGCTCCCCGTTGCCCACCACATAGCTGAAGGCCAATATCAACAATTCAGTGCTTGTCACCCCTGCCCCTGTTACCATCCCGGGTGCTCTGGCTTCATGCTGCTCAGCTCTGGGGCTGTGCTTCCGAAGCTCTTCCTGCCTCTGTCCTCCACTTCAGACTCAAGCGCGTTCCTCAGACTTGATGTTTGACCTTGGCATTCTCTAAAATGTGACCTGGACTCATGCCTAGGGCACTTCCTGACCGCTTGGGAAATCATTTCTCCGAAACAGGCACAGAGACCCCAGGCCTACCAAACACTGACACCCCTACCCACTCCCAGAGGAGGAGTGGCCCCTGTGAGATAAGAGAAAATACATGTATTGGTCTCTCCCTCCCCTGGTTCCGACTCAGAGCTCCTAAAACCTGTTGGAATTTCGTGTGACCAAAGGGCATTAAAGGTGTCGTTTGTTATGTTAATGAGGTGACTCTTGGACCTCACCTAAGGAGGAGGGTTGGTTGTCAGGACAATTAACCACATGACTAGGGGACTGGAAGTTTCAGTCATAGTCCCTGGCTTCCTGGGAGCCGAGAACAGCTGGAGTTTGAACCAATCACCAATGGCCAATGATTTAATCAATCGTGACTATACAATGAAGCTTCCATAAAAACCCAAAAGGACTGGCTCAGAGAGCTTCCAGGTTGGTGACCACGTGGAGATTTGGGGAGATTGGTGCTCCTGGGGAGGGCATGGAAGCTCTACCCCTTTTCCCCATGCCTTGCCCTATGCATCCCTTCCATCTGGCTGCTCCTGAGTTACATCCTTCTTTTAATATATTTTTTTAAATATTTATTTATTTCAGTGAAAGAGCGAGAGAGAGGCGGGGAGGGGAAGGAGAAGAGGGAGAGAGAATCTCAAGCAGACTCTGCGCTGAGTGGGGAGCCTGACATGGGGCTCGATCTCACGATGCTGAGATCAGACCTGAGCCGAAACCGTCGGATGCTTAACCAACTGTGCCACCCAAGTTACATCCTTTTATAATAAACCTGTAACCTATGGGATCTGACGCTATCTCCAAAGAGATAGTATCAGAATTGAGTTGGATTGTAAGCCACACAGCTGGTGTCCCAAGAATTGCTTGTTGGAGGTATGGGGCACCCCCCCACCCACATGGAAACTGGCGCTCAGAACCCGTGTTAGCCCCTGGTGACCAGAACTAATTCAGGTGTTCCTACACCCCAGAAAACACACTTATACAGAGACAGCTCCAAGTCATTCCTTTTTGTCTTTTTCCATTTGCCACTTGAAACATCCTCACCCAATTATTGAAATGTTTTGGACAGACTTATGTACCATTACAACGATGCTAGCTGATGGAACAAATAAACCCCCAAACTTCAGTGGCTCACCACACACTGAGCTTTTTTTTATCCCTCCCAAATGTGACAGCATGATGTGGGTGTTCCTGGCCATTGCTGACGCTGCATTCAGGGAATCGGCACCCCAGGCTCCTTCCACCTTATGGCTCCTTCCGTTTTGGAGCTCCCCCATCCCCTAGGTCCTCGGAGCCTTCTGCATCCCCCTCGACACGGAGCTCACCCTACTTCCTAGAGGTCCCAGCCCCAAAGTGACCACGAACAGGCCCACTCACATTCCACTGGTGACTCTAGTCATGTGACCACATCTGGGAGCCAGGGAGACTCAGAAATGAGGGAGCTGTGGTGACAGTCCCCACACGAGAGAGCACACAATTCTGGCTATCTCTGCCACAGCATAATCTTATCATTTTATCATTAGTTGCTAACCGCAGGTAAATTGCTTTTTAAATTGATTTATGTTGTGTGGAGTCTCCATGTATTAACATCCACCTTTCGGTTCCTCAGTTATGATCACTGTGTTAACCAACAATGTGTGGCCTTCAGCAAGTCAGGGCGTTGCCAAGTTCCAGCTGGTTGGCAGCCCTGGGGTTCGGAGTGCCTGGATCCCGAGGCACATCCACAGGAAAGGAGTCTCGCAGTGAGGCTGGGCCACAACGGGCTTAGATTTCACATGGCACACAAGAGGCTTCATTTGACATAAGTCAATGTCCCATATATCCCTTTAAAACTCCCCAAACCCAGTCTCCTCCTTAGAAAGTCTGGTAAGCAGTGGCGCTTTGAGTGCATTGACCCAGACGGCACTGTGCCCACAAGAACATGCCCATGTGCAATGATCGCACAATGCCAAGTGCCCCATAGCCCTCCCCAGACCGTGTCAGGCAATGGAAATGGGGGCCTGTGTCCAGCCAGGCTTCGGCAGATCACCTAGTCCAACCTCAGAAGGACACACACTCTGAGTTCCCGGATCTACCTCTTATTCAGTCTGTGACCTTGAACACAGGATTCACCCACGCTGAGCTTCTGGTTCCTCATCTGAAAATTGGAATAGCAGTGTTACCTACCTCCCAAGAGTGTTGTGATCATCTAGTGCCTTTAAAGTGCTTGGCCCAGAGCCTGGCACAGAACAAGCTTACAGTAACTATTAGCTGTTACTGAGCTTCAACTTAGGAAGAAGTCAGTCTTCACATCCCCTGGCTTTGGAACATGTTGGTCCAGCATCCGTTAGAGGATGCGCCTTTTGGGAGCACTGGGAGATTTGTTTTTGAAGTTGTAGAGTAAGAAAGGCCGAGGGGCCCTGGAGGCTGGCTGCAGGCCTCTCTGAGGAGCCCGAACAGCTGGCCGTGGGGAAGGGCCATCCCAACCCCAGTGGTATCGGTACGAGCCTTTGTGGGAGGTCAGGGCAGGGACAACACGCTGCAGGACCTGAACTAAGCACTGGGCCAAAGAGCCAAACAGGAGAGGAACCATTGGAACTCAGGCACCTGTGCCAGCCCCTTGTGACCACACACACGAGTGTGCAGGGGTGCACGCACACACACACGCACACACACACACACACACACTGTAAGCACTATTGTACCAACTCCACTTCTGGGAATTCTCCCACAGGAAATCATTGGATTGGTGTACAAATATTTATGAACAGGGATGCTGACAATGATGGGAAACTGGAAACAACCCAGCTACCCAACAACAGGGGATCCACTAGACAATAAATGGCAATGATGCCCCCATTAAAAACAGTGAGACAGATCTCTATTTATTGAGATGGGAAAACATTCCTGATCCAGCATTTAGTGGAAAATCAGACTGAAATAAGCCTCCTGGTTAAGAAAGCACGTAGCCTCCGCCATGTACCAAGAACTATACCAAGGACTTTACATATATTAACTCACTTTAATCCTCACGCTGACCCCGAGACCCAGAAACTGCATGATGATAATGCCTACGAGCGAAAAGCAGAGTCTGGGTCCCCGAAGGCCTCTTTGAGCTCTGCACTAGCCCTGGAATGCCTATACAGTTTTCTTGTTACAAGTAGACAGACAGACACACCCCAATGTCCCTAAGCCAGCGTCAGTGAGGTTTTCTGTCCGTTGCAGCCAGACACAATCCTAATTCATACAATCTGTAAATGCCAAGGATGGGCTCTAACCACGCCTGCAGAGGTGGGGGAGCAGAGCCCAACGTGCAGAAGATGCGAGAACATCAGACTTCTCTCTGGGGCGGCACTGATCCCATGGAGTCTTCTGTGGGCACGCGATCTCTGCTCTCCTCATTGCCTGGCACAAACACCTGTCGCGGCCACTGTCAGCTCCAGCTGGGCCCCCGGGCCCGCCCCCGGCACGAGGCCCCGGAGCCTGGGGAAGCCAGGACGCTTCCCGGGGTCCTTCCTCCCTGAGCTCATGGCTCAGGCAGGTCCATCCCCAGAAAGACACTCTGCATCTCTTCTGCTCA
Source organism: Halichoerus grypus (assembly GCF_964656455.1). NCBI lineage: Eukaryota > Metazoa > Chordata > Mammalia > Carnivora > Phocidae > Halichoerus > Halichoerus grypus. The sequence goes on along the minus strand of NC_135717.1, from coordinate 18,644,173 downwards.
TTGGAATTCAGTCACGTCAAAGCAGCCCACAGGACCTGAATGCAATTTTCTCATTGAATTATGCTAAATCCTTCAGGGAAGGAGGCGAAATTATTTAAAACCTATAAAAACTAAAGCAACATTCTGGCTCTATATTTTAACTTTCTGATCATTATTTAGAGTTAACCTTTTCTGCTGCTAAATCACAAACCCCTTTTGCTGCATATCAGGCAGCATGGGCCATAAGGCATGGGGGAAAAAAAAAACACCCAGGCAAAGAGGATACCTGGGGATTGCTTCTTGGGCTCAGGCAGATAATAGAAATCGAGGTGGCATTTTGCTCTTAGAAATCAAAAATATCAGGAGGTAATTCATTGAAGCAGCAGAAAAATGAATTGTAGCTGTGTTGTTATAAATATTAGAGCAATAGATTAGGGCTGAGGTGGGTTACTGTGGGATAATGCAGTGACTGGCAAGATGAGAATTCACAGAGCAGGCAGATGAGGGACTGAATCCTGTGCCTGGGATCTCGGGAAATTATTTATTCCCTCTGAGCCTCAATGCCCCCATATATAAAATGACAAATATATATATAACTCATTCAATTACAAAGTTAGTACTATTTTTTATTGCCGACTCTTAAGTGGACAAAACAAGGCGCAGAGAAGTCCAGGGACTTGTCTCTGTGGTGAGAAGTGGCAAAGCTAAAGGCCTGATTCCAGGCTGGTGGTTTCAGGGACAGGATTGCTCTGCAGTGTAAGAGAATGAACATAAATTGCTCAAGACAGTGCTTGGTATGTAGCAGGTGCTCAATAAATGCTGGATGAATAATTTGTATACATTTGTATTTATAATCAAATACATATCGTTTGGATAAATACCTTGCACCAATAATCTTATCAATAGATCAGCCTAATTCCCATATATCATTTTTCCAGAGCGCCTACAACAAAACCCCCAAATCAGTTGGATGTCCCTTATTTGCTGTTCTTCTAGCACCTTGTATTTTTCCTTCGTGGCATTTCAGTGCAATTCATTATTCAGGTGACAGGCTTGTTCATAGGCAACTTCCACTCTAGGCCCATGGGACTCACAATCACAGCGACTGGGTGTCTCCTGCTCTCATCCCCAGCATCTAGCAAAGCTCCTGCCCTCTTGAGTCCAGTGAGGGCATCCAGACAGTAAGTAAGCAAACTAGTGAGTACTTGGAATATCGGTGCTGTCTAGTCTGTTTGGGCTGCTACCAGAAAATATCACTGACTTAGCGGCTTAAAGAACAAATATTTATTTGTCACTGTTCTGGAGGCTGGGATGTCGAAGATCAAGGTACCAGCAGATCTGGTGTCTACTGAGACCCCTCTGTCTGGTTTGCAGATGACTGTCTTTTCGATGTATCCCCACACGACAAAGAGAGAGAGAGAGAGAGAGAGAGAATGAGATCCTGTGTCTCCTCCTCTTCTTATAAGGGCATTAATCCCACCAGGAGGACCCCACCCTCCCGGCCTAACTACTTCCCAAAGGCCTCACCTCTTAATACCATCACATTGAAGGTCAATATCTCAACATATAAATCTGTGGGGACATGACATTCAGTTACAACAAGGGGTATAAGTGCGGGGAGAGCCACACGGGCGGGGAAGAGGCATTATTTTATGTAGCTCTCAGAGAAGTTCTCTATCAGTAAGAAGGCCCTGGTGGAGCAGATGGATGGGACAGGGCGTGACAATTTCAGCAGAAAGAGCTACTCAGGCAGAGGCAGGTGCCAAATGCAAAGGCTCTGAGATGGATACGTCGTTGGATGCTCAAGGTCGGTGTTGCTGGAATGGAGTGGTTCTGGTTCAAGGAGTGAAGGAGATGAGGTCAGAGGGCGCAGGAGAAGCTAAAAGATGGATGATCGTGTGAAAGAAGTGAAAACAGACAGAGACAGTACCTGTGTTCTCCACATTCACCAACAAACATCAAGTGACTGACATGACACAGGGTTGGCCATTTCAGGAACGCTGATGAGCTCTGAGCAACTAATACAAAATCTCAGAGTCTCTGGCCTAAGGAAGAGGGAGCATGGCCACAGTCTCCCAACATCCAAAGGGCTGTCATTCAATTGCTCTGGGATCACTCCAGTGGCCAGGATGGGACCAATGGATCACTCTTCCGTGAAGGCAGAAGACAGGGACAAATATTCAAAAGTCCCCGTAGCCAGATTTCTTCTTCTGAGGAAGATGTGGTAGACATACTGTGCCCTTTTCTTCCAGCGAAGCACGAACAGAATCCCTGGATGTGGTTCATATGACAAACCTCAGAAGCCTGAAGGGTGGAGCTAAGAAGACAGACCAGTCAGAAAACTGGGGACCCAAGGGAAAACACAAAGGTAAGTTCACAGGGTTTTCCTTTCCCCCAACAGATCTCAGGCTTGGAACCTGAGAAAGCAGCAATCTGGAAAAACCAACTGCCACAAATAAAAATAAGCACTGACAAAAGCCTGATCTCTCTAGCTAGAGGACGAGGAAGGGGCAGCCTAGAGCAACCAGAAACGTTTAGGCAGTAACCATGCTACTGTGGCCAAACACTAAACAAAAAACTGTGACCTTACCACCACCCCCACCAGCAAATGCCAAAGGGAGAGCACACCTTTCCATGCTTGTGAGGCGGTAACAAGGCACCCCAAGCCTCCCATTGGGGTGAGATCAGAGGAGTCAGAACAGGGAACAACCAAGCTGCCAAGTCGACCTCTATAGTCCATTGATTTTCTAAAATATTATTGTTGAAAGTAAAGCATACTCACCAAGCATAGCGTTTGTGCCTAAATTAATATTGCTACAATATAAGCAAGGTACATCTGCCTGGTGACTGAACAACAAAAAAATCTCTGATACTAAACAGCAGAAAGAACCCAGGGATCCCAAGCAATCAGGTGGCAAAGGTGATTGGTTCAGGGATGTGCATGCGGGCCACACCGTCTAGGAACAGGGTAAGACTTTCATTCCAACTGTTGGGCAGGAGGGGTTTTATGCTGCTCCAAGGAAAGAAAGTCAGTCTGAGATGGAACCAACACAGAGAAAGCAGAGCTCAGTGATGGAGAGAGACTGAATCGAGTGACATCCTTTAGGACCTGATCAAGCCAGACCTGAAGCTATTCTTTGTCTCTTCTATTACTTGAACCTACAAAGTCCCTTTACATTTAAGCTACTTTGGTTTGTTTTCTGCCTCCAGCAACAAAAGAGTCCTAAATGACAGCAATGGGTGTGGTATGAGCTCCTCGCTCACTGCAGGTGTGCAAGCAGAGGTGGAATGGTAGTCTGGGTAGGATGTGATGGCAGGACTCCAGCCTTAACAGGAAGATGGACAACAGATTCCTTCTGTTCTTGTTCTCAGGGATAACCTTCCAGGACCTTCTTGGTGAGGTTCTAGGGTTCTTTGTTAAGCAGTTAGGCAGAAAGTCAGTATTTCCCAGAAGGATGGGAATCAGCCCAGTGATCATTGGCTTATCTAGGCCCTTCTCTGAGGTCCTGTCTGGTGGCTCCTCGCTGTGGAATGCAACATCCTGTATGATCTGGCCACTGCTCACCTCTCTGACCTTACCTTGTCCCCTCTCCCTGACATTCCCTCTCCTCCTGTTCAGTCCTTGAATAGAAGAAGCATGTTCCTACCCCAGGGACTTTGCTCCTACTGTTCCGTCTGCCTGAAATGCTCCTCCTCCAGACCCTTCCATGGCTGGTTCCTTCTCAGCTCAGCCCAGTAGAGGTCCCCTCCTCAGAGAGGCTCAGTCATCCCTGACTGCCAAATCTAAATCACTCAGCCCTACCCTTATGCCAGGAACTCTCTGAACCATTCCCATGTCTTAATTCTCTCATAGCACTTTTACAGTCTGAAATTACCTGAAATTTCACTTGCTAATGATCTACACCTCCCAGATAGAATGTAACCTCCATGAAAGCTAGGATTCCATCTGTTGTGTTCACTGCTATATCCTTGGAGTGCTGATTAGTGCCTGATAGGAGAAAGAAAGTAAAGAAAGAAGCAATAGAGAACTGAGACAAAAGACAGATGCCAAGAGCTGGGATTGGGAACTGCTGTCCATGAGGCCTTTCTATCTGCTGGGCACCCTCTAAGCAACCTCCAGAGGTTCAGAGGTCCCTGGTGGCCATGCAGGGAACCAGCTCATGCAAGCACACTTGACTGATGCATCTCCATTCCCTCTTTTTTTTCCCTGCTCCCTCATTTCTGCTCCCTGGAATCACCTCCTCAACGGAGTAACTGCACCCAAAGCTTTGACTCAAGCACTGGGTTCAAGGGCACCTAAATGAAGACAGACTCTTAGCCAGATCCATGCAAAGATATATTTGACAATGTTCATCACAGCCTTGCTCACGGTAATATGGGGCAGGAACTAACATAGTGCCCAACACCAGGGGGAACAGATACTAAGGGGGAGTCAGATGTAGCAGAATAAAGGAGAAGAAGCCCCATGGGAAGGTTTCGGTTACATAAGGGTGAGCAGAAATTTAACATGACGTTGCTTTTGTAATTAAAAAAGAAAACAGGGGCACCTGGGTGGCTCAGTCAGTTAGGCTTCCGACTCTTGGTTTCGGCTCAGGTCATGATCTCAGGATCGTGAGATGGAGCCCCATGTCAGGCTCCACACTCAGCATGGAGTCTGCCTGGGATTCTCTTTCTCCTTGAGAGAGGAGACCCTCTCCCTGCTCTATCTAAATAAATGAATAAAATCCTTTTTAAAAAGTGGGGGGGAGCGCCTGGGTGGCTCAGCTGGTTAAGCGTCTACCTGTGGCCCAGGTCATGGTCCAGGGGTCCTGGGATCAAGCCCCGTGTCAGGCTCCCCACTGAAGCCTGCTTCTCCCTCTCCCTCTGCCCTTCCCCCGGCTCGTGCTTGTGCTCTCTCTCACGCGAACTCTCAGTGTCTCTCTCTCAAGTAAATAAAATCTTAAAAAAAAAAAAAAAAGAAAGAAAGAAAACACACTGACTTAAAAATCAGCATTATAGATTTCCCCAAAATACATACTTATTTAAGAACACATTTAAAATGCATTAGAGCGGCTGCCTCTGGGGGAGCAATGACATGGGACGAGAGAAGGGAGATCGAGAGAAAATGTCTGTGGTACATCGACTGGCCCACTGTCGGCGCCACGCAACCCGAGAAGTGTGGCTCATTCACTTTGGCGCAACTGAGGTCCAAAAATACAAATAAAAAACCAGGTTACCGCAAATCCATCTTCTCTTCACCTAAACAGCTTCCCCTCCCCCTTCGTAGCCCAGGGCACGGCCTCCCTGACTCAGACAGCACCCCCATTACGTGCCCCCCACGGCGTCCAGGGCCTCTGCACACCCGTGCCAAGTGCCATTTCCCGTGTACTCCTGTCCTTCCTAGCCCGCGTCCGTGTCCCCCAATCTGGCTTTGGGAGGGCAGCAAACACATGTCCTCTCTCCTGTCTCCCCCCACCCCTCCCCTGCTTAGATCCCGATCCCTGATGTGCAGTCGGTGCTCCGCAGATTGCAGACTACATGGCTGAGTGAGTCAAGACAAGACGTTCGTGAGAAATCCAGTCATCAGAGCCATATGCACGCACCCGAGAGAGGCACGCTGGCTTGCGTCGCACGGATCAAACCACATGTACGCTCAGAAAGCGTGTCACAGAGCCATGCCACGCCACACACACAAACGACATGGAAACATGCATCAAATGTGCCCCGATGTGCACGCGCAGAGACCTGCACCCCACAAAGGCTCAGGGCACCAGCTTCCATTCACGGTCACCTCACTCCAGCCTGACCTCTCCCGTCCCCCACCTCCTGGACCTTTACAGGGGCGCCCTCCTGCACCCCTCCCTGGTAACAGGAACCCCCCACTTACAAGGGCAAACTTCATTTTCCATCCACTGATTTTTCCCCTTTAAAATGTCTTTTTCTACTCAGGCCCATACCTGGGTTTAGCTCTGGAAGCCCCACACCTCCCTCCTGAGAATGTGCCCACAAAGCTTCCAGCTTAGCTGGCAAAACGAATCTAGCTGCCTCCAGCCCGCCCACCTCCCCTTCAAAGCCTGGCCTGTTAGTATCAACGGGGGGCTTTGGCAGGATAAACAGATAAAAGGCACACTGCTTTGTCATTGCAGAAAATAAAAACAAAGGGAGCAGTCAAGGAAGGGAAAACAAATAACGCTGGAGGCGTTTAGAGAAAAGTTTTCACGAAAGCCATGGTCCAGACAACTGCAGGCTTCCCTCGCCCGCCCTCGGAAAAAACCCATGTGCAGTTATTGGAGGCTTGCAAGCACAGTTTTAATTAGAGCCCACACCCTGAATAGTAGGTCCCAAGGAGGCAGGCTTCTCTACCAGGCATTGCACGGGGCCTGAAAATGCAAAGGGCATGCAGTGAATATCTGTGCTTTGCGCAATCAGACGCAAGCAAGACAGAAACCTGTGGACACACACACTTTGTCTTCAGCATTAAGTGAATGTCAACTATGACAAGGCAAGGGCTTTATATTTGTTATCTCACTTAATCTTCACAGCTCTGTGTGAAGGATCAGAGAGGTTTGTTCACTTGCCAGAGGACACACAGCTAGCAGGAAGCAGGTGCAGGTTTGGAAAGCAGATCTTTTATTCATTCATTCCTGTGTTCTTTTGTTCTTCTAGTACTCGCTGAGCACCTACTATGTGCCAGGCTCTGTGGTGGGCTCAGAGAACAAAGTATTGAACAAAAAGAATACTCCCCCATAAGACAGTCTTCAGAATGGGAGAAGATATTTACAAATGACATATCTGATAAAGGGCTAGTATCCAAAATCTATAAAGAACTTATCAAACTCAACACCAAAAAGACGAATAATCCAGTTAAGACATGAGTAGGAGACATGAATAGATATTTTTCCAAAGACATACTGACGGCTAACAGACACATGAAAAGATGCTCAACATCACTCAGCATCAGGGAAATACAAATCAAAACCACAATGAGATACCACCTCACACTGGTCAGAATGGCTAAAATTAACAAGTCAGGAAACAACAAGTGTTGGCGAGGATGCAGAGAAAGGGAAACCTTCCTACACTGTTGGTGGGAATGCAAGCTGGTGCAGCCACTCTGGAAAACAGTATGGAAGTTCCTCAAAAAGTTAAAAATAGGACTACCATACGATCCGGCAACCACTAGGTATTTACCCAGAGGATACAAAAGTAGTGATTTGAAGGGGCACCTGCACCCCAATGTTTATAGCAGCATTATCCACAATAGCCAAACTATGGAAAGAGCCCAAATGTCCATCAACTGATGAGTGGATAAAGAAGATGTGGTATATGTATCCAATGGAATATTAGTCAGCCATCAAAAAGAATGAAGTCTTGCCATTTACAACAATGTGGATAGAACTAGAGGGTATTATGCTAAGCAAATTAAGTCAGTCAGAGAAAGACAAATACCATATGATCTCACTCATATGTGGAATCTAAGAAATAAAACAGATGAACACAGGGGGAAAAAAGAGACAAACCATAAAACAGATTCTTAACTATAGAGAACAAATTGAGGGTTGTTGAAGGGGAGGGGGTGAGAGGACAGGTTAAATGAGTGATGGGGATTAAGGAAGGCACTTGTGATGAGCACTGGGGAAAAGAAAAGAAAAGAAAAGAATATTCCCCTGTGATCTAAATGAAAGTGGTGTTTGAAGAATTGGAAATATGTGGAATGACTTATTAAAATTTAGTAGGTAGACTTGATGGTATTTGGGGATTGATTCTATATGGAGGGGGACAGGTATGTCATAAAAATGGGGAGGGGGAAACTGAATTGTCATTATTATTATTATTAGCCGATATATAATGCTTGTATATGTATCAGGTACTATTCTGCGTTAAATCATTTACTTAGTTAATTTACTCTCGGAAAGCCTCCCGGCATGTAGCACTGTGGTGCCAATACACAGAAAAGAAAGGTAAGGTGGCAAGAGGCTGAGTAACTTGCCCAAGGCCACCAGCTAATAAGTTCTCTGGCTGCGGAGCCCACATGCCACCTAGCCATGGATAACACTGCCCTCAGAGAATTTCTCTTTCCCAATCCCAGATCCCTGTCTACCCCAGATAGGCTGAGAAGGAGGGAAAGGAAGGCAGGCCAATAAGAATCATCCTTGCCTGTTTTCTCTGCTCCAACAAAGTGTCCAAGAGATCCCAGGATCCTGGAGACCTGAGGTTGACCTTGATCTGGCTTGGATGCAGACCACTACCGTCTTTGTGATGGCTGCTTCCGGGTAGGACAAAGGGGAAGGTCTTGGGATTAACATGCTTAACTCCTTGGGGAAGCTCCACATTGCAAACAAAATTAGCCCTGAGACTAAAACTGCCATCAAAAGTCACAGAGAAACAGTCCCTTTACTTATTTCCAACACAGCTTTCTCCAACCAATACCATTCAGACTGACACGCACTCAAAGTATGGTGCTGAGATCTTGTTAGAAATGCAGAATCCAGGCCCCACCCCAGAGCTAGTCAAGCAGAATCTGCATTTTAAACAAGATTCCCAAGTGACTGTGCACATCAAAGTTTAAGAAACACTGGTCTGGGCCACACTTCGGACCTCAGATTCAACCCAGGGATTCAACACCATCCCAAAAGAAACCCCATCTTATTATCCATCCATTAGTCTCATTCTGCTGGAATATTCAAACTATTTCCCCAATACACCATCCAAACAACTTGGCTGACTTGTGAATGAAGTGTTGACAGAAATCAAGACCACTCAATGGCCTCTCTAAACCCTATGGAGTATGTCAGTGTTTTTTGTTTCCTGTGGGGGCCACTGGAGGAATTCCTAATATCCTCCAGGGCGAGAGACAAGAGAGCATTCAAGGAGGAGGGAGTGGCTTTCAGCAATATGAAACCAAGGCCCAGTGAGTGCTGAACTGTGCCCAATGACTGTCCACATAATCTTTGAAAGAGAAACAAGATGGCGGAGGTAAAAGCAGACAGGCTGTCATGAGAACAAATCAGAGAGAAAGTAGACCCCTTGTCCAGAAGTAAAAGTGACCGGGCAAAGTTGAAGGAAAAAGTGGTGACAGGATAGTTTGAGACCTCTTGTTATTGCTGTTTGATTCCTATGCTTTGTTTGGTTTAAGATGGAGAGACTTGAGGATCCCCGAGAGAAGACCAGACTTGCCCTATGAAGACCAATGTGGCTCCAGCCAGAAGCATTGTAAGTGCACATGCTCCAAGCAATTCTGCTTCCGGGAATGTACACCACAGATATGCTGGCACATGCGAGAAATGATGTGTATGCCCCAAGGTACGCCCTGCAGCATCCTCCAAAACTGTAGAAGATTGGACAACGCAAGTGTCCATCGGGAGGGGACTGCTTACATCAACTATGGAAAATCCATCCAACCTAATGCCATATGGCTATAAAAGGGCTGGGGAACTTCTTTGTGTGTTGATATGAAATGATCTCCAAGACACATAAGGTAAAGAAACGGAAGATACCCAACACTGTGTAATGGGACCACATCCATATGGACTTGTGTGCGTAAGATTCTCTGGAGCCCTACACTGCAACTAGCAAGTTTGAAAACTGGGTTGTAATGACAGGGTAAGAGGGGGGACTCACACTTTTGAACCCCCTGCTTCTATCTCTGTATTGATCAACTATTGCTGTAAAGTCAAAGGCCACGGAATCTCAGACTGAGCTTCGCCCGGCTGGGCTGTGGGCTACAGGTTGGATGTGGGTGGTGGGCTGGGTCTGCTCCTCACGTCTCTGGCTCCTGGCTCCCCGGGCATGGTGATGGCTGAGGAGCATTAGGCTCAGACGTGACATGCTGTCACTTCTGCCAAAGCGAGCCCCAGAATCAAAGGGCAGAGACGCACGCTCCATCCCCAGTGCGAGGAGCTTCCGAGGTGCCTGGCAAAAGGCATGGGCGTAGGAAGAGGTCCCCCAGAGATATATTACCTGTCTAAAAATACATATTATTTAAATGGAAAAAGATGATACATAAACAAAGGCATGCACACTCTAGTAACCAATGAGGAGGAACCAACAGAGAGAGTGGAGGGGACTGACCAGACCCAAGAAGAGATCCTCCAGGAGTAGAGGCCTGCAAGGGGGAGGGGATGCATCCAGAGCCCGGCTGGAGCGCAGGGGACAGCCCAAAGGACATCATGAGGAAGAAAGCATGAAGGAGTGGGTACAGGCAGAGGCAAGCTCATTCTCCACGCAGTAGCCAGTGTGCCCTTATAGAATTATCAACTAGATCATGGGACTTGCCTAGTCAAAACCCTCCACTGCCCTTAGAGAAAACCCAGAGTCCTCACTACAGCCTTCAAGGCACGGCGCGATCTGCCCCTGCCCCTCTGATCTCCTCTCCCCCACTCTCCTCACGGACTGTGCTCCGGTCACATGGGCCCCCTTTATTCCAGCCCCAGGGGCTCTGTACTGACTGCTTCCTCCCTGAGAACACCCTTCCCCAGCCCTCCTCAAGGCTGGCCTTTTGGTGGCGTTCAGAGCTCACCTTCACAGTCACATCTCCGTAAATGGCCTTCCCAGAGTGAGCACACGCGTATATACAACCAGGCATGCCTATCCCTCTTCCCAGTTCCATTGTCTTTCTGGCATTCAGCACTGCCTGAATCACCGTGTAAATGGATTCACTTGCTCGCTTGTTCATTATGGCTCCCTCCGTTCACACACAAGCTCCATGGGGTCAAGGACTCCGTCCCACTCATCACTGAGCAGCAGCATCTAACACAGTGCTGGGAACACAGTAGGTGCTCAATTAAAAAAATAAATCAAGGACAAATGAACGAAAGGATGTAGGAAGTTCAAAGACCCTTCTGGCAGTTTCTATCATCTCTATGAGCTAGGAGATCAGATCATCTGCTAAGAGGGAGGGAGGTGTCATCTATTACGGGGGAAATGGGAGGGTAAAGAGCTCATTGGGGGTTTCTAGGAAACACAGAGGATGCAGCTGAGACTGGAGACCATGAGATTATAGCACCATCATTCCAAGAGTATTGGTGGGTTCTTCTCTTTGCCTGTACAATGAAAAGTCAGAGGGGAAAGTTGGAGATCCCACGGTCGGGTCTCCAGGAGGGTATGCGGTGGAGGGATTGTGGTCTTGACCCCAGTTATTCCTGCCTCCTTCTATCCATGCCCTTTGGCACTGCCCTCCCACCAGACTCTGGGACTGACCACTGGACTTGCTTTGGCCAAGAGGATTCCAGCAAACTCGGTGCAAGCTGAGATTTTTGAAAGTGCTTGTGCATTTGGGTTCCCTCTCTTGCCGCTCTGCTTCTGCCATGAGAACATGTCCAGGCTAGGTAAGGCCATCCTAGATCAGCCAGCCCCCAGCTGATCCACCAGCTGACTGGAGATGCGTGAGCAGCCGCCCCAGCCCAGAACAGCCAAACTACCTGACTGACCCGTAGGCTCACGAGGAACCATAACGGGTTGTTGTTTTAAGTCGCGAACTTTGGGTTGGGTTGTTATGTGGCATTACAATGACAATACGTAACTGATAGAGGGTACAACATAAGGACAAGGACGTGAAGTAATGAAAACTATTGGCCAAGTGAGTGGATGATTCTAAGTAATGTCATACCAGATCACTTTCCACCATATCACTCAGAGAAGGTCACCTGAAGGCTTAGGCAAGATTGGCCCCAAGTGTTCAAGGCTGCTGGAAAACTCCATGAATACCGAGTTCAGTTCTGGCAGATTTCCCAACTGTTATCCACAAACCCCCAGGTTGGGCTGGTAGGAGAACAGACAACAAAGGTTCTGGACAACGTGGCACAGCAGGACAGTTTGGACATGATCCCATCTAATCCTGGCAGCAATGCCACGTGGTAGATGTCTTGTCCCCATTGCACAGATCGGGTAACTGAGGCTCAGAAGGAGGTCGTGCCCATCTGGAGTCCCACAGCCGGTGAGTGGGACGGCAGGCACCGGCCAGTCCAGGGCAGTCGGACTGCAAGGCCCTGGCTGCTTCGGGCATGCAGACCCCTGAGAGAGAGGGTCCATGGGGCAGGTCACCCCCAGCCTTGTCCCCTCTCCATGCCACCTCCTGGGAGCCCAGCCCCACTCTCCCTTGCACTAATTGGTCTGCTGAGTGTTCAGCCTGCTAGACCATCCCCCTTTGTTTAAAATCTCTTCAGCAGATGGAAGGAAACTTGGCAATTACCTCTGCACACAGCTTTAAGTACACATACTGGCCAATCTTTACAGATTTAATTGTCTATAAAATTACCCTGTGTGCAATTCCCATATGGATCTTCAGGGCCTGGACTGCTTCTTAGCCACGGCTCTCTCCCAGGCTGGGGCACAGCCACCGATTAGGGCCCATCAGCTCTGTGCATTTAACACAAAATGAGGCTACTTATCAGGTGTGTGACTGAGTGGGTGACAAACAAGCCGGGGGCTCGGTTTCCTCACCTGCAAATGGGAACAATCACGGTAACTTGTCATGGGGCTGGAAAAGTGAACATCAAGCACACAGGTGAAACTCTTGGTACCCTGCCTCACACAGTGTGGCAGCTACTATTTTAAGATCTGAACCCATGCTCTTCCCTTCTGTTTTCTGGAGCCCTTTTTCTCCCTGCTGCTACTGAGTCACACACGTATTGACTCGGGACAGGGGGCTCCGAGGAAGAAACGAGATGCAAGAAACGAGCGAGGCTTTAAAACTTCAAAACACTGAGCCCTGCTGAATTCAAGGTACAAGGTTCATACCATACAGAACAGATTGGAAAAAGAATACATGAAGAGCCAGGGTAGCAGCCAGGAACCATCTATCTTCCAGCAGATAAGAGAAAACCCGAATCGAGTGAGCTAAAACCTCAAAAGGACTTCACTTGTTCAGGTGACGGACAGGGCCAGAGGGAGAGCTGCTTCAGAGCTGGCTGGCCCAGAAGCTCAACAGCGTCACCCCACATGGTCCACCCACCCGCCCTGCCTTCAATGGGGGCTGCTCCAAACCACAGCTGGAGCCTTCCATGGAGACAAGGCGGCTGTCGGAGGCTTCCAGGGCCTTCCTCTTGCAAGAGGCAGGCAAGCGTGCATCTCCAGGTAGCTTCTCCCAGAACCCTCCAGCCAACACTCTCTCTTCTCATTGGTCCAAAACAGGTCAAATATACATCTCTGAACCAATCCCTGGAGGAATGACTCATACAGATTGGGTAAATTCAATGAGAACTCATTCCTGGGACTGTGGGTCTCTCCCCTCCAATCACTGAGGGGCTGTGGGGTGGGTGGGACAAAGCGGGGCTTCTTTAATTAGTGAAGTATTCAAGACAAAAAGTTTATGCCAAAGTGCATAGACTGGAAAGAAAACAGATGAACTAAAGATCATATACTAAATATACTAAAAATTATATTATCCATACTAAATTACCCCTACTCTGAACAATTTGTGTGGGATACACTTTATTCATTCAACCATTATTTATAGGGAAGTTCGGTGGGGCGCTCATGGTCAAGACAGCTGTCAATGTCTCTTTTAGACTATGACACCCAGAAGGGAACCCAGCTTTCCAGGAGGTCTGACCAGCACAGAGCATCGGGGACCTGTCACCTCTGATGATGATGATAACAATAAGTAGCTAACATTTATCGAGGTGTTCCTGGCTGCCAACCATTTCATGTATTAACTCTTTTGATCCACATAAGAGCCCTCTGACAGTAAGTCCCCTTAATTAGCCCCATTTTACAGAAGATGAAACAGAGGCACAGAGAGTAGCAGTAACTTGCCCGAGATCACACAGCTAATCAGTGGAAGACTGGGATTTAATCCAAATAGGCTTGTTCAAGCTTGTATGCTCTACTGTCTCTCCTTCTATGGTGCCACAGAAGTTCACAGAAGACTCCTGACAGGAGTAGTCATTCATTTGCTTGGCAAACACTTATTGACTGTGGTATGCCAGTCAATCTATGAGACATTTAAAATCCACTCATCCATTTCTTCAACAAGCATTTTTGAAAGCCTGCTCTGTACCGAACACTACATTTAGTGCCAGGAGACACTATTTACCAGTGGTAAATAGTCCTGACCTACCCTTTGCCTTCATGAAATACACAATCTGCATTTTCTTGCTAGTAATGCTGAGCACACAGTCAGCTAAAAGCTCAGGGCTGTCATGTACAGTTGTACAGTGTGCACACTGCACAATGGCACCCAACCGAAGGGGTGAATGAGGGCTGAAATCCACCTCTCCCTCACTTCACCAAACCCTGTGCTCTGGCACTTAGCTGAATCCCTCCCAAAAGACATCTTTTCTGTTAAGAAAGTTGCCTTTGGACATGCCAAGCCAAGCGCTGGCAGTGCCACATCCACCCAGCAGGGGGCACTTGCTCTAATTTACACAAAGGCGCCATGGAGAATAACAGTGACCTGGTCAAAGCTGTTCCCACTCCCACCCCCTGTCTTACAGGTCAGGGTTTTCTTGTGTTGGCTGCTGCTCAACTAGGCCTTTGGTTCCATTGTCTGTCCATTGGCTTGAGCCCAAGACTTATGCCTGCTTCATTTCATCTCCAAAGAGCTGATCCTCAGGCGCCTAGGTGGCTCAGTCGGTTAAGCGTCTTCCTTAGGCTCAGGTCATGATCCCAGGGTCCTGGGATCCAGCCTTGCATCAGGCGTCCTGCTCAGCAGGGAGCCTGCTTCTCCCTCTGCCCCTCCCGGTGCTCGTGCTCTCGCTCTCTCTCTCAAATAAATAAATAAAATAAAATCGAAAGAAAGAAAGAAAGATGGAAAGAAAGAGGGAGGGAGGGAGGGAGGGAGGGAGGGAGGAAGGGAGGAAAGAAAGAAAGAAAGAAAGAAAGAAAGAAAGAAAGAAAGAAAGAAAGAAAAGAAAAAAGAAAAGAAAGAAAGAAAGAGAAAGAAAGAAAGAAAGAAAAAGAAAGAAAGAAAGAAAGAAAGAAAGAAAGAAAGAAAGAAAGAAAGAAAAAGAAAGAAAGAAAGAAAGAAAGAAAAAGAAAGAGGGAGGGAGGGAGGAAGGAAGGAAGGAAGGAAAGAAGGAAGGAAAGCAAGCAAGCTAGTCCTCTCGCAGAATGCCTGGTGGTGAACTTTTCTTCATGAGGGTTTGTATCTCAAAAAGTCCATCACTCACCCAGGAGCCTCAAGGGGAACCAGGAAACCCAGCTCTTTGGAGGTAAAAAAAACTCCTCCCCTGGGACACCTGGGTGGCTCATTCGGTTAAGCGACTGCCTTCATTCTGCTCAGGTCATGATCCCGGGGTCCTGGGATGGAGCCCCACATCAGGCTCCTTGCTCAGCAGGGAGCCTGCTTCTCCCTCTGCCTGCCGCTCGTGCTTGTGCTCTCTCTCTCTCTGACAAATAAATAAATAAAATCTTGAAAAGAAAAAAAAAGAAACTCCTCCACTGTGACTACAGTTGGGGGTCCATCAGCCCAGGGAATCCCAGCCCTGTCCACCTCCACCTCAATCCCAAGCAGAGCTGAAGCAGCAGAGACCCATGTTGCCACTGGGGGCAAGCACTGGCCAGGGCCCCATCAACCCTCCGCATGTCCGCTTTCTGCTGCCTTCCCCAGTCCCAGGCACCCTGGCTGCCAATATGCTTTATCCCGCCAGACAGCACTTGCCCGTCTTCTCAGGAGGCCCACCTTCCCCGGCGGCCGGAACCACTGCTTGTGTGTGGGAAGAGCCAGGAGCGGCTGGGGGCTTGTATCCCACCTGCCCCTTGGAAGCCCTTAACCAATGAATCTTGTGGGAGAATATATAGCCCGGCTGCCTCTCCCAGTCCAGCTCCGATGAGGAGGGGTCACCAGCATGTCTCAGGGGCCCCCCTGTGGCACCAAGCCCAAGGTCCACTGCGTGGGGACCGCCTTGCCTGACGTCACCTTTGCCCTGGCCTTCTTCCCTTCTGTGTCACTCCTTCACTCCCCTACTGATTTTCCCTGGGAATGCTTCCTAATAAAAAATCTTAAGACACAAAACTTCATCCAAGGGTCTGATTCAGGGAAATTGAACCTAGAAGCGGGTCAGGCCATGCATGCTGGGCACCCCCTTGGCCCTGCCCCTTTCTAAGCCTGCTCCATCATTTCAGGAGACATATGTCAAGTGCCACTTGGGGCCAGGTCTGAGCCATTTAACTAAATCCGCTGGCTCCCCATGGAATCAATCGCTCACATTTTTTCCCCTAGACCTCTATGAGAAATGATTTGCAAAGCTCTCTCTCTCCTCTCTTTCCTCTCTTTCTCTCTCTCTCTGTCTCTCTCTCTCTCTCTCGTTAAACTTGGGTGATGGTGTTCAAGGACTCCCCGAGATGTTTCTCTAACTGACAGCTTTATGGGACAATAGCTGCTGATGTTATATGTGTCCTCAGATAGGCAGGTCTTTTTATACTGTGTGTGTCCCCATAAAAATGATTGGTTTTAAGTTGTTATTTTAATATTGCTGTGATTGTAACATTGGAGCCGACAGTCTCCAAAGAAGACGCGTATCGAAGCCTGATGAATAGAAGCGGGGAGGTGCCATCCGTCTGCGTGGCAGGAGGACGAAGCTGATAGGCCGCTGCCCACCAGTGGGTCGGGGCTCGGAGCCTGTTGTTTTGATGTTATTATAAAGATACTGATTAATAAGTGATAGCATTGTAAATAATCCAAACGGCCTCCCAGACTGGATCCACCCAGAAGTGGCTCACTGTGGCCTGAGAAGGAGGGAGATGGACAGCATCCAGAAGAATGCAGAGAGAAACACACAGACCCACTCAGAGGGAAAGACAGACACACAGAGGGACAGGGCAGAGGGGAAAACGAAGCAACAGGCTCAAAGAGAGACAGGGAAACAGGGACAAAACAGACAAGATAGACAGACGGTAGTGGGAATAAGGAGACAGACAGACCCACGGACAAAGCCCAAGGCTGACATGGCGACAGAGAAAGCCATAGACACACCAGACACACAGAGGCAGATGGGGAGACTAGGACCAGATGAGATGTCAAGACAGATGAGCTAGGTCGGGATAGACGGGGAGACGGAGGCAGAGGTGAAAGAAGCAGAGGACAGTGACCAGGAGGAAGAGACACAGGGTGACATCACAAGCGTGGTGGAAGGTGTGGGGAAGCCCAGCTGATGGACCGAAGTGGGCAGAAGAGTTAAGAGAAGCAGGTGGAGGATGAAGAGAAGGAAGCAGACTACTAGCAAAGCACGCTGACAGCAGGGGTGCCCCCGGGCCCGACAGAGTGAGGAGTCTGAGGGTTACAAGTGGGGGCTCCGGAGCCAGGCAGCCTGGTTCTGCCACTTCTTAGGAGCCGAGTGACTTCGGGCATATTATTCAGCCTTTCTGTGCCTCAGTTTCCCCATCTGTAACCCGGGGCAAACGGACAGACACAGCACCCTCAGCCCCTCACCGGTGGTGGTCCCCAGCACCTCGGCATGCCTCTGGGGATACAAGAGCCTGAGGTGGCTCCCGGTGACCCCCTACTGCGTGGGGCTCATGCCGTTGTGTGGCAGCCTGAGAGTGGGCCGGGCCTGGGGACCAGCTTCTACCGAACAGGATATGGAAAAAGTACTGGGACGGCACTTCTGAGATTCGGTCACCACAGCTTAGACTATTTCCACCTCCGGAGCTCTGGCTGCCCTAAAGGGACACCCGCGTGACAAGGACCCGAGGCTCCCCCACTGGCAGTCAGCGGAGACATGAGGGAGCTCAGACGGGGATCCTGGAGGTGCAGCCTTGGGAGGCAGCCTCAGCTAGGGGACCCCGATTCCTGACCCACAAACAAAGACGATTGTTGTTTGAAGCCTCCGTGTTGGGTGGGGGGTGTGGGGAATTTGTTCTGCGGCCATTAATAGGTGACGCAGACTTTGGCACCTGGGAGTGAAGCTCTGCTGTAACAGGTGTGTGGAAATGGGGGGCCGGCGTTGGGGACAAGGCAGAGGCAGGTGCTGAGTGGGCCTTATGGGGTGTGTTGGAGAGAGCCCACATTGCCTTGGACAGGCTGTTATGAAAGTCTGGACGGAGAAGACAGAGTGAGGGTTCAGGAGGAAATGAGCATGTGACTGTTACAGCAGGTCCCTGTTACCTCCTGACGGAACCCTGGGCAGCATTCTCGCCTTCGGGAACATGGCAAGTGGGAAATGTGCCTGTGAACGTGGTGCTGATCGAAGCATTAGGTGTCCCTGGCTTTCGCTTGCTGCTTCTAGTGAAATACCACAGTGCCCTTTTTCGTGGTGCCCAGCACGACAGGCCCGCCAGTGACCTCACTGTCCTGTTACTGTGGTAAAAATACAGCACAAATTTAGCGGCTTAAACAACATAAATGTCTTACCTTCGGCCCTGGAGGTCACAGGCTAACTAACGTGGGTCTCATCGGGCTGATATCATGGCATCAGCAGGCTTGCACTCTCGGACAGGAGAATCTGCTTCCTCCGAGTCCCTGCCTTTGAAGTTTCTAGAGTCCACCTGCTCTCACTGGCTCCTGGCGGTGTAGCAGCTTCCAGCACCTCTCTCTCTCACCCCTGGTTCCATCAGCAGTCAACACATCATCCCTAACTCTGCCTCCCACCATCCCGCCTCCCCCTGGAAGGACCCTGTGATTGCACCAGGCCTGCCCAGATCCTCAGGATAATCTCCCCATCTCAAGGTCCTCAGCTTAATCACACTTGCCTTCGTGCCAAGTGAAGTAATGTGTTTGCAGGATTGGAATATGGATGTCCTGGTGGGGTGGGGGGCAGGAGGGGCTGCCCCTCTGTCCGGCACGCCCGTCTTCTAGCATTTACTTTACCGTACTTTGCGTATTTGATCATCTCCTTCTCGACCGGGCTGTGAGCTCTAGGAGAGGCCGTCTAACGTGGCGGTTGAGACCTTACCCAGAGTCTGAGTCCAGAGACGGGGTACCCACGCTTGACAGCCTCGTACTAATGACACATCACGTAACCTCTCCGAGCACAGTTTCCTCATCCGGAGGCCAGAAGACCAGCTCCTACAGGCTCTGCCTCTTGTCCGTTATGTTCATGTCGGGACCACCCGCACCTACGAGAGTCTGGCATCACACCCGGGGCCTGATAAAGACTCAGTGAATGAATAAAAACCAGTACCTACTGCATAAGGCTGTCATGAGGATTTAAAGAATCAATGACGCAGAGCGCACAGCACAGGCCTGGCCAAGCGGGGGGCCTCCACCTGCCAGCAGGTTCATTACTAGCTGGCTTGGTGGGGGGGGGGGAGAAGGCGGGGAGACATGGAGGGAGGGAGCAACTGAGAGCAGACAGACAGACGGACAGAGACCTCGGGGCAGATGGACAGCAGCAAGAAGAGCAGAAACAGGAAGAGAAGGTGAGGGAAGGAGGCAGGGGACGTGCTCACCTGGTCTCTCACATCCTCTTTGCCCCCCCCCCCCCCCCCCCCCGCCGCATTTGCTGGAGCAGGAGGGGTGCCTGCCTGGAGGCAGTCAGTAAGTCATGAATTATTTGTTCCGGTAAGACCCACCCTCGAACCAAGATCTCCTGCAGGCTTGATACTGGGAGAGAGGAGCTGAAAGGGTGTCAGCAGGAGGCAAAAAGAGAGAAGCTTCTGGGTCCTAGATTTGCCCCACCTGAATGATCGCGTGATCTGAGAGCACTCACAAGGTCCACTAGGCATATTGGGCTGTGTGCCATATACATAAAATCTCCTTTATTCCTCTCAGCAAAACTGTGGGGTGGGAAGTACTCTCATCACTTCCCTTTGACATATCGGGACAGGGAGGCACAGAGACGTTAAGTAACTTGGCCAAGGTCACACAGCTAGTAAGTGCTGGAGAGGTATTCAATCCCAGGCAGACTGGCTCCAGATAGCTTGCTTAGAGTCACAATGCTGTTCCTCATGACGTCCAGAAGTTCTTAACCCGTGGTCCATAAAAAGCCTTCAGGAGGTCCCCATCCTCCTAAGTTATATATAAAATCACAGCAACCCACAGAGGTGTACCTGCCTATGCCTGGGGCAACAGTCCATATCTTGTATCAGATTCTCTTAGAGGTTTATTGCTCAAAAAAAGGTCACACACTGATCCAGTGTAGCCCACCTCGCCTCATACCCATTTTACAGAAGAAGGAACTGTTCCCCAATGAGATCATGCCTGCCCTAGATCACTCAAATGAGTCTTGGAACCCCTGGGCCATGTCCAGGACCCCCCCTCCTGGGTGAGACAATGTGCCCCAGAGCTCCCCAGGGGAATGGGAGGGGGCCTCTCTGGACCCAGCTCGTTACCCTGTGCTGATGGATGCAGTGGGACGCCATTGTCCAACCCCGAATCCCTATGCTGCCCATCACCGCCCAACAGTGAACCCACTGGGCTCCTCCTCCTAGAGAATACCCAGGCCAAGGAAGTGGGGGCAGGGCTTAAGAGTTGCTAAGGCACAGGAATAAAGGGGGCGGGGGCTCCCATGGCAAGATATGAAGAAACTAGCTCAGGGACGTGAGCTAAATTGATCGTGAACTGATCATCTTAAACCTCACAAGTGGTCAACCAGCTGATCCCAGGCAGAAAAGTACCACCAGGACTTTCCCCTCCTCCTTTCCACCTCCTCCTAGGTCACCCCACTGTTTCTAAGCCATAGGAACTAGGGAACTATCAAAGGAAATGAGGTCTTGGAGTTATAGCCAGGGGCCAAATCACTTGAGGTCCTATAGACCATGGTGAGCAGTTCGGATTTTATTCCCAGCACCAGGGGAAGCCGTAGGAGGAATATCAGCAACGAGGGTCCTGGTTGCACTTATGTTTTAAAGGATCTGCTCTCTGTTGGATGGCAAATAGACTGTAGGGGGGCAAAGGTGGAGTCAGGAACACTAGTTAACAGGCTAATGCAGTGTCCCCTCGAACCAAGAATGGGAGAGGGGCAGTCCACCCAATGATGCTGAGCAGACAACATCACACATCCCCTGGTTTCATTGTGTCTCCGTGTATCGGTTAGTCGTACTAGTAGAGCACTGAATAACCAGCCTCACCTACATCAGTAGCTTAAAACCATCACTTCTCTCACTCACAGGGCTGCAAGGTGACCACAGAAGCTCTGCTCCTTGCGTCTCATTGAGGCCCAAACTCCAGGGGCAGTGACTATGTGGGGAAAGTTTTCCCAGGCCGGAAGGTAGACACTCCCAGAGTAGCAAACAGAACATATTCTTCTCCTTAAGGCCTGGGCTCAAAACTCCCGCATGGTCCCTTTAGCTTACAATCTATTAGCCCAAACAAACCTCTGAGGAAGCCTGACATCGAGGGGCGGAGTGGGAATATTTTCTGAACAATAAACTAATCCACCACCGTCCTGTGGATGCTCCTCAGCGCTCAGCTACTCTCTCCTGCTCCTCACTATTCTCCTTCCCCAGGGGGTCCCTTCCCCAAGCAACCAGGCCCTCCTGCTCCAGGGTACCAAAACCTAAGTGGTTGTGTCATATGTGCTTTCCAGACATTAGCTGCCTGAATCCTCATAACAATTCTAGGAGGAAAGGACATTGGTTTTCCTCCATTTTACAGATGAGAAAACAGTTTGTCCGAGGTAAGCCAGGAAGTATCAAAACCCAAAAGGCCAACTCCAGAGTCTGGCATCTTAACTAACCACATTCTGTGCAGCCCCAGACATAAGGCACAAGTTAGGGCCACAGGATTCACCTCAGAGGACCCGGAGTCTGCACACCCCGGAGGGGAAAGCTTGGCTTTCAGCTGCATTGCGTTTAGGCAAATCACCTCCCATCTCTGCCCCTCAGTCTCCCCCGCTGTGAGATGGGAGTTGCGCACACTTTCCTTACCCGGATGTGAAGGTTAAAGCTAAGGCATGTGGTCCGCTCTCCACAGAGCTAGGAGACAGTCACCCACAGAGGTCTGGAGAGGTCTCCTCCCAGACAGCCATGTCTGTCACCTCCACACCCCACCCTCCACTCCCCACCTCTCCAAAAGCATCGCAGATGACCCACAGCTCAACAGTCAACAGTGTCCATTTTCTCAGACCCTTGTCTGTTATGCTGACAGAGAAACAGCCTGCGGAGCATTTCAAGCCCATTTGACAAACGCAATTATTTTTTTTTTTTGTCATTGAATTGTCTTTTCCTGATTGTCCAGACGGACACCCAGGCAGGAGAAAGGGATAGAATGAAAGGCTATTCGTGGCACTCCTTGGCCAGTGATGGGGCGTTCTGAGGGCGGACTCCAAGCTGTCCCACCACCACACTGGAAACCAGGCTGGGTCCATCAACATGGCACCTGGGCTGGGCAAATTCCAGGGCTCTCACGTGCATGGCTGTGTCCATAGGGGTGCGGTGGCATGCAGTGGCCCACCTACCCAGTGCTCTCCGAGCTTCTCGCTGAGTCTGTGGGGAGGTGTCAGATCCTAGGGCTGTGGCATCCCACTCCACGCCTCGAGTCCTCAAGCTGCAGCCACATCTCCAGTCGAGGTCCCAAGCCAGGCCTGACCACACTGGAAATGCCATCTCACAGTGGACAGAACTAGAAGGAGCCTTGCTGCCCCAGGGAGAGCACCAAATAGGCCTGGAGGAGGCCCTGACAGCTTATGCCCAGGGCCCCTGCCTCTCCAAACCCTGGCCTGACCCACCCAGCCATGCTTCTCTCTAAGGAGCTGTCCAGGCTACCTTTCTGGCACCTCCTTGGCCATTCCCTGGCCCTCTCAACACAGCTATGCCCTGAGCCACTCATGATCCCCCAAACCAGCAAACCTGGGCCAGCCGACAAGTCTCTTCCCTGGAAACTGCCCCTCTGCCCACAGCCATGTTGTACCACAGGACCCTGATAGGCACAGCCACAAGCCAACTAAAACGGGTCACTCGGACCCTCTCTGTGCACGCCACAGAGTCCTGGTTGCAAAAGATAGACCTCCTACTCAAACTGGCGGAAGCAAAATGGGAATGTATGAGCTCATGGGAACAAAAATCCTAGGAGAGAAGAGTCGAGGCTTAGCTGGCTCCAGAGGCTCAAAAACAACAATTTATTGAGACTCTGTGTTGACTCTGCTTCCCCCTAGGTTGACTTTATTCTTCAGTGTCATGGGTGACCTCTAGTGCCGCTTGGCTAATCCTACCACCTTTGCAATTGAGCACAAAGAGAATGTCTCTCTCCCAAAAGTCCTAGCAAAAGCTCCAAGCTGAGGACCTTATCTAGCTCATATGACCATCCTGGAAAACAGAATCACAGTGGCCAGGGGCTAGAAGGTGGTGACTGACCCCACCTGGGTCACATGGGGAGGGGCAGGTGGGGAGGGGAAGAGTCCTGCCTCAGTTGCATGGACTCAGGGGCAGGGGTGGGGAGGCATTCCCCAATAGAAAATCAAGGCGCTGCTCCCAGAAGAGTGGGTGACTGCTGGACAACCCCCAACAGATATTCTGCAAGTCTCTCGGGGATCGGGACTCCACACCTGTCAATGTGGGCTCATCCCGCGGATGGAGATATGAGCTAGGAATCTTTAAGGCGATGATGTGTGCACAGAGGCAGAGAGCAGGACAAATAAAATAGGCTGTATGCAGCAAAGAGACGAGAAGCCAAGCCCTCCCCAGATCACTGAACATTTTCAACTTCTCAGTCCCTTGTGAGGCCAGCCTCTGACGACATTCCCCAGGAGGGAAGAGACTGTGTCCATTTCCCTTTGTGGAAGCACTCCCTCTCCTCCCAGTTCGCGTGGCTCAACCGAGGCTGGCCCCACTCTTTCCCACCAAAGCCAACAGGGAGCACGTGATGCAGCCTAGCCAATCACCTCACTCCATGCCTCTCCTGGCCAGTGATTGGTTCAGAGACAGGCATAGAGCAAAGCCAGGCCCCCAGGACTCGATCTCTAGGACCTTTGTTGGAACCTCTGGGCCAAGGATGGTCTCTATAGCACGGACTGCCGGGATGAGGGCTGGTGGCACCCTGAGGCCATGAGGGAGCCAGAGGAAGAAGCCAGCACAGAGGGAAGCAGACATGACAAATGGAAACATATTCTGTAGACACTGTTCGAGCTTCTAGATCCAGCTATGCCTGCAGACAGACTCCATCCCCTGGAGCTTTTGGTTATGCAAAGCAACGAATACCGCCCCCCCCTTTTTGTGTGTGCTTAATAAGTTAAAATCGGAGCTTCTGTCACTTGTAATCCAGAGAGTCCTGATTAACAGACTCTCCCTCAAGCCATCCTCCTCCCTTCAGTTCTTACTGTTTGTTTGATTACCCGTGAGGAAGCAGACAGAAATCAGAAGAAGGAGTGGTAGGAGCCTGAGGAGGGTGTCTCTCCCCAGAGAGCCTCAGTGGCAGATCCCAAGCTTATCTGTAAGATCCAACCTTCCCTACCCGAGACAAATCTGCTTGAGGTGCAACATGGCCCCGCAGCTCGGCTCAGCGCATCTGGTGGGCTTTGGAGTGAAATCTCCCATCCAGGATCCGAGACAAAGCCTCCCTTAGCCCTGTACTCAAGCCTCCTTTGCTACTGATCACTCCATGAGTGAGATTGGGGTTAAGACTGTCGGGCACTGCCTGATCCCTCCTTGTCTCTTTGTAGATGAGTTACAGAAGGACAGTGGCCCCGGGTTCTCCTCCTGCTGGTGCCTCGTGCCATTTTGTAGACAAGTCATCTCATGGTTGGCCTGACTCATGGACCCAGCAGCCACCTGAACTCTGCTCCTGCTGCATTCCTCGCCCCCCACTGGAGCTCTGGGAACCAGACTGCCAGAAGACACTAGAAGCATCTGTTGGGCCCTTGGTGAGACAGCAAGGTGAATGTGATGCAAAGAGCACAGGCTTTGAAGTCAGATCTGGGACCCCAGGCAAGTCACTTACCCTCTCTAAAACTTAGTTCCCTCATTTGTGAAATGGAGGGGTGATACCTATCTTGTAGGAATATGTAAGGAATACATAGGAAACATGTGCCTAGCCCAGGGCCTGGCATAGAGTGGGCCCTGGATAAATGCATGTTGCATGGAAGGAAGGAAGGCAGGATAGAAGGAAGGAGGGCCGGAGGGAGGGAAGGACAGAGAGAAGGACCAACCTTATTATCTCCAGCATATTACAGATGCTCAGCACTCACTCATCCCCTCCTACCCCGTCTCCCATTTTGCCCCCTGACAACCCAGCCACTTTCTGTAGTTTTCCCCAGGGTTGTCTGGTCCAGTCCTGACTCCACCCCCGTAGCCATCAGGCCTCGTGGTGGATTAGTCCGCAGCCCCATCCCCCGGCTCACCCACCAGAGGCTCAGCTATACTGCTGCCAGAGAGAAAGCGAAGCATCCAGCCTGGTGGTTCCAAGCCACGAGAATCCCAGAGATAACCTTCAGATGCCGCTTTCCCACAGGCCTTCTCGTCCATCCCGGAAATCTGGGGCCGGTCAGCCGCGGGTGCCACCTGACACATCCCTTGAGCACTGCCCACCTGAGACATCAGGCGGCAGGAGCAGGTGCTTCTGTTTACAGAACACCCATTTTGTGCCAGGTTGCAAACGGGTGCAAACTCACTCCAGCCCACAGATGTGTTTTGTTTGGCCTGACAGGTGTTTAAATATTTGCATAACTTACCAACATTTAAATATCAGAAAATCTAACAACAAAATCTCTTTCAACACAATCTAGAGATCTGGACCCGCATAGCCAGGGACTAGCAGCCCCTCTTGACTGGCATGGACTCCCATTTGCCAGTCTCTGCCACATGGGCCCTTTCAGGCATTTGGATGTAGGATTTCTGATGTAATAATAACAAATTCCAGCAGATAGATTAGAAAGG
This sequence comes from Halichoerus grypus, assembly GCF_964656455.1. Taxonomy (NCBI): domain Eukaryota; kingdom Metazoa; phylum Chordata; class Mammalia; order Carnivora; family Phocidae; genus Halichoerus; species Halichoerus grypus. The sequence continues at coordinate 18,618,526 of NC_135717.1, read as the reverse complement.
AGGAAATGAAACTAACCCCCTATTTGCAGATGACATGATTATCCATGTGGAAATTTCCAAGGAATTCACACATACACACACACCCCCCCGCCAAGAACTGATAAGTGAGTTCAGCTAGGTCACAGGTTACAAGAGCTACACACGAGGATCCTCTGCATTTCTATATACTAGCAATGAACAAGTGGAATCTAAAATTAAATACCATTTACAATTACCCAGAAAAAATGAAACACTTAGGCATAAATCAAGCAAAATATTACAAGGGTTCTATGCTGAAAACTACAAAATGTTGATGAAAGAAATCAAAGAAGATCTATTATTTGTTTCAGAGGTACAGGTCTGTGATTCATAAGTCTTACACAATTCACAGCGATCACCATAGCACATCGGAGGGGGAGACGAACCATGAGAGACTATGGACTCTGGGAAACAAACTGAGGGTGCTAGAGGGGAGGGATGTGGGGGGATGGGTTAGCCTGGTGATGGGTATTAAGGAGGGCACGTACTGCATGGAGCACTGGGTGTTATATGCAAACAATGAATCATGGAACACTACATCAAAAAAATAATAAATAAATAGAAAAAAAAAGAAGATCTAAACAAATGGAGAAATATACCGTGTTCGTGAATTGGAAGACTCAGCGTAGTAAAGATATCCATTCTCCCCAAGTTGATGTACAGGTTTAGCGTAACTCCTATCAGAAAGATCTTTTTTTGTAGGTAAAAGCAAGCTTATTCTAAAATGCACATGGAAAGGCAAAGAAACTAGAATTTGAACATTTTGTAAAAGAACAAAGTGGGAGGAACTATACTCCCCACTTTCAAGACTTACTCTACGGAAATGAAGACAGTGTGTGACTGCGAGAGGGACAGACACAGAGATCAGTGGAACAGAACAGAAGACCCACAGACAGCCACACACAAGTACGGCCAACTGGTTTTTGGCAAAGGTGCAAAGGCAGTTCAATGGAGGAGGAACAGTTTTTTCAATAAATGGAGCTGGAGCATTTGGGTAGCCATGGGAAAAATAATAATAAATTCAATGAGAGAAGGGATGTCACTCTGTTTTGTTTGTTTTTTTAAAAGATTTATTTATTTATTTGAGAGCGAGAGTGGGGGGAGGGGCAGAGGGAGAGGGAGAGATAGTCTCAAGCAGACTCTGTGCTGAGAGAGGAGCCCCACACGCGGCTCAATCTCATGACCCCTAGATCACAACCTGAGCCGAGTGGCGCCTCGGTGGCTCAGTCAGTTAAGCGTCTGCCTTCGGCTCAGGTCATGATCCCAGGGTCCTGGGCTCGAGTCCCCCATCGGGCTCCCTGCTCTGCGGGGAGCCTGCTTCTCCCTCTGCCTGCCACTCCCCCTGCTTGTGCACCACCCCCATCTCTCCCTCTCTGACAAATAAATAAATAAAATCTTACAGAACAACCTGAGCCAAAACCAAGAGTCAGACCCTTAACGGACCGAGCCACCCAGGCGCCCCTCACTCTGTTTTGTCCAGAGCCCTACCCCAGGCACCTGGCACACTAATTGGCACATAGTAAGTGCTTAATATTTGTCCAATGCTGAGTAGCTATAAAAACACTGTGTTCCAGGGATAGGTGTTGCTATCTCCGTATGATAGGAGGGACATGTGAAGCACAGAGAGGTCAGAAAACTTGCCCAATACCTCCCAGCATGTAAGAGATAGAGCCAATATAGCACATACATGATTTCATGTGATTCTCCATCGGTCCCCTTCTGCCCCCTTTCTGCCAATGGAAGAAACTCAAGTTCAGAGAGATTGCATGGATTTCAGAGGCCCCACAGCTAGCAGGAAGCAGAGCCAAAATCCAAGCAAGAATCTGTCTGACCCCAGGACACCTGCCCCTGCTTTCCAAAGCCTTTGCGGGTGCGGGTTCTCAGGCCACCACACCAAGCCACACTGTCCCTCTCGGCAAACCCTGCCTTTCCCAGTCTCTGATCAGAGCCTGCTGGCATTTGTGGCTTAACCACCAGGGCTCCCAGCGGGGCGCAGTTCACCGAGCCAGCTCATTTATTCATTAATTTGCTTTCCATATCTCCAAACAGAAAGCAGCCGTTCCAGGCAAGGCAAATCAATACTGTGCTCCGCGATTCATCTTCATTCGTACCACATCCCCGTGCGCTATCCCCGGCGCTCTTCACCCAGCCTCCTCCTGATGGGTTCCTGGATGCTGACGAATAGGATTCTCGAAGGCAGCCACACCATGTTAGCAGATTAAATCATTAATATCTGCATCAGGTGTTTTTACGAGCCTCCCTTACCCCAAACTCCTCACCACCCTCGTGTTGAGTACACTGTTAGTGATCCGGGTGGGCGCGGTACAGATGAAATTGCTATTCCTGAGATTTTATTGGCTGCAAGCTCGGAGTTATTGATTTCCACCCCCACCACCCCACCCCCGCTTTTCTGAACTCGGGTATCCTGCCCAGAGTTGCAGAAATTATTGAGATGGGGGATGAATATGGATTTGCTGATGCCACCTGCTCTGCTTGCCACGGACTTTTCTTGTCTTCCTGCAAAGGGGAGAAAGGTGGTCTCCTAACATTTGTTCTGTAGATCCATTTTAAAGTGGAGCACTTACTCTTTGACAACCACTGCTAAGCCCTGTCCAAGCGATGCTCCCTGAGGCCTCCCAGCACCCCACAGAGGGGAGAATTACCATGAGCTCTTCCGCTGGGGTTCTGGGATGCCCCCCTCCGATTACAGGGGACATGAATGCAGGTGTGCCTAACTCCGGTGACTGTGCTCTTGGCAGCACCCTCCCTGCCCTGCTAGCCCCCATTAGCTCCAAGAGAGGGCACAGGTACAAAGAGAATAGATGTTCAGTGTGATGGATGGAATGTTTGTGCCCCCCAAATTCATGCATCAAAGCCCTAAGCCCTAATGTGATGGTATTGGAAAGCGGGGCCTTTGGAAGGTCATTAGGCTAGATGGGGTCATGAAGATGGGGACCCCCTAATGACTTCGGTGTCTTCATAAGAAGAGGAAGCCCCCAGAGCATGTGCTCTCGCTCTCTCCCCCTCGCTCTTTCTCTCTCTCCACCATGTGAGGACGCTGTGAGAAGGCGTCCGTCTGCCAGCCAGGAAGAGAGCCTCCCCGGGAACCTGACCATGCTGCCACCTTGAACTTGGACTTCCTAGCTGCCAAAACTGGGAGAAACGAATCTGTGTGGAAGCCGCCCAGTCTACGGTATTTTGCTACAGCAGCCGGAGCAGACGAAGACAAGAGAAGCACCGCTCTGTGCGGGAGCAGGGGCTGCAGGTCAGCCAGGGAGGCAGGGAGGACAGGGGCAAGATGCTGGAAGGCACTCACACCTTCCACTGCCCTTAGGTGAGTCCACCGACCTGAACTTCCCCCACCTGCAAAGCAGGAGAGAATTGAAGGCATTCCCTCTTAAGTTCCAGAAGGTTTAACTTTATCTCCGAAGGAGCAGACAATAAATATTTTAGGCTTTGCGGGCCCCACAGCTCTTCACAAGGCTCAGGCTCTGTCATGGTAGCACAGAGGTGGCTACGGACAATAGGTGGATGAATGGGCATGGCTGCGTTCCAATCAAATTTTATTTAGAAGAACAGGCAGCAGGCCAGATGTCACCTGCCAGTCATAACCTCCTGTCCTGGAGGACGGGGATTTTAGGAGCAAGAGTGGTGTGACTTCTGGACCCGTGACACTGAGCTGTCTTGCATCATGCAGTGGGGCCAAGGTGTAGGACGTGTCAGCATGGGGAGGGGAGAAGCAGAGTCCCCAGCAATGCAGCCAGATGAAATGCAAAACCTCTTTCGTGGAGTGGAAGACACTGGAGTCAGCCAGGGTAGCAGGGCAGAAAACAAGTCTCATGATAATAATAAAAGTAAAAAAAACCAAAGTCCTTACAGTGGTCTACAAGGTGCTCATGATACCACCCCCCCCCCCCCCCCGCCCCGCACTAGCTCCCTGATCTCATCTCCCACTGACCCCGTCCCCGTCCGTGCAGGCTGGTCTCCTCTATCTTCCTCAAACATCCAAGCTTGCTCTCACCTCGGGGTCTTTGCACATGCTGTTCCCTCTGCCTGGACCATAACCCATGGGCTAGCCTGCCGGAGGATTAGATCACAGGGAACACCGCCAAGCTGTCCCAGCTGAAGCCATCCTGGACCGGCTAGCCCCAGGCCAACCTACCGGCTGACCATGAATGAGTCTGCTCAAGATCAGCCACACCTGGTCTAGACCGGCAGAACAACACAACCAAACTGCGGATGGAAGAAATAATAAGTGTTCACAGCTTTCAGCCATGTCTTCATTTTGGAGCTCCTTCTTACACAACAATAGCTAACCGGCAGAGGAGACTGTGCCCCAACTTGCTGTATGAATAATATGAGCATTTACTCCGTCTGGTCCTCCAAGTTCTTCATCAGGAACATGAGAGAATCATAAAAATTTTACTCCTTCCCTTGCCTGAGTTTCAGCAATACTCAGCACTGTGTTTCACACCCTTTCTCTGAAACTCTTCCTCCCCTTGGCTTTTGTGGCACCAGAGTCATGTGGTTCTCCAGCTTCTTCCCTCTGCTCCCAGGTTGATCTGACTCTAGAGTTTGAACTCACTGCCTTTCACCAGTGGTCAGCTAACTGGATTCCCGGGAGCCCTGCGATTCGGCGGGAAGCAAAGGGAACAAAGAAAAGCTAAGCAGGGTCAGCATCCTCTACTTTTGGTCCATCTCTTTGACTACACATGTTGCCCCAGGAATCAGGAACTCCTACTTCCTCTCCTTATCCACAGCCTTCATCTGGAACCACGTACTTCAACTAATCTTGAACTTGGCTATCAACCTCTTCTTGACTTCCCTGGTTCCTAACCCTGGTTCCTGTCCAAGGCCTCCTGCTTACCCCTTGGATTTGAGACTCCCGGTACCACCTTTTCATCTCTATCCTCTGACTTCTTTCCAAAACGTCCAGCCAGACTCACCCATTAGATAAGACCTCTTCAGACTGATCTGTTCTTCTGAACGACATGGCTCCTTCCAGCTCCAGGACCCAGTGGTTGACAAACCCCCCTGGTTCACCCTACCCTGTGAGTGGGACTAGGGTCCACGGTGACCTCTAATACTCATTAATAACTTTGGCAGCTGATTTAGTCTTCCTCTCCACCCCAAGTCCTTGGGGACTTCGACATCAAATGTGAATGAACCAGTTCCCTTCTTTACCTCCCTGGCCCTTAACCTCCCCATTCCAATGGACTTCCTTTTCCATCCGCTTCAGTCACCCACATCCATGATCATGACATGCTCAAGCTTGAGCTTGAATCCCAGTCTCCTCCTTGCCAACCACAACCTCCTATCATTTCAACCAAACCCCCCACTTACATTCATACTCACAACCCCTTCCATCTCTTCCTGGTCCACTCTCCACCAGTGATCTCCTCTCTTACTTATATTTTCAACCTCTCCCTCATCCTCACCATTCAATCATGACAAACTATTTTCAGTCTGGAAAAATGAAATCCCCCCAGTAGCAGATGCTCTCAGTACCCTATCCATACCCCTCAGTTTTTACTGTTGGCATTAAGTTGATCCAATGTCCAATTGCCATCACCTTTGTCGTTTCGCCTGAGGACTTTATCTGGTTGCCAGAGCCCACGCTCCCCATGCACCTGGCAAGCTAAGTGCCTGGGAACTCATGCTTCCTCAACCCCTGAGGTTCAGCCTTCAACCAAGGACTGGTGGGAACTGGTGGATAAACACCCCAGCTCCCTCGCCGCTCATGGACAATAACTCAGGTGCATGTCTGTACTGTCTTCCAGAGTTACCCAGTGAGATTAAGCTCCATTTTCCCTCAGTGATTACTTGCTCACTGAGCACACACTTTATTGACTTTCTTACCTTTCATGTCTCACTTCTTCACTCCTCTACTGGTGTTTCCTGGGATCACCTCCAAAATAAACTTCTTGCACTTAATTCTGTCTTGGGTTTGCTCAATCCAACATCTCCTCTGGGTACCACCTGATCTCTTGCTTCTCTGTCTTGGACCAGCATGTATTTATACTCATCTCTCTGCCATTTAATCTGCAACCCACCACAGTCTGGTTCCCAGCCCGTGTCTCATCAAAACTGTTTTTTCCTGAATGTACAGAACTGCCTTCCATTTTATTTGGCTCCAGTACAACTTTCAATGTGTTGCCCCACTCTTTTCTGAGAACTCTCTCCTTCTTGGCTTCATGACATCACCCTCTCTGCTTTCTTCCTACCTCTCTGCCATTCCCCATCAAGTTCTTTCTCAGCTCCTTGAAGCTTCAACTCCCCTCTAAACATTGAGATTCCTAAAGACTCCACCACCCTTGGCCTTCTTTTATTCTGAGGTTACACACTCTCCTTGGTTGCTACTGCCAAGTACGAGTAACAGTTGACTTCCCAATTGCTCTGTACACATAGAGCACAGTTCCAAGTGTCAGACCTCAACTCTAACTGCCAATCTAACTTTCTGAATGCAAAAATATCTACAAATCCCTCAAAATGTCCTGAACCCAAATCATCCTTTCTTTGCCCCTCCCTAATTAATGTCACAAATATCCCCCCAGTCACCCAAGCTCCTTGGAGCCATCCTAAACTGATTCCCCTACTTCACCCAGGATGCACGATTCACCACCCAGTCCTGTCAACCTTGCCCCTCCTGAATATCTCCCTTCTCCATCCCCACGGTCATGACCCTAGGTCCAGGCCACATCATCTCTTGCTCAGGTCACTGTAATAACCTCTTTACTAGTTTCTCTGGCTCCAGTGACTCCCATCCCACCCATCACCTACACTGCTGGCACAGTAATTCCTTCTGAAGTGTAATATGAACCCCTTCTTCCCTTGCCTTCAACCCTTCCATGATGTCAGCACCCTCAGGTAAGGCTCAAACACCTTCACAGGTTTCCACCTCCCTCCAGGATATGGCCCCTACCTACCTCTCCAACTTCACCTCCCACCACTTTGCATGCTTTAGCCTAGTGACTCCCAACCCTGGCTGAACACTAGCACCACCTGGAGAGCTTTAAAAAAATACCAAAGCCTTGACCTGCACCCCCAGAAACTATGAGTGACACACTCAAGGGTGAGGTGCAGGTACTGGTATTTTCCAAAGGCCCCACGTGATTCCAGTGTGCGCCCAGAGCTGAGAGCCCTGCCCTAACCACAGTGAACGGCTCAAAATTCCCCACACGCCCCATGTTCTCCCATGCCTCGTGCCCATCCACCCCTGCTCCTGCAACACCTTCCTCTCTCTTTGCTTCACATGGCTGACACCTACTTATCCCTTAAAGCTCAGCTCTGGGGAAGCTTCCTGACCCCCAGCTTCCCAGTCTGAGCTAGGAGATGTCCTCCGAGCTCTCACAGTCCCCTCTGCTTTAGCCTATCAGAACATTTAGCACATTGAGTATGAACTGTCTGCAGCACCTCATCACCCCAACACCAGGGCTTAGCACAGTTAGTAGACTGTTGGTAGACTCAATACATGTTTGTTGAATGAATGAATGAATGAATGAGCCCCATTCCCTTTTGGCCATTAGGATAGGAAATGTATTATCTTTTCACTTCTCCTTCCTCCTCTTCTAGTTCAATGCCAATGCACATAGTAGGTGCTCAGTAAATATTTGTCGAGTGAATCAATGAATATGAGACACAAGAGATAAGCATCCACCCCGTCCTCATTTTCATAGGAGAGTCCTGGGAAGCAGAGACACATCAAACTGAGCTTCCTACAGTTTTACTAAAATGGAATTTGCCAAAGACGTCCTGAAAAATGGATTTAATTAGGCCCGTTAATAGGGGAGTCATTGGTGGCTCAGATTTAAAGCTGAGGCTGGAAAAGGTATCGATGATTTTACCATTTTAAATTATATAGGAGGTTATTTCTTACTCCCGCCTTAATTAGAAAAATGCATCTCGATGGAGCCTCAGCTTTGGAGGGAAATAAAGCCAAAGGTAGAGGCAAGATCCGCTATTTCATCGAAATGGAGCTTTGGGTATCACAGCAGAGCGTGAACTGGCTCAGCCCAGGTGTGCTCAACCTCAGAGAAGGGGATTAGTAGCACATACAGCCAGATCTCATTACGCTAACGATTGTCAGTACAAACCGATGTGGCTTTTAATTGCAAGACACATCCAGGAGAGGGAGAGGTGCAGTGGTCTATAATGACAGCATGAAATTCCATGTAGGTTTTCAGAGCCCCGTGGATTTCTTGCATTCCGTTCTCCCATTAGGCAGTCGTAGAGGTCTGAGTTCTAATGGGTTCCTCAATCAGATCCTGGAAGGGACACGCCCTTATTCTTTAGCTCACCACTAGCAGAAATACTCAGCCATCCCCAGATTATGGAGCCAAATAAAAGCAGCTCCGTGTGGGGCTCTGGCTTCCTTCAGACCCAAAGAGCCTGGAATACCCATTGGAAAACTTCCCTGGGAACCCAGGAAATGTCCTGATACGTAATAGGGCATCATTCGTTCTACAAATCTTTACTGAATATCGGTAGGTGACAGGCACTGTTCTAGGGCAGAACTGGGACTAGGGTAAGACAAGTGGGGTACTCAACTCAAGTGCAAAATTGAAGAGAATGATAAAAACAACTCAGAAATCAGGATAACCAATACTTTTATGCAATATCATTAAAAATAAAAATGAATGCAAAAGTATCTACAATGAACAAAACATCCAAATTTTAATCACAGAGAGGATCTAAGCCTGCGCTTGCAGGACCTGCCTCACCTGCCTCACCCATCCCCAGCCCGGGATTCTAAGCACTGGGGATACAACAGTGACCTGATCAAAACCGGTCCGTCCCTCACATAAATGCCAGGATGCGTGGGAGACGAACCATGAACCAAATAACCAAGTCAAATATAGAGGGCTGGGGAAGGGTCTGATGGAGGGAAATAAAGCAGAGAAGAGGGTAATTCCATTGTAAACATCTCCAAACCCCCTCCCCACACCAGATTCTCTACTACCCAGTGTAGCAGAAGGCACAGGGGCTCTTGGATCACTCCAAGGACAGCTCCCAGCCCCATGACCCACTTGCACTAGGTCTTAGGGCAAGTCACTTGCTTTCCAGGCTTCCTTCTTGCGCTCCATCATCGGACACATGGAAAAAGCGAAAGTTCGTAACAACAAAGACATGGTGCCGAGCCCAAGGTATCCGTTCCCTCAGGTCACCCTCACTGCAGGACAGTGACCGTGGGTATTTCTACCATGTAGCAAGCTGATTCCTGAGGTCAAACAGCCTGCCCACGGGAGAGTGAGGGTTTGAGGTTCTTCAGGCCAAGTTCCCAGCCGTGATGCTGGGCACCTCAAGCGGAAGCCGGGTTCTGTGCCTAAGTGACCTTGAGCAAGTCTCTGGATCTTTCTGAGCCTTGATGTCCTCATCTGCAAAATGGGGATCGTAGGCGGCTCCCCCTCCCAGGACCGCTGAAGCCAGGTGTCTGGCGTAGGGTGGGTGCCCCATGAATGAGCGCCCCTCCTGCCCCTGCCCCTGCCCCAGCTGCAGTACCAGTCTCCAAGGCAACGGGGCAGAATCAGCGGGTGAAGTTCAAATGCAGCCCATTTCCTATTTTCCTGACAGCCTATTTCATGGATCACAGAGACGCAAGTACAGCTGCTTATTCAATGGAGGAAAGAATGAATTCATTTTCATTCCTTAATACCCAATGTGACCTATTCTCGGTTGATCTCTCCTTTCCAAGGCTGGAGCCCTTCCCGCGGACTTTCAATTTGGCCAGAAAAAGAAAATGTGCAGTAATGACAGAATATCCTGCCCAGAGAATGCTGGGAGCTGAATCACCACCGTGCTGGTAATAAGTCCAAATGAAAGATATTATGTCATCTCGTTTGAATTAAACAGATGAACTATAGTCCTAGACCATTAAAAATGAACCAATCTGCTGGAAAGCAGCCAAGTGCTCAGCGTTCAGGGCCCCTAAAAGGTGCTCGGCTCTAGCAGGGTTTTATATCCTCATTTTCTGCCAATAATTCCTCCACTCTGCGAACGTGGAGGAATAATTTGATGAAAAGGAAGCTGGCCCTTCAGCAGTGGCCCCCTTCCAAGGACAGCCCTGGCTGTGCTAACTCGGGGCCAGCCAAGCCCTCGCTGATGCACTCTGCCTGTGAGCAGCCTGGGTGGGGGTTAATTGAGAAGCGCCAGGGAGCCACAGGGCAGGTGGCCAGGGCCTGACTGCGGCCTGGGTGATGCTTTCTCCTCCAGGAGTTCAGGGGGCTCCCCACCTGCACCCCAAAAGCCCGGGGAGAGAGGCAGTTGGCAGCGTTGCCTCCCTTTACAAACAGGGAAACTGAGGCACCAGAGTCCAGAGTGCCTGGGGGCGACGGCTGCTGGGGCCCTCCCGGTCCTGCTGTGCCATGCTGCCACTCTCGATGTCCCTGAGCTCGCAGCCCCCACACTTTCCACACCGAGCCTTCCACGACACGAGTGGCCTCTCCCTCAAGCTCTGCCCCCCACTTGCTTCGTGGCTCAGGCAACGCTTCCCCGCTCTGAGAACCTGCGTCCCTATCTGTGAACCTGTAATGCCGGGTACCCCCTGGAGTAGACTGGACCGGGAGCCAGAAGACGGGGTCGAACCCTAGCCCCGCTGCATACCAGCCACGCGGCCTTAGGAAATCTCCTTCTGCTCACTGAGACTTAGTCTCCTCATCTGTCACTTGGGACTTCATAAGCCCGGGCTGTTCTCCAAAGCTTCCCCCGTCCTGACACCCCACCCCAGCACCAGAATCCCGCCCAACCCGCGTTCCAATCCCTCTGGCTTGAGGACTCAGCAGCACCTGGGTGAGATACAACCCTACTCTTTCATTTAATCCACCTCCAAAATGAGCACGTCTAGCTTACCTTCTGTTGATGATAAAGAGGTTTTATATCAAAACAGAAGAAGAGTAATTAAACCTAGTGAACTTGCCCCAAGTATCAGTCAACTGCTCTAGAGGCTCTCCATTTATTCATTCAGCAAAACCTTCTGGAACATGCGTGCCTCTTCCAGGCTCTGGGGCCTCAGCACTGTCAGCACACCCGCCCTCCCCGACCTCAAGGCCATCAAGAGCATTTACTGGCCCCCTTGCTCACAAGAGGAAAGCAGGCTGAGGAGGTCTGGGTCACTGGTCCAGCTGGTCCAGCCGGTGGGAGGCAGGGCCTGGGTGGAGGCCATGTCTGTCTGACCCCAGAGCCCACACCACAGAGCCCTCGCCCAGAGCCGCCACACCGCCCAGGGCTTGCGGGTGGTTTAGAGCCTGAGGGCTGGCAAGAGAATGGACTTTCCACAACCTGGCGCCTCACCAGACGGTTCTCAAGCTTGAGTGTGCCTGAGAATGTCTGAGGCGGAATCTCTTCACAAAACTGTGGGCCTGCCCGGTGAAATCGGTTTTCAGAGCTCATACTGACGACATGTGACTTCAGCTCAGGTTAGGACGGCCAGCTCATCCCAGGTTAGTCAGTACTGTTCAGTTTTAAGACAGAAAAGTCCCACATCCCAGAAACCCCCTCAGTCACGTACTGAACATTAATTCCCACAGACTGGTTACTGCCCCGGGTTCTGTGCTTAGCGACCTCTGCTAGCCAGAGAGGGGATCCCCCTCCCCCCTGCCTTGCGGGGGGCACTGGTCTCCCTCTGGTGGGCTCCTGAGACCCACCCCGATCAGTACTTGTGTGCCACCTGAGGCTGACATCGAGCTCTGGGGGTGTTGACCTCTCCATGCCCTGCAGCCTGAAGCCCCCATTGTAGGAGACACAGCTTTCTCTAAGAAGGCCTTCAGGCCCACATCATGGCCCTGCTACCCAGTCAGTACTTTGGTGGCCAGAGTCTATTTCACCTCATCTCTCCAGGCTTCCGTTTGTCCAAGCAGGTCCTCCCACAACCTGGGAGAGCACCAGGCAGGCTCCTGACACTTAGTGCTTACTGAGTGCTTACTGGCCTCATGGAACCCTCGCAACAACCTAAGGAACAATCAGCCTGCAGACAAGGCAATTCTAGCAGACAAGCCTCCATCCATGTCCTCTTGACCCTCTGGGGTCACAGCCTCAGGTACGGATGGTGCTGAATGACGGCTGCTCACCCAAGCACTGCACCTGCTACCCTCCTCCCCCTGCCCCCCTCCGCCTCAGGACTTCTTTGGGCACCCCAGAGGCTTGCTCAGGGAGCCAGTGAAACCTCCAGGCTGAGCCAGAGATGCGCTCCACACAGCCTCTGACAGCCCCAGAAGCAGGGGCCCAAGCCGCCGGGCACCTTCTCTACAACACCCCCTTCACTGGCTTTCCTTCCCTCCTTGTCTTGCTGCCCCTTCTCTTCGTGGGACTTCCCGGGACCACCTCCCAAATGAACTACTGGATCCAAGTCCATGCCTCAGGGCTGCTTTCGAGGGAACCCAAACTGGGACAGAAAGGTTAGGGAACTTGCCCAGGATCACACAGCTGAGAAGTGGTATGCCCCGGATTTAAACTCAGACCTCTGGCTTCAGATACTGAGGGCTCGGTTACTTTGCTATACAGTTCTAGGCTTGATCTAGGGAATATTTGTGTCCCTCCTCATCCTCAGGCAGCCTCTCCTTCATCCTCCCTCTCCCTCCCCCACACACTGAGTCCACAATGAAGAACACAAGACTATTGTTTTGCCACAGATTACAGGAGCTGGGTGATGAGCCCTGAGCTTTCAGCCACCCCAGCCTCCTCTCATTTCCTGCCGCCCCCCAACCCCTCACCCCGCCCATGTCAGGCAACTCTGTGACCTCATCTTCGGCTGAAGCTGAACATTCTGAATGGCCGTGTCTTATGACCAAATAATGCAGGCCGCAGGTAGCCCAGTGATTCAGCCCATCCCTAGGCTGAACCTCATAGAAACATTCAGAGAGAAGATGAGGCCCAAGGGTTGAGGAGAAGTGTCTGCTCTATTCATTATGTGCAATTAAAACAAGTTAAAGCTTTCATAGTCTGTTTGGCAGGAGACTCCCCAGAAATCCGCAGGGAAAATGTCCTGTAAGAGACACACGTAAAGGCACACTTACTGTGAGGGAGAAGGGGGAAATGACCTAAATGTCCATCAGTTAGAATGGATGGATTATGACATTCACCAATAGCATACTCTACGGCAGTGAAAATGAACCTGAGCCACGCATATAGCACAGATGAATCTCACACACATAATGTTGAGCATAAGTTGTAGAAGTGTACATAAAGAATGCCATTTATATCCAGATTAATAGCATGCAGAACAATTCCATGTTGGTTTAGGGATACGTCCTTTTATACTCCAAGTATTAAGATGTGCATCAAATTCAATGATGAGCATGAGATTCTGGATTGCCACAGAGAGACACCATGGGGAGGGGTAAATGGGTTCGGAGGTTTGTCACTATTGTCTTCTTTCTTGAATTGAGTGATGAATACAAGGATGACACGGATGTTCACCTTATTCTTCCCTTTTGTTTTTGTATGTCCTAAATAATTTTAACAGCTGGGGGGAGATCAATCACATGACCAACCCAGAGGAAGAATTACCTTTCTTCCTAGACAGATCATCCCTCCAGGCCATGGCTAAGCTGGCTCTTTGTCTGGCTCCCTGGAGAAGGTAGAAAGTCCAAGGTCCTGCCATCAGGGACCCAGGTCCAGCCCCGGCTCCCACCTGTTCAAGTGCCAAGTGCACCTGAGTAGGGAGCTGCCCCCCACTTCGGGCCCCTAAGAATGCCTCTCACTATGCCCAGGACAAGCAGGCAGTCAGGAGCTGGGCTTCGGGGCGGACGGAAGACAGAATGAGGTTAAATGAGAACATGCACGCCAACGTCCAGCACGGGGCTTGATGAGCAACATGTCCTCCCTACACAGTCCTTCCACCGTGCTAGCACCGGTCCAGGGAGTTCTCCATGCTCACCTGCCCACACTGGACTCTTAGTGGAGCACTCACCTCACAGCCCAGGGAGCACGCGGCAGCACTCTATAGGGAGCAAATGCAGGTCCTCGCCCACATGGGGCCCGATGATGGGGCCTTCTGGAAAGAAAACAAGGCATCCATCACAGGATCGCAGGGGAGGCTCTGGGATAAGAGTGCTCTGCGTGGAGAATCTCAGGGGAGAGTGGGTGCCCCTACAGGGTGATGCTGAAGGCCAGAGGGTTTCGTGGTTTCAGAAAGTGTGCGTGTTTATATATCCTTATGCATGTCTTCATGCGGATATACTTATGTATGTATATATGCATATGGATATATATTCTTATGTGTATATTCATCTCTACACATATTCTTATGTATTTCTATATAAACACATATACTGTGAATGTATTTGCATACATACACATATGTACTTAATGTATATATTCATAGAGATGTGTATGTATGCATATACACTTGTGTATGCATTTATGTGGTTGTTTTTTTTTTTTCACACAAACACCTATATTCCGTCTTAAAGTAGAAGGTTCCATGAGGTCGTGTGCTGGAAGCTCCAGGCAGACCCTGGCCAGGTGTTTCCTGTCAGTCCTCAGGGCATCCCTCCCAGAAGTGCTATGACCAGTGTTGCTCCATTTCCCAGGCCGGGAAGCTGGGGTTCAGAGAGGTTAGTTTGGTCACACGATGTCACCTGGATGGAGGACGCAGGATGTGACCCATGGCACGCCAGAGCCCCAAGATGGAGAGGGACAGTTACGCTATTCAGGGAGCCCTGTCCAGGCTACCCTTCCACCCACCCCCTCCCGCTGCGCCGATGCTCCCCGCCGACCCTCAATTGTGAGGTCCACCCAGGGAGGTACTTCTTCCTGGCTGTCTCTTGAGGGTCTCACAGGGCATTTCCCGTTTATTTCCTCTCAATTAATGTTTGTGGAGGATGTAATCCCCACCACCCATTTGGGGCATCATTAAGCACGGCTCCGAAGTGGGGAAGCTGAGGCTTGAACTCATGTTGATCTGACTTCTGAGCCCCTAAGCTCAGCCCCTCCTCTCGGCCATTAGTGAGGTGTACACCACTCCGTGTGCTTCAGAAGGAGGCTGTGCCATTTCTGGAAGGCCATATCGCCCCTGATCCAGAGGCTCCTGGACCCCACAAGCTGGCCTTGACCCCACTCTTCCTCTAAACCCCACATCCAGTCTCTCGTTGAGCCCTGCCTTCCACATACACCCTGGATCCCAGCACTGCTGTCCAGCTCTCCTACCACTGTGTGGTCCAGGCCCTCCCCATTACTCCCAGGATTCCTGTGCTAGCGCTAACTAGCTCCCGGCCCCATCTTCCCATCCCTAATGCCCCCACCCCCCGCCACGGCAGCCTGTTCAAACCCCAGTCCACTCATCACTGCTGAAAAGTCTACAGCGGCTTCCAGCTCACTGGAGCCACAGATCCCAGCCTCCCCATGGCTGCCTCTATGACCTCTCCTCCTGGTGCTAGGTGGCACTGTCCAAGGGACAGTAGCCTGCAATGGTCACATGCACGTATGGACACGCACATCATATGTGCGCGCGCGCACGTCCTCCATCTCTGTCCTTGCGCCCTGCTCACATTTATGATCACACAGCAAATACTTGTTTACATCTTTCCATCCATCCCTGAGGTCACAGCCCCTCCCAAGCCTGACACAGGGCAGGCACTTAGCAAGTATTGGTGGGAGGGAAGCCCGAATAGGAGGTCAGGAAATATTTTTACACCTCCCTGAGTTCAAAGTGATCACAGTGTGTCATACCCAGAGAACTGATGCCCGACTTAGCCAGGGCTTCTGCTGGAATATTCGGGATAAATATTAGGATTAAGGGGAGGGGGCTATTTTCCGGGTTGGTGAAGCTCTTTCTCATCCCCATCAGGGTACTTGGATGCTGAGATCCTGAGGGTAGACGTCGGGGTGGGAAGGCAGTCCCGGGGGCCACTGCAGACCCTCTCAGAGAGGAAGCTCAACCCAGTGAAATGCATTGGCGGGTGTGTGGGCATGGGGCACATTAGTGCGTGGGAGGCGGACTCTGCCGTGGTAAGGAACAAGCCCCCGGCTGTGGCGGCCGAGCACAGAAATCACTGCTCACCGACAGTGCAAATGCATTTGGTGGCGGGCAGCGCTTCTCCACGCACACAGCCACTCAGGGACCCAGGCTCCATCCACTGTGGGGCCTGCCGCATGGCTTCCAAGGCCCCCGCAGAACGGAAGAAGTGAGGCGGCTGCACGGGAGAGGTTTCTATCCCGGGCCTGCCGCCTGTGCCCTAACGGCCCCACCTAGATGCAGGGGGTTAGACCTGTATTTCTCCTATGGGCCGAGGAGAGAACTGGGATGGTCTGGGGAACATGGAGCGTTGTCTGTCACATCAGGGAGGGGCCGGTCTCCGGGACACACAGATCCGGGGATCTTTAGCCAGGTTTCCTGTCTGAGCCTTGCCTGGGACGCAGGCTGAGGTCTTATGGGTGCCCGTCATCTGTATGAAGTATCTGAAAGTCATGAAGGAAAGGAAACCTGGAGAAAGAGGCTGGAATATGTGTGTGGGCCCTGGAGGGGTTTCGGGGTGGGGCAGACAGCAAGAAAGACTGGAAACCAGAGAGGCAGCTGGTACCCGGTCCCCAGAAAGAGAAAGGGCCCTGTGGAGAAGCACCACCCCCCCCCCGCCCCCTTCTCCCCAGACGCACTGTGGCTCAGAAGGGTGCTGTTCTGTTTGGCCCTCGAGCACCTGCACCTCTGGGGGGCGGCAGGGTCTTGAAACAGCATCCAGGCGGGGCAGCTCTGGTCTGACCCCTAGCCTGCGCAGGGACAAGGGCACCACCCTCAGGTGGCTTCAGGTGCAGGCAGGAATGAGAAGACTGGACCCAAAGAATGAAGAGCTCGCCTGAGATGCCTTCCTGAGACTTCAAGAACAACCTTCAGAAGGAGAGTGCTGGGCCAAGACACGGCCATGGCACGGCCTTGCCGTATCCACGGGCTACTACTGACTCCGGTTACATGAGCCAGAGAGTAGGGAAGGCTCTGGTCCCTGCACAAACCCTCAGGTGTTCACTACAGTCCTCTGGCCCATGTGTCCTGTGCCTGGGGCAGGTAGGATGGGGACAGGAGAGAATATGAGTCCCAGTCGGCTCCCCATTAATCCCCAGCATTGGGGCACCTGCCCTGCTTTGTATTCATGCAGGGGCAGAGCCAGTCTTGAGCCCCAGCCTACCCGCCTGGAGCCCAACCATGCCTCTCTCCTGCCAGCCCCCTAAAGCTAGACGTGGTCCCCGCTTCTCACGATGGCTGGATCCCACCACACCGCCTCCTCTGGAATCACTGCTTAGCCACTGTCTGTCCCTTCCCTCGCGGTCCCTAGCAGGGAATGTAAGGAAGGGACAGGGAGCCAGACAGCTATGAGAAGCCCCTCATATCCCAGAAGGATCAGAATTTCCACAGCAAAAGAGATGCCTCTGTGTACAGCAGAGGGAAGCTGAATGGCCCTGGGCAATGGGAAAGGAATTCGTAATAAAGATGACAGTGATAATTAGCACCAATGCACGACGCACGGATGACTGCCAAGGGGCTGAGTGGCGCACTCTCCAAGGACTGCCTTTCTCCTCCCCACCCCCTGCATCCCAAACACAGCCAGCCAGCCCTCTCCAGACCCATACCATCAGGCCAAGCACCAGGGCCAGCTGTCTCCCAAATGCTAAGGGAAGAGTTGAGCTGAATCATTATGCTTCTTGATCTTAGGAGGATCGTGGATACCTTTAAGAATCTGACAAAGGGGGCGCCTGGGTGGCTCAGTCGTTAAGCATCTGCCTTCGGCTCAGGTCATGATCCCAGGATCCTGGGATCGAGCCCCGCATCGGGCTCCCTGCTCGGCGGGAAGCCTGCTTCTCCCTCTCCCACTCCCCCTGCTTGTGTTCCCTCTCTTGCTGTATCTCTCTCTGTCAAATAAATAAATATAATATCTTTAAAAATAAATAAATAAAGAAGAAAAATTAAAAGTTCCCTAGGTGGTTGGGATGCACACCCTAGAGCAGTTAATTCATTCATACATTCAGCAAATGCCTAATGAGCATCTACTATGTCCCAGGCAGTATGCTAGGCGTGGGGGGCACAGCAGAGAATAAGAGATCAAAATCTCAGCCCTCGCAAAGATGATATTCTAGCAGAGGGGACGGGCACTCAGTAACCAACACATAAAAAGACTTGCAAATTGTGTTTCGTGCCACAAGGCCCATAAACTAGGAAGTGACACGAAGACTAATAGAGGGACCTTCTTGTAGAAGCCAGGGACACTTCCTGGGGGCCACTGGAGCTGAAGCTTGAAGGCCAAGGGGCTGAGGGAAGAGCATTCCAGGTGGTGGGAACAGCCGGTGCAAAGGCTCTGCAGCGGGTCAGAGCTCAGAATAAGAAAACAGCCAGTGCGATGCCGCCTTAAAGCGAGGAAGGGGGAGGGTGTGACATGGGACCAGGCTGAGAGAGAGGAGCCAGACCAGCCAGGCCCTTGGAGATCCACCAAAGAACTTAGGATAAACTCCTGACTGTCATATTGTCCCCAGGCCTCCCAGTGGTCTCGGAATGGCACAAGTGTCTCAGAAGAAGTGCCATCCTAAAGGAATACAGCTCAGAAGGGGCTCGGCTGGGATGCGCACCCAGGTCTCCTGACATGGCAAAGCAGAGGCCACAGGCCCTGCGGGAAGTGTCCCCAGGAAAGTGGGTCTCCCCACTCTCTGGCCCTAAGTCCCTTTTCTACCCATGCCCAGCCCCAGCCACTGATGTAACTGGTGCGGGGAGAGCATTGTCCTTCCCACCCCTACCCCGTCTCATAAACCCCTCACCGTGGGAACCAGGCCAGCCAATCAGAACACTCCCCTTTGAAAGGCCACCCTATAAATTGAGCCTCCTCTCCCCAGACAAACCAGACCTACCATTCGTAGGCCTCCCAGGGCCCCTCCCCCTGGATAAACCAGATCAGTTGCTCCCCACCTTCCTCGAGGGTAGAAACGGGGAGTCTGCTGCCTGGAATGTTCAGGGCCAAGCTCCAAGCCTCCCAACCCCCAGCGTAGAGCCCCAGCCCCCGGCGTGGCCACACCATGACACAGGAGCAACTCAGGAGCCCCTGAGAGTTTCGAGGGATAACCTGGGAAACCCATGGAGCAGTGAGAGCGGGTTGCTGAGCCTGCGACAGTCCAGCCAGGGGAAATGCAAGGAAAGTGACACCAGCCTGTTGAGCAGCGGGTACGCGGGCGATGAGGAGAACAGTGAGGTCAGCCTGGTGGGCAACACTCCAATCTTAAGGTTGCCGAGAAGGCTCCACACCCAGGCAGGCAGCGCCCCGAGCAGCCAGCTGTGCGCCATCTACTCGCGCAGCCAGATCAGGAGCCAGGTGGCCGGCCAAGCCCGCGGCAGCAGGCAGGCTGGAGGGGAAAAGTGAGGCCAGCCTGCCCAGCAGCGCCATCAGCAGCAGGGCCAGCAGCCTGACCAGCATGAGCTTCATCAGCCTGGGCAGCAGTGCCCTGAACTACCAGGTGAGTAGCGGGCTGCTCAGCTCTGCCCACAGCCTTCCCGCCAGCCAGGCCAGCAGCTGCCCAGACATCCCGGTGGACGGCAATGTGCAAAGTGGGGTGAAAAGTAACACCAGTCTTCAGGAGGACAAGTCTGGGGACAAGGCCAAAGCCGGCGACCAGGCCGCCAAGGGGGAGCAGCCCGCCCAGATGTGCATGCCTTTATGAGCCGGCTCGCTGGCCACCACGTTCTTGAAAAATACAGACATCACGGCCCAGCAAACCTAGACTTCACCCAGAGTGGTTATTGCCAGAGCAAATACCTTTAAAAAAGTATACACTGACTGTGTTGGAAACTTGGATAGCCCCATTTGTAGCAACAACCATCAGCAGCAGGGTCGTGTGTAGCGAGAACTATGGATGATGAGCACCATCTACACTGACAATCAGCAATCAACAGTGAGGCCACCTCTACTGAGAACCACTGTTGAGAAGAACGGCTGTATAAAGACCCGTCGGTGCTGGGTTCACCTGCATCCACCTCCACTGGCCAAACCACTGTGAGCCCCAGTGATGAGCCAGCCCTAACAGGATCCATCACTGGCAAAACCATCTGTACTGAGAACCATCATGGTGGGGTCACCGGTGCCAAAGCCCATCGGTGGGGACAGCTGTGATCAGCAGCAAATACCAACTCTATTTAGAACCATCTGAAGTTAGAACCTCCCATGGAGAAACCATGCTAAGTGATGAACACCATCTACAACCAACACCAATCATGATAAGCTCAAAAGAAGCAAACACCAGTCTTGGCTGGGACTGTCCACATCGAGAGCCAGCTGAAGGAAACACCATCCGTGGGGGACCACAGCCCTGGGGGAGCTGGATCTCTACCAAGCTCTGTAAGATGAGCTGCCCACAAAAGCCAGCAGCATCCAGAGAGGACGCTCACGATGGCTGTGTTCAAGGAGCCCCATCCCTGGAGAGCATCCTCCAAGTGAGCTTCTCCCTTTAATTTTAAGCACTGTTGCTAGGTAGCTTCAGCCCAGAATCTTCCCAGGAGCAAACGTTCCCCGATGCCCCATCTCTGTCTCTACATGCATCTCAGAGGAGGTAGAGACAAGGAGGCCAGAAATTGTCTTTGTTGAGATGGTAGGGACAGTGCTTCCTATGGCAAGACAATGCCATGATCAATGCTTAATGGTGACAGAAACCAAATCAGCCCAGAAGGGCTGGGATGAGACAGCTCTGCACCATTTAGTGAACGTCTCCTAGGTGGGTGGGAAGGCTGAGACCTCCATCTGCCCCTTCTCAGGACAATAAAGCCCTTCCCCGGGGGGCTGACCACGCAGACCCTGGGGAGGTGTGTCCACTGAGGGGCGGAGGTCAGAACAGTCATGAAGACATCCACTAGGTTCCAGAAGGAAAGCGGAGGGGGCACCAAAGACAATAAAAGGTGTCTGGAGAGGCTGAAAGTGTGCATGTGTGTGTGTTCCCGCCGAGGTCACAGTGACAAATGCAAATACACCAAAGAACCGTGTTGAGAGGAGGGCTCAGCTGCCAACTCTGCTACCTCCAGGCTGGTGATCTGGGGCAAAATGCTTACATTTTCTGGGCTCGGTTTCCTCATCTGGAAAATGGGAACAATAACCCCTATTTCATACATAGGTAGGATGGTTCTGTGAATTACGTGAAAATGTCTATGAATTACCTGGCAAGTAGTAGGTCCTAAATGTTTGCTTCCTCCCCTTTCCTCGCTTGTCTGTAAACAGGCAGAGTGGTTCCTGCCTTAGCTTTGCTCACAGCACACAAAGGATCATGACTGCTAACACAGACGATGTATTCTTGACCAAAAAAAAAAAAAAGAAACAAACAACAACAACAACAAACCCCCCCCCCAAAAAAACAAAAAAACAATGGAGCTATAGCATCTGCTTAGAAGTCAGGACGGATCAGCAGATGGTTTGATAGGTTTCAGGGGTGAGTGGTTCTGGGTTTGAGGGCACGGCATGTCTGGACTGGTGGGGCCCTTCCTCTCGAGCATGAGTGCCTTTGAGTACATTCTCCCCCACTTTGTCCAGGCAAAATCGCTCAGCAGGGGCAGAGCACCCATGACCCAGGCAGACCAGAGGAGCTCCCCGCCCCCAGCCCTGCCCAAGGGAGCCCTTGTCCGCAGGCAGGCCCTGGGGGAGGGGGATCTTCTGGGGAGGCTCTGGGGCTGCTTTCCCTCCCCGCACCCCCATTGCTGCCTGGCTCTCCTGTCTCAGAGGAGGACAGAGGGTACACAGAGGCAAAGTTGTAAGCACAGCAACACTAGACAACCGCACACCGGAGGCCACAGACTCCCTGGACACAGTGTGGCCAAAACGAGCTCACCCCCTTTCCTCAACCACCTCCTGCGTCCCTTCTCAGCAAATGACATCATCCCACCCCATTGTTCCAGCAGGGGCCCTTGTCACACTGGACCCTGCCCCTGCCTCAGCCCCACGTCCCATCAGTCCCTAACACCTCCCCTCCCTCACTGCCACCCCCCTAATCCAGGCTGTCCTCTTCCCCCCCAGACCAGTGGTTCCCAGCCCCCGCTGCACAGTAGAAGCACCTGGGGAACATTTACAAGATGCAGATGCCCAGGCACCAGTAGGGTTTAAAGTTCCCTGGGTGATGATCATGTTCTGCCCGGGCCAGGAAGCACCGCTGCCCTTGATCTGTTCCCCCTCAAATGCACTTTCATCCCCTGGGGTCTAAAACGGACACCCGGAGGGGCCAGAAAGCTACTACAAGGGAGTAGATATGGTGCTCGGCCCTACTGGAGGACATGCATCCCATCAAAGAAAAGCCAGAAATCCAGAATTCTATATGTAAGATCTCCTGATTTTTCAATGTGGGTCACAAATTCAAATTCTTTCCAAAAAGGGGGAGGATGGATGAAAATTTCTGAAGGCAGTCTCAGGACCACACATTCAAAGGCTTCGGCGTCTAAACAGAGAACGCAGCGATCTTTCTGAAACAAAAACCTGCTTATATTCCTTAACTGCTTAAAAACTTCTGAATCAGGGCGCCTGGGTGGTTCAGTCGGTTAAGTGGCTGCCTTCAGCTCAGGTCATGATCCCTGGGTCCTGGGATCGAGCCCCACATCCGGCTCCCTGCTCAGCGGGGAGCCTGCTTCTCCCTCTCTCTCTGCCTGCCTCTCTGCCTACTTGTGCTTTCTCTCTCTGTGTCAAATAAATAAATAAAATCTTTAAAAAAAAAAAAAAAAACTTCTGAATCTTCCCACTGTCCAAAGGATCTGACACGGTATTCAAGGCTCTTCAACAAACTGACCTAACTACGTTTTCCTCCCCTGGACTCTGCTACTTCCTCCAAAACCTCTATAGATACCACCTCAAACCTCTCATAATTCACATGCAGCCAAATGTTCCCTTTCTTGTGTACAGTTCTATGGATTTTTGACAAGCACGCACATAGATGGGTCAGGCATGCACCACCACACCCTGAATGCCAAATAGTTTCATCGTGCCCCAAAAATCCCCTCTTGCCCCTTTTGGTCAGTTCCTCCCACCCCAGATCATTTCATCTGGGTGAACACCCACGGGTGGGACCACAGGCTGGGACACGTGTTTGGCTTCATAAGAACCCGCCCAGTCACCTTCCGAAGGTGGCTTTACTTTAGAGTCGCCAGCACTTTGTCTTTGTCAGAGTTTGGATTTTTCATTTCACTCTCAAAGTCTCTGATCATTGTCTTAACAATAAGAAGTCGTTTGTCTCAGTCTCCCATTATTAACTCTGTTTTACACATGGGGAAACTGAGGCACACCGAGGCCAAGTCTGTGTGAGTGAGTGGTGGGGCTGGGATTTGAACCCAGGCGCTCTGGCCCCTGAGTCCATGATCTTAACCATTAACCTCTCTACCCTGCCCTCCCTGCTTTGGACATTTAGGGCCCTGACATACCCAGGTGCCAGGCCACCCCCAGACACAGAGCCCCCAGCCAGCTAGCTGCTTCTTGTCTCGAGCCCCTTAAGTGTGGCACCTCCCACTGTATGTGCCTCCCTGAGGACAGGTGTCACTCCCCCAGCCCCCCTGTATCTTCAATGCCACTTCCCCGTCAGTGGCAGCAATGGTTGCCGAACAAATGAATGAATGAATGAATGAGAGACAGTGAGTGAAGGATGAATAGCTGAATCAGAAGAAAAAAGATGGATCCTCCAAGGCCTGCACTCCAGCGACTACCTCCCACTGTCCAAAAACAAACGTGGCTCAGGATCCAAAAATTAAATACCGTTCGGCATGCATGCCTGAGCCCCAGGCACAGCTCCACGCTTCTCTCATTGTCTGCCCAGCAGATCCGTCTCGGCTCAGCTCTCTCCCACCCCAGCACGGGGGACGCAGCAAGCACTTGAAGCAAGGACCATTTTTTAAGCGGGTACGGTGATTTTTTCTTTCCTGTCCACTAGCTTGGCGTTCGGGGTGCAGCGGGGTTGGAATGATGGGCTGGCTGTAGGCACTGCCTCCTGAATTATTAACTGGGCTGGGGAGAGAGCTGCTTACAAATGCTGCCCATCCAGCAGCCCAGGCGGCCCACGGACTTCAAACAGGCCTGGAGCAGGGAGGCGGGAATGGGAGGGACTCGGCCGGTGGGCTCCACACTGACCAGATCTGAAGCCTCTCTTCCCGAGCGCTCCCTTGGCTTCCATGCCCTGGCCCAGAAAAAGTTTATTTTTCTCAAGTTCTTCACACCATAGTGCCTGCTCTGCGGGAGTCAAGCACCTGACCTCTCCTCTTCTGTCCACAGCAAAAGCATGGGCAAAATGGATTGAGTCTAGTGATTAAGGTTTGCTTGGAGCCAGGAGCTTGGTGGGTAAGCCAGGCTCTTGGTCTGTGGCTCACTGTGGGCAGGGAGCAGAGTAGGGTGCCTGAGGTTGGGTCTCCAGAAGCAGAGCCTGAGATGAGGGTTCTTGTAAGATTTATGGAAAGGGCTTTCCAAAGAGAAGGGGGGTAAGGGACACGGGATGGGGCTGGAGACTTGCCTCAGGTGAACCCCATGGGGAGCTCTGGAGCATCTACTGCAGCTCCTAGTGGGTCTTACCATCAATCAAAGGGAAGCAGGCCCTTTGTACCCCCACACCCCAAGCGAACATAACCAGTGGAACAGCTCCAGTCCAAACGGGCAACTCTCCAGAGAAGGGAAAGCTGTGAACCACTAGGGGCCATGTGGGGCAGGTAGTCCAAACTGATATGTGGCTCTACAGAGTGATCAGGACCCCAGCTCCTCCAGATTTCCATTCCACCCTCCTTAGGATGAAGTCTGCATCCTCATGGTCCAAGGTGGCTGCCCAAGTTCCAACAACACATGTCCATCCAACACATCAAGGAGAGCAGGGGGAGGAAGGAGAGAAGAAAGGCTTGACCCTTCTTTTATAAGGAGACTCTCTAAAAGTCTCACACAACACAGCTACATGGAGCTATAAAGGAGGGGAGGAAATCCAGTCTTTATTCTAGGATGCAATGTGTAGGAATAAAAACTGGCTTTCTGTTACTAATAACGGAGGAAGGAACAGATACTAGTTAAATACTGCCCCCCAACCGTTCTCCCTTCAGATGCTAAAGGGACCTTTTAACCCTCTTAAAAAAAAAAAAAAAAATCAGTCTTTTACTTAAAATCTTTGTAATAGTTGGCAAAAATGACCCAAATGCTTAGCAACTCCTCCCATGGAGAGGAGGAGTCTACTTCTCCATCCCCTGAATCTGGGCACATCTCGTGATTTGTTCTGACCGACAGGAAGTGATGCTCTGCCCTTTGGGGTCTAGGCCTTAGGAGGTCTTGTGGCTTCTGTTCACACACTTCACACTCGGCAGCCATCCTGTGACCAAGAGGCCAAGACATGAGGAGAGAGGCCATCATGAACCAGCCAGCCCCACGTGACCCGTCAGCTGACCACGGACACATGAACAAGTCCACCTAAGATCAGCTGGGCCTGACCCAGACAAGAGGAGCCACCAGCTGAGCCCAGCACAAACCACTACCCTCCAGGCTCCCAAGCTAAAGAAGACGAGGTTGTTTTAAGTCACTATGTTTGGGGATAGTTTGTTCCATGGCCAAAGCTAACTGATAATGCTCTGATGACCTTCCCTTACTCTCAGGATAAAGAACAAAATTCCCACCACCAGCAGCAAGGGTCTGGCCTTTGCTCACCACTCCAGCCTCATCACAAACCACTTTCCTCTCTGCGGGGCCTTCACTTCCGCAGACCCACTGACCCAGTACCTTGGCAGCAGCAACTCCTCTATCTAGAATATGCTTTGCCCCTTCACCTGATCACTGCCTACTCTTTCTTGTAGAGCTCAGCTCACCTGTCACTTCCCTGCTCCCACCACCTGATCCAATCGCCCCAGAACACACTCTTGGGCCACCACGTCCCTCTCTTTCACAGCACTTTCACGGCTGGTCGTCACTTGACACTTCCTTGTGTGGTTCTCGGAATAAAATCTGCCTCGCCCATAAGTCTTCAACTCCACAGGAGCAGGGACTGGGTCTATTTTGCTCACAGTTGTGTCCCTGGAGCTTAGAACAATGCCTTTTCATAATGGGTGTGTCATTGTGTCACCAGCATCTAGAAGCCTGCCTTGCACACAGTAGGTGCTCAATATATACTTTGGAATGGATGTGTTGAATCTGAGCATTGCAAAGGAAACTGGTCAAACCTCGATTGTAATGTTAGTTCTCAAAATATGAAAGGGGACAAAATGGGAGCCTACAGAGGTTGAAAGTGGCATACACACACACACATACACACCCCCAACCATCAAGTTTGTCAAGGTCATAAATGTGAGCGTTGACAGACATCCCTCTTGGGCTCATCTGAGGCTCGCCTCAATGGATATCAGTTGTAGTCTGTGAAAGCTGATGAAAATCCTTCCCTTACGTATCACGTTAACCCCAGTGTGGGCACAGGATGGCCTCAAGTTAATCCTAGAACTCACAGTGGTTTCGAGGACAGACTCTGGGTTCAGAATCTCTGGGCATGCGTCTTGGTTCTGACAAACACTAGCTCATTTAGTGATGACTAGAGTCATCATCTGTAAAATGGGGATGAAAGCAGTCCCTCCAAGGGTTGTTGAGAAGAGTACACTCCTCTGGATAAAGCCCCGTGGGGCCCAGCGCACATAGTAGGCCCTCAGTAAATGACGGTTAGCATTGCAATGAGCCTGAGGGCGGGCATGACTTTCCTCACGGGCAGCTCACCGCTCAGGCTGTGTTTCTGTTACTTGTCTTCTATCCCCCCGCCCCAGCCCCAGCTCCTGGCTCAGGGCCCGGCACAAGGTGGGTGGTGACGAATGGTTGCTGAAGGAAGACATGAGAAACTGAAGAGGAATGAATGAATGAACTCATTCGGCATTCATGAGCTAAGGCATTCGCTAGGCAGCGGGGAAGCAAGTCAGAATAAGGCACCACTTTGGCCCGCAAGTTGCTCTGCGCTGGGACCAGAAATTAGAAGTGCCAGCCCACAGATTTCACTTAAAAGACCCAAACTGCTGGCTACCTGAGAGCTGGCAGCCCTGGCCCCCATTCCCACCTGCCAGCAAGCAGCAGGACCTGACCTCCCCTGCTCCAAACTCACTGTTGGCCCATAGGCCTTTGAGTTTACAAGCCTGGGCAAACAGTGCAGAGGATGGAGCCCAGGAGGCCAGGGGCCTCACTCAGCCCACAGCCTGCTGCCCAGGGGGGACAAAAAGGCAGGGCATGGGCTCTTTTCCCACATAGGACCATGCAGGTGACAATGGGCAGGTCAGTCCCCTTCCCTGGCTTTAGTTTGCCCCCAAGGTACATGAAGGGGCTCTAGCAGATCAATGGCTTTTATGCATTTTTTTTAAAGTACTTGAAACCATCCCTGTACCCCCACCCCAAATGAAAGTAGACACACACATGGGTATGAGCAGAGCTAGTTGGGAGAAGGCTGGGCAGTGGGGCAGGGCTCGAGCCAGTCAGACCCCCACACCCCACATTTGTCCCCTTCATGGGGCCTCTGGCCACAGGAATCTGGGAAGAACAATAGGAAAATGGTTCTGACATTTGGAATTCTGGAACCACATCTCACCTGTCCTCCCAGGCTCAAACCCACCAGTACCAGGCCAGGCGAGGAACAGGCGTGAGGGCAGTGGGAGCCGGATTTACTACTACTAGTCAAAGCATCTTAGACTCTTTCAACCGGACCCACTTGGTGTACATAACAAGGATTTTTTATTTCCATCAAGAAATCTGTGTTCTCCCATTTGTCTTGAAATATGTGGCCCTCTTTGTTATCTTTCGTTTTTCTGTGTTTGATGGAGATGTGGATATCAAGAAATAGTTTACATTCTTCCACATTTTGTAGAAGGAAGCCAGCATTGCAATTGGCAGAGATAATGGGAGAGAGTGGCTGCCATCAGCCTCAGGACAGGGAGGTGACAGGGAAGAGCGGGGACTGTCCACAGGGTAGCCAGTGCATGCTTTGAAGGAAGGGGATACCAGGGTGGCCACGTCTGCTATTTCTAGAAAATCAGAATCCCAGACTTTTTATGAGAAATCTCCTGATTTTTATTTTTATTTATTTATTTATTTTTGGAAATGTCCTGATTTTTAAATAGTGATTATTTCTCATTTTTCCCCCAAACAAAACACTGCTGCAACAAAACATATCCATAGGTCCGGATTTACCCCCGGAGCCACCAGTTTGAGTCTTCCACTCTAAGTCTAGCCTAGGAAGCCAGTTCTCCTTGGGGATGGGCTGCCTTCCTACCTTGAACTTGGTAAGATCAAGTTTGAGCTGACAATTCGGCAATGGAGGGGTGGGGGGTTCTTGGGAACCCCACACAAACTCCCTCACGTCTGCCACAGAGAACAGATGTAATGTATGAACTGAGACAAGAACGCAGCTTGAGACTGGATGGACCGTCGAAAGAGGAAGAACAATTTTTTCAAAAATAGTGACAGGCAATCTGTTCGACCAGGCTGAAAAGAGTTTAAACCAACACCCTGAGGGTTTACACCAGAACACAGGAACCACCAAGTGCTCCACACACCAGTGCCAGGATCTTTCTAAAACAAATCAATCGAGTTTCCAGCACCCTGCTTACACCTTCGCTGGCTCCCCATTGCCCTCAGAGTAAAGTCCAAAGGCAAGTGCCTTAATTTAACCTTAATGCCTTACAGGATCCAGCCTCTTCCCCGGGCCCCTCCCCCACCTTCCCCGTGTCCCCTTGCTGTCCCCACAAAAGGACTTTTCCTTCTCTCTCTACTGGGGCTTTTTACAAATTTTCTCTCTAACCTGGAACACTCTCCTCCTGCCCTTCTTTTCCTGCCCAACTCTCTCCATAGGACTCAGTTCACGTGTTACCTCCCCCAGAAAGCCTTCCCTGATCACACCTCAGGCTGAATTTAGGTGTCACTCCTGCACCCACTACCCTCTGCTTCACTCCATCTTTGTCCAAGTCACTGTGAATTGTAATTATGCATGGGGGACACAAAATCTCCCATGCTTAGTGTGGAGTAGGCATGCAGCAAATGTGTGAAAGAAGGAGGGAGATCTGAAATGAAATAGACCCCATCCTACAAATGCTTTGGGGTATAGATCTCCCTGGGAATGGAGGTCTCAGTGGGTACTTAAAGTCCCTTCCATCACTTCGACCTCAAAGAATCAGAGTCCGGTTCAAAGTTGGCAGGACTGCTACTCAGAGAGGGACAGAATTCATCAGCGGTCACACAGCAACATGGGGGCAAAACCGCAATGAAAATTCAAATCAGAACTCTGCTGTGTTGTTGGCTTTTATTTACTTCCCCAGATGCCCCTTCCTCCCCCACACCCCGTCCGCCAAGGGCTGGGGGGCGGGGGGGAGTCAAGGTGATGGAGTCAGTGGCGGGGGTGGGGAGAACAGACACAGAAGGTATTTTCTCTTCTAGGTCTTCACGGGCATTAGCTCTGTGAATTATTCATCAGAAAATCTGCTTGAGGTAGTGTCTTAGTCTTAATTTTCAATTCCCCTAATGCTGGCCAATTCTGTGCTGAAAACCTCTCAATTATTAATGTTTCTAAACAATATTTGTTTTCGCTGCATCGAGCAACAACCAAGTTCTCCTAGCGAGTGATCCTGCCCCCAAAATTCCCACAGAGAGGTTTGCCTTGCTGAGGAAGCGTTTCAGAGGGGTCAGGGGTATGTCGGGGTTCAGCAACCAGACTGAGACCATTAAGCCATGCAGAGACAGGTATCAGGAACTCCCTGGACAAAAGAAACTATAAAAATAGCAAAAACGATTACTATGTATTGGCATCTTACGTGCCAAGGGTAAAGCTAAACAAAAAAAAAGCTTTACTTTTACTTATTTAACCCGTGGTTTGCTTTTGAAATTCAAATAACTCCTTTAAACTGAAAACAAGTCTTAAAACTGCATTTAGAGTCAAACCCCTTTTGTTCTAAAAATCCTAAGGAGTATTTCTAGGTGAGGCAGAAGTATTTCTAGATTAACAAGACTAGATCTGACTTGGACTGGATTCTTGTAGAGAATGGAGGGGGAAATATAGTTATTTATGGAAAATGGTCTCTGCATAGGTACTCAGAGGCACACACTCGTGACAGAAGATTCTTCAGTACATGCTGGCATCTTAGAAGGAGTTCTCAGAGAGCTTAGCTTTATTTTCTGCATTCTGTTGCTCTCCGACAAGGGGCCGTCCACAGGCATACCAAGTGTGACCGCAGGGGAGGGTGGAGTCGCTTCTGTAAAGAAGTTTGGGGACCTCAGTGCAAGTTAGCTGAACTTGGCTCACTCATCTCTAGGGCGACAGCCTCCTCCTATCAACATCACTCGTTTGCCACAGCTTTATATTTCTACTCCCAAGTTTCTGGCCTTGGAGAAAAGCTCACTCCATCTTTTGCACAAGAAGTGACACCAGGCTCCCCAGAATGGCTGAGATCTCGGCGTATACGACGCACATTCGCCAGAAGTCATCTTTTCTCCACAGCTTCACTCGAATTCGGGAATTCCAAGTTCAACATGTAAATCCATTAACTTAATGTCATTGTCTGAAACCTTTTCTTGATTTGGAGCTTCCAATACCAGTGCCAAGGTGTCTGCATCAGCTTCGGCCCTCAGCCTAACGATGTCTTCATTGCCGGCACAGTTTCCTACATTGGACACGCTGGTGGGGTTCACTCCCGCGGTCAAGTCACAGTCACAGCCAGATGCGTGGAAACCTTGGGAGTGCACCTTGGAACATGGTGGCTGAGTCACCAGGCTGAGGCGACGGGTGGAGGGAAGGAGGAAGGGGTAGCCGGCTTAGATGTCACAGGATGACAGCGAGCGGGGAAGTCAGTGGTGAGAGCCTGCGACCCAGGAAGATCACAACCTACTTAGGTAACTTACAAAAACTCCCCGCCGCAAGACTCATCAGCCCCATTTTACAGATAAGGAAACAGACTCAGAGAGGCCCAACCTTTGCCTGTGGTTCCTCAGCTCATCACTGAGGAGAACAGGATTTGGACCCAAGTCTACGTGACTTTATAGTCAGTACATTTTCCCCCTTGACACTACAGTGCCATCTGGGATTCTAGTTGCATCCAAGGAAGAAGTGTCTGGAAGTAAATGATGTTACTCTCAAAGAGCACTTGGAACAAGGCATGGCTGGAAGGGAGATATGAATGGGAGGAAATTCTGAATGAAGGGCATCTCTAGAGTCCCCGTGAGGGGCTGCTCTCCTCTGTTGTAACACAACCTACGCCGCCCGGGGTCTTGGGGTGGGGGGCGGGGCACACAAACTCTGCAAACAGTGACAAAGGCATCTGTGTCCCACCTTTAACACTCAGACTCACTGACGGACAAAGGGCATGGAGCCTGGCAGAACAGAGGCTTCAGAGGCAGACCAGCCTGGGAGGGCGTCCCCCACTGAGCCACCTCTGAGCCAGGCCCTTACCCTCTCTGTGCCTCACCTCCCCACATCTGTGCAACAGGGTAACACCAGCCCCTGCCTCACAGGCTCGCGTGTAACACATCTGAGATGATGCCCATTTTGGGGCCTGACACACAACAAGACACCGATAAATGCTAGCCTCCCTACCCCTACCCCTCCCCTGAGCAAGAGGCCGACATTTTCAAAAAGACATGCTAAGCACAAGGGGGAAAGACAGAAAGGAGGCAAATACGTTGAGAAAATACGTTGCAAGGGGGAAAATCCACCCCAAGAGCTGGGGCAGGAGGAGAGGTGACAAAGGAGTAGCTTACTGAGGACAGAGGGGTCTGTCACAGGTGGGGGCACAAAGTGGGGGCCAGCGGAGGACGGTTCTCTCCGCGCCTGCTTCTTCTCGGCACTCGGATGTCTCACTGTCCTGTCCCCTCCTGTGTCTGCTTCCCTCTCCCTCCGCGGACTGGCTTTCTGGCTTCTCCGCAGGGAGACCGCCGCCTCTTAGCTCACTGGTTTGAAGGCCTTCTGCAAGCGCTCCGCAGCCTCATGAACATCTTGGAGTCTCACTTCCCAATTCTGATTGGCCCAGGTTACAGTCAGGTATACACGCTGGGCCAATCAGATGGAAGGTGGTGGGTCGCCGGGTAAAAAGACTGCAGCTGGGGCCCACGTCATCACAGGGATGCAATCTAAAACCACACCAGGGGCACTGGGGTGGCTCAGGTAGTTAAGCACGGAACTCTTGATTTTGGCCCAGGTCATGATCTCAGGGTTGTGAGATTGAGCCCCGCATGGAGCCTGCTTGAGAGTCTCTCTCTCTCTCCCCCTCTCCCTCTGCCCCTCCCCTGCTCTCCCTCTCTCTCTAAAAAATACATAAAAAAATAAAACCACACCAGGAATCCTACATCCCCACCAGAATGGCTAAAATTAAAGGCCTGATCATACCAGACGGTGGCAAGGCTGTGCAGCAATGGGAGCTCTCATCCTCCGCTGGTGGGAGTGTGAAATGGTGCAACCACTTTGGGAAACTGCCCTATCTCCCAAAGCTAAATGGACCCCTGCCCCTTGACCTAGCAACTTCACTGCTGGGTATACATCCAAAACAAATGATTGCTTCTGTCCACCTAAAGGAATATGTGAAATGTTCATAGCAACCCCAAACCGCAAACAACTCAAATCTCCATCAGCAGTAAGATGGATAAATTTGTGGTATATTCATGCAATGGATTATTGCTAAGCCACAGCAGAAGAACGAACTACCTCCACCCACAACGTAGATGGATCTCACAAGTATAACATTTAGCGAAAGAAGCCATACCCCAAACAGCACACACTATACGATTCCACTTAACAGAAAATGTATCAGTGTGATGAGGACTATAATATGGGTTATCTTTGGGGAGTAACAGCTGGGAGAGGGCACAAGGGAGCCCTTTGGGATATTACAAAAATGTTCTATATCTTATTCCTTGGTGGTGGTTACATAAAAAAAATCATCAAGCTGATGAATACTTAAGATTTGTGCCGTTTACTATATCTAAATGATTCCTCAATAAGAAAAGAGAGAAAAGCTTACGGCCATATCATATGGAATATAGAATCAACTACATAACCACACAATCACCTTTGTCTGGATTAGATGGAATAAACAGACACATATCATGTGTATTTATTTTATATATCTTACACATAATATACATATTATATGTATATAATATATGTATTTTATTCACATATATGTATATAGGGAAACGTGAAGAGAGAGAGAGAACAAATCTGAATTGTATTTTCAGAATGTATTCAGTCTAGGAAGAGCAGATTGGAGGAAGACTGGGATGGAGGCAGGGAGGCCTGTGAAGAGGCTGATCTAGCTGTCCAAGCAGGGGATGGTGGTGGCTGGCCACTGGAATGGACACAGAGAAAGAGATTTGAGGGCAGCCAACAGGGCGTGATGATGGACTGGATAATGAGAAGGTAAGGGAAGAAGCTGTATCAGGGAAACCCCCGTGTTTCTGGCTTGGGCAGCTGGGTAGGGGACGATGGATGAGGAAGGCCGGAGGCAGGGAGGATGGCAGACTCCGTCTCAGACAGGATGAATTGTCAGGGGAGCACACAATGGAGCTGTCAGAAACCATGGCAGCCCACTGTGCTAGATGGGGGTCCCTGGAAAAAGTTTGGGAGGTACAGCTCAGTGAGGTGGGTGGGGTGCTCTGGGGAGACGCACCAGAAGGAAGTACGGAAGGCAGGATTTGGTAGTGTGGTTGCAAGTGAGGCTGCCTTCTGTCCCACCCTGAGCTCTGGAGCCAAATGGCTCCTCAGAGTTGCCCGGAATTGAGACAAAGGGACCAGATTTTCACACCCCCCAGCCAGCCAAGTACTGGCCATGGCTGCCTCTAGGAGGGGCATCTGCTTGGAGGCCCAGGGCAGCTGTATAGCCCCAGAAGCTGAGGGCATCAGCCCTGAAGAATGATCTAGGTGAAGTCCCTGCCCCTTTCCAATGTGTGTCCAGTTGTGGCTCCAAGGAAGTCTGCAGCCCATGACCATGACTATCACGCACCCTGGCTCTCATTCCCTCACCTGCATCCCACAGGCACCGACCCTCTGGCATGCCCCCTGCGTCCCAGCCCTGCCCGCTGTGCCCATGGAGCAGCTCCTTCTAATCTCTTTTTTATAAAGAGAGCTGGTTTTTCCTCTGATGCAAATACTCAAAGCAATTAGAGCTGCTTAGCACCACCATTCTTGTTCGATGGCCAATGTCGGGGGCATTGGAGGCAATCTCCTCACCACCAGCACCACCGAAACACACTCAGGGGCCCCTGGGGTCAGGGGCTATCTCCGAAGGGCTGGACAAGTTCACTCCTGCGAGGATCTCTCACCCTTCATATCTGATTCATTAGCAAACCCTACTGGATCTACCTCCAAGGTCCATCCAAGATGCCATTTCTCGCAGCCTCTTCTCCCACCCTGGTCCAAGCCACCAGTGTCTGTCAGCTGACTCACTGCAGCGGCCCCTCTGGTCTCCATGCTTCCAGCCAACTCTGGCCCCTCGATAGTGTCTTCTCGCATGGCAGCCAGACTGAGGTGTTAAACCTGTCTGCTACATTCCCCCTCTGCTCAAACTCCCACTTTGCCTTCCACCTCTCTGATAAAAAGTCCATACAGTGGCCTTTCCAAGCTCATTTCTACTTCCCTCCTGCTTGCTCATTGTGCTCTGTCACATTCGCCTCCCCAGGCACACTCCTGCCTCAGGGCCTTTGCACTTGCTGGTCCCCCCACCCTGCGATACTTTTTATACCCTTGCTTCCTTCAGATCTCCACACAAATATCACCTTCTCAAGGAGGCCCTCCCTGACCATTCTATTTTTTTTTAATATTTTATTTTTAAGTAACCTCTACCCCCAATGTGGGGCTTGAACACACAACCCCAAGATCAAGAGTCACACGCTCCACTGACTGAGTCAGTCAGGCACCTCAGTGACCACTCTGTTTTAAACTTACAGCCTCTCACCACTTCTCCCATCCCTTAGCCCTGGCTCAGTTTCCCCTCTTCATGAAGCGACATCCATTGTTGTCTTTCCCACTAACTCCACAGGGGCAGAGATTTAGGGGTTTTGTTCAGCGACTAGAATGCTACCCCATGCTTATTAGTGGGAGAGCTCAATACGTGTTGATTCCATGATTTAAGAAATGAGTAACAGGTCATGCTCAGCCCTTGTCTCAGTCTCCGGCTCAGGCTGCCATAACAAAATACCATAGACCGGCGGGCTTCAATGCGGAAACATCCTTTCTCACCATGCTGGAGGCTGCAAGTCTGAGATCAGGGCTCCAGCATGGCCAGTTCTGGTGGAAGCCCTCTTCCTGGCCTTCAGATGTGGGCTTTCCTTGATGCACGCTCACAGTGCTCTTGCTCTTCTTCTAAGGCCACCAACCCTCTCCCATTAAAGATCCCATGCTTATGACCTCACTTTACACCTTCCAGAAGTCCTATCTCCAAATACAGTCATGTTGGGTTTAGGGATTCAACATTCGCGTTTGCAGGCGGTGGGATCCAGTTCAGTCCCCAGCAGCTCTAATCTCTTTTCTCCTCATATCAGGCCTCACAGGTAGGTATTATCCTCATTTTACAGATGATAAAACTAAGGCTCCAAGAAGTCACATGCCCAAGCCAAGGGCACCAGGCTCAGAAGTGGCAGAGGAAGGGTTCAAACCAGCAATGGTTTCCCTCCACCCCACTGCATCCCCTCCTACATGCTGTTCCCTCTGCTGGGAATGCTCTTCCCATGGCCAGCTCCTTCTCCAGCCCAATGGTCACCTCCTCAAAGAGGCCCTGCCTATATGTAGCAGCCATATAGGCAGGGCCTCCTGCTTCTTAGTGACTGCCACTTTGGTCCCTTCATTTCCTTCACAAGCCATGGGACATTCTGATGTTACCTCCTGCCTACCTGTCCAGGTGTAGATAAAATGATGGAGACCCAGGAAGGGTGCTGTTTGGAAGGCAAGGGAGTCGCCGGAGACAACCTCAGGCTCATGGCCACAGGGACCTCACAAGGGATGCTCCCAAATGCACCGAAAATCAATTTGCCAAATGATCAATTTACTAGGCAATTAATTCACTCAATCTTTGTTTCTGTTCTATTTTTGAAGTTTTAGCAATTTGTGTCACCAGTTTTGGCAGGCTTTGAGGATTTTTCGAAGTCCTACTGTAGCCAGAAAGAGCGGCTATCCCTGCACTGGCCCCAGATGCCTCTGCTCTCAAGAAGGGCAGGGCTTTGGAAAGAGGAGATCTGCCCACCAACACTCAGGCAGCTGGACTCATCACAAACACATGTTCCCCCAGCCAAAGGGCCGTACCAGACGGGGTGGTTTAAAAGGCCTCATGGACCAGAACTTGAACCAGGGTAAGGCAACTGAGGCATTTGCCTTGGGATAATATTTAGGGGCTCAAAAAAACTCAAAAATCACAACAAACATTTTTTTAAAGATTTATTTATTTATTTGAGAGAGAGAGGGTGCAAGCAGGTGTAGGGGCAGGGGGAGAGGGAGACAAGTAGACCCCCCACTGAGCAGGAAGCTTTATCCCAGGACCCTGAGATCAGGACCTGAGCCAAAATCAAGAGTCAGACACTTAACTGACTGAGCCACCCAGGCGCCCCTCACCATAAACATTTTGATGCAATACTTCAAGAAATCAAAATTAATGCAAAAATTACATGAGGCACAAAAGGAAACCATTTTCAATAAAGATAAGGCCAGTCACAGTGCTGCGGTAAGCCATACGAGAACAGAAAACAAAAGGGAAAGTCAATAATACTGAGCTTATCTTCATTTAAAATGCTTGAATTTTGTTCATCCTGGATATTTTTTTGCAGTAACTTTTGATTTTTAAAAATATGCATTGAAATATTATCTATTAACACATGCTTCCAGGAAGATGAAGTAGGTGTTCTTTTCCCTATTCTTCCTTCATAGCTCTCCTGAAAAGCCCTGGCCTATATATATAAAACAATCATGAGACTTGGAAAGGTGGAGAGAAGGAGGCAGAATGGCTAAGGACATTGGGACCCAAGGCACAACATGACAGTGAGTTCCCTGGGTTTTCTTTTTGCCTCATATATCCCCGAGTTAGGGCTGAAAAAGCCAACAATCCAGAAACATCATCAGTCACAGACAAAAAGTCCCAACAGAAGCTGGTTCTTTCTAGCCAAAGGAATGTGAAAGGGCAACCTAACAAGGCAGAAAATGTGTGGACAATAACCACTCTAGGGCAGCCAAGCACCACAGAAAGTGCTAGGCCTGTCCCCCACCCCATGCCAGCAAGGCTTAGTGGGGAACCTAGACTACCACACTCAACAGGCTGGAACAAGACACCCAATCTCTCCCAGGTTCCAATAGGGAACCTTATCCCACAGGGTGGTGAAGAGCTCCCCATCACTCATTGATACATCAGTATCAGTGGAGACCATATACAGAACCTGAACTTCAATCAGACAGTAATTAGACACTTCTCACTGCCCCCCGAGTCAGAAATTTCACTACTGTCCAATGATAATCATGACATCATGACCATGGTGTCATGAAGACCAAGTGGGCACCAAAAATGAGGCACTCCTAAACTTCCCATCCAGAGAGATATCCATGGAGGCCTAGTGAGGAGGTGAACTCCCAACTCTGCCCAGAAGTAACAAGGAGCCTCCCATCTGGGTGTCAACAAATGGGTAACCTGGACTTCTATCCCCACCTGGCAGTAATGAGTTTAGGACCCTCTCATTCCCTGCCAGAGAAATGTCAGAGGAAGCCAGCTAAAACAGAAGATTTAAATTTATCTCAGAACATAATACAAAAATGTGCAGGTTTCAATCAAAAATC
Organism: Halichoerus grypus; assembly: GCF_964656455.1. Taxonomy (NCBI): domain Eukaryota; kingdom Metazoa; phylum Chordata; class Mammalia; order Carnivora; family Phocidae; genus Halichoerus; species Halichoerus grypus. The sequence continues at coordinate 18,580,819 of NC_135717.1, read as the reverse complement.
ACTTGTCAGGGTGCCTGGCTGGCTCAGGTCAGTGGAGCATGTAACTCTTAATCTTAGGATTGTGAGTTCAAGCCCCACATTGGGCACAAAGCCTACTTAAAAAAAAAAAATCACTTATCATACCAAGAAAGATCTCAACTTGAATGAAAAAAAAGACAATCAATAGATGCCAACATTGATAAGACAGACATGTTATGATTATCTGACAAAGATTTTGGAGCAGCAATCATAAAAATGCTTCCAAGAGCAATTTTTAAAAATCACTTAAAACAAATGAGTAAATAGAAAGCCTTGGCAAAGAAATAAAGTCTTAGAGAAGATACAGAACATATAAAGGAGAACCAACTGGAAATTCTAGAACCAGAAAACACTGTAAATTAAAGAACCCAATAGTGGCGCCTGGGTGGCTCAGTCAGTTAAGCGTCTGCCTTCAGCTCAGGTCATGATCTCAGGATCCTGGGATTGAACCCCGCATCGGGACCCCTACTCACCTGGGAGTCTGCTTCTCCCTCACCAACCCCCCCCCCCAGCTCATTCTCTCTCTCTCTCACTTGTTCTCTCTCAAATAAATAAATAAAATCCTTAAAAAATAAAAAGAAGAAGAAGAAAGAATCCAATGAATGGGCTCCACTGAAGAAAGGAGGAAACTGAGGAAGGAATCAGTGAACTTGAAGACAGAATAATAGATATTATCCGGTCTGAATAACAGAGAGAAAACAGACTTTATAAACTTGAATAGGGGTGCCTGGCTGGCTCAGTCAGTGGAGTGTGTGACTCTTGATCTCAGGGTCGTGAGTTTGAGCCTTGCATTGGGTGTAGAGATACTTAAAATAAAAATCTTAAAAATAAATAAATAAAGTAAAATTGAACAGAGCCTCAAGAACCTCTGGGACTGTAACAAAGATCTAACACTGGAGTCCCAGAAGAGGAGAAAGAGGGTGGGGCTGAAATGGACTTGGAGATGTGAAACTTAACAAATTTGGCAAAGGACATAAACCCACAGATGCAGAAAGCTCAGCAAACAGGATAAAACCAAAGAAAGCCACATCAAAACTTATCATATGCAACTCCTGAAAACTAAAGAAAAAAAACTGGAAGTCAGTGAGAGAAACAGTACTTTATCTATGGGGAAAATAATTTGAAAGACCATGGATTTCTCATCAGAAGCCACAAAGGCTAGAGGAAAGTAGCACATTTTTCAAGTGCTGTAAGAAAAGAATTGTCAACCCCAAATTCTATATTCAGCAAAAATATCCTCCAGGAATGAGGAGAAATCAAGACATTCTCAGATAAAGGAAAACTAAAAGAATTTGTCACCATCTGGCCTACTTTAAAAGAACAACAAATGAAAATTCTCTAAACGGAAAGGAAATGATTAAAGAAGGAATCCTGGAACATCAAGGAGGAAGAAAGAACAATAAAGAGTAAATAAAAGAGATATGGGTAAATGCAGTATGTTTTCATCTCCTCTTGAGTTTTCTAAATTATGTTTGATGGTTGATTCAAAAATTATAACGTTATCTGATGTGTTTCTAAATGTATGTAAGAGAAATATTTAAAATCATACTGGAAAGGGATGTCAAGAGAGGAAAGCTTCTACACTTCACTTAAGCTAATGAAATACTGTACCAGTAGACTGTTAAAAATTATGCATATATAATGTATATATACATTGTGTGTATATATACATACAATGTTGATGCCTTAAGAAGGGCATACAACAATATACACTCAAAAACACCATAAATTAATCAAAATGGAATTCTAGAAATTATTCAAGTAACCCACAGGAAGGCAAGAAAAAGAAAACAGAAATTAAAGACAGAGAGAACAAACATAAAACAAAAAACTAAAAAGGCAAACTTAACCCCTAACATATCAGTAATTACATTAAATATAAGTAGTCTAAATACATCAATTAAAAGACAGAGATTGGCAGAGTGGCCTAACTACATGCTCATTACAAGAAGCTCCCTTCAAATGGAACAATATATGTAGATTAAAAGTAAAAGGATGGAGGGGCACCTGGGTGGTGCTGTTGGTTAAGCATCAGACTCTTGGTTTCAGCTCATGTTGTGATCTCAGGGTCATGAGATTGAGCCCCACTTCCAGCTCTGTGCTCAGCAAGGAGTCTGCTTGAATTTCTCTCTCCCTCTCCCCACCCTCTCTCTCTCAAATAAATAAATAAATCTCTTATTTTTTTTTTTTGTCAAACGATGGAGAGATATGTATCCTGAAAACCTAACCAAAAACAGCAAGATATATTAATGTCAGATAAAGTAGACTCCAGAGCAAAAATAACTATCACAGAGAGAAAGGAACACCATATAAAGATAAAAAGAATCCATCTACCAAGAAGACATAACAATCCTAAATTTGTGTGCAGCAAACAATAGAGCTACAAAATATGTGCAGCAAAAATGGATAGAACTGAAAGGAGAAATAGACAAATACACAATCGCAATTGGAGACATCAACACCCCCTCTTAACTGGTCAGAAAATCAGTAAAGATATAGAAGAACTCAACAACACCATCAACTAGCAGGATTTAGTTGACATTTATGGTACACTCCACCCAATATCAGCATAATACATATTCTTTTCAAGGGCTCACAAAACATATACCCAAATAGACCATCTCCTACAATAGAAAACAGACCTCAATAAATTTAAATCATATAGAGTGTGTTCTCTGACTATAGCAGAATCAAACTAGAAATGAATAACAGAAAGAAAACAGTAAAACCTCCAAACATTTGGAAACTAAACAATACACTTTTAAATAATTTATGAGTCCAAGGGGAAGTCTCAAGGGAAATTAAAAAATACATTGAAATGAATGAAAATGAAAATACAACATAACAAAATTTGTGGACACAGATAAAGAAATGTTGACAGAGAATCTATAGCTTACATAAATGCTTACATGAGAAAAGAGTAGAACTGTCAAATAATAATCTCAGCTACCATCTCAAGAACCGAGAAAAAAAATAAGCCTACAAGAAAGCAGAAGATAGATAAAAACAAAAAAATCAGCAAAACTAAAAATAGGAAAACAGTAGAGAAAATCAATGAAACATAAATCTGGTTCTTTGAAAAAAATCAATAAAATTGACAAATTTCTAGGAAGACTGACAAAAACAAAAAGAGAGAAGACATGAACTGCCAATATCAGGAATGAAGCAGAGATATTACTACAGACCCTTCAGGCATCCAAAGGACAATAATAAAGGAATACTACAAACAACACACACAGTCTACACACACACATTTGATAACTTAAATGAAATGAACCAGTTCCTTGAAAAGCACAAATGACCACAATTCACTGAGTGTGAAACCAGTGATTTGGATAGCCCTGTAACTATTAAGAAAAATGAATCTGTAATTTGAAAAGTCCCAGAAGTCTCCAGGCCCAGAGGGTTTCACTGGAGAATTCTATCAAATATTTAAAGAAAAATAACAATTCTACACAATCTCTTCCAGAAAATAGAAGAGGATGACACTTTCGGTTCACTTTATGAAGCTACTATTTCACTGACACCAATATCAGATGAAGACAGTACGACAAAAAGAAAGCTAATAGATCCAGAGCGAAGATGAGGCAGGAAAGGGAGATGAACCAGTAAAAGTTATGCCAAAGAGCAAATGACCCCTGTGGGCACCTGGAACTCAGTCGCACTGGGGACCAGCTGAGGAACCAAACAGAACTGCTACTGGAGACAAGATGGGCCCACTGGAGGACAGGGAGCCTGAGGATCTCCCATCATCCATTGGTTGGAAGTAGTCCCCCAGGCGTGTTAGCGCCCCTGTACATCTGGGTAGTATGTGCACACAGCTGAGTGACCTTTGGAGGCTTGGGAGCAGTGCTGTCTGATAGGACTTTTACAATGATGGAAATATTCTGCGTCTTTGGAGGAAGCAGAGACCTCACAGGGCACTTATAATATGGGCGCTAGAGGGAGTGGAGCTGTCCATGGTAGCCGGGCTGAATGCGTCTGCCACAGAGGGAGATCAACAGAACTTGGTATCAGATTAGGAATGGGGTGGGGGTTGGCGGTGAGTGGCTCCAAGCAGGGTGTGCTAGAGATGGCCATAGGTTATACAGGTGACGTTTTGGGGGACCCAGCTAACCAGCGCCATACGGCACAATTTGGACCCTGACGTCTGCTGTCAGGAAGGGTCCGGAAGAGCAGCAAATGGTCCCCTCACTGCTCTTCCAAGACTAAGCCTCCTTTGCAAAGGGTAAAGCAACCAGATCTGCAGGAGGCAGTTTAAGGTGATAAATATTAGTGTATTTGGGGTTTCTCATTTATTTCACAGTGCTCGAAAAGTGAACATAATTACAGCAGCATTTCATTCAGAAAAGCAAAACAAGGTCCCCACCCGAAGAAAGTGATTCCGGTAGACCATGTTGATGACAGACTTGGCAATGTTCTCGCAGTGCCTACACGCCGACACATTTTAATTTTTTCCTTGATAGTTAGACATACTCTGTTGTTACTCAATCTGACTCCTCTGAAACTGTTGCCAATAGCGCAATTAAATAGTTAGCTAAATATATTAGTGGCATATATTTGCTGTGTATTTGGCCCTAATGAGGTTTATAGGAAATGCATTTTCCAGACCACAAGAGCTCCAAAGGTGGAAATTGCTGGTGGCTTGGTTCTCCTTGGCCATAGCCGCTGGCTCCAGGTGAGCCATCCCTGAGAAAGAGCCTCCTGATAAACCAAGATGCCTGAGCTAGAGCAAAGCAGCTAGAGAGCTGGCTCAGTTTCCCTGAGGGGAATAATCAGTCTTAGGTCTGCTGCAGCTGCCACAACAAAATACCAGAGACTGGGTGGCTTTAACACAGAAATGTATTTTCTAGCAGTTCTGGGGGCTAGAAGTCCAAGATCAAAGTGTTGCAAAGTATGGTTGCTGGTGAGAGCTGTCATCCTGGCTTGCTGCCCCTCACATGTCTACCCAGGGCTAGTCTTACACAGATGCATCCTTCTAAACAGAGCTGACCCAAATCCTCTCTGCTCCTTTGCTTATTCCAGTTGGATTTGGGTCCAGAGAGGACTTGGGTCACCTCCGTTAGGAAGGGTAGTTATGTAGTCAGACATCCCATGTTCATACTACTAATATTTCCTGAGCACCTACTATATCCCAGACATTGAGCTGGGTGCTGCAGTTCTTGTGGTGAATGAGAGGTGCTTCCTGCTCTGAGTGTGGAATGTCCAAGAGCAAGTGCAGGATACCATGGGAACACATCAGAGCATCCCCAGGCATGACTTGGAGAGCCCTAGAAGGCTTCTCCAAGGAGGTAACATTTAAACTGAGTGGCAATAAATGATTACGGGTCATTTTTCCAGGTAAAGGAAGTGAGGATGGCAGTGGAGGAGTGTTCCCAGCAGTGGGGACAATACCTATGCAAAGACCTTGAGGTAAGAGACCAGGACACGTGGAAGAACAGAAAAGTCACCACATCTGGAGCAAACTCCTTCCTTCCTTCCCAGCTCCCAGCAGCACCGGGGTGTCTAGGCACCCAGCCCCTTAGCTCAGAGGCTGAATGTTGCTAAGATTTTCACTGGCTTTACTTTCTAAACTTCTCTCTGACCCTGAGAGGCTAAGACTTCTAGAATGAGCAGTGACCTCTCACATCAGAGAGGTTGGTGGGATCTTCCTTGCTAATCTGGGGTGGCCTCTTGAAGCCCATGGTGACTCTCAAAACACCTGCTTTGAGAGGCGAGCCTGGTCTGCTGATTGGCTTTTATAAAGCCAGTGAAGAGGCAGCATTTTGACGTGACCACATCTCCAAAGGCATCTCACAAGTCCAGGACGCAGCCCCAAATCAGGAAGTTCTTATATAATACCGTGAATAAAAACTGGGCACTGGAATCAGAAAGACCAGGACTGGAGTCCTGTTTCTGCCTCTCCTGGAAGTATGACTTTGGGAAAGCTGCTCACCACTCTGAGCCTCAGTCTCCCCATATACAAGATGAGAATTTATTCCACAGATGTTGATTGGCTGCCTACTATGGGGCAGATGCTGTGCTGGGGGCCTGTGATTTGGTGGTAAGCCCAACAGACATGGGTCACTTTCAGTCCTAGCGGGGCAGACAGACAATCAACCAACAGATAATGATCACACGTGATTGGAACAATGATGGAAACACACAGGGTGTCAGGATGGAGAGAATGGGGTGGGGGGGATCCATTTACATAAGGAGTCAGGGAAGGCTTCTTGGTGGAGGTGACATTTGAGTCAAGACCAGAGATGAATAATAGTGCCTAACTCCCAGGGGGGTTGTGAGAACTACACGAAATAATGTCCATAAAGCACCAAGCACAGCACCTAGCACAGAGGCAGAACTCAAAAAATATTGGCTTTATCATCAGCCACTAAAATGTAAGCTCCTTTATAGTGAGGAGCAAGTCTGTGTTTGCCGGAATTGTGTCTGGCACATGCAAAGAGTCGACTGAATTAACGAGTTTCATATTTTCTCATGTTATTGTGTTGCTCCCTGCTAAAGTCTTTGGCTCTTCTTCATTTTGAAGGACAGTTTGCCTGAGTATTGTACCTACAGTCAACAATCATGCACGGAACCCTTAATTTTCATTAAGAGGATAGATCTCGTGTTAAGTGTTCTTATCTCAATAAAATAAAATAAAAAGTGTTTACTGAGTTCATTTATAATACTAATAGTAATAGGAGTAGCAGCAAGAGTAATATTTGTTGGTAGTATTAGTCATAGGGGTAGTAATACTAGCTATAGCAGCAATAAAAGAATATTAGCAATTCATGCTATGGACGACCCTCTCCACAAGGACACTATGTTGCAATGGAAAGAATGAGATTTCGAGTCAGGCAGAGCCACACTTGAATCCTGGCCCAACTACAAGGTTGCTGTGAAGCTGCTAGATCTCCTTTCCCTGAGCCTCAGTTTTCCTGTCTATGTGATGGGGATAACAATGTGCGTCTCCCAGGAAGGCTGTAGGGATAGGAGAGAGAGGTGTCTATGTGGTGACTGGGACAGAGTAGGCCCACACTAAATGGTGGCTCTTGAGATGACACGTATGCCATCCCAGGTAACTGAGCTCCAGGCATCTGACACTCCACCCCCTTCTTTGGGGACAGACCAGGCAGCAACACGAGCTTATTCCCCCCTGGGGGGCCACTACTTATCTGGGTTGGGGCGCCTCAGTTCGTTCATCACTCCCAGACCGTGCTGGTCTGGGAAACAGAGATCCCTTGGAAAATTACTGTGTTGAACTAAACTAGGTAAGAGTTCTCAACTGAAATTCCAGCGGGTGGAGAAATGATTTCGGCATAATTAACTGTCAAAAAATTCATATCTATCCATCAACAAGAAAATGTAAAATAACCCAATTGCAAAATGGACAAAGTATAGAAAACACAACTCATACACAGCAAAGAATAAGGACGGACTAACATGTGAAAACCCAGCAAAGTTTCACGGGACTAGAATTTAAAAACAATGACAAACCCTTTCAGATCTATCAAATGGGCAAAAAAACCCTGCAGACTGAAAGTATCCAGGCTTGAGTCAACAGTGTGGAGAAATGGGTACTTACACATAGTGTTGCTGGAAATGAAAACTGGTAGGTTTAGGGAGTGCAATCTGACAGCACCTACTGCAACCTATTTTATTTATATATTTTTAAGAGAGAGAGAGAGCAGGAGGTCGTGGGGGGGGGGTGGCGGGGGGGAGAGGATCTCAAGCAGTGCTGAGTGTCGAGTCCCTGCTGAGTGCCGAGCCCAGCCTGAGGCAGGGCTCAGCCTCAGGACACTGAGATCATGACCTGAGCCGAAATCAAGAGTTGGACACTCAACCGACTGAGCCACCCAGGTGCCCCTTTTCTTTTCTCTTTTATTTTTATTTTGCCTATTACAATTTTAAAAGGGTGTATTATTTTAGCCACTGCTAAGTGAGTATCCTGGAGAACTACTCATATTCAGGCCCAAGGAGGCATAAACAGCGGTGGTCACTGCAAGTATCACCTGTAATAGTGAAAATCTGGAAGCAGTCTAAATGTCCCTAGATTTAGAAATGACTACATTAAAATAATACAATCATATTATGGAATACTATGGAGCAGATAAACAGAATGAGCTAGATCGAGATGAATGACCATAGACAGAGGAAGCCCAAGACATATTAAGTGACATGAGAGTGTCATAGAATAATAAGCACAGTATAATCCCATATGTATTGGAACAAACTGAAGAAAACAACATACACTATTCCTGTAGGAATGCATGTGTGTGCACGTGCATGTGGGTGTGCATGTGCACGTGTGCACAAATACATAGAAAACGGCCGAAAGAAAACACATGTAACTGATGAAAGTTGCTACATCTGGAGAGAAAGGGGGATGGATCGAGGGGGATTTCAAGTGGAACTTTAGTACCAGCCATACATGAATTTTTTTCAAGCATGTATCCATGTAAGAGAAAATATTTACACCATATAAAACAAATTGACAAAGTATTGTTGTTCAAATTATAATGAGAATTCCCACGAATTGGTAAGAAGAAGACAAAACCCATCAGAAAAAAAAATGGCAGAAGACACAAACAGGAATTTTCCAGAAAAGGAATGCAAACAACTGATAAACATATAAAAGATGCTCAATCTCATTTGTAGGCATAAAATGCAAATTAAAGCCACAATGAGATGTCAATTCCCACCAAACATATGGGCAAAAATTTTAAAGTAAAATATTAGCAAATGCTAGCAAGTGGAATGACAGGAATTCTCATACACTGCTGGTGGGGCGTAAATTGGTCCAACCACTTTGAAACCACGCTGGAGTTCCCTCTCAAGTTTTAGGTAAGAAAACAACCCCTCCAACCCGACAGTCTCACCCTCAGGCACGTACCTAGATCAACCTGTGAACAAGTATACCAGAATGCTCATAATTCCCCGAAACGAAAAGCAATCCATGTGTCTGTCCGACAGAATGGATAAATAATCTGTAGTCAATTCATACAACAGTACACCAGACAGCAGCAAAAATGAATACAACATTAGCACAAAATCCAGGATGGTGGTAATTTTTGGGAAGGGGGTCAAACTGTAATTGAGGAAGAGCATCTAGGAGGTTCCACTGGTAATGTTCTATTTCTCAACCTGGCTGTTTATTTTATTGTCATTTTTTTAAACTCTGTGTGTGTGCTTTACACACTGTTTTGTGTAATTGAAAATAAGAAAAAGGTATGAAGGAAAGAAAGAGAAGAGAGCATCCTCGGTCCCGGCGTACCAGATGTTTCCCTGCACCCAGGAGAGGTCATGGGCTTTTCTGACTCACTGCTGGATCCCCATAGAGAAGACCTCAGGCTGGCTGAACACTCCAAGAGTCTGCATGGCCAGGGCAGTAGGGGCCAGCTAGGACAGTCGGCACCCTCCCCTCCCCTTCTCTGCTCAAACCTTGGCCGTTGTGGGGTTTGGAGGGAAGGAGAAAGCCCACTGTCTTCCCCAAGTCACGGGTCTAGAAAGGCCTGCGCACACAGCTGACCCAATCTCTGGGCCTCACAAAGACCGGAGAGAGGGTGTCACCAGATCAACACAGCTGGTCAGTCTAGCCCAATGGGTCTCAACCTCCCTGCCCACTCTCACCACCACCACCCGACCATGGCAAATGACCTCCACATGAGTGCCTGAGCCCCACGGACATATCCAGCCCATGATCAGAGAAGAACAGACACGACAGAGCCTGATTTATGTGCCAAGCCCTCAGCAAAACTTACAAGTCAGGAATGGGGCGAGAGTCCACATCTCCCGACAGATCCCAGCCCTACTCACGGAACCTGGCAACAGCCCCTGACACGAAGCGCTGGAGCCCAGAAACCACTGGCTGCATTCACTTCAATGCCATCTGATTTATTTCGACTGAGCTCTCTGAACTTCTGCACCGAAGGAAGAGGACAGGAAATGCTTCCGTCCACAGGTGGGTGCGGAAAGCATCCCAGAGCTGCAGGAAGGGTTGGTACCGTGCATGAAAGGGCAACGCAGAGACAGCTGCTCACCTTTAGAAAGTCGCTCCTTCGTGGCATCTCTGCTCTGCCTTCTGCAGCGGCGGAGACCTCCCGTGTCAGCCGCCTGGCTTCCTCTGGGACTCAGCTGTCCAAAACGGCCGCTCCGACCCTGAGTCTACTCCGCATCCAAGTTCAACGCCACCACCAGCTGGAACTTCCTTGAGTCTGAGTTTAAATTGCAGGAACGAATCTGATTGGCCAACCCCAGCCAAGCCACACTGTGATAGGTGGTGGGCCAGCCTATAGCTAGGCAGCTCTCGGGTCACGTGGCCACTGTTGGTCCAATCAGCCGGGGCAGGGAAGAGAAGGGGTGGAGTCATCCACTACAAGCGGTGCTAGTAGGTGGTGGCAAGGGCTGTGCGGAGCTTCTCACAGAAAGGGGGCCGATGGCAGGTGACGACATCTCTAGTCCTGGGGCTCCTAAGGACTGAAATGGTGCCCCTCAGGGAACCTGCCTCCTGGAATCTGAGCGAGAGAGCCAGGGATGTGGCGGGATACATAGCTCAAGCTGGAAGCGGGAACGTAACGAGAACTAAGAGGAAAGCCAGAGTCAGACAGCAATGGAATCCTGCCTGTGCTACCTACTGGCTGTGTGACCTTGGGCACGTTACTGAACGTCTCTGAGCTTTCATTTCCTCAGCTGTGTCTTGTAATTTATAATAGAACCTACTTCGTAGGGTTGTGAGCATTAAATGTGATGAGACACGATGTGAAGTGTTAGCTCAGTTCCCAGAACAAAGCAAATAATTAATGTCAGTGTGTTCTTTTGAACAGAGGAACCTCATCAGCAGACACCCGGCCACATCATTTGAAGCAGGTGTGTCTGAAGTCATTTACCTTGAAACTTTTGGATAAACAAAACTCCCTTTTGTTTCCACAGGACGTTTTAATTGGTTCTATATCGCCTGCGGCCAAAAAGTGTCCTGAGAAAAACATCCCGTAAAAAAGTTACTCTCTCTCTCACTTGCTTTCAGATCAGCTTCCTTGCAGAGAAAGAAAGCAGTGGATACACAGTGGGTTACTGGGGATTGTATGTAACCCAGGGTCGGCTTTGTCTGCGCTTCTCATCATAGGCTGGCTATGTCCCATAACAAGGCACTCATGTGTATGCCATTTGCCATGGGGGGGGAGGGGGGGCAGGGAGGTTGAGAACCATTGGTCTAAACGGAACAACTCTGTTGATCTGGTGACAACCTCTCTCAGGAATCTCAGGAATGAGATGACGCATGGAGATCCACCTACCCAAACCTGCCTTTTCTCAGCCAGGCCACAGCTCAGCTCCTAAGGATGTGTCTGAAGTACCAGGGTCTCCACACATCACACACACACACACACACACACACACACACACTGAGATCCCTGGGCATTTCTGACAGTGCCGATCTAAGGTCAGAGATTGGGATTCCAGCTTAGGCTGTATGGACGCCCCCACATAAGGAGAACTTCATTCTTGCACAGGCTCATTGTATTGTTCATTTAATTACCCATTCTTCTTCCAAATGCTCACCTCCTCACCACCTGCCAGGCTTTGTGCTGGGCACAGGAGGCACAGAATGAATGGCCACCGTCCTATAGAATGAAAGCTCACAGCCCAGCAGGGCAATCAGCCATGGAAATAAGCGTATGATGTGGCAGGTGTCAGAGGAGAAGAACAGAAACAGGTCTACATTTCCAGAAGCAAATGCCAGGACTCACGGCCTCAGAAGCACAGCTTCTCATGGGCACATGTTCAGGGATGAGGAGACTGTGAGGGACAGAGCATGGTCAGCAATGAGAGTGGTAACAGACAAGGTCCTGGCAAGAAACGGGGATGTGGTCAATGTGACAGTCAATAGGGTTTTTCGGAAATATTCCACTTCTCGGTCTTCTGGTTATGTGGTAAGATTGCATTTCCTTTTACATGAGCTGTGGCCATATGACTTGGGTTAGCCATGATGTACTAGCAGAAGTAGTAGATGTCACTACTAAGCAGACAATCTGGGATGTCCCAGATGGGGGATGCTCTGTCCACCAGGTCCCTGCATGAAGAGGGGCTTGTGAGGGGCAGAAAGCATGATGGAAATTGAAACCTTTGTGGTCACAAGCTACTGACTGAGATATGGGGATGTTTATTACCGCATCATGACACGGCCTGCCCTGACTGATATGGTCAGAGACAGGAGCACTGGCAGGGACAACAGGGAGCAGGGATGAGGACAAGAAAGGACTGGAATTAGTCGTTCCTGCCCTTTCCCTTTTCAGTGCCCCCCTCCCCAGGTCTGGTCCCGCAGAGTCACTGTCTGAGCCATGGCCACAGCCCAGGCCCCTGACACTAAGGAAGGAAGACAGACAGAAAAAGACACCAGCTGTCTTCATCTTCATTCCAGGAATTTCACTTGATTTCCTTGGAAGGGGCCTGGGCAGCCCTCTCTCTTGCTCTTTATTACATTCGGAGGATTGCTCATTCCCTCTGTGGAGCCTGCATTTATCCTGATCTATCAGCGCCACTGAGCAGCCATAAACCAGAAGCTGTCAGAAAGAGAATCTGCGGAGAAGAAAGTCAAAGCCGGGTTCCTGGAGCATAGAAGAGACCTGAAAAATGGAGCCCCCAGGATGGTGCCAAGTCCTCCACATGAGCAGGCTGTGCAGGGGCCCCAGGCTTCCTGTCGTGGCAATTCTGCCTGCTGGGATCCATGGGGACTATATTTCCACAAATATAAGATGCCATCGATTGAAGGGTGCATCTTTATGTACCACTAAGAAAGAAAAAACACTACCAATTAAACCAAGACATGATGCTTTATTATCACTTCGAATTTTCATTTTATATCTATTGAAAGGGCTCATTTAGTCTTATTTAGACAGATTTTTATCCTCTATCGCCACTGTGCCTATATAAAATGGAAAACCTCAGCAAAATAAATTGGTCAAGTTAGCCTAAAACCTCTTCCCATTCAGAGTCCGACTCTTGTGAATCTCTTGTCATCTCAGACTCCTTGATGTTTGCGTTTTTCACACAATATCCTCTTCTGGGACATCAAGAGTGTAGGTGGTGTGACACTTCTTAAAAGAGCATGCCACTGTGTCCCAGAGAGTTTGTTTCAAGTAGACACTCACTCTTCAAGTTTTGACGCTGGTGCTTCTTTTTTAAATCTTGCCAGAAATTATCAGGCAACCGTGTCACTGTCACCAGGCCAACAAAGATTGCGAGACACTGTGGATTCTAAGATGAACCCTGATTTCAGAAAGGTTAAAATGTGTATGGAGGGGGACACAGGTGTCTTTGGATCAGCAGACTCTGCAGCACGCCCCCTCCCCATGGATGCTGCTTCTAAAGTAATAGATAAGAGTCTTCTGTCAGAAAGGTGTGGGTTCAAATCCCAGCCACTCGGCTTCCTAGCTCTGTGATGTATTCTTCAAGGTTGGTGGGATCTGCCATGGTAACAAAAACCGCAAAATCTCAGCGGCTTACCCCAATAAAAGTTAGTTTTATGCCGATCTACTCAAGGTCATGGCCACTGGGTGGCTGTCCTACTTTTGCTAATTGCTTCGAACTTGTGGTCCCACCACCTCAACAAAGCCCGGTCCACCACCTGGATGGGTGGGTGGGAGGAGAGGAACAGACTCCACAATTATAGAAAGGTTTTCCCAGCTTCAGCCCAGAACAGGCACCCATCACTTCCACCCATATTTCACCGGCCAGAACGAGTCCAGTGGCCCTACCCAATGGCAAGGGGCTCAGAAATGTGCTTTTCTGGGTCCTCAGGAAGGAGAAAAAAGCAAAATAGTCATGCCAATAGTAAAGGCCAGCACAGTGATGCCAAGCAATTTGCTAAGCCCCTCTGAGCCTACGTTTCTTATCAAAAGCAGAGTATGAATATGTCTATTTCTTTGGGCTGTTATGAAGGATGCTACTCAGACACACTTTGCATTGTGTCTGGCACACGGCAGCTGTGATGTATCACAACCTCCTAAAGGCACACAGAATACCCTTCCCACCTGGAAACAACTAACTTCACTCCCCAAGGCATCTCTTGTCTCAGATGAAAGAGTCCCAGCAACCCCATCTCCTTCTCATGATTTTCAGACTCCTCTCCATTCAGGTCTCTCCCCAGAAGAGACCTTTGTAAGACCTAATCTCTCCTCTGTATCTCTGCTATCTGATCCAGGCACCTCCAACAGTTGATGTGTGACCCTTTCCAAGTGCAGAGCCCTCTCTGGGCCCTAGCTTCCTCATCCATAAAATAAAGAGTCCTAGCCGAGCTCCCCACCTCCCTCCTCCCTCTAGCCCACTGGTGCCAGTTATGCAGGTTTGGGGGTGGGGTGGGGTTGGGGGTGGGTTGGCATGTTGCCAGAGCTCTTGTTTTTCAAGACAAGGTGAAAATCCCCATTTTTGTCTGAAATGTGCCAGCTTTTTAAGGTTGACAACTATTTCTTAGGAAGAAAATTAACTCTATGTGCACCAAACAAAAAGTCAGTGGAGGAGCTTTGGCAAGTTTAGAAGCTCTAGCTACATGTTGGGTCAGTGAGAGGCTGGAAGTAGGACGTTTTCCCTTTGAGTGGGTGTTCCTGGGCCCAAACACCTTACTATTTCCCCTCTCAAGAGAGGAGATGCCATACCCAGGAAGCAGTCTCTCCCAGAAGGGTCACTGGGCAGCTGGAGGGGCCGATCCCAGGGAAATGGGGGCTCGGGGGGTTGGATTTGCTGGTGACCATGTCAGCTGGTTTGATCAAAACCAAGTCCTGGGGCCCTTGGGTGGCTCAGTTGGTTAAGCGTCTGCCTTTGGCTCAGGTCCTGATCCCAGAGTCCTGGGATCAAGTCCTGCATCGGGGCTCCCTGCTCAGTGGGGGGCCTGCTTCTCCCTCTTCCTTGTTCTCTCTCTCTCAAATAAATAAATAAAATCTTAAAAAAAAAAAAAAAGAAGGCAAGTCCTAATAGCAGAAACATCAGTGCCTGCTCCAGGCCAGGCTTGGGACACTCAGAAGACTCAAATCTAGGACCTGCCCTGGAGATGCTTCCAAACAGGCCACTGCGATAGCAGATTTAGGGGTGCAGAGGAAGGGATGTGGGCTGCCTGAAGAGTGTGGCCAGGGAAGGCTGCCCAGGGAAGGGGCACCCGCCTAGGAGGTACGGTGTTTCCCAGGCAGGGGGACTATGTATGCAAGAGTCTGCAGGTGTTTGTGCTTGGTTCCTTGAGGGGAGGGCAATGCTGCAGAGAGGCTGGAGGCTCGGGAACCAGGGAGCGGGAGGAGAGGAGACAGGTGACCGAGGAAGGACGTTAAGTCCCCGCTCCCCCACCTCACCCCAGTTCGCCTGGCACAGAGCCTACCACTAGCTGGAACCCATCAAATAGTCTTCCCAGCAAGTCTCCACTGGGCTGCAGACCTTGCGGAATGGGCACCGGAGTTTCCGGAGAGGCCCAGGAATTATCACTGTCTTAAATTTGTATCTATTTATTTTAAGTAATCTCTACACCCAAGGTGGGGCTCAGACTCACAACCCCGAGATCAAGAGCAGGATGCTCCTCTGACTGGCCAGCCAGGCACCTCCCGGCCTTGTTTTAAAAGCTCCCCCAAGTGGGTCTAAGGTGCTGCAGGAGTGGAGAAGCAGAGTGAGGTGCTGCTCCCCACGTAGGGCGCTCACTGGATGCCAGGCTTTGTGCAAGATTCCTCCGTGGAGGGTCACTACACCCTCACAGCGGCCCCATGAGTGAGGCTGGCCCTGGTGTCCTCACTGCCCAGAGGCCCGAGGGACGAGGCAGAAAATTTAACAACCTGCCCAGAGACGTGTGCCTGGCAGGGGAGTCTGAGGTTAGTCTGACTCCAGAATCCAGAAGGAAGAGAGGGAGGGAGGGAAGAATTTGGAGAGATGGTTGGTTGGATGGATGGATGGATGGATGGATGGATAGAAGAATGGATGGGTGGTGTTTGGGCGTGTGGAAAGGAAGGAAGAAGGGAGGAAGGGAAGAAAAGAAGTCAGGGAGGGAGAAAGGGAGGAATAGTAGTGTGGAGAGGGGTTGAAGGAATGAAGGGAGAAAGGATGAGTTAATGAATTACGGGAGAGATGAACGGGGACGGAAGCCGCCCTGGGCGAGCTCTGATCCTAGGGGACCAGGGCCGCCGAAGCTGAGGGTCGGGAGAAGACGGTCTCAGGGCGACGCCCTCCGGCCCCAGCCGCCCAGAGCCGCGCCCGGGTCGCAGCGCCGCCGCCGGCTTCTGCATCCCGCCGCCTGGCCGGGACGTGCTCGGCATTCGCGACGGGGAGCGGGCGCCGGACATCCGCGCGGCCTTGCTGCACCCTAGCGGCGGCGCGCGGCACTGCAGCACCCTCCCCGGGGTGGCGCGCGGCCTCCCCGCCCCGCCCCGCCCCGCCCCGCCCCGCCCCGCCCCGCGCACCGCCCGCGCGTTCCCTAGCAACCGGCCGCGGGAGCGCGGGCTGCAAACTTTAGCATCTCCGGGTCTGGCATCCGCTGGAGGGAAGAGAGGGAGAAGCGTCTCCCGTGGCTTCTCCCGCAAAGGTTTTCTCTTTCTCGCCTCCGTGAAAAAGGATAACGAGATGAGGGTGGGAGCAGGAAATGGTTTAAGTTAATTTAAACTGTCTGCCGCGGGCAACAATCCAGAGGGTTTTTTTCCCTGTTTTTCAGAGTCACGTCTGAAGCATTGAGGGAAGCTCTTTGCTGCAGCCCAGCGGCCGCTGGTAGATCTTGGAAAGTCGAGGTGCAGGCGCCGCTTAGAAAGGGTCCCATGGAGGAGCAGCAGCGGAGCCTGGCGGTGGCCGAGGTCGGTGGCCGAGGTCCTGGACTCTTGAAAAGGGCGTGGCTAACAGTGACTGAGGGCTTGCTCCTTGCACGGACACGCGGGACTTCATTTCACCCGACAACTCATTCCTGCATTCAGTCGGTATTTCCTGAGTGTCTGCGGATGCCAGGCACTGTGCTGGACAGCGAGGGGACAGTGGCGGACGGCGTACTTAGTGATGAAGGCCGGCCACAAACAAGTCGACCAAGGAATGCGAAAGATGATTCTGGATCCTAGGAAGTGCTGGGAATAAATGAGACAGAAACGAAGTGACTCACTAAAAAGGGCTGGGGTGGGGGACCCTGTTGTCACGGCTCTGATGTGAACCCACCTCTACCACCGTACCTATTGCATTCTGACGTGCGTGCCTACATCTTCAGCTGCCCCCCCCCCCCCCGGCCAGGCGTGACAGCTGTGGTGCTTGCTGACTAAGGGAGCTCAGAGATGGCTGGGGATCCTCTCCAGAGGTATTTGCACTTCACACTGGTTTCAGGAACGGAGATCACAGTGATGGTCAAGGTGCCCTGAGCCCTTGCTCTGTTCCATTGTATACCTCATCCCCATCAATCCCAGCAACAGCCTTTCAGATAGTTACTGTTCCTAACCGCGTTTCACAGATGTGGAAACCGAGGTCACACCTCTCTCGAAAGAGAGCCAAGAATTGAACAAAGACGCCCTGATTTCTGCACCCTACAGTCTGACATGCAGCTGGCCTCAGACTCAGTGGGAAAGAAGAGGTGGGTCTGTTACCTTGAGCAAGTCATTCCCCTCTCTGCGCCCCCATTTCTGGAGGCCCGCAAAACGGGTGAAGCAGGATGTTCACCTCGGCTGGGTTGTTCGTTTGGGGGATAAAATGAGATAATCCAAGTCACCTGTCCAGCAAAAAGACTGGAATTCAGGAACAGGTTTTTTTAATTAGAGGATGAATAAATGAATGAATGAGCTTTATAAATGTTAGTTTCCTTTCTTGTTCCCCAATTCTGTAATGATAAGAATTAAAACAACCCAAATAACTTCTGCTGAGCTCTACCCGAATTCCTGCATGCCGCAGCCTGCCCATGTTGGTGATGTGCTTGCAGCCTGTCTCGAGGGCAGATCTAACATGTAAGGCAAGAGCCCTCATCAAAGTCCTTCTGCTCAGGGTATTTGGGAATCAGACAGACCCGGGTCCAAATCCCCATTTGCACCTACTTGCTGTGTGATCTTGGGCAGATGTCTTAACCTCTCTGATGTGTGAATTCTTCACTTGTGATAAAAACACGTGCCACATAGAGCTCTCCTAAGGGTGTTATCCAAGTCTCCTTTCCCTATGAAGTGGTGAGGGTGGGCAAAGGGGACAAGTCCAGAGGTGTCACACACACAGAGCTGTGCACTTCCTGAACTTTAAGTCGCCCATTATTCCCTTCCTTGGGCTCCTTCCTCAGGTGGCCACACCCCTTCCCCCCCCCCCCCATCCAATCCACCAGCAATTCCCATCCATTTCAGGTCAGAGTATAACCCTGAGCCTGAGCTCTTCAGTCCGCCCTCCCTGCGCCCTCCCTGGTCCCAGCCACCGTCCTCCCCCTAGAGGACTAGAACAGCCTCCAAACTGCTCTCCCTACCCTGCCCTGCCCCTCCCCACCATACCCACTCCCCAGAGAGCAGCCAGAGAGGCCTGCGGACTTCCAAATCAGGTCACTGTCCAGTTTAGACCCCCTGGTGGCTTCTCCCTGAACTCAGAATAATAGGCTTCCATTGCTGTGCTGGGCATTCCCTGTTTGTCCTCCAGAGCACTCTCCATCCCTGTCCACCTGTTTGGTGCCCCAGAGGCAGACCTGAAGGGACTGCATCACCTTTGCCCTCTGACTTCTGGGGGACTTGGCCAATAGGGGGTGTCAGCAGATCAGGGGGCAGGAGGAGAGAGAGGTGGGGGTGTTACCCCCCAGCTTCCTCTCTGCTCAGCCGAGGGTTGGCAGCGGCCAGGTCCCTCTGATGGAAGCAGCAGGGGGTCTCCTGTAGGCACAACAATGCCTGGGTTCCCCTAACTGCTCCTCCCTGGCCCCATCAGGACTAGGGGTGGCCACCAGAGTGCCACGGCTGCTGATCACTTTGTGATCCCTACCCAGAACTCTGGAACCTGTCCCTCTATCAAATTCCCCAAGTGTACCTCCTGCTACCTGTCTGGACAATGACTGATACTAAGACCCCCCGTGATCTAGCCCCTGTGGCCCTCCATCCTCTCCTTACTCTGGGCTACCCTCTGGCCACGCCTGGCTTCTTTCTGTCCCTCCCACACATTCAGCCTATGGTCTCAGAGCCACCGTACTTGCTGTTCCATCCAGCCTGGGACACTGTGCCCAGATTTTTTGCACCACTGGTCTCAACCCAAAGGTCACTGTTGAGAGAGGCTTTCCCTAACCATCTGTCGCACACACCCGTGTTCACTCCAAATGCTTTGGGCACCAAGATGCGTAGCATGTTTTCCACACCAACAACCAATTCTCCAACTCTCCAGACACCATCTGGGTGTCCTACAATTCAGCATCCTACAATTCAGTCCAATTCCAATGCTAACCACCCATGGTTAGTGCACTCAGAGGTTAAGGGCTTGGTCCCACAAGACTCCCCCACCTCAGATGCCAATCACAAGTCCCGGGGCCCCCTGTGCTTCTGATAGACGGGCTATAAATGGGAGGTTCCCACAACCCCTCCTCAGGTTTGATCATTTGCAGGAATGACTCACAGAACCCAGGAAAACACTTTCCTTACTAGATTACTGGTTTCTTGTAAAAGGATATAACTCAGGAACAGCCAGATAGAAGAGATGCATGGTGCGAGGTATGGGGGTGCATGGAGCTTCCAAGCCCTCTCCAGGCACATCCCCCCTCCCGCACCTTGACGTGCTTACCAACTTGGAAGCTCTCCAGACCCCATCGTTGAGGGGTTTTATAGAGGTTCCATTACACAGGCATGATTAATTAAATCATTAGCAATTGGTGATTGAACTCCATCTCCAGTCCTTCCCCTCTCCTGGGAGGTCAGGGGTTGGGGCTGAAAGTTCCAAGTTCTAGTCAGAAGTCCCCATTCTGAAGCTATGGGGGGGGTTTCCCCTCCAGCCATTCATTAGCATACAAAAGACACTCTTACCGCTCCAGATATTCCAAGGGTCTTAGAAGTTCTTACAGCAGGAATTAGGGACGAAGACCAAATGTTACAACAAATGATACTATCACTCAGTAAATTATAAGGGTTTTAAGAGTTCTGTGCTAGGAACTGGGGACAAAGACCAAATATATATATCATAATATCACACACCCTAATTAATTTCCATTGCTGGACTTGCATCAATCCAAAATTAGTCCTGTTAAAAAGAACACCACAGCCCCAAAATGACATCGCTTAAGCCATCTGAGCAAACCAAGACTTAATACCTAACCTAACTGCATGTTCAACCTGCTGGGAATGTGACCTTTAACCAGTCAACATGCAATTTCCAGGTCAATATTAAGAATTTACTGATAGGCTCCCCTTAGGAGAGCGACCTTGTCTAAACCATGCATCCCTAGCTCCCCTCCACTTGCTAGATGGGATGCCTCCCGATTCATGAATCCTTTCATAAAGCCAATTAGATCTTCACATTTACTCCTTTGAATTTTGGTTTTTTTAACAGTCCCCTCGCGTATTTGTCGGCTTGGGAGTTTTGTCTCTTTCTGCCTATAGACATGTTAGTTCTGAAAAGGGCAGGGGGGTTTTTTTTGTTCACTGCCATACCATCAGCACCTCCTGCCATGCCTGGAACGTAGGAGAAACTCAGGAAATATTTATGGAATTAATACAAGAGCTGTCTGTTCACTCAGAAGGAGGGACTGAGGACACTCGCTCTGAAGCCCTTGAAGGCAGAGGGAGCACCTGAGTGTCTTTTAAAGGACATGATCGTGGCTTTATTGCCTCAAACCTCTCCACGAGTCCTCTCGGCGCCCCAGAACACTGGCAATGAGGTGACATTCTCAGGCTTGCTGCCCGGAGAAGTAGCTGGATTGTGATAGAAGAGTCTCAACTCCAGAGTCAGACACATCCGGGTTTGAATCCTGGATCTGCTCTACCCTTCACTCCCTGGACCTCCATTTCACTATCAACTGAAAAAGGGGGTCATGGTGAGGATGGACGAGATGGGGTATGTAAGGTTTCCAGCACTGCCCTGCCCCCTGCACCACGACTGGGGAAGAAGAATTAGGCAGGTCGCAAAGGGAAAGTGTGATGTCGCTGTGTCCCCAAGAAAGGGGCCCAGGCTGAGTCCCAAGTTGGGGGGAATAGGCAGATCTGTGCCTCTGTAACCGGACTCACGGGGCTCACCATTTGGCGCGCATGAAGTTGAACACAACCGGAGGAAGTGTTGGAAGAAAAGAACCCTTTATTGCTTGTGACAAGTTAAGAGGCAGGGAGATAGATCTCCAAGCACCATCTCCCTGTGAGGTTAGTACAGGAAGCTTTTATTCAGTGGATTAAGGGGCGGGGGCAGGGGGCTTTCATATACATTAAGGAACTTATACATACTCTGTGACTTAGGCACTTTGGTTCAACTGCACCCACGTGCACGCCTAGCATGTCCACATGCTAGTGTATACACTGTATGTTTAAAAATTGGCAGAAAAATCCCTCCGATTGAGGACCTCCCATTGCATCCTAACTAACACCACCATTCCTGGGCAGAGTCTGAGGGCCTGGCTTGATGGGGTGTCCAGGCTGAGAAAGGTTCGTGGAGCCCCCCACATACAAGCACAGAGAGAAGCAGCAGAGTGGGTCCCAGGCACCCAGGAGCAATGAGGGCATTGGTGAAGGACCTCAGGAAACCTTCGAAAGGCTCACCAGTTTCCCCGTGGCTTCTTGTTGAGTGTGGAATGGGGCGCCCCCCTGATCCCCATGCACCTGGTGGTGGGAAGCAGTCCTCACACTTGGATGGGAGCCAAGTATATGCCACAGCAACACGTGTGGCCTGTCCTCCAAGGACTTGTGAAGAATCTCAGTGGATGATGAGTTTCCTTCTCCAACCCCTTGATCCCCCCCCACCCCCCAGAACTTAGAGGCAACCCCAAGGCAAAAAAGCAAATCTAAATTGACTGAGACGTGTTTCCCACCACATGAAGGTGGGAATGGAGCTCAAATGACAAGTTAAGACAAAGTGAATGAATAAAGAAAGTAGCATTTCTCACACACCCGAGTCTTGGACTGAGACTCATTCCTACCACAGATGACATTGCCAGGAGCCCCCACCGGACATGTGTCTTCCTTGCACCCTGAAAGAGACCAGCTGGAAAAGAGAAATCTTGAGGGGCCCTGGGCTTCTGAAAGGCTGTCCTGGATCAGGGACAGCAATTCTGTGGGACTCTAATGGGGACAAGTAGCAATGGCCAGAGATGCAAGTGTTGGCCGATGAATCCCAAGAAGCTCCTCACGGATGGAGTTGCCCAGTGAGGGAAGGAACCACTGTGAGAGGAAGTGAACTTCCTGTCCCGGCAGGTATGCAAGTAGATGCTATCAGAGGTGTGGAGAGGTGACTCCTACAAGGGAGCTGGCCTGACTGAAATAACGCAGAGGTCTCTTTGAAGCTTAATAGACTACGAGTCTCTAAGTAAAGCCCAGAGTGACGGTGAGTAGTCAGAGCCAGGATAGGATGTTAGTGGGATGTCTGGGGAATCGAGGAAGAGGGGAAGTGAATAGAAGGAAGAAGAAAATAAGGGGCCCAGCTGGGAAGGTGATGTGACTCTGGTATTCTGATACTGATAAAGAGTTTTTCAAAGAGGGGTGCCTGGGTGGCTCAGTCATTAAGGGTCTGCCTTCGGCTCAGGTCATGATCTTGGGGTTCTGGGATTGAGCCCCACGTCGGGCTGCCTGCTCAGCGGGGAGTCTGCTTCTCCCTCTCCCTCTCCCTCTGCTTGTGCTCTCCTTGTCTCTCTCTCTCTCTCTCTCAAAATGAATAAATAAAATCTTTAAAAAAAAAGAGTTCTTCAAAGACAGTATTTCCCCAAGGGTGGGTCACATGTGTACATCAGTCAGAACAGCCTACGCTGAGCTACAGAGCAAGTAAGCCATGACCTCTCAGCGCCCTAACACGACACGATTCTGTCTCACTCATGCAAAGTCTGGATGGCCCTGCAGCTATGATTTCTGGAACACATGGCCTTCAAGTGAAAGAGAGATGGAAGAGGACCACCAGCACTTAACTGTCACACCCCAAAAGTGGCGCTGGACTCTGCCACTCACGGGGTATTGGCCAGAACTAGTCACGTGATCCCAACTGTCTGGTCTCAGCCTGGTGATAATATGACTTTCACAGCTCTCTGACACTGCTGATCTCCTTTCTCAATAAATAAAGGGCTTGGCCTCGGATTCAGAGCCTGCAGGAGAAAACAGAACATGTTACTAAGCCTACAAAACGCTCTCTGTTCCTAACACGTTTCTTCTCATGATTATCTCCTATGTAGGGCAAATGATGCCAATTTTCCATATGGGATGACAAAGTAAACTTTCCTTTTCAAGAAATTTATTTATTTTTAAAATTTGAGTCTATTTAAAGAAGAATATTAATTCTGTTCCAAGTCAAACTGTGCAGCACCTATATTAATATTTATTTTAGAAGAGGTAAAACATACTTCAAAATTCAAAAAGTATTACAGTATAGCTAGAGAAAACTCAGCTCTATCCCCAGCCACACAATTCCCCTTCCCGTTAATACTCTTTATGAATGATTTCACGGACACTTCCGCTCTTACAAACAACACTGTGATGAACCTCACTGTGTGTACTCCATTTGGGGTGTAAATGGGTACCTAAAGGATAAATCCCTAGAAAGAAAATTCTGGGGCTCCAGGTGTGGGCACGTACCTCCCCATGGTTCAGTTTGGTGCATGGCTGCCATGTTAGTGGGACAGGCTTTCAGCAAAGCCCCACTTGGGGCAATTTAGACCATTCATGATTTTATTAGTTTGCTCAACACACCTTGATAAGCACCAACCCTGAGTCAGCCCTGTGCTGGGAACAAGTAATAGAAAGATGCATTTGACTCAATCTTGGCCTCAAAGAGTTCACAATCTAGCCAGAGAAGGCAGATGCACAAGCCAGTTGCTATGGTTATCCACTGCAGTGTGTTTTACTATTCCGAAACTTAGAGGCGCCGAGTGACAACCAGGATGCTGACGGATTCTGTGGGCCAGGGATTCAGAAAAGGCAGAGCCAGGATGGTTATTCTCTGCTCCCTGATATCTGAGACCTCATCTGGTTGGTGGCGGGGGGGTGGGGGGGGTGGGACTTGAATGATGGAGGATAGAAGGATAGAAGGATCCATTTCCACAGTGACTTCTTCACTCCCAGCTCTGGTGCCCATGTTGGGAGCATTGAAGAACAGGCTGAGCTGAGACTGTCACCCAGAGACCCTAACCTGTGGCCTCTCGAGTAGGGCAGTCACGGGGTGGTCAGACTTCCCACAAGGTGGCTCAGGGCTCCTAGAGCAATTGTTCTAGTGATCACAGCAGAAGCTGCATGGCAGTGGTTGACATAGCCTTGGAAGCCACACATTGTTGTTTGCACCGCAAGCCAGCCATGATTCAAGTAGAGGGATGAGTGTTTTAAAGCGGCCACACTCCCGATCGTAATACAGGATATGTGTTGTAGTGGAGGCAGGTCCAGCAGCACAGAGAGCCCGGTACAAGAGTGACAGCTCCATTCCCTCGGAGAGCGATAAGAAGACACTCAGGGAAAGCCATTGAAAGGAGGTGACACTGAACAGAGGATTGAAAAGTATGAGCGAAGTTACCAAAGGCTAAAATAGCATGGGAGGAGGAAGGGAGGGTTTCAGGCAAAGGGAACCGTGTGTGCAATGATTTATGAGGGCTTTGAAAGGCTTGTGTGTGAAAAGGTGAAGAACTTCCACGCAAGGATAAGAGGCCAGGCTACGGAGTTGTGGACGGGAGTGGAGATCTTAGCTCTACCACTTGCTGGCTGTGTGACAAGTGAGCCTCAGCTTCCTCACCTATAAGAAGCCTTAGGGGTCTGCAGCCCTTTGGATTATTCTAAGGAATAACTGAAATAAGACGGGCCTGGTATAAAAGTGCTGGAGGCATGTTCGCTGTTGACATCATTATGATATCTTGGCTGTACCTTGGAATCATCGAGGGAGCTTTAAAAAACATTGATGTAACTACAAGTGCAAAACTTATTACACTCTGAAAATTACAAAACATTGCTGAAGGAAATTAAGGAAGACTTGAAGAAATAAGAAGACAACCCATGTTCATAATCAGAAGACTTAGTAGCGCTGCCACCATAGCAAGACTTCCCAAAAGGATCTAGTTTCAACTCAATCCCTATCAACATCCCAGCTGACTCAGTGGATCCTAAAATTCACAGGGAAATTCAAGGAACCCAGAATACAGCCTTACAGTCTTGAAAAAGAAGACGGAATTGGAGGAATCACGCTTCCCTCTTTCAAAACTTACTATAAAGCTATGGTAACCGAGACAGTGTGGTATTGACATTGTACATCCATGGAACAGAACTGAGAGTCTAGAAATAAGCCCCTATGTCTATGGCCAATGGATTTGGGGTGCGGGTCCATTCAATGGACAAAGAACAGTCTTTCCAACAAATGGTCCTGGGACAACTGGATATTCACATGCAAAAAAGTGAACAAAGTTGTACCTCCTTCTCACACCACATGCAAAAATTACTCAAAATGGATCAAAGACCTAACTGTAAGAGCTAAAACTATCTAAACATTTTGAAGAAACATAAGAGAAAATCTTAGTGGTCTTGGATTTGGATCTGATATGTGACACCAAAATCACAAGCAACAAGAAAAACTAGATAAATCGGACTTCATCAAAATTAAAACCATTGTACCTCAAAGGACACCATCAAAAAAGGGAAGGGGTGCTTGGCTGGCTCAGTTAGTGGAGCAGGTGACTCTTAATCTCGGTGTTGTGAGTTTGAGCCCCACATTGGGTGCAGAGATGACTTAAAAGTAAAAAAATCTAAAAAAAAATTTTAATTAAAAAAGGGAAAGAACCACCCATAGAATGGGAGGAAAAGGATGCCAATTTCATAGCTGACTTGTACCTACAATATATAAAGAACATTCACAACTTAATAATACAAACACAAATAACCCAATTTTAAAATGGGCCAAGAATCAGAATAGACACTTCTCCAAAGAAGATAGACAAAGGGCCAAGAAGCCTGGGAAAAGATGCTCAACATTATCCACGAGGGAAATGCAGATCCACACCACTAGGAGAGACTGCCTCACACCCACCAGGAAAGCTAGAATCCAAAAGATAGACAGTGACACGTGATGGTGAGAATGTGAAGAAGTAGGGACCCTCTCACCCCCCGCAGAGGGAATGCAGAATGGTGTGGCCACTTCAGGAAACATGCTTCAAAATGCTAAACATAGAGGAGCGCCTGAGTGGCCCAGTAGGTTAAGGGTCTGCCTTCGGCTCAGGTCATGATCCCAAGGTCCTGGGATCAAGTCCCGCATCGGGCTCCCTGCTCAGTATGGAGTCTGCTTCTCCCTCTGCCCCTCCCCCTGCTTGTGCTCTCTCTCTCAAATGAATAAATAAAAAATATTTTTTAAAAAAAATCCCATACAGGGATGTTTACAGCAGCAATATTCATAATAACCAGAGTGGAAACAGCCCGAATTTCCATCAGCTGATGAAGGAATAAATAAAATGTGGTATATCCATATAATAAAATATTACTCAGCAACAACAACAAAAAAATGAAGTACTGATCCATCCTACAACATGGATGAACCTTGAAAACATGATGCTCAGTGAAAGAAGCCAGGCTCAAAGGACCACATATTATATGATCCCATTTATGTGAAATTTCTAGGATAGGCAAATCTACAGAGATCGAAGGTAGATTACTTGTGACCTATGGCTAGGGGTGGGGGGGGAACAGGGCAAGATGGGGAGGATTGGGGAGCTACTGCTAAAGGGTGCATGACATCATCTTGGGGTAATGAAACTCCTTTTATTTATTTTTTAAAAGATTTTATTTTTAAGTAATCTCTACACCCCACGTGGGGCTTGAACTCACAACCCTGAGATCAAAAGTCACCGGCTCCATCGAGTGAGCCAGCTGGGTGCCCCAGAAATGCTTTTAAATTGATAGTCGTAAACATTTCCCCCCTTTTCTCTTTTGCATCGCTATGAAATGATGGATGTTAACTAAACTTACTGTAGTTATCATTTCACAAGATTTGTAAACCAAGTCATTATACTGCACACCATGAATTTACACAGTGCTGCCTGCCAGTTCCATCTCAATGACACAGAAAGAAACTGGTGGTGATGTATGCACCACTCTGAATACACTAAAAGGTGCTGAGTTGTTCAAAGAGAGAGAGAGAAGGAAGAAAAAAAAAGAGAAAGAGAGAGAGAATCTTTTTTTTTTTTTTTTTTGCATTTTCCAAGTTTTTAATGAAAAACTTAAATCGTGGGCGCCTGGGTGGCTCAGATGGTTAAGCGTCTGCCTTCGGCTCAGGTCATGATCCCAGAGTCCTGGGATCGAGCCCTGCATCGGGCTCCCTGCTCCTTGGGAGCCTGCTTCTCCCTCTGCCTCTCTCGATCTCTCTCTCTCTGTCTCTCATGAATAAATAAAAAATAAAAATAAAAATAAAGCTTAAATCGTTCAAAAATTGATGTTACCAATACAAGGGGGGAGGAGAGGACAAACAACATAAGAAACAGACACATAAACAGTCTTTTATATTCTTCCTTTCTTATGAAATATCCCACATATCTTTATTTTTTTTCTTTTCTGCTCAGTAATTTTCTTCTTTTAAATATTTTTTATTAACACATAATGTATTATTTGTTTCAGAGGTACAGGTCTGTGATTCATCAGTCTTACACAATTCACAGAGCTCACCATAGCACATACCCTCCCCAGTGTCCATCATTCAGCCACCCGATCCCTCCCACCTCCCTCCATTCCAGCAACCTTCAGTTTGTTTCCAGAGATTAAGAGTCTCTTATGGTTTGTCTCCCTCTCTGGTTTTGTCTTGTTTCATTTTTCCCTCCCTTCCCCTGTGATCCTCTGCCTTGTTTCTCAAATTCCTCATATCAGTGAGATCATATGATACTCGTCTTGAGAGAGAAAATCTGATTTTCTCTCAGAAGTATTGATCCATCCTACAATATGGATGAACCTTGAAAACATGATGCTCAGTGAAAGAAGCCCTATTCCAGAAGAGTCTGCTTCCCTGCTGTGCTGGAGGGCAGCCTGGGCATCGGAATTCGAAGGTGCCAGGGAATGTTATGGGGCAGCCGGCTGAGAGCCACTGAGCCAGAGAAGGGGAAGCCTGAGAATGGAGAGAGATGCACAGAGAGGCCAGCAGAGCCCAGCGATGGGTTATGTGGACAAACGTGGGTCAGGATGCCACCAAGGGGCGGAGAGTGTTGCGTGTGGAGGTCAAGCGGGATGGGTGTGTGCGGGCGAGAGGGCAGGTTCCCCATCAAAGGCGTCCTCTGGGTGTGGGGGGTGGGGGACGAGTGGCTGAATCCACCCAGGCTCTGCTTACCAATCCCTGAGCCCCTGGGGCTCAAGTCCATCCCCTTTCTGGAACAGGCAAAGGGGGTTGGGAGTTGGGCTACATCTTTCCAAGAGTCTGCATATAGTGAATTGACACCTCACTTTGAAACTGCACGTCTATTTTATCTCAGTGCCTAATTGGAATCTCGATTTTAACATCCTGTTACACAAGACCGTTGTACAGATAACAGGACTGAATTATATTCATTACCATCCGGTGAACGCAGTTATGCTAAGCAAGCAACATTCGTTGTCACATCTAATCCTTCGGCACCTCTGAGAGACAAGTTACTATTGGCATGATCCCCATTCCACAGAAGAAGAAACTGAGGCCTGGCGAGGTAAGTGACCTGGCCCAAGGCACCTGGTAGGAAGTGGCAGAACAGGGATTTGAACCCACGTCAGACTGATGCCAAGCCCTTGCTGTTAAGACATATAACCCTCCCTGTCCTGAAGTTCTTCAGTGACCAAGTCAGGAGACTGAAGTCCCCTGATGCCAAGTGTCTACCTACTGGTCAGCATAGTGATAAAATCAGCATCAGTACCCCGGTCCCTGTCACCGAAGCTGGCAACCACACTAGCTGCATGTTTGTGGGGCACCCAGGCACATAGCAGGGACAGGATAATGTCAGCACCCCCTTCTGCCCCTAGGAGAATCACCCAGTTCAATTAACCTAGTAGCTTTCCTTCCAGGGAGCCCCCGTTTCTCTGGCAGATCCCGCAGGCATATCCAAGGTTTCTGAGGATTTACGCATGCCGTCCTCCCTCGAGAAGCCCCGTCTGTTTTATGCCTCACTCACTATCCTTGGAAAGACCTGCTGTGGTCCTCCCTCCTCCCAGTGCCCAGCACGGCTCTGCTCTCCCGGGCTCTCACTCCAGACGTATTATTCACAGTGAACTCATTTGTCCCGAATGCAGATGTAATATGTAATTCCCCGAGAATCCAAATGTAATTTAAAGTTATTTTCCAATATCTAATTTGCCTTTTATTTATTTAGGGCAATATTTCAGCGGGAGCCTCCCAGCTGAAGTGCCAGTGTTTGTTTACGGAGCCAGGCCCAGCGACGGTGGGGAGCCACACGCCCCAGACACAGACGTTACCGATTAAAAAAGTAATTACAACATTGAACACAGCCTTAAATAAAAGCAAAAATGCAAGAGACGGGAAAGGAGGTAAAAACATAAATTGGGAACAATGCCGTTTTCCCCAGACGTTTTGCAGTATTTGCAGCCTGCCTGGTATTGGCACCCTGCCCTGGTTGCATCAGATCCAAGCAGCAGGGAGAGATGGGGTGCTCTGCCCTGCAAAGAGGTGGGAAGAAGTGCCTAATTATCAGAGATCATCTGTCTGCCTGTATGCCTGTCTTTTAGGGTAACGTCTCCAGTTTAATGTAACCCTCTTATGCTAAATGACCAAAAATCACCAGCCAACTCAAACTGACTTAAAGAGAAAATAAGTACGTTCTGGCTCATGAAAGACCATCAATAGGTTTGGCTTCAGGCATAGTTGGATCAAGGTGCTCAAAAATCTTTAAGAATCTCTTAGGTCTTGGCTTGGCTCGCTGCAGAGTTGACTTCTTTCTCAGTCGGGCTTTGTCCACCTGCTGGTGAAGAGAGAATCCTGGCCGCTTCAAGCTTCCATCTTGTCTGCCTAGCATTCCCAACAGAAAGAGGGTGCTTCTCTTCCACATCGTTCTAGCCAAAATCTTGGGTGGGGCTTTCATCGGTCCTACCTGGATCACGTGCAGATCCTTGAACCAGTCACTTCAGCCAGGGAGTTTCAGCCCTCTGGCCAGACCTGGGTCAGATTCCCACCCCTCGAGAATAGGAATAGGACCAGTCTGGCCCAAACCACATGGACTAAGAGTGGGGGAGAGGGGGTTCCCAAAAAGAAAATTGAGGTTCTTTGAGGGTTGAAGGAGCAATCAGACAAATGCAATTGATTTCCACCCCAGGTACAATTTCTGTCTGTTTCCAGTACAAGTCCTGTTTCTACCTTAGTTCTAGACCAC
This sequence comes from Halichoerus grypus, assembly GCF_964656455.1. NCBI lineage: Eukaryota > Metazoa > Chordata > Mammalia > Carnivora > Phocidae > Halichoerus > Halichoerus grypus. The sequence goes on along the minus strand of NC_135717.1, from coordinate 18,550,410 downwards.
TCTATGCTCCATTGGTAGGAGTATCATAGGACTGTGATGTAGAATATCAAACTTGTGGATTCCTCCCTCGACTTTACTTAAAGAACGTGCTATGCTGCCAATTACAGCATAGCATGACTAGGAGCAGATGACATTTTGCAATCCCTAAGGGTGGCCTGCAATAGAAGGGCAGGTACAAAGCAATTGGCTCTTCAAGTGGATTTCCTTCAAGATGGATATAGCAAGAGCTTTGAGGCTTGAAAGAATCAAATAATTGCTGTTTAATAATTAGGTCCCAATAGTTATCTGGTAATTAAGTCAAAGGAGAAGCAGGAGGCAATTATAATATTTAAGCTGCTCGTTGGGGCGCCTGGGTGGTGCAGTCGGTTGAGCATCCAACTCTTGGTTTCGGCTCAGGTCATGATCTCAGGGTCCTGAGATTGAGCCCCGCCTTGGGCTCCCTGCTCAGCGCGGAATCTGTTTGAGATTCTCTCTCCCTCTCCCTCTGCCCCTCCCCACTGCTCTCTCTCTCTCTCAAAATAAATCTCAAAAAGATAAAAAAATAAAGGGCTGCCAGGTCCAGCTTACACCCAAGAAGTGACTGTGTATATGAACTGGCGATAGACATGCTACCCTGAGGTCAAGTAAGTATAACTCTTGGCCAAACGTAGCACTAAAGAAATCGCATCATCCTCTCTCAATGGGCATCCAGAAACTACATGGTGCAGGCACAGGACGGAGCATCCATGAGACCGTGCAGAACCCAGCCTGAACAGTGACTGCTTCGGGACCAGGAAGCAGCTGTAGCAGGGGACCAACCAGACTCCTGTTCTTGCTGTGGCTGCATTGGAGGTGGACAGGCTCCCCCTGGAACTAAGAAATCCTATGGGGTTCTGAGATCATTCAGGGTCAGTGGAGGGTAAGGGAAAAACCTTGAGAGAAAGGTTATAAATAAATGAGACGGGTGAGTGCCCAAGCAACTGATCAGAAAAATGAAAGAACTCTGCCTTATTGATGCCCCAAGTTGGTGGAAAAGTTCTTGCTGATGACATAGAAATAAATGGGAGAGCAGATCTAAGTTGGCCCATCTGATATACAGTAAATGCTATTGTTGTTGCTTGACATGTGCCCTGATCATCTCTTACTCAAATACTAGCTCATTCCATTCAATCATTTCCAAAACTCTGCGAGGTCGTTGGCTTTATTATTACTCATCCTCCCATCATAGATGAGAAAATGGAGCTTCAGAAGGATGAGGGTGATATGCCCAAAGTCCATCATGCTGAAACAGGGACTAGAACCGATTTCTCACTTTCCCTTCTAACGCTTCCAACAAAAAGGCTTTTTTTTCCCAAAGGCAGTGGACAGAGATAGGAAGCTTGCGTTTATTGAGCACCTGCTATGGCCGGGCACAATGCTCAGCGTTATCACACATGCGCTCACTCCACCTCTCCCCGCAGTCCTGCCAGGCCCCTGTGTTATTATCACCCCCTTTCAGTAATGGACGGTGGAGGCTCAAAGGGGCGAGGTACCTCCCTCTGCATCACTTGACCAGTTTGGGTCTCTGAAGGGATTCAGCATCTGTAAGAAGGAACCTAGAAATTCTCTAGGAAGGGAGCTTCCTGCTCACCAGAGTGTTATCCTCACCTCGGCGCTCTGAGACATCACTTGGGTGCTCTTCTCTTCCCCGGAGAGCCGGTCTATGCCTATGCACACTCCACGGCCCTCAGGGACCCCCAGCTCTGCTAGCTGGGTCCAGCCAAGAGAGGGATGTCTGAGCTAAAAGGCCAGGGATTCTGTAATAAAGACAGAGACAAAGGGACAGACAGAGCCCGAGGGGACTCAGAGAGAACCTGGAAGGACAAGGAGGGTGGCTAGGGGCAGGACAGAAAGGAAGCAGGGAGAAGAGAAAGGACAGGGAGAAAGGAAGAGGATGAATGGGCATTGGCAGAGGTAGCAGAGGACAAGAGGACAAGGGGAAGAGGCAGGAGTTTGGGTGCAAACACACACAACTTTTGTAATAAAGGAAAAATGAAAGTTCTTCATTCAGTCTATTTAGTCCTTAATCTGTACCCATCTCTGTACTAAGCATCGCAAAGATAGACAAAGTCCGCATTCTCAAGCGATTGTAAAATGATGCATATCTGGAAAAGCCAGATTCCCCACTGAGATGTCAGATAACCTTCACTGAGCTGCAGGTTGGGCGTCAAGAGTGTGGAACATCTTTCCGTGCAGACAAGGGGAGGAAAAGCCTTCCAGACAAAGGGAACAACATACACGAAGACCCAGAAACAGAAGAGTGCATGGAGTCCAGGACCAGCAAGGAGCGAGTTAAGGCTGCAGCAGAGAACAGGATAGAGCCAGAAATGAAGTAGGGCTAGATCATGCTAGAAATGGAGACTTTATCTTGATGACCAGTGTCTAAAAATGCCATTAAAGGATCCCTGAGAATTTGCCGATTTACACTTAGGGATTTATGAGTGCTCAGCAAGAACTTTTAGCACTTGGGCATGTTCACCCAATACCAGCACGTTCTGGATCATCTCCCTGACAAGCAGCATGGAATGTTGTCTGGAATCACTTCGGGGTCCAGTAAGAATGTTTTAATTGTCCCAGGACAAACGGAAAAGAGAAGAGGTAGAGTTGATACACAAATGGTGTGTTTGTGTCAGATAAAGGACAATTGGTGGCTTGCTACAGCAATGAAGGTTCTTAGAAGAAAAAGGTGGGAGGATTAAGTCTCCACACCCCCCAAAATAATAAAGGCAGTGGAACTCAAGAGAACCTGTGCTAGAGCAGCAATTCATTTTTAGTAAGTGGCAAATTAGCTTCACCAAGACAACATCATCTATCATGTTAAGTAAATAATACTAATTTGAATTTTATCACCTTTATTTGTACATAGTTTCTAATTTGTGTGAGTCTTATCGCTGTTTAGGAACTTCTTTTGTCGTTGATTCTAAAACATAATTTTTGTTACATTTTGACTCTGAAATTGGGATGCATCTTAAAATTTATAGCCTCTACAAGTAGAACTGACAGCACTTTTTCCCTCTTAATGCTACGTAAAATAATTATGCATCTTACAACTAATGATGGATTAGAGTCACATGAAGAATAAGTGGATACCTAGTTTTATTTGTAAATAACTGAGTAACATTACAATAAAAAATGTTTAAGCCAATATGAGGTCCATAGACTATTCTCTATAGAAATAGTTAATGTAGTACTCAAGTTGGAGTACCAATGATGAGGAAGAGGCCATAAGAAAAAGTTTCAATCAACAGAAGTCAGATTTTCATATTAGGAAGACATTCTAGCACCACACTGGATAGAAATAGACCAGTTTTGCAGGAGATCAACTGAGGAATTATGAGAATATATATATGGAGAATATATATTTATTCACATATATATATTAAGATGAGAACATAACAAAGAGATGTGCAAGAGGTAGAATCAATGGGATTTAGTGTTTGATTAGATGTGAAAGGGTGAGGATGTGGGGAAAGAGAAAGAGGAGCAAGGAAGGCCCAAAGAGGATGCTGGGTTTCTGGATGGGATGGAGTAGCATCTCCAAGGTACAGAACTGTATTCAAAGTTGAGAAGGTAAGTTGTGGCAGTAATGATGGTGATAGTAACAGTGGTGTTGAAGGCTATGGTGATGATGGTAGTGGTGGTGATGATAATAGGGATGATGGAGATGATGGAAGTGATGGTGAAGTGATAGTGGCAGTATTGGTGGAGATAATGGTGGTGGTGATGGTGATGATGGTGATTGTTGGTGGTGGTGGTGATGATGGTGGTGGTTGTTGTCGATGGTGATGGTGTTGGTGGTGGTGATGATGGTGGTGAGATTGGTGGTGGTCATGGTGGTAAGATCGTGATGGTTGTGATGGTGGTGGTTGTTGGGGGGGTGGTGATGGTTGTGGGGATGTTGGTAGTGGTGATGATGGTGATGGTAGTGGTGGTGTTGGTGGCAGTGGTGATGATGGTGATGGTGGTGTTGGTGTTGGTGATGGTGGTGATGATGGTAGTAGTGATAGTGATAATGGTGGTGATGATGGTGGTGGTAGTTGGTGATGATGACAGTGGTGCTGATGGTGGTGGTGGTGGTGGTGGTGATAGTGATGATGGTGGTGGTGGTGGTAGTAGTGATGATAAGGATTAATATAGTAGAATTATAATCATGATGTTATACCAGGAGGCCTAGAAGTAAAAGTGGCCACATTGGGGATTGGGCTCTCCAGCTGCCCCATCTTGACATGAAGCATCTACTGGGAAAGAGCCGACTTTCTCCACGCCTCATCCATGAAATGAAAATTACTCCTCTCTCCTACTATCATGATGGTAGGCATCAGCCTCACTCTCTAATCACACAATGACAAAATATAAATGAACACTAGAACCAACGGATTCCCCCCACAGCAGGGAATAACCATTATTTACCCATAAAAATATTTTAAGGGTTATTAGCATGTAAACTGTGATTAATTAAATTCACAAAAATTGTTTCTGAGGCATATAAATGAAGTGGTTCCTGCTGGGTGGCACTGAGGCTTTACTCTCCTGGTGGATGCTGAAGGAGACAGTGGGGGGAGGTCACTCAACACATCTGTTCCAGAAACTTTGGGAAAAACTATAAGACCCATCTCAAAGGTGGTTCTTCCCTGAGCTCTTCCACGTTCATCCTTCCAGTTTGGATCTACACAATTAAGGGGATAGGTTTGGATGCTAGTGTCCCCATTTAGGAATTTATTCACATCTATAAGTCCTGAAGGGACCCAAAGATTATGGAGCTTGAAGGAACCAAAAGGGAGGAAATCATCTATATTTTAGTTCACTCTGACCACTCTGTCCAAGAAAGGGCCAAGACTAGCTCAAGGTTACACTGACTCCTTTCCAGGGCTTTCCATATGCCACCCTAAATTCTTACATGAGGTCAGTGAGACCCTGGATCACACACCCAAAGGAAGCTGGCCCAGATTGGCAGCCAGAAGAAAGGTACAAGTGAAGGTGGAGGGAACCGGACTGAGTTGTGCTGTAGTGACCTCCAGATCCAAAGGGTTGGTGCACTCTCTGTCTTTCAAGCCTCCAGAGATCCAACGGGCTGAATCTCTAGGCATTGGTGTCACAAAGGGTTCATGAGCGTTTCAGTTACCCAAGAATGTGTCCAGGTCTCCGTTGCCCACCCTGGTGCAGAACATCCTCAACAAGAGCTGTTCTCCCTACAACCTCCCCATGAGTCCAGTCTTCATTTCTCCCAACCCCAGCAGTGCCCACCTCAGCATAGATACCTGCTCCCATAGGGTTGTCAGGAAAAGGAAAGAACTGTGCCTGCCTGGGATGGAAGTCCCAATGAGAGGTGCACTTTGGAGACATGCCCTCTCCTACTAGGACCCAAACCCAGATTCAGCTAACACTCACCTACACTCAGCCAGACTCGGTGTTGTGCATTTTCACACACAGCTCTGTAAATGACACCATTTCTCAGGTTTTCCAGTTGAGGAAATGGGGTCAGCTGTGCCTTGAAGATACCAACTCTACCAGATACCTTCGACATGACAGGCAAGTCCCCCTCACAGGCCATGATGCCTCAGCCCATGGACAGCTACCAGTATAACAGGACAAGGCTCAGAGAGTTTCACTCTCCCCAAGAATACTTCCTTAATCACCGAGGGCAACCTTTGGCCCAGTGTCCTGGGCCCTGCTTGCCAACCCATGAATCCTCTGCCCCATTTCTCCTGGATGACCATGACACCATTTTGAATGAGGCAATTTGGAAGTTCTCAGATGTAACCCCCTTGAAGAATGGGAAAGGGTTTTTCTGGGGGAAAAAAAGACTCAGGTAGATCCTACTCAGGTAGGATCAGGAGGGAGAGACAGAAAGACCATGCCCGAAATTGGGGCAAAGGAATCAGGGAGAGGAGAGCCTGGTCCAGAAAGGGGTCCAGAGACATAATTGTCCCTAAGCCCTGGGAACTCCAGCAATTCCAACTCAGCCCCCAGCCCCACCCCAGTAGGCCTGCAGACCAGGGCACCCAAATACCGGGAAATAGCAGACACCAGCCACCAAGGAACCCTGCTGGGACAGCATCCAGGAAGCTGCAGGGTCTGGAAGGTTAAGTTCAAAGGGGCCCAATAATAACCCCCACACGGAGACCTGATAATTAACAGAGTTAGAAACAAGGCAGAACAATAGCAGGAGAATTCAGTTCTCTTTTGTGTCTCCCTGACATCACTCCATGCAGAACGAGCCTAGAACTATCTCAGGTTCCTTTTGTCCTTCTGGCATGCGGCCAATCTCTTGGAAAGACTGGATCTCTGCTATTTCCCCACATCATTCCTGCCCACGGGGTTTTGGAGTCCTCTTAGGGAAACCCAGACCCACGGCCTCATAAATAACCTTTAGGGAACCTGGGCTCTTCACAAACTCAATACTGACGTTGCACTTGACTGGGCTGGTGCCATAGATGGTGGTGGTGGTTCCAAAACCTGTTGGGCATCCAGATCGCCTGGGGATATTTTTCCCTGCAATTAACAAGACAGGTACCGAGAAGAGATCGATGTGGTAACACATGGAAGCAGTATCAGAGGGCATACAGTCAAAATGTAATTTGTCCACCTTAGTCACGCTGTCCCGATTTGCAGTCCCCACAGGGGACCACTGTAACAATTTAGGGGTGCCTCTTCTGGAGAGAGTCATGCATATACAAGCAAACGTGAATAGACCCCCCCCCAGCTTCTCCTCCCCCCTTCAAGTGAAGACACCACCAGGAAGACATTCATCATCCTGCTTTTTACACTTAATATTTATGGGAGGAGATAGCATAATAATGTCTGTAAATCTGTCTCATAATTTTAAACAGCTATGGATAATCATAATTTATTTCACAGGTCTCCTTCTGACAGGCCTTTAAGAACTTACTAAGCTCATTGCGTTTACTCCTTGCAACCATCTCATGAGACACACGTGTTATTCAATGTATTTTGAAGGCCAAGTCCTTGTACCACCCAAAATGATTTGAACAGTAGTCCTGTGATATTGTGATTTATAATAAGAAATAAGTCTTTGGTCTTTGCCTCTGTTTCTGGCCCCAAGTGATAAGAGCAATCAAGGTGTCTTGAGAGTCATAGCAAACCCCCTTTCACCACACCTGACTCCTAGTTAATGAGGTGACTTCTGGAAAGCACCTGAGGATGGGGGCTGGTTGCCAGGGAAACCAACCATGTGATTAGAGAGACTTTCAGTCCTGCCTGCCCCCGGCCCCCTGGCCTTGAGCCCCAAGGAGCGGGAAAAGGGGCTGGAGATTGAATTAATCACCAACGGCCAGGATTTAATTAGTCATGCCTATGTGATGAAGCTTCCATAAAAACCCAGAGGAGAACTTCTGGGTTGGTGACCACGTGGAGATGCAGGGAGACTGATGCCCAGATAGGGCCTGGAAGCTCTGCGCCCTATCCCCATACCTTGCCCTACGCATCTCTTCTATCTGGCAGTTCCTGAGTTACATCCTTTTATAATAAACTGGTGATCTGGTAAGTCACGTGTTTCTCTGAGTTCTGAGAGCTGCTCTAGCAAATTAACCAAACCCACATATGGTTTTATGGGAACGTCCAATTTATAGCCAGTAAGAAGCACAGGTGACAAACTGGACAAATGGGTGTTTGAATTGGGGGCAGTCTGGTGGGACCGAGCCCTTAACCGGTGGGCTCTGACGCTGTCGATGGTGTCAGAATTGAGTTGAGTCATAGGACGCACAGCTGGTGTCGGAGACTTCCTTGGTCTTGCACAATGGAGCTGTCACAACTCTAAATCCTCAATCCTGGCCTCACTGTAGAATTACCTGGGAAGCCAGGCTGCCCCTCAGAGGCTCTGGTCTGAGTGGCCCCCCTCTCGGGCCTCAGCTGCTGGAGCCTGTGGAAGGCCTGGCCAGGCTTTGTTTTTACTTTGTATTAAAGTTGCTCTTTCTGCTGGAGGCTTCTGCCTCCAGGCTATTTCTCAGGACATTAACTTTTATAGCCCTCCTCTGCCACTCCTTCTCAGGGTGGAGGACTGCCCTTCCCAGCAGGGACAGAGACGAGGGTGGGGGTGGGTTCAGTCCCCTAGATTGGGATTTAGAGCTGGACACACAGAGGGACTGAGAGAATGGAGACAGAGGGCTGTGTCCTCATCCCCAACTATACAAAGATGCCCCGTATGAATTGGTTCAAGAGCATCTTCAATCAGATAGATTAATACATAAATCACTTATTAAGACATTACTATCAATAAAAAGTTTCTATTTTTGAATGCCTACTGGATACCAAAGGTAACACAGACATCATATCTGGTTCTCTCTGAAATCCTACAGGGAGGTTTTATTACGAAGAGAGCGTAGACCAGAGAATTAAGTGCCTTTGCCCAAGTGTATCAGTCAGTATAGGTTAGGTTATGCTGTGGTAACAAACACTCCCCCAAAATCCCAGTGGTGTACAACAACGGAGAGCAGGAGATTAACTCTTGCTCACTACGTGTCCATCAAGGGTTGGCCGTAACTGCTCCACCTTCTTTCACGGACACTGTACTCCATCACCAAGATAGCCCCGTAAAGGATGAAGGACCTATTCCCCTGTGGTGTTTAAATGTTTAAAATGTTTAAAATGGTTCTCTGAGGGAAAAAATGGATGTGTATATGTACATGTATTTATGCACACACACATTTATATACATATATACACAAATATGTATTATAAAGTTTTCTGATATAAAGGATGTGCCACATAGTTTATACATAATAATGAAATATCATTCTGTACTTTAAATTCCATATAGCCTGATAATCCTCATGGAATGCTTTTGTTGATTTCTACTGAACCCTTACATCCATAGCCTGCCTAAGTGCATTTTGACTATGACTTGACAATTTTTTGCTATTCGCAATGTAACAGCTACCAATATGACACTTTCCGGTTTAATCTGCCTTTTTCCCATCACTTCTTCCACCGAACAATGAGTAAAGCCCCAAGTTGTAGCATTTGCCAATTTTCTGTGCTACAAATACCTCCGCTGTGGCTGATTTCAAGTCACCAAGGTCCCCAAAGGCAGAGCTGGAGGTATGTGATAGTACTCCATTATGCAGTAGCTTCAGCCTGCAGACAGAGTGGGCATAAATAAGCTCAAGACTTAGGTAAAAGTAGGGGCGCCTGGGTGGCTCAGTTGGTTAAGCACCTGCCTTTGGCTCAGGTTATGATCCCGGGGTCCTGGGATCAAGTCCCATGTTGAGCTCCCCACTCAGCAGGGAGACTGCTTCTCCCTCTCCCTCTGTCCTTACCCCGCTAGTGTGCTCTCTCTCTCTCTCAAATAAATAAATAAAAATCTTAAAAAAAAAAAAAAAAGACTTAGGGAAAAGTAAAATGTAGTAAAACAATTTGGAAGCAATGTGACTAGAGTATTTATTACCTTTGTTTTTTTTTTAAGATTTTATTTATTTATTTATTTGAGAGAGAGAGAGCAAGAGCATGAGTGGGGGGAAGGACGGGGTGGGGGAGAAAATCTCAAGCAGACTCCCCCATGCACTTAGAGCCCGCCACAGGGCTTGATTGCACGACCCTGAGGTCATGACCTGAACTGAAACCAAGAGTCAGACACTTAACTGAGTAAGCCACCCAGGTGTCCCTATTACCTTTGTTTTTAATAAAACATATTTAATTATAAGTTTAAGTAATTTTTAATGATGACTATCTTTAATAACTAACTCTTAACGTTCCTGAACACTTAATAATCAGTGCTTGCTGACTGATAGAAGCCCGCTCCAGCTGGCCACGACTAGTCCCCAGTGGCTGGGAGTGCTGCCCTCAGCTCTCAGCTGTCATCCTCCTCCAGGAATTGCTCACAGTTGCAGAGCTCCATATCACCCTGGCTCACATCTCCTTTCTGGGGCTCATTCACATCTCAGTGAGTGGTTGATGTGGGGGTATAAAAGCTCAGACCATTGCCCCAGCTTGGGACATCTCTGATGGACCACCCCAGCTTCTTAGCTCTTTGTGGAGCCTGAAGTGTCCTCTGCCCCATGCTGGTTCCTTCCACTCCCCTATGAGAGTGGATCCTGAGATCCTGGCAAACTTCATGCATGGAAATCTCCATCTCAGAGTCTACTTCCCAGGGGACCCAACCTTCACTCTGGAATCCAGGTTGATGGAGGGGTCCCACCTGGAACATTTTTGTCAGTTATCAGGGCAGAAGGAAAGAGGGAATGTCTCAAGGCTCTCACTTCTGCTCACAACCCATTGGTCCGAGCTAGTCTCATGACCCTACCTGACCATCCTACCTCATTCCCCAAGAGTGGAAGACCCAGAATATTTGGCCAACAGCACTAGTGATTGCCACTGCATGGTTGCAAAGCTGGGAAACAGTCACTTGGGGATGGAAGTCAGGTCTGTCCAACCACAGAGTCTACGCTCTTTCCTCAGGTCATTTGAGGATTGAGACGCCTTGCTAGGTCCTGAGAAGATGAAGACAAATAATCTAAGCTCCACTTGGAAGCACCCACAACACTACAGTCTTGTCAGGTCAGAAATCTACACGCAGACTGGATCTTAGTAGCCCCAGGAGACCCCTAAGAGACCAGCAGTCTGGGGCAGCACCAAATACACTCCACCCTTTCCTCTCACATCCTCTGCAGGCATCACCAATGGATTGTGACACTTCCTCCCACCAAGCCCCCAGCGGCAAGATCTCCATTCCTGACTCCGGACAGACATTACCAATCGATCAGAGGCTGTGCATAATTTAAAACCAGTTGCCATCCTGAGGGGCGCGTGGGTGGCCCAGTCGGTTAAGCAACGGACTTTGGTTTCAGCTCAGGTCATGATCTCAGGGTCGTGAGATGGAGCCCCACTCGGGCTCTGCACTCAGCTTGGAGTCTGAGATTCCCTCTCCCTGTCCCCCTGCCCCACCCCACTCGTGCTCACTTTCTCTCTTTCTCTCTCAAATAAATAAATAAATCTTTAAAAATAAATAAATAAAATGAAACTAGTTGCCATTCTGAAACTATCCATTTTCTTTTTTTTTTTTTTTAAGATTTTATTTATTTATTTGACAGAGAGGGACACGGCGAGAGAGGGAACACAAGCAGGGGGAGTGGGAGAGGGAGAAGCAGGCTCCTCGCTGAGCAGGGAGCCCGACGCGGGGCTCGATCCCAGGACCCCAGGATCATGACCTGAGCTGAAGGCAGACGCTTAACAACTGAGCCACCCAGGCGCCACTGAAACCATCCATTTTCAATACAAGGAAAGTGAGGCCAGAGAAGAAAAGTTCATAAACGGCACACGTGCTAAGTCAGTTTGGCCACACGGACACTGAAGCAAAGACATATTAGTGCAGGGAGGATGGGGGAGTCTGCCGGAAGCACCCCGAGTGCTCAGTGCTAGGGGGCGGAAAGCTAGCCTCCGCCCAGAGCATTCCCCAGTAACCCATCCTGATTGGTTGATAATAACCCCGAGCAAAACCAGTCCTTGCCAAGTATGGGGCACGTTTCACTCATGAGGCCCAGTGGTAAGTCCTTCAAACACATTCATCACTTCTCATCCTTACACCATCCCGAGCTGGTGGTCAACCGTAGGTGGCATGATGTCGGTCCATTTCAAAGACGGAGAAACTGACACTCAGGGAGTGACGACACTAAGCCTCTCACTGCATGAGTGTTTATTATGTGGCCGGTGATCCTGTGAATGGGCTAATATCACCCCCATTTTACAGATAGGAAACTCGGGGCTTAGTGAGGTTGTGTCCATTGGCCGAAGGTCATAGAGAGGGGACTGGAATCCAGACTGTCTCACCTACCATCAAAGCTTACAATGATAAATGGTGAGAAACAGAGAAGGAGGGTTTGAACCCGCCCCCCCCCCCCCATTAATCTTGATGCCATCAACAATAAGCTTTACCGAGGAGGGGCTTAGAGCTGAGTCTGGGACCCTGGGACCACGCAGAACAGGGTAGGACAACAGCATAGCATGGCCCACCCACCCCAGGCAAGAGGTGACCAGCCACGCAAAAGCCATGATCAAGGGGGCTCTTCATCCCCACAGCCAAGTGCAATGCCTGGCATGGGTCAGGCGCCACTAAATACTTGCCGAGGGGTGGTGGTTTCAGTTTTACTTTTACGGCAGAGCAAACCATCCCAAAATGTAGTGGCTCCAAACAACAGTCACTTGGTTTAGCGCATGACTCGGGAGATCTGCTGGGCGGGTTCCCTGGAGCAGGAGGGTCTAAGGTGGTCCCTTGCATGCTAGCAGGCTGCTTTTGGGCCCACCAGCCGGGCCAGCCCAACCGTGTTCTACCAGGTCTCTCATCATCCAGCCTTCTTCATCCAGAGGTCACAGGGCAGCAAGAGGGGACTAATTTCAGCATGCCAGCCCTGCAGACATCACGTAACCAAGCTCAGATCCAAGATTTAGAGAACTAGACTTCCCCGCTTACCAGGAGAAGCCCGTTACAAAGCGACCACATAAAGGGATAGGAAGATTTTGTGCCTGCTTTTCTTGCAATGTACCACAGTGATTAAGTGAAGAGATGGATAAATCCAAAGGCAGAAGGGGACTAACATAAAGGCATGTCCAGGTTAAGCCCCTGAATGGTGTCCGGCCTCGGAACCTGTTATATTTCTCGGTCCCCAGCAAAGAGCAGGGGGCAGAGCAAAGCCTCTCAGTTGGGATGAAGTGGCTGGCGGGGACAGCAGGAGTCTGGAAGCTGAGCAGAACCGGGGACTCTGGCAAACAGGTCCCCATGCTAGCCCCCCGAGGGACAGACAGGCTTATGTGACTGGCAGATCTCTGTGTCCCCACCCCCGCGTCCCCTCCCCCCAAGCCTGCATGCCTGCCTCCTGCCCAAGCCTTCCCTCTGCCCACCTGAGCATCCCTCCCAATCCCACCCGAGCCCCTGGTGATGCACCGCGCCGGGGAGCGTAATTGCTGTAGTGATTACTTAAAGCCATTACATTAAGTTTTAAAATGCTCCCTTCAAATTGAACAATGTTTTTTCAAAGTCAACAGCTGGTTCACAGCTTGAATGCAACCGTTAGGATAAATTAAATAAAAAGGGTAATAAAATCACAGTCTAAATTTAATTTCTGAAGAGTGCATAGCCTCCAAAGGGGGAAAAAAAAAAGCATTTAAAACATGCCTTTAAGAATACAGCCAGGAAAGCAGAAGTTAATTCACTCCCTGATTATGTCAGCTAATGGGCGTGTGGGAGCCGTGAATCACCGAGTTGCCCTGGTGTGGACGAAGACCTGAGCTCACTCCCAGGGCCCGGGCTGTGCGGACCCTGGGTGGGTCAGGGCCATCCGACAGGGCGCTCATCCATGCAGACACCCCCAAACACAGGCTGAAAAAGAGTCCACGTCCCTTGAAGCAAAACCACAATGAAAATCATGTCCCAGACAGGCCTCCATCCCAACTTGTCTTCCCATTACCTGCGGCTCACGGGGCGGGAGCTTTTTCGCTTTCCCAGTTTGTGTGCGGGCTGCAAGATTCGGCCACCGAAATCCCCTCTGCCTCTGAATGGTGGTAAGACGGGCCACCTCAAAATATTCCACTCTGGCATAAGGATTATTTGGAGCTAAAGGCAATTGAGGAAAACAAGAAGGGAGGAGAAAAGCTCTCTGCCGTCCCTCTACTCACCTAGAAGCTAAACATAAATTTGTAAAGGCGCCCCCACTCCCCTCTCTACCAGAAAGGACAGAAGGCACCTCTAAACTCTTATCAGCCCAGCGAAACCGCAGCAAACCTCACTAACCAGCCCTTACCTTCCTTGTAGTGACCTTCCCACAGTCTGCTGCCCTGGGAACTCAAAGTCCTTCTCCCGTGTCCTGTCACTTGTCTAGGACCGTCCTGTTCTTTGTTAGGAGGCGAGGCACTCCCAAGTTCGAACCACGCTTTGAGTGTCTTAGCGCCACCCATATGTAAGCTCCTGGTTGTTTTTCTCTTCTTATTCAGGCTCTTGTGGGTTTAATTCAGGGGCTCCATCCATGAAACTAAGAGGGAAAAAGAATTTTTTTCCTTCCCTACACCTCGAAGGCAACTGCCCTAAAAAGACTAGTCCAGCGCTTCCCCCCGGGGTTCAGGACCCACACCCCAGGCTCCCGAGTCAGCCTGGACTTGAATCCCACCTTTGCCACTTATTTGCCATATGACCTTGGAGAGGGATCAGCTCATTCCTCAGAGCCTCAGTCTCCTCCTCTGTCAAAAGGGAACTCATTCATTCTTTCATGCGATGAATAAATATTTACTGAGCACCTAGGCTGAGCCTGGCCCTGTCACAGAAACCCAGCGGACAGCAGTGAGCCAGCAGACAGAAATCCCTGCCTGAAGGAGCAGATATCCTAGTGGGCAAGGCAGATAGTGAACACACTCAGGAAGCAGTATATATAGAATGTGAGTAGATATTTGGGAAAAGTTAGATAGGGAAAGGAGGGGGAGGGTACCGTAATCTTAAGGTGTTTGGGGAAGGCCCCACGGAGAAGGGGCCATTGGAGTACAGGCCTGAGGGAGAGGTGGGAGGCAACCACATGGATGTTGGATGAAGAGATTCAGGCAGAGGGCACAGACATGCAAAGGTCCTGAGGCAGGTGTGCCTGGAGGGGTTGGGAGCAGCAGCATGGAACACAATAAGCCGGGAGAGTGTAAAGTCAGAACTAACAGGGCAATAATAAGATCCATGTCCAAGGGCTGGTTGATTCATTCAACCAGCATTTAATCCACACATGAGACAGAAGGGTTATGGTGAGGATTAAGTCCGATAAAGCAAGGGCAGCTCCTGGAGGATTACAAGTTCCCAGTGAGTGTGAAGGGCTCCTCCTGCAGACAGGTGGGCCCCCTGCTTCCTGGCCGGGTGCAGGTGGGTACACAGTCCCGGAGAGCCTGTGTTCTGGCTCTGTTTTCTCAGCCTGGGTGCTCCTGCTCCGGGGGACCACCTGGTGCGGCCTCAGCTACAGAAATCCGTCCCTTACAGCTGGGTGTGCACACGTGCGTGCGTGCGTGTGTGCGTGCGTGCGTGAGAACGGTCTCTCCCCCGCCCATCCACAGCCCACCTGCAATGTCACAATTACTTTCTTTTCTCCCTTGTTCCCACCCAGCCTGGGCACCCGGGTCCATTCGCTACCCAGGTCTGCCAGCAGGGGGCGCTCAACGTTTCCCCTTTCTCCTTCCTCCTCGCATCCCTGCATCCCCGTATCAGGCCACACACACACGGAGCGGTAACCTGGGGGTTCCTGCCTTTTAAGGACCGCCCCCCTACCGCCACCACCAGGGAGTCCTTAACACAAAGATCAGCAAATGGGGCGCCTGGGTGGCTCAGTCGGTTAAGCGACTGCCTTCGGCTCAGGTCATGATCCCGGAGTCCCGGGATCGAGTCCCGCATCGGGCTCCTGGCTCGGCGGGGAGCCTGCTTCTCCCTCTGACCCTCTCCCCTCTCATGCTGTTTCTCTCTTCTCTCTCTCTCAAATAAATAAATAAATAAAATCTTTAAAAAAAAAAAAAAAAAAAAAAGATCAGCAAATGCTTCCCACGTTTGCGATGGGAGAAGGAGTGGAGTGATGCTCGCCGGTGCTCCGGGCCCCACCTTCGACTGCGGCACAGACAAGATTGTCGGGGGAAACTTCTCAAGGGTTTCGGTGCACAAGCACCACAGGGGCCCCTTAAAATGCAGACCCTGCCTGCCTCGGTAGTTCTGGGGTGGGGCCTGAGAATGGGCATTGCTAATAATCCCCGGATATGCCGATGCAGCCGCTCCAAGGCCACACTGAGTGGCAAGGGTGGGAATGTCCCCCTTCTCTCCCTCTCCAGGCAGATAACGGATTTTCCCTGAAGCACCATTTATGAAAAACAGAATATCTGAAACGCCCCAAGGCTCCAGGTAGAGGAGGCTGGTCCACTAAGCCCTAGGGCAGCCGCACAATGGGTGCGGTACTGTTAACGTTTAACAAGCAGCTCTCCCTGGCTTACAGAGTGCCCCTTTCTGTCGTGCAAATACTTCTACCGTGGCCAGTTCCAAGCTACCAGCATGCGGTCAAGCGGCGCACAAAATCTTTGACAGTTAAAAAATCCATTCTCCAGAACCAGTAACGCGGATCCCAATGTACCTCTCTGGGCAGCTATGAAATAATATATATCATAATTCGGAAGTTCTCTGTGTGCAGATATGGAAAGAGCTCCTGAACATACTGGGAAGGGAAAAAAAACCAAGGCATGAAAAAGTATGTACAGTTTGCTGCGTTTTGTGTAATAAAGGAAGGGGCATACGAGCGCGCACACACACACGCACACACACACACACACACACACACGCAGTGCTTGTATTCGCATAAAGAACGGCTGGAAAAAGATAAAGTTAATAAATGTCAGCTAAGGGGAGAGGGAGACCACAATGGGTAAGAAAGGGATTGAGGTTTTTTTTTATAAATCTCTTTTTATAGTATTTTGACTTCTGAACTAAGTAAATACGCCATCGTATCTGTTCCAAAAATTAAATTAAGAAAGCAAGCATATGAAAAATGCAAGCAAGGGACTTTGACGTTCTTACTGGGGCCACAGGTATGAGTTCTTCCGTGACTCTGAAGTGGAAGATAGGTCCCATCTCTTGACATTTCTAAATCAAGTCATAGCTCCATTAGTAATGTAGATAGTAAGTTCGGTGGTGCTCAATTTCTGGACGCTTCTCCTCTCTGTGGATCTTACTAGCCTCCCAGGGTTTGGACCAAAATAATTAGAAAGGATTCAGTCTCCGGTTCGTGTGGTCACATCCTCACACTTAGTGCTTGTGGATGAAGAGCACAGGGACCAAGAATAGACTATAGCTTATTGCTTAAATTTAGATACCGGCTCTGCCTTTCACTGGCTGTGTGACTTTGGGCAAGTTGCTAAATCTCTCTGGGCCTCAGTGTCCTCATCTGTAAAACCAGGGCTAACGAAAAGACCTACGACTCAGGGTATTTAACACAGTGAGACCAGTGCCTGGCGCTAAAGAATTTTGCTATTAACGTCGTCAGCATCATGCACAACGCCCCTGTCCACAATGTCCATCTGCCCTTGAGGATGGGTGACAGACGCCCCTCGAGGGGCCTCTCCACTGATGCAAGTCTGTTTGGGGCACTAGAGACAACATCCTAAAGCTGCAGGACTGAGTCCAGCCTTCAGAGTCCTCGTGGAGCCCCCCACATCCAGGACCTGCCACCTGGAGGGTCCACTGCAAGGGGGCCCACAGCCACACCGCCACCACCTTCAGAACCCACGACATCTCCCCACCTAGTCCCCGAGGCCAAAATGCCCCCTTACCCCACCAATGCCAGCCCCCTTCACCTCTGCCCGCCCTAGATGAGCCAGCTAAATTCCTCTCCAGGGAGCCTCAAACATCCAGCCTTCTTACTACCACATCCCAGTCTCCGGAAGTGCCTGTTAAAAATGCAGAGTCCTGGGCCCACCTCAGAACGGGGGAGGGGTTCAGGACCCGGGAATCTGCATTTTCAGCCAGCACCCTGCATTCTGCACTCCCACTTGGAGAAAGCTCCCCGGGTAGGAGGGGGAGAATGGGAAAAAGATCTCCTTTATTCCCTTCCGATGAGCCTAAAGCAGTGAGAAAAAAGCGATTAATTTTTCAATAATTCACACAGTTCCACTGGAATAACTTTGGATCAACTGTGATTTTTCTTAAAGTAAATCATCCCTCGATGTTGGTATTTTAACTGCTTTTAATACCAAATGAGGGGCACCTGGGTGGCTCAGTTGGTTAAGCGTCTGCCTTCGGCTCAGGTCATGATCCCGGGGTCCTGGGATCGAGCCCCGCATCAGGCTCCCTGCTCCGCGGGAAGCCTGCTTCTCCCTCTCCCACTCCCCCTGCTTGTGTTCCCTCTCTCGCTGTGTCTCTCTCTGTCAAATAAATAAATAAAATCTTTAAAAAAAAAAACCAAATGATTATGACGAAACCTCACCTCTGATTACGGACCCCTGCCACAAATTTGGGAGGCCAGTAGTAGGGTATGAACTTTTTAACCCTCAGAAAACTTTCTGCCCGGCAAATCTTGTCCAGTACTCTGAAACAGTGTGTCACATTTTATGCAAATTTGCATTATGTGACTTGGAAATCAGGCGATTTAAAAATATTAATAAAGACTCGCCGTATGCTCAGATTTTGAAATAATGCGGATCTTGCTTTACATTTATCCCTCTGGGAAATTTAGTCTTGAATAATGCATAGTTTCAGGAATGAATCCCTTGCATAAATCTGATAAAAGCTGATCTGCTCTGACAGGGAGAGGTTGGGGGGTGGGGGTGGAGACCCACCACTTAACCCTTTCCTCCCCATGTCTCCCACAGGAACCTGTGGCCTGGGTGCTGCTTGGATATTCATTTAGCTTCTCAGCTAAGATTTCTTGAACCAGTCACTCTGCAGAGACCTGCACACTCATCCACTCAATGCACATCTGTTAAGCTCACACTGTGCACACACAGCGTAATGTGGGTGCATGATGGTGAGCAAGACAAAGTTCCCACCCTTGTGGGGTTTACACTCGGGTCCAGCCCTGCCAACAGCCTGAGAAGCCAGAATTATTTTTTTTTTTTAAGATTTCATTGATTTATTTGAGAGAGAGAGCATGAGCAGGGGGAGCAGCAGAGGGAGAGGGAGAAGCAGGCTCCCCGCTGAGCAGGGAGCCCGATGCGGGGCTCGATCCCAGGACCCTGGGATCATGACCTGAGCCGAAGGCAGACGCTTAACTGACTGAGCCACCCAGGCAGCATTATTAATGTTCCTGCTTCAAGATGAAGAACCTGAGGACCAGCCTGAGGGCACACAGTGAGGAAATTACACAGAAGCCACATTGGAAAGCAGGTTGTCTGAGTCCAAAACATCCCAACTGTTTGCATGAGGAGGAGGATGTTTGGGAATCTCGGATCCTGGCCAGACAACCCTCTTATCTCAACCACGAGTCTGCTGGGGGAGTCACTGTGACCGTGCCCACAGTCGGCGAGCACATGCCTACGTCACTGTGAGGAAGACGGGGAAGGCGTTTGGTGACTGCCCCCACCACACATAGATATATTCATTCGAGTTCTGATAGCAGAAGGGGAAGTGGATATTGGGCAGGCAACCCACATAGGGTGTCTGCCGCTGAATGCAGGCTTGAGGGGTCTGGAAGAACGATCGAGATGCTCCAGTTGGACAAGGGCTGGAAAAAGGCAAAGACTCCACATAGTTAAACATTCGGAGGCAGGAGAAGGCGTCTGTTGTCTTTGGAGACCCAGAGACAGAAGACAGGGTGCTGGCGGGGGGAGAACAGGACAGAAGGCGCAGCTGCGATGAGAAAACAGCTCCCATGCCCAGTGGCCAGGACCCCAGATGGAAGGGAAAGAGGCCTGGGCTTCTTTTCACACGTGCATGGACTTTGCATATGGACGGGCCATCCCCACGTGGGTGTGTTTTGCTCTTCCTGTGACTTAAGCCTCTTATTCATAAAAGCATGGGATTTTCTCCCTCGGAAAAGTCGAGATTCTATGAAACATTACATTTCACTTTGCCTCTGTAAAACCGACCCAAAGGCTTTCTTCTCACTTTCAATTTTGCCTATATTTAGAGCCCAGGATGCTCTAACGGCCGGCTGCGCTGGGAGGGGGGCATGCTGTCCTTTCTATGCCGGGCACGTGGCAGGTGCCGAGCATGGGATCACGCGCACCTGCAGCTCCCCGGGCCCACTTGCCTGATGAGCGGTGGTGACTCAGATTTACCTGCTTTCACGAGACCTTCTGGCCTCAGGAGTCCCATTCTTCCACCAGCAGTACTTATGGGATTACCCAGAGGGTACACACCTGTGCTCACAACTCGATCTGAGCCCACTGGGAGTGACCGCTACCTCGCCGGGCACCAAAACCCCCACAAGCCCAGACCTCCAGATGTCACTGCTGTGTACTCTGGGGTGGAGACGGAGAAGCAGGGGAGGAAAAAAATCGATTTTTTTTTTTAATTCACGGTTACATCGGAGTCACTTGAGCTCAGTGTGTTCCAGAATAAAACGGCTTTTTCTGTTTTGACTTAGAGCCATCTTCAGCCCTGGACCGAGACAGGTGCCCACAGGGTGGGGTTCCCAAAAAATGTCAGAGTGGCCTCTTGGGTTTCAGCCATAGAAATTTTCTTGAATGTGGTAGATCCTTGGGGATATCCGTCCAACTCACAACACATTCCCCTTCCTGGGAACTGCCAGAGGGAGGGGACCTAGCAAGAATGTTTGTACAATGTAACTCAACTCCCTGGAGACAATCAGATATATTTCTTGGAAGAACTTGGTGCTGGGGCCAAGAGACTTGGGGTCTATTTCTGTGAAGGCCAGAACTCATAAACATGGCCCACATGAACAAAAAATCCAAGAAACCGTATCTGTGCACGTGGATAAAGAGAAACATTGATGAGCGGTAGAAAGGAAGAGCATGCCGGTGCTTTTCTGCTTCCCTGCGCTAGGCCTGTCCTGCCCTTGACTTCTGGGAGGCTCCTCGGCATCCCTTAGGCCAGTCGGGGTTCTCGGGTGGTCTGCAAGGGCCAAGGCAAGGCGGGCTGCCTTACGGCACTGCAGGCTTCTGTCTTGGGGAGGCAGGGCCACGAAGGAAGACAATTTCCCAAAGGTGCTCAAAGGAAACCACAGAGCATGACAAATGTCCCCTACATCCCTGTAGTAACTTTAACGCTTCTTTTTACTCCTGTTGGCTGCTGTAAGGGTTCTATAATATAAGCTGCTCAGCATGCTGGCCCCTCTCTGACCACTGAAGCAGCTAGACAAGTCTGGCTTCTTCCTGGGGTTGGGACAGAGGGGGGACACAAGCAAAGTGCTCAGGATGCAGAATCACTCTCCGGCTCATGACAGTGCAGGGCCAGCACCTAAAGGCGGGGGTTTCCTTAAATCCTGCGTCCTAGGGGCCTCCTTTGCCTCTGCCAGAAACCAGTCCTGCTTCTTTGCTGCCGCTGAGGGGTTTGCTCCCTCTCTAGAAGTTTCTCATTCCTCATGCAAACATGGATGGATGACATCCCCCGCCCCCACCCGCCACGGGTGTTCCTGGTACATTTCAACATGTCTGAAGCTACTGGAACCCCAATACATTTGTTTGATTGACTGATTAGTGAATGACGTAAGAGGAAACATTTACTGCACACTGACCTTTGGCCAGGCACTGAAGTATTTAACCAGAACCGCACTGTATGAGGCTGTCACTATGATTAGCCCCGTTTCACGACTTCTGAGGCCCAGAGAGGCTAAGGGACTTGCTGAAGGTCACACAGCTAGATAGTAGCAGAACCATGATTATCTGCACCCAAATCTCTGCACCGTCTCCATCAAGCCCCTTGCCCGGAGCACAGGGATGGTGGAAGTGATAATTTCTAACTCACTCAAGGTGTGTTAGAATGGACATGAGCTATCGAAACCTCGGCCCCTGAGTCCGGTTGTTATTGTTATAATTAGTAGCATCCACGTCAGTGCTGGTCCTATTACTATTACCATGACCGTGACTATGGAGGAACAACTCTGTGCTGACGTTAGTGGGGGGATCTCATGTGCCCTCAGGACAAGCAGAAGTACAGGCAGAAGAGGTGCTACTCTCCCTATTTTACGGTCAGGGAAACTGAGGCCCCAAAAAGTCAAGGAAGTTGCCCAGCATCACACAGCTAGGAGGTCATAGACTACCTCAGATACAACAAGGGTACATTTCCAGGGGTAAAGACAGGTGGTTGACCTCTCCCAGCCCTCGGCCTCTGTAGGGCTCCTTGAGGCCATGTCAGGGCCGAAAGGAGCAGGGTGCAGAGAGCCAAGAAGAGCCCACCAAGCATTTCCAACCCACCAACCACAGGCTCTTGAGAGAGATTGAAATGAGTTTCCTTCTGACTGGTTATGTGGGGCCAGCCCCGTCGTTATGGTGCCTCTTACCTCTCTGTGACCTGGTTCGGAGGTTAAGATTGTTTTCCTCAGACTTCTCATGCAGTCCCCAAAAGACAACAGCCTTCCAGAGGCCTTGGAAAGCTCGGTAATGGGAAGCAGATTTCTCCTATCTTCTGCTTTCAGCCAAGTGACATGTAATTAAGATTTATAAAACCCTCCTAACATGTGATAATAATTATGTCATTAGATTGGGGCCAGGAAGCATTGAAGTCCAGCACTGAGTTGGTCAGACAGGCATGAAGAAGCCTTGATGAGGATGAGAGGGGGGAAAGATTCCCTCCGGTGTCCCTAGGCAGAGCCAACAAGAAATCTGTGGTTAGACCAGGAGAGGGGATGATGGCAGGAAAAACAGGAGCTCGGTTCTGGGGCACAGTTTGGTATTGGATGAGCTCACAAGTTTGCAAGATGCTCTTCTGTTCAAAGCAACTGTTTAGGCAGGGATAGCAATTAATATGGCATTAATGAGTTTCCACTAATAACTGATGATGGTAACGATGGTGCACATGAATCACAGTCCTTTTCTTAATCATGTTCATATCCTGGCATTTAACAGAAGCTTAAAATACAGGAGAGACTCATAAAATATCTGTGACTTGTACTAAATTATATTGGTGGTGACAAAAATATTGGTGATGGTGGCAGTGAAGGTGGTGGTGGTGGTGATGATGGTGATGGTGGTGGTGGTGATGGTGGTAATGGTGATGGTGGTGGTGGTGGTGGTGGTGATGATGGTGGTGGTGGTGGTGGTGATGGTGGTGATGATGGTGGTGGTGGTGGTGGTGATGATGGTAGTGGTGGTGGTGATGGTGGTGGTGGTGACAGTGGTGGTGGTGGTGATGCTGGTGATGGTGGTGGTGGTGATGGGGGTGATGGTGGTGATGATGGTGATGGTGGTGGTGGTTGTGATGATGGTGATGATGGTGGTGGTGGTGATGATGGTGATGGTGGTGGTGGTGGTGGTGGTGGTGATGGTGGTGATGGGGGTGGTGATGGTGATGGTGATGGCAGTGGTGATGGTGGTGATGGTGGTGGTGATGGTGGTGGTCGGGCGGTGACAAGGACAGTTGGGTAGTAATGACAGTGGGTGGACTGTGGTGAGAGATGATGGTGAACAGGCTCACAGAATAGGGGTGATGATGACAGTACTGGTAGGATTGATGATGGTGACAGTAGTGGTGGTGATGATGTCATAATGATGGCAGACATGGTAGCACTGACAGTTCGGTGATGGTGTCAGTAGTTTGGTGACAGTGGTGCATGATGATGGTGGTAAGGGCCTTGGGTGATGATCATCATCACGGTCATAATGTAATAAGGACAGCAGGCTGGTGGTGGTAATGGTGGAGTGTGGTGAGCAGGGATAGTGATAATAGGATGGTGGTGGTGGTGGTGGTTGTGACAATGGTAAGTGAAGGGAGGAAAGAGGGGAGGAAAGAAGAATCCTGAGCATTAATGTCATCAGCCTTGTTGACAGGAACTTAGTTCCATTTCTTACCCTTGGGTCCCTGGAGCTCATAGTCCCCCATGCTAGGGACCCCTCTGACTACCACAAGTCGAATACCCTTCCCAGGGGGAGTATTTATTGGTCCAGACCGGGTTTCACGAATGCACAAATGCCCTCCTTCCCTCCACTGTCTGAATCACTGAGTAGGTTCCCCAGGAGAGTAGAGACAGCAGCATGATGTGGTAGCTAAGAATCTGGGCTTTCAACAAGATATGGAAACAACCCAAGTGTCCATCGATAGACAAATGGACAAAGAAGATGTGGTATAAATATATATATACACACACAATGGAATATTACTAAGAGTGGGAGATACAGGCTGCTAATAATGGAATGAATAAGTCATGGGGATGAAAGTTACAGCATAGGGAATATAATCAGTGGTATTGTAATAGTGTTGCATGGAGACAGATGGTAGTTACCCTTTTATAATGTATTTGTCAAATCACTATGGTGTACACCTGAAACTAATATAACATTGTGTCAACCATACTTCAGTTTTTTAAAAAGTATACAGCAAGATAAAAACATATTATCAAAAATATTACATTGGCCAAAAAAAAAAAAAAAAAGTATCTGGGCTCTGGAATTGACTTGAATTTGAATCCTCAATTGTGCTGTGTGGCCTCAGATAAATTACTTAACCTCCCTGAGCCTTGGTCCATTCATATATACAATGAAATTTATAACAGCACATACCTCCCAGGATTGTTGTCAAGATGATGGGAGATGATGCTGTAAAACACACGGCCCAGCGCTCAGTGCCCTTGGGGATTCAGTAATGTTAGTTGGTATAATTATTACCCACCATGCTGTTAGACAAGTAGAAGGGTCTGGTAGGGGTTGGCATCAAGAGGCTCCCTCTCTATGGGGCGCCTGGGTGGCTCAGTCAGTTAAGCGTCTGACTCTTGATTTTGGCTCAGGTCATGATCTCAGGGTCGTGGGATCGAGCCCTGCATCAGGCTCTGCGCTGAGCGTGGAGTCTGCTGGAGATTCTCTCTCTCCCTCTCCCTCTGCCCTTCCTCCCACGCCATGCTCTCTCTCTCTCAAAATAAAATAAATAAAATCTTAAAAAACAAAAGAGGCTCTGTCTCCCAGACTCTGCACATTCTCCAGTGCCATCTGTCTCCACAGGACAGCAGAGACATCCTGCTTTTGGAATAGCTGCGCAGGGGTTATGATGGAAAGCACATACAACTGGGTTGCCTCTCGCTGGGGATGGCTGGGATAGGGTCTCTCCCAGAGCCGTCTGGGGGGTGTAATTTAGATTTTTTTTCTTGCATGTATAGCTTCCACATCTTATGCCAGTCCTCTGGAAATGTTGTGATCTGTTGAGTCATTTTTTATTCCTCTCCTACTTAAGCTTGCTGGAGTGGCTGGGCTCCCCAGCTTATAGCCATCTCCTCTGAGCAGAAACTGCCCCTGCTCAAACTACACGACTTTACCTTAGTCCCTAGTCCTCTCTAAGGCACAACCCGGGCAGCTCTGTCTGGAAGGCCTGCCCTATCCCCAGCCCCAGAGCACTGAGCACCAGCTACCAGTTCACTCATTTACCAAACCATGTGTATCAAGAGTCCGCTATGCATCAAGTATCTCACATCCCACTGGGAAATGTTATCACTGGGGAGCGTGAGATCCATGCTGGGTTAGGAACAGCAATAAAAATGATGGTCCTAATGTCATCTAACATTCCTTCAGCCCTTCCCGGGCAGCAGATGTTATTCTAAGCTCTTTAATTCACTTACTTCCCACAACCACATTACCAGACAGATACCAGATATTCCCATTTTACAGATGAGGACATGGAGATACTTACGGGTGAAGCCACTTGCCCAACGTCTTACACCTTGTAAGTGGCAGGTCAGGACTTGACGTCAAGTGGCCTAGCCCGAGTTCAGCTCTTTACCACTCTGCTATACTGTCTCTGGAAGGTTATTTAGGAACACGCTACCGAGGCACCTAACCCAACCTTGGAGGACAAAGGAGGAAAGGAAGGTTACTTGGAAGCCGTGTTGGCTACCTTGAGTCCTGAAGGATTAATTAGTAGGAGACAGTAGGGTGAAGAAACAGGGAACAAATGTTCTTGGCAGAACAGTTAGGAGCAGCTTGCACCAAGACTTGAGGATGAGAGAGAGCCTGAATCAAGCCCAATCCATTTTCCTGAGCTGTTCCAAACACAATCGTTTATGGAGAGTGTAAAAATAAGGAGAATGAGAGGAAGTGATCATTTGTTGTTTGCTTACAATGTAGCAGGCATTGCATGAGTCAGGATAAGCAATACCAGCTGCTATAACAAAGAAACCACAACATATTAAAGGCTTACACAATAAGCTTTTATTCTTGCTCATGGAGAATCCCACATAGAGGTTCCTGGCATCCATGTGGCCACCTTCCATGTGGTTACTCAGGGCTCCAGGCTCTTCCTGTCTCGTGGCTTGACCATCTCCTAGGGCAAGGGTCAGCAAACTTTCCTGTAAATGCACGATAGTAAATATTTTTGGCTCTGTGCGTCACATAGTCTGTCACAATTGCTTAACTCTTCCATTACGGTGAGAATGTGCAGCCATAGATGATACAGAAATGAATGGACGTGGCTGTGTGCCAATAAAACTTTACTGACAAGAACAGGCAGCAGGCAGGATGTAGCCCTGTTCAAAGGTGTCAGAGCCATCTGCTGGAGCCTCCATCCAGCCAGCGGACAGGGGCGCGGTAAGAAGGATCTCACGGGGGAGGTTGTAATAGGCTGGTTTGGAAGTCATGACGTCACATGTCATGAGCCACAACTTAGTCCCGTGGCCATATTCCATGGCAACTAGGACTGGGAAATGCAGGACATGTGCCCAGAGGAAAAAGCACAGGGATTTGGCGAATGGACAGCCGTCTCTGTCACACGCACTCTACATGCATTCTTCATTCACCAAGTGGCAGGGAGGTAGGAAGAATGTATCAGTGGTCCCATTATACAGCTAAGTATGCTGAGGCTCGAAGAGGACTAGACACTGGCTGGGGTTGCAAAGTCAGTGGCAAAGACCTGTCTGCATTAAACCTGCCAAAGCAGAGTTTTGAGGGAGAAGAGAAAGAGACCAGGAACTCAGCTGTGGGGGAGGGAAACATTGAAGAAAAAAAAAAAAAGAAGCTTCACAATGGAGGATGGGTCTGGGCTGAACTATGCTCAAGCCAAAAACCCAGGTGTCAGCCCTGATTTCGCCCTCTCCCTAACCCGGGACAGCTCCTAGATGCAGGCAGGAGGGGCCTCACCCCTCAGAGGACACTGCCCCAGGCTCTCCTGGCTGCCACATTCTGCCACAGAACCCCGAGGAGTCACAGAAGCTGTAGTGCAAACCTGGCCTTCCGGGTCCCGACAAAGAGAGATTTGCCAGGACAGGAGGGCAGGGTATATTTTATTTAATGGTCGTGTTAACTTGACACATGGTACATGGATCTCTGTTGGTGCTCTTGCCTCTGCCCTTCCAGCAGGAGGGGGGCCTATCCTTACCTCCCCGCCCCAACACCATTTCTTAGCCTTGGCAGATTTCATCCCTCTATGCCTAAAATATTTCCGAAATCCACCCACTTCATCCTGACTCAACTGCTCCCATGTTAGTCTATACCATCTTCACCTCTGCCTGGACTAGGGCAATGAGCGTCCCGATGAGCCTCCTTGTTTCTCCTGTAGCCCCTCACCGTCCTTGGTCCACACAGCAGGCAGAACCATTACTGCAAAGTGTAACTCAAGCCAGTTTACTCCTCTGTTCAACATCCTCCAGGGGCTGCCTTGTTCTTAATATATCATCCAGATTCCTTGTCACTGCCGCATCCCATATTCATCTCCTGTTCACCTCCTTCATCCCCTACCGTTCCCTCAAGCTCTTGTTACTCTTTCACTAAGCCAAACCTGTTCCTACCTCAGGGCCTTTGCACTTGCCATCCCTTCTGCCAGGAGCCTGATAGCCACATCTTATTATTTCAAATGTGGCTTGCCCAGGGATGCCCTCCCTAACTCCCCATCTGAACACCTCTGTCACCTCATTCCCTTCAAAGCATGGTCACAATCTGAAGGGATCCAGTATATTCTTTGTCTAATTGCTTATTGTCATTCTCCCCCCAGGGGCATGTCAGCTCCAAGAATGCAGGGGTCATGTTTGTCCTTATCATGCTCTAACATGGACCTTGTACACTTTATTGCCAGGGTTGGGGAAAACCTATGCATACTGATTGTAGGGACGTTGGCGAGTGGGGGGCTTCCGTTTTCATCATCAACCATCTTCTGTCCTCAGCGACACTTCAAGGAGCATCCCAGCCAGGATGACCAACTGTCCCAGTCTGCCCAGGACTGTCCCAGTCATCAAAGTCCTGCATCCATCCTGGGACAGACTTCAGTCCCAGGAAAACCAAGATGGCTGGTCACCCCAAGTGCAAGACAGCACTTAGGAGCAGAGATGCCAAAGCCAGGCCACGTGGCATCCACTGAACCCCAGCTCCGCCACTCACTCACCAGCTGTGGGACCCTGAGCAATTTACTTAGCACTTTGTGCCTCAGTTTCCCCATTTATAAAATGAGGATAGTAATAGTATCAACCTTATAGGGTTATGGTAGGGATTTAATTGCGTTAACATTTGTAAAGCACCATGTGAAGCAACATGTGAAGTACAACATACGTAGTAAATCTTCTGTTAAATAAAAAATCTGCAGGCCCCAACCTCTCCCCCCATCTCGGGGGGGGGGGAACACCAAATGAATCAGCGGAGTCACAAGCCTACAGCTGTTCCCCTCTCCCTGAGAGTGACAGCCCCGAGGTAGCACTTCCTGTCTCTTGCCGGTCCTGCAAAGCGACTCATTCAAATGCCGGCTACCACATGTCACCTGAGTAGGCAGAAAGTTGTCCCACCTGGTCATCGCCCAGAAATTATGACACTTTACTGTTGTACGTGGAACATCAGGCCAGGGCCATTTGTAAGTTTTGGCACCTGCCAGTCTCAGTGGAGCAGATGATGGAGAGAAAAATCCAGGGCGGGACCAGGCCTTCATTCCCTTTCCTTCCACAGGCACTTTTCTGCACTGCTTTTCAGCCAAGATACAAGCCAAATACAGCAGACCTCTCCGCTCCAGGCCCACCCACCCGCGTGGCTTGTGGGGGGGTCCCCCAAAAGGGTGTTGAGGTCAACCCCAGCCCAACCCTAAAGGCCTTCTCCCAGGGAGACCCTGGATCCCTTCACTCCTTAAGGAAGGAGGAGATCTCAGTTGGTCCGTTCTTTTTTTTTTTTTTAAGATTTATTTATTTATTTATTTATTTATTTGACAGAGAGAGAGAGAGAGCGAGAGAGGGAACACAAGCAGGGGGAGTGGGAGAGGGAGAAGCAGGCTTCCCGCGGAGCAGGGAGCCCGATGCGGGGCTCGATCCCAGGACCCTGGGATCATGAGCTGAGCCGAAGGCAGATGCTTAATGACTGAGCCACCCAGGCACCCCCTCAGTTGGTCCATTCTGATTGATAGTCAATAACCATAAAAGGTAGTTCTCAAGCCTGGCTGCATATGAAAACGACCTGAGGGATTTTTGGAAAGTACCTACGCTCTGACCTCCCCCCCATACACATGAGTCAGAACATCCTAGGGTAGGGACACGGTAGTGGGCCTTTTGAAAAGCTCCCAGGTAATTCAGATGTGCAGTCCTGGGTGATAACCCCCAACACAGATTCTGATTCCGATTAAATGAGCACATAAAGGGCTGCCCGGGCTGGCTGTGTTATCCCATTTTACTCTCATAAATACCCTAGCAAGATAGGCATCATCCTGGGGTGCCTGGGTGGTTCAGTCCATTAAGCGTCCAATTCTTGGTTTTGGCTCAGGTCATGGTCTTGAGGTTGTGGGATCAAGCCCTACATTGGGCTCCGCTCTCAGCGTGGAGTCTGCCTGGGATCCTTTCCCCTTCTCCCTCCCCCTCTGGTCCTCCCCCTGCTTGCGTGCACTCTCTCTCTCAAATAAAATAAATAAAATCTTAAAAGAAAAAAAAGATAGGTATCATCCTATTACAATAAACTGAGGCTCAGAGAAAAACTGAGTTGCACAATGCCACACAGCGAAAAATGGCCTCAAAGGCCTTAAAACTCCGTCTTGGGGCTCCAAGTCCCACCTCTGCCCACTGTCCCTCGAATATAGCTTCCTATTCCTGGTTGACAATATTCACCCCACTGTTCTTCGGCTTCCTTGCCCTCCCCCTCCCCTTCCATGGGAAGCCAGGTACCATTGTGCTGAGGAGCCAGGAGGCCTGGCATTGAACTCCAGTCCAGCCGCAGTGTGACTCTGTTCGTAACATCTCCTTCTGGGGCTTCAATGGCCTTAATGCAGGAAAGAGCCTGGGCAGAGCTTGCCGCCCAATCAGCAAATCCCATCTCTGGTTTCCCCTGAGCGCATGGCGAGACTACATCTCCCAGCTTCCCTTGCAGTGAGGTGTGATCATGTGACTGAGTTCCGGCCAGTGAAAGTGAGCAGAAGTGACATCATCGCTTCCAGACCCCGCCCAGGAAAGCCTCGCAGGTGAGCGCACCCTCTTCCCCAGCCTGCTGACTGGACGGAGTGGATCCGATTCTGTCATCTATAAAGTGAGCGTGACAAGGAGGCTCCAGTGAGCTATTGTGAGGGCGGGAGGAGTTGACAGGTGCCACGGGCTTCAGATAATGCATGGTGATCGCTGTAAAGTTGTGACGTATTACAATAATCCCCCCATTATCCACGGGGATATGTTCCAGACCCCTGTGGATGCTGGAAACCCCAGGTATTACGTGACCCTGTATATACTATGTTTTTTCCTATACACATACACCTGTGATAAAGTTTAATTTATAAATTAGACACAGAAAGAGATTATCGACAATAATAATAAAATAGAGCAATTAGAACAATACACTGTAATATAAGTCGTGTGAATGTGGTCTCTCTCTATCTTAGTGTCCTGTACTCACCCTTTGTCTTCTTGTGATGATGTGAGATGCTAAAATGCCCACGTGATGAGATGAAGTGACGTAGGCATTTTGGCATTTTGTTAGGCTGTTGGTGATGATCATATGGCAGGAAGCCGATCATCTGCTTCGGACCGTGGTTTGACTGCAGGTAACTGAAACCCGCGGAAAGCTAAACCGCAGATAAGGGGGAGGACTGCTCTACTATTTTTCTCACCGCCTAAGAGAGGAGTCAGGCTTAGGCACCCCCACCCACCCACCCACCCATCCTTTTCCCCTCAGACACATCACCTCTGCAAGGTCAGAGATGCACGTCCTTGTGGCCGGGCTTGGCTTCATAAGAGAGCAATGAACTTTTCTCCTCCTCCTCCTCCTCCTTTTTCTTCTTCTTTCTCCTTCTCCTTCTTCTTCTCCTCCTCCTCCTCCTTCTTCTCCTTCTCCTCCTCCTCCTCCCTAATAAGATTGTGAGAAATAATTAATACGATTCTCTAAATGGGTGCTTCTCAAGGAGTGCTCCCCAGACCAGCAGCATAAGCATTACCTGGGAGCTTACTAGAAAGACAAATTCTAGGGCCCCACTGGAGACCCGCTGAATCCGAAACAGTGAGGCTGGGCCGGGCAATCTGTGTTTTAACGGCCTTGAGCACCAGATGATTCTGATGCCTGCAGGAGTTTGAGAATATAAAGGGCCCCCTACTGTGCCGGTCCTGTGAGAAAGCCACCCTAAGAATGGTATTTTTGTTTCTGGGGGGACACACTGGACCCCGAAGAATGAGTAATGTGTGGCATCAGCCTTTCCTCTCATCTACAAATTGGGTGGCTCAGGAAATATATCAGTTTTTAAAATTTTTTCTTAACCCACTGAAAATCTCTGACCCTTACGAGCTGGCACCAAAGCAAATTCAGACCTTCTTGGCCTGCTTCTTTCTGGGGTCGGGGCTGGGTGTCAGGCCGAGATGCCAGTCAGTTTGGGTGGGGTGTGTGGGGGATCTGTCCCCATGGGTTACCCCCGAGATGCCCGTCCTTCCTGTCCACGTGACCCCTTCAGAAGCAGAAGCTCTCTGTGGCCTTCAGAACATGCTTGAGACCCTGGAAACTTCACTGAGGCTGCCTCTGGCACCGTGATCCAGAGCTGGAGAACTCAGAGGCTGGTCAGGAAAAGGAACCAAGGGGACAGGCTATGACCCAGCAGCAAGGAGGGGGTGCTGTGGGGGAAGTAGTGAGTTCATGGCAGGCCCACCGGGGGCAGCCTCATGCAAGCACAGGCCCAGTGCTGGCCCGGTCTCCTCTTTCAAGACCAACTACAAATCTGGAAATGAATTTTCAAGAGAAATTTGAAATATACAACCTCTTAGATGTTGGCAACTAAAAAAAAAAAAAAGCATGAGCCGAAACAGGCATAGCTGTGGGCAGGATGCAGCCCAAAGGGGCCCCGGGTTGGGGTCTCTGGTCTTAGAGGCAGCCTCTTCCCCAGGGCCTCGCTGCCTCCCCAGGGAGACGCAGGGCAGTGGAGTCCAGGACTTAATGCTCGGGCCTGGCAGCACTCTCCCCCGCTCCCCTCCCCTGCCCCAGCCAAGTGCAGTCTCTCTGCGGTCTGTGGAGGGAGTCCCCTTCTCCCCCCACTCTTGCTCCAAGATGTTTCTTAGCGCCTCAAATCCCCTGCAGCTTCTAACTTCTCCTAAAAGGGAAGAAAAGCCGAAAAAGACTTATGAGCTATTTCTTCCTCCCCTTCTGCTATATTTCTCCCCTGAGGCCACAGCTGCCTGCTTTGATGAGAAGGAAAAGGGGGAACTGGAGGAAGGAGGAACAACAGAAAATATCAAGTCATGTATCAAAATGTGATGCTGCTTCCCCCACAAAAGCAGGTGGGGAGAGGTGGGGGAGGGGACCGGGCAGCCCCACCTGGAATTCGGCCCCTCCTCCTGGAGCCATTCATCTCTGCGGGGCTGGGGCACGGACTGGGTTACCGGATGAGATGGGGTGGTCGGGGAGGAGGTGACAGTTGAGATGACACCTGCGCTTCCTGAAGGGTGGCGAGCGGGAGAACGGCATAATTGACAGATTCAGATCGCCTCTGGCTAAACTGTAGGGGGCGCAAGAGTAGCAGCCAGGACGGGCGAGGAGTTGGGGTTGTCTGGGTGAGGGATGCGGACTAGAGGAGGAACTGGAGACTGGAGCTTCCATGCGAGGCGGATTTTAGAGGTGCTGCTGGTCAGACTCGCTGGTGTCGGGCAAGGAAAGAGAAGAAGGCATCTGGATGATGCTTTCTTTTTTGCCTGGAGCGTTGTTGACTGTCAAGTTGGGTCATTGAGGCATCTTTTTATTTCACAATGATTCATTGAACACCTGCTGTGCTCCAGGCTCTGGCTAGACCCTGGGGAGCTACGGAGATCAAGAATACAGGACTGGTTGTCCGCAGGGAGCCACCCTAAGTGACCTGGGCTTTCTGTGACCCCCCCAAACTGCAGAGAGGGAGGGTAAGAGGGGGCAATGTGTCCCCTCCTCCCCCAAAATGAAATATCCCTTCATGGGGTCAGCAGATCTCTACTGAGCACCTACTGCGTGCCGGGCACAGTTCAGCAGTGAACAAGATGGACAAGGTCCTTGCTATCATGAGCGCCTAACCTAACCTAACCTACTAAACATCACAGCTTAGCCTCGCCTACCTTAAATGCACGCAGAACACTTACTTTAGCCTGCAGTTGGGCAAAAGCACCCAACACAGAGCCTATTTTGTAAGTGAGTGTTGACTAGCTCCGGTAACTGAATACTGTTCTGAAAGCGGCAAACAGAAGGCTTATATGGATACAGGACAACTGTGAGTGTCAGCGGTTGACCCTGGCGATCGCCTGGCCCCGCTGCCCCTGCCCCGCATCCCACGAGGATGTGCACCGCCTGTCACCAGCCCAGGGGAAAAA
Organism: Halichoerus grypus; assembly: GCF_964656455.1. NCBI lineage: Eukaryota > Metazoa > Chordata > Mammalia > Carnivora > Phocidae > Halichoerus > Halichoerus grypus. The sequence goes on along the minus strand of NC_135717.1, from coordinate 18,517,099 downwards.
TCCACACTGAAAACTCCTAGTACGGTTTCTACTAAATATGTATCGCTTTCACGCCTTGGGACAGTTGAAAAATCCTGAGTTGGGCCATGGAACATCGGGATCACAGGTGGAAAGAAGCCTGGAGGAGGAGAGCTCCAGGCAGGGGAAGCTGGAGCCCCAGAGGCCCTGAGGAGGGGCGCACTCAGCACGTCCTAGGAGCAGCAAGGACCCCCAGGGAGCTGGGGTGGCTGGAGGCAGGAGAACAGGAGGGAGGGAGGGCAGAGGAGTAATAGGACCCCATTCTGTAGGGCCTTGTGGACCAGGCAGGGGGAAGACTTTGGGTTTCACCCTGAGCGCAATGGGGAATCATTAGAGGGTCCAGCTCACCAGGGACCACCCCCTCAGCTACTCTGCCATCCTCCCACACACAGCCCTTAAGTCCCCGAGGGGGCCAGACCCAGCCACCCACAGTCACGGGCTTCTCCGCCTCACCCAGCTCGGCTGCTGTCTTGCTGGGCCGGCAGTGTATGTGATTTATAAGTCCCTCCCCGGGATGCTGTATTTGGGGGCATCTGTTCCATTTTTGTTGCTTCCGGCCAGGGCTCTGGTACTCCTTCACAGATCACATCCCTGCCTCCCTTCCTGGCTAATTCAAACAGCTGGTTACCGCTCACCAATTCCCCGGCTCTAATCGCCAAGGGAGGAATTATAAATAAATGTGTACAAGCAGACAGATGCTGTCATTTAAAAAATCGATCCATCTAGCAAAAATGCCCCACTCAGGACTGAAGTGGCATACTGCAGAGCATGTGTCTTGGTGGCATTTTTTAATGAAATCAGAAAAACAAGGGTGAAACTCGCTAATGGATTCCAAAGGAGCAAACGGCCAAGGACGGAGGGAGGGACTTTGTGGCTCCAACGTCCAGAACCCAGAGCCAGAGAAGAGACATGAGGCTCTACAGCTGTTCCACACGTGCATCTCTCCTTTGTCCTTCTTCCAACCCTGTATGACATCAAGTTGGGCTCATTCAGTATAATATTGCGAGTCTCAGAAGCGGTCGGCAACCCTCACATCGTGGCTTCTGGCAACCTCGATCCAGACTGAGATGTCATCCTCTTCGCTATCCTGGGTGCACAGTTAGGACATCCCCTAGCTTTCCTTGTCGCCAGGTTTGCACTAAGAGGCCGCTGGAACCAGAACCGAAGTGGCCACTGTCAGGCCTGGCCCATAAAAATCTCCTGCGTGAGATCTGCCACCTTCTTTCCCACCCATGGACTGAAGGAAGAGGACTTGGAGGCTCCTGCAGAGGGCGGAGCCTTGGCTGGAAGGAGTGTGGGTCCCTGAATGAGTATGTGGAGCAGGGCCTCCTGTCCATTTGCATTGAGGTGAGACGAGACAGAGAAATAAATTTACTGTCTCAGGCCAAAATTTAGGGGAAGTTTTTACTGTAAAAATCCTATCCTGGCTAATACATGATGCATCCCCGAATTCATTCATTCATTCATTCATTCATTCACTGAGTATCTAATAAAAATAATACCTAATTATCTCCTTTGCACTTCACAATAATCTCATGTAAGGAATGGCATGAGACCATTTTGTGGATGGAGAAACTGAGGTTCAGAAGGCTAAGGAACCCGCTGAAAGACGAACAGCCGATAATGAGAGGAACAGTTATCATTTATTGAACACTCACTATGTGCCAAACACTGCACTCCATGCCTCATACGTAGTATCTTCTGTATTCCTCAAAAATTCTCCTAGGTGTTGTTATCAGCCCTATTTTACAGAGGAGGGAAGTAAGGCTTACAGATATGAGTCAACTTGCTCAAGAGAGGGAGGGAGAAAGGAGGGAAGGAAGGAGAGAGGGAAGAAAGGCAGAGAGGAAGGAGGAAGGAGGGGGCAAGGAAGGAAGGAGGGAGGAAGAAAGTACGATTCACAAGAAGGAGTCTCTAATAATAAGCTAATCACATGGCAACTTAAAATACCAGCTTACCTCCAGTCAGGCCAGCCCTAGAGAACTGGAGAGCCACCCTTGCGAGCATGCCTGCGCGCACACACATCCACACACACACGCCTTAAAGGTTAAAACGATTACATCAAAATAAAACATATGGTCACCCAAATCTGCATTTATTACATCTAACTGGAAGGGACACAGTCAAGTACGTGAATATTTTAGCAGTTTCCAACATGCAAATCACCGTGCCAAGGCTAATCAGCACACACATGCCCAGCTTTTGGTGCACGGGGTTGGAGTGACACTCTTATCTTTTCTTTCGCTCTTGGCTGCAGTGTTTGGGTGTTCTCTCATTGCGAGTCAGTTATCATTTGCTTGTGCCTTTAAATAGGACCCCAGGAGCAGAAAGCCTTGAAGAGCCCCCTCTCACCAAGTTTATACCCATCATTGATGTCTGGAGAACACTATAAGCAAAGGCAAGCTATTTGGCTCTAAAATCCAATAGAAAATTCAGATCTTTTCATGTAATCTCTGACTAATAAGCTTTAATGAAGAGGTTTTGATGGTTGTTGTTTAAGCCACAGGACACACAGGGAACAAATGGGAATTAACAGAAATTTACTTTCTGGGGGCGCCTGGGTGGCTCAGTCGTTAAGCGTCTGCCTTCGGCTCAGGTCATGATCTCAGGGTCCTGGGATCGAGCCCCACGTCAGGGTCCCTGCTCGGCGGGAAGCCTGCTTCTCCCTCTCCCACTCCCCCTGCTTGTGTTCCCTCTCCTGCTGTGTCTCTCTCTGTCAAATAAATAAATAAAATCTTAAAAAAAAAAAAAAGAAATTTACTTTCTGGCCAATTCCAATAAAGACCAGAGTTCCCATGCCGACAGCAAGACAAAAACACAGTGGTAGTATATGCCCAAATGCTGCTCATTTGCATCTTTCCACTGAGGATTTTCACCATGTCTGACTATCCCCTAGAAAATTATTCACCTATCTTTCTTTGAAGCACTCATTTTTTTTTTTTTTTGGTAAATCTTGCATCATTATGTAAATGAAAAATCCAGTATCACTCACCCTATTTAAAAGTTGTATTAGTCAAGAAAGATTAGGCACTGTAGCAATAATAGTTGCTCCCAAGAGTTCAAAGGTTTAACACAGCATAACTGATGTGGGTTGACAAAGCCTCAGCAGACAAGAGTCATGCCATCCTACGACAGGAAATGACAGAGCTGGAGCATTGCTCATGGGCTTTCAAATCTTCCATGCATAGCCCATTGGCCACAAATAATCATGTGGTTCTGCCTGCCTGCAAGGGGACGGGGAAATATGGGGGTGCACATACGTACTGGTAAGAGGTAAATGTCTCTGCTGCAGAGATTAGCTCCCAAGTAAAATAAAACAATATGATTAAGTTCTACCTAGAAGGCTGTGCTATGACAATGCTCTGAGCCAGAACATTACAAAAGAAAAGAAATTTGCAAGCATTATAAATGCGCCAAAGACGTTTACAGCATGAAGCTGAGACTTTCTCCTTGACCCCAACAAAAGGACTAGGAGAGACCTGGGAAGGCAATGGCTGTCTCACAGGGGGAACCCAGTGTTATGTAGGGTGTGTCCCTGTATCAGCTGAAACCATCTTCAGGCAAAACCAAACCATGGAAAGAGTTTCTTTGAAGCAAAATAGAAACTGGACGGGGATGAAGGATGTTTTAAGTCAGATAGGAATCCCTGGGCGTGCAACAACATCACTGATGTGGTGGATGGTACTTTCCAAAGACGATGACACCAGTGGATCGCATCTCATAAGCTCTGACGATGTGACAAGGACAGACCTCTAACAAGAGGCGGAAGAGTCTACATTCTCTCCCCATGATTCTGAGTGGGCCTGTGATTACGACAGAATTAAACTCCATGACTTTGGAGGCTTTGCTAAAAAGGGTGTTACAGCCAGGTGCCATGAGTGCACGTGGCATCCAGATCTTGGGTTCTAATACCATTCTCCAAAAATAGGAACCAGGGCTCCTTGGAGAAATACATGTGACAAGCCTAGAGCACCTTAGAGTGCCAAAAGGTAAGGAAGTGCGCTCTCTTTCTCTCTCTCTCTCTCTCTCTCTCTCTCTCACACACACACACACACACACACACTGAATGACGGGGAAATGAAAAGGTCATGGAGCCACCCTGAAGAGCTCACCAATGGCCAATGCTGGAATAATTCGAGCAACAGAATAAATAACATACTATTGGATGATAACCCAAAGTAGAAAATAAATAACCACGAGTCAACACAGATATAAATCAATGATTGCATAAATAAATAAATTGGGAAGAACAGACAAACCTCTCATGGAGAAGAATTCCAAGTAATTTCTGTAGATGCTCTAGCCTCAAGGAGGTGGAGCGTCACTCCCCACGTCCTAAGTGCAGGCTGCAGAGAGCTAATGACTTCCCTCCAAAAACTGTGTGGGAAAGGGGGAGGAAAGAGTAATTTTATGGTGGGGACACCTAACAAAGACCACTCTGCAGCCAAGTGATCAAGATCAACATCAACAGTAATCGGTCATGCTGATGGTATGTACCCCAGACACGACGTGTTCAGAAGGGCCCTTCGCCTCTGTAGTCTTTGTCCCCAAAACCCATCCCCCAGCGCAATCACGAGAAAAACATAAGAAAGATCCCAACTGAGGGACAGTCTATAAAATGCCTCACTGGCACTCTTGGAAATTGTCAAAGTCATCAATAACCAGGAAAGTATCAGAAGATGTCATAGCCCAGGGGCATGAGGGACACTCAACAATTCCATCTAGTGTTGTACCCTGGATACTGTGGTCTATCCTAGGACAGAAAAAGGACCTTAGGTAAAAACTAAGAAAATCTGAATAAAAGATGGGCTTTAGTTATAAAGTTATAAGAATGTATCCATATTGGTTCATTAATTGTGACAAACGTACCACACTAACCTAAGTTAATAGGGGAAGTGGGGGTGGGGTACCTGGGAACTGTATTATCTCAGAAATCTTCCTGTAAATCTAAAGCTACTCTAAAATCGTTTTTGTTTTTTTTTTTTTAAGTAATACAGCTTCCTCCTGGTTCTCTCTCTCTTAGGGCACAGACCTGAGGGGCCCTGCGCTGATACGTGCAAGCCCCCCTCCCTGGCACCATCCTGTTGAAGAGACCATGCAGCTAGAGATGCCCAGAGAGCCCCGGTGGTCCCAGCCCCCAGAGTCTTCCCAGCCTCCCCGGCCCGGGGGCCAGATGTGCGCAACGGGCCTTTCAGATGTCCTCAGCTCCTGGCCTTCTAGCTGCTCCAGCTGACACCCAACTGGAACGTAGACAAGCTGTCCCCACCACACTCTGCTCAAATTGTAGATTCATGCAGAAAATAAATGTTTTATGAAGTCACTAAACGCTGTGCCATTTGGTCACGCGGCATTAGTTAAATGGGACAACTGGTCTACAAACCCGACTCTGGGCATTGATGGCTTTCCTCTACACATCTGTCTTTACTTCTGCTAGGGGCCGGGCAGTGGAAACAGATTCACAAGAACTGCTCTTGAAGAACTCTCCCGTGAGTGTCAGAAACTGAGCCCCGTGAGAGGAAAAACAAATGCTGGATCCAAGCAAAGGGGTGAATGCTGTATTTCCGAGACACAGAAAAGGGAATGAAGGACCCTAAGGGATCCCGGGGATGCCAGAAGAGAGAAGGAAAAAATTCCAATCCTTGGAATTTTCTGTCCTATGAGTCAATAAATGTGATCGTTTGAGTTGGATTTCTGCAATTTATAATGGAAAGGTGTCAAATGCAATTCAGTACAATGATTTGTGCTAGGGTTTGTGTCCTTATTTTTATTCCCCTTATTGGTGTTAAATTCATAAAATGTGCCTTTTTCATCTTTGTAGCTTTACCCCCAGCCCCACCAGCGTCTAACGGTGCCTGGCACGTAGGAGGGCTCAGGAAAGTATCTGTAGAGTTGCATGGATGGGCATCACTGGTCGCTTTCATCCCAAGCTCCCCTGGCTCTTCCGCTAGAGGTAAGCCCCCTGGAGGTCTGAGGTACCCGAGCTTTGGTCTGAGCTTCCTGCAGTTTCTTCAAAGAGCCAGGACTAGAGGATTGGCACATGGGCATGACAGCAAGTCAACACAATAGTTGAAGAGCGTGGGCTTTGAAATCAGACTTATCTGGGATCATATCTTTCCCTACATGTCACAGGCTGTGTGATCTTGGGCGGGTTACTGCCCGAACTTCCTCAGTCTTAGTATCAATGTCTTCAGGACCGCAGGTGAAGATAAGATGAGACAACGTAGACATAAATCACCCAGCTCAAGGTAAACCCTCAAGAAATGGCAAGTATTTCGATTGTCAAAAACAATCCTACTCCTAATCCCAATGGTGATGATGGTGTTACAGTCCCCATGGAAAATCAGCTAAGCGTGAGGACAGGACAGACTGTTCTACTCTTCCATCTGCTTCTTCCTTAGAAGCATTAACGCACCAGGCTGGGAGCAGCTCCCAGAAAGCTCCCGCAGCTGGGGGTCAGCAGGGCCGAGGCTAGGCTGCTCCTGGCGAGGCTGGGATGTCCTTGCAGCAGGGTCCAGTGTGGCCGGGACTGGAATGATCTGTAAGGAGCAGAGCCCAGGCTGTTCCCCCTCAAAACAGCCCAGAGTGTCAAGCTCCCTCCATCCCTCCCCTGCCTTCATTCTGGACCAAAATTTCTGCAGGAAGAAACTCACCTCTCCTGCAGATGGGCTGTTTTCTTTGCCTGGAACACCCTCTCCCCGTGGCAAGGCATCTGAATTACTTGTCTTCCCATTATTTAGTGGGGTGGGAAATGGCTTGGTGGAGACAGCTTGTCTCTGCTCCGCTATGTCCAGGGTTCAGCTGGGAAGACTCCTAAGGCTGGGGCTAGACTCTCCCTTGTTCCCTCCGCACCTGGTGCCTGGGTTGGCCAATTCAAACACTAGGCCTCAGGGTGGTCAGGCCTCTCATACAATAGCCCCAGGCTCCCGAGAGTTGCAGTGAACAAAGCAGAAGCCGCCTTGCTTCCTGTGACCCAGCCCCAAAGTTCCATAGTGTCCCCCCGCCCTACTCGATCAGCCAAAGTGATCCCAAGCCCACAGACTCTAAGGAGAGGCACACACTGCACCTCTCAATGGGAGGAGTGCCAAGGGCCTGTGGCCATTCTTTAAAACTGCCACATTCCTCCTTATCCTCGATCTGAACCTATGACGCGAGCTTGCAGCTGCCTGTGCTTCACCCGCCAGGACACTCCTCACAGTTACTGCTATTTCTCACACCTCTGCCTGGCGTCTCCTGCAGCCTGTGGGCAGCGAAAACCTCACTCAGACCCTGTCACTCCTGGGCCCCGAATTCTCCACAAGCTCCCTCTTGATTCACAGTAAAAGCCTAAACCCTGATGACAGCCAGAGCAGCCCACACAATTTGGCCCCTGCTTATCTCTCTGACCGCGCGGGTTCCCACGCCCCAACTGGCTCCCAGGACCCAGCCACCCCAGCCTCTGCACGCTTCCTTCTGCCTTGAAACTCTCCTCCTGTCTCTCACTTCCTTCAGGTGTCTGCTCAGAGGTCACCTTGTCAGAGAAGTCTCTGCTGCGTAAAATAGCAGCCCCCCTCCTACGCACACCTGGCATCACCTGGTTCTCCTTCCTCTGCTTCATTTATAAATTAGACACCTGAACGCGCACGCCTCTTGCAATCCAAGTGGTGGATTCTCTTTCCTTACCCACCTTGAATCTGACTCGCCGTATGACTTACTTTGGCCAATAGCACCTGGCTTGATTTAGCCAACAGAAGTGCTTTGTGCCGCTGAAGCATCTCAGCCTCAAGAGCCTCGCAGTTCCCATCCCCTCTCGTGGACCCCGCCACCGTTGTGGGACCAAGCCCAGGCTTGCCGGCTGCATAATGAGTGACCCCTAGTCCAGTTATCCCCCTTGCCCTGGCCAACCCCCAGCTGACCACCAGACACATGAGTAAGGCCATCTTCACACAAGCAAGCCACGTCAAGAATAACTGAGTCAGATGCAGGTGACCAAACCACCCAGACGCTCTGTAGTCTTAATGTTTTAAGTTATCCGGTTTGGGGATGGTTTGTTATGCAGCATTATTTGTAGTAATGGGTAACTGATACATGCATTTAGTCCAGTGCCTACATGGAATATGCGCTCAATAAATATTTGCAACACAAATGAATCGATGAATGAAAAAGAGGAAAATGTTTGTCCTGTTGGTCATGATCACTCCAACACCAAGCTCAGTGCTTGGCATGTATTGTGGGATGGATGAGGAGAGGGTGACGGGTCCTATTATCCAGCCAAAGCAACCAAACAAAAAACCCTCTGGCTTTCAAGGGCTTAGGAGAAAAAAAATCTCCTGGGACCCACAGAAGAAGGGAAGGTAGTAGTCTTTAGTCTCTAAGAGAGCAATGCTTAAGTCTGTCCTGACCAGGATCTTTGGGCTGGCTGTGGCCTGGGCAGTAGTCTATATGAGAATCCAAAGAAATACTGGTGGAGAAGGGTCTGTGCAACAGCAGGAGAGAGGACCCAGCCTGGCCATGAGGCTCTGGGCCTCTCCCTCAGGTCAGCTTGACCCAGCTTCCAGAACCCTCTATCACCCGCCCCACCCACCGATCCAGACATCTGTGAGCCCCAGAGCTGCCTCTCTCAAAATGCAGTTACCATCTGGCTCTAAGTTGTCTGGACAGCTAGTGAAAATGCAGAACCCTGAGCCTAACTCCAGAATTGCTATACCGAAAACTCCAGGGGCGGCTGTGGCCAAGAGCCTGGATTTCAAGAAGTTCCACACTGCCCTGTGGGACCTGTGGACGCAGGTTGGAACATAGGGATTCTGGAACAGACTAGGAAATAGAGGCTGGAGATGTATAGCTCTCTTATCAATCCTCACCACCACAGGGGATATAGTTTCTCATACCCATTTCATGGAGGAGAACACTGAGGCTCAGAGAGGTACTAAGTGTTCCAGGCTGCCTGACTTCCTATCAGAGACTTTTCGTTTCCATCCCAGCGGCATCCACTCAACAAAACACTTTGGCTTTTGTCTTCCTACTCTTTCAAGGTCATTTCAGGCTACTAGCTCCTTGCTGAGGTGGTAATGCTTAAGGAGAAGGAAGGCACCCAATGAAGGCTGGGTAAGTGAACAGAAGATTCAGTATGGCGGGGAGGTTTTCACACGGTCTTTAAGCAACTGGAGTCAATTAAATGTCTCTTCTGTGGCCAAGCTGAATGTTGTTTTCCAGCTTAGAGTTTTGTTTGTATGTGTGTGTTTTATATAAATTTGGTAATTAAACCACAAATGTTCCCAGCACACTTGGATATATTTAAATTACAGGCTGCTCATCAAACGGAGAAAATTCACAAACATGGACATAAACGGTGCCTTTTGTTGGTTCCCTGCATTCTCGCAGCACTCAAAGGGTTCTGTCAGCTTGATGGCCAATTCCAAGACTGCCTGGGACAAAGGGAGGTGGGGGGCAGGGCGGGGATTGGCAATGACACACAGGAAGTGAAGTCCCACCATGAAAGACTGTGGTTCTTTTTTTTTACGAAAACATTTCATTGGTGCCTATAATTCATCTCAACAAGCCAGTTTTGAAAACACAAGCTGGCAAAAGGGATGTTTGTCCCTGCCTGGCTGGCAGCGATCCCTACTCACTGGGACAGGCCAGAACCCCATTCTTGATCACTATGGAAGAGAATCAGAGGGTCTGTGTTCACATCTCTTTTGACCCTTTGCTGTGGGGCATGTTTGGGCTCCTAGAGGTCCAGTGTCCACCCTCCCGTAGTCTCTGCCCACCCACTGTGTAACAAAAAATAAAACTGGAAGTAGTAAGGGCCGACTTACTTGCGAGCATGATTGCAAGGCGGGAGGGGTCTACTGTCCTAAAGAGAAAGCTGTAACCATAAGGTCTGCAAGCGTCTTCAGGGTTAGGCAAAAAGATTTTTTTTTTTATTCTTTAGGCTGCAGAAGAGAACTACGAAGTGGGATGACAAGGTGGCATAATGAGACTGTAGGTCAGAGAACATTCTGCCCTGTTCTCAGGAGGGGCTGTCTGCTCCCTTAGGTCTAGGGTGGGCCAAAATTCAGGGGGTGGAGGCAGGAGAGAATTTAACCAAATTTGGTTAAGAAGCATTTTGCTCGGATTGGTTACTGGGGACAAGCAGTTCAACTAATCACTTAAAAGGCAAAAAATGGGAATTTGGAGGGTCTGTGTCTGGCCTTGCCATAGGTAAACAGGGTGGGGCATCCATGAGTCTTCCCTAAGTCCCATGGAAAAGGGAGTTCTTTGCAGCAAGCCGTTTTCAGGAACACAAAAGGGTGAGGGGAATTCCTTCAAGCTTCACTGTTTTCTAGGAACACAGGGCTCAGGCAAAATTCAACGTTGTCAGCACTCAACTGGTGATAATAGTTAATCTATGAGTTTAGTATTTTTTTTAAAGATTTTTTAAATTAATCTATTTGAGAGAGAGAGAGCATGAGAGCAGGAGGAGGGACAGAGGCAGAGGGAGAGAGAGAATCTCAAGTCAGTGCAGAGTCTGATGTGGGGCTTGATCTCACCACCCTGAGATCATGACCTGAGCCGAAATCAAGAGTCGGAAGAGTCAGACGCTCAACCGACTGAGCTACCCAGGTGCCCCATGAGTTTAGTATTTTAAAGTGCTTTGAAAGTACAAGGTTTGTAGTAAATGCTCAGTAAGTATTTGTCAATCTCCCTTACCTGTGAGGTCCTCCAGGGCGGGGGCTGAGCTCACTTGGCGTTTTCTTTGACCCTAGCACACTACCTAGAACCCACTGATCTGCTGAATGGGCCTTGAGCAAGCCCCAGTCTCCTCATCTATAAGACATAGTAATCTCCACCTAATAGGGTTCTTAAGATAATTACATAGTACAGAGGAGTTTCAGGGCCCCAGAAAATGCCTGACACGCCCCTGGTGAGCAGTGACAAAGACCCTCTCCTTGAACTAACTTTAGCAGGCTCTTCTGAATCCCTTTTTTCTGACTAGGTCTTGACCTTGGGCACTGTCCTTGGCTTGTTGAGTCCAGTTTTAGCAAGAATCCTTTGGGTCAGTTCAGCAAAAATCCCCCACCTCTGATATCTGATCAAATTCATTATTCTCTACCCTTGATATCTTATCACTCTGGCCTGTGTAGTCGGTTTAGCAGAATTCCCCTTACCCCTTGTGCTTCTTCTTGGTAATTTCCCATCCACTGACCTAGACCCTGCTCCTTGGCTATAAATCTGCACTTGTCTTTGTTATGTTTGGAGTTGTGCCCCACGTCTCCCTATCACGAGCCCCCATTGCAGAGGTATGTAGTCAGTCTGCCTTACCACCTTTGACAGGTGTCATGAATTTTTTTTTTTTTTTGATAACCATAAAATGAATTCCCTTCCCTTTCCTCCTTGGACTCCTGACCCAGTGTGAGCAGAACTTTCTACTGAGTCTGTTAAACGCTTCAAAAGGCCTGAGTCCCTGGAGGCCACAGGTAGCGTGCTCAAAACCAAAACCCTCAGGGATGCCCACACCACTCGGGGTCAGGGCAGCGCCGGCAGGAATGATTCCGGCCTCCCCACTGAAACCCAGGACCTTCTCACACCCACGGGCCACTTGGGGGTTCAAATTTAGGATCTGTGACTTTCCCACAGCACAAGGATTTGGCCACTTGATTTCGCTGGGCATTGGTTGACCGCTCTGTAAACCAGGAAAACGAATCATGTTAACTGTACGGTTCAGATGAAACGGTGGATGCGAAGCTGACTAGCCCACGAAGTTATCAGAGCTGAGGAAGCCGCAGGTGTGCCCGACTTGGGAAGAGAAACCGAGCAAAGGGCCCCCACCCAGGCTTGCCGCCGCCACCCGCAGGCCTTCGGAAACAGGACTGGGCGGGGCCGCGGCATCGATCACTCGGCGCTCGACTAGGCACTCCGCGCTGATCAGACGAGCACTGAGCGATCGATACCTCGGCAAAGCCTGACTACTCGAAGGAGAGGGCCGGAGTGTTCCGACCAAACGGAACAGGTTGTCGCCAGCCTCCGGGGGACTCGACACAGCCCAAACTCGAGACAGGTGAGCTTGAGCAACTCCAGAGGGCGGGCGGCTCTGGCTCTGTTGAAGCGGAGGGGAGGACTGCGCAGGCGCTGTGTCAAAGGCGAAGCGGGAGGAAAAGACGGCCTCGCGCGTGCGCCTTGGAAAGCCCCGGGGCAGCTCTCCAAAGTAGCGAAAGTGGGGTGTGAATGGGGAGGGAAAACAGAGCCAGCGCATGCGCCCTGAGAAGGCCGTTTAGCGGCTCTCCAGCTTTCCTGCGCTGCCCGGGGGCTGGTGGGAGGGGGGAGGGGGAGGGGGGTAGGCCCCCGCGCGTTCTTTATGCTCGCTTTACGCCTGTAATTTCGTTTTGCGCATGCGTAAAGCCAGCTCAGCTGGTGTGGGCCTGCGCAGTTCTTGGAGGGGGGGGGGTCCCCGTCGGTGCAAATGTAGGGCGCCTGCGCGAGTTTTTATTCCCTCCGTGACGGTACCGGCAGGTGTCTTCATGCTGTTGCTCTCGGACCGAACATCTTTGTCACCGGCCAGGAGGGGGGCAGGCTACAAACCGAATGTGGGCCGCGAGCAGTGAAGTCCTGGGAAGGGAAGGGGTGTGAGGCCTCGGGTGGAGCGTTGGTGTGGGGGACCTGAAGGACAGGGATTTCTAGTTTGATAGGAGTTAACGCTGAGCATCGGTGTCGCGTTATGCACCTCGCGTTAGAATCCAGCAGAGGTAAGTCACCGTGCTCAGCAGGCCCAAGGTCAGGGGGTAGGCAGGTGTTGGGGCCACACCGACGGCCCGAACCCGAGACAGCGTGGCCCTTAGAATGCCAGACGTACACTTGCGCCAGTGAATAAAGCTTTCCAAATATTTCCAAACCTCTCTGGAAAGTTTTACGAAGCTCCCTAGAAAGCTCTTGTTTTTTGCACAACTTTCGTGGAATAATGCCCCAATAAAACTGGAGAGATTTCGGGGCGCCTGGGTGGCTTAGTCGTTAAGCGTCTGTCTTCGGCTCAGGTCATGATCCCAGGGTCCTGGGATGGAGTCCAGCATGGGGCTTCCAGCTCCGCCCTGCTTCTCCCTCTCCCACTCCCCCTGCTTGTGTTCCCTCTCTCGCAGTGTCTGTCTCTGTCAAATAAATAAAATCTTTTTTAAAAATGGGAGAGATTTCAAAACTAACTCGGTAGCCTGTTCCCAGAAAGCCTGATAGAGGCTTCTATTCCGGAAGGCACCGGTGGGAGGCTTCTCATGACCAGCATGCCGCCCTGGGGGCTGTTGTTTCGGGTCAGCCTAAGACCTTTGTGGGGCTCTTGGCGGGGGCCGCTTTCAGAAGGCCCACCTGATACTCTCTGTGAATCCCGGTGAGATTGTCCAAGAAGCCATTTCTCCCAACCAATTTAAAGACCACTCTAGGAGCTGCTTTAGGTTTTTAAAGATAATTAAAGAGAATTCTGGGATGACAATGGTGGCTTCCTTAGGAGGCTTTCTTTTGTAACCAACAGAAGCCACTTGGGCTGTTCACTAACGAAAGACCAGCTTACTTAAATAATGTGCTCTATCTGGATGGTGAATTTAGGAAGTCGGGACCAGAGTCCATGCTGGCTGTCGTATATAGCCTATACTTGGCTCCTCTGTGTTTAATACAACCAACAAGAAGCCTTTCATGAAGTTCGCATTAGGTTGATTTACAAAGCCCAAACAAAAGGCACTCGGAGAGGTTAGTTCTTACAACCTTTATGTGACCCCCATGCCAAGAATATCCTTTCGTGCATCAACAAAAAGGCCTTTCATAAGAGAAGCCAAGACACAGTCCACTGAGAAGCTATTTTATGCAATCTGTACCTTACCTTCCCCTGAAAGCTGTCTCATGTCACGAAACCAGTACATGTGGCGCTCTGAAAGGTCAGTTTACAAAGTCAGGACTCAAGAGCACTCCGCTCTTTCTGTACCTGACACCTGCACTCTCACTTCCTTCAAAAAAAGCCTTCTATGACCAACAACAAGTCTCTAGGCTGATACCTGTGGAGTTCTAGGAGACTGACTTTAATGTGATAATATAGGGCCCCTCAGGCTTTTTCATGATTAGGGTGACCATAGGTCTCAGTTGGCTTGGAATAACCCTAATTTCTGACTTGTCCAGTCCTAAATATTAGATATATTAAATACTGAAATTTATATATATACAAAAGAAAGTTACTAAGAGCACTCCCAGTACTCAGCTTGTGTAAAATGAAATTCCTACTTGCAGAAATGAAAGTTCCAAGCAATGAAAAACAACATTGGAGAAAATGATGAGAATAAAAAATTTTACAAGAGAAAAATTTTACACCAAGCCAAAAAAAGGGGGAGTGGGTCCTATATATAGATAGCATCCTGGTTTGTCAGAAATACTCTATAGTTAACTTTCCTATACCTGACCACCAGAAGGCTGTTTATACCACCTCTGCTTATGCCCTTTCCTCGTATGTGGAACTCTGGGAGGCCAGTTTGAAGACCAGTCTACAGCACCACTCTGAAAGACTTTCACACAGTTTATTTTTGACTCCCTCCTCTGGAAAGCTGTTTAGCATAACCTTTTATAAAAGGCAATTCAGTGAGCAGCTCTGGGAAGCCAGTCAATAAAGCCAGGCCACAAGGCTACTCTGGCTGATGCCTTCCTCTGGGAAACTGTTTAATATAATTATCAAGAAGCCTTTTTCGTCAGACCAGTACATGGGGGATGCTAGAAGGCTGATGTGTAAAGCCAGGACTTGAGGCCATTTAGAGAGGGGTTTCGTGGAGCCTGTACCTTACATTCAGTGGAGGGCCAGATCGAAGGGCTGGGTGTGCAGGCCACTGCGTACAGCCCACGCGAGGCCACCTGCTCTGGAGGATAGTTTCATACAGTCAGCAAGAAGGTGTTTGACCCAGCCAGTGAAGGCCCTTTCTCCCTTGAGGCCACGTTCCATGGTAACAGGAGCTAACGGGAGGGTTGGTTGGTAGAACATATCCTGGTTCCTGGCGTTCTGAAGACACCATGGGAGATAGATTGGTTTGTAAAATAAGACAGAGCCTGGGTTTCATCTGGCCCCCAGACAAGGGCCCAATGTGTAGGCAAGCCCGTTTTTGAAACCGTTCATTAGTCCTTTAGAAGACTGTTTCACGTAGTAGGATGTGGCTCCTGCCCCAAAGGCTGTCTGATACGGCAACCGTTCAAAAGGCAAAGGTTCTGAGAAGCCGTAAGATTAAGATTACTCACATAATGACCAGCCTGCCACCTCCCCATGCATACTTGCTTCATGCTGCCGACATAAGGTCTTCTGGGAGGCCAGTGGTTTGGGGTTTGTTTTTGTTTTTTTAAGATTTTTAAGTAATCTCTGCATGCAACGTGGGGCTCAGACTCACAACCCCGAGCTTAAGAGTCCCACACTCCACTGACTGAGCCAGCCAGGCGCCAGGGAGGCTACTGTTTTAAGATCAATCGTGAAGCCCTTCGGGAGGCCGTTCAAGAGGCTAATATGAGTCAATCTGAAAAATCATTTTGAAAACAAACTCAGAGCTATCCTGAAACGTCCTCCTCTGGAAGACTTTGTCATATAGTGTTAACGTAAGTATCTCTGAAGACCTTTTTGTAAGGCCATTCACTGAGAAACTAGACTAGAAATTAGTTACTAAAGCTACTTTAGGTGGCTCAGAGGAGACTGTTTTGGGCAGGCCCTCTCCCAGAAGGCTATTTCACATGGCCATCTATAGCAGGCCCTCTCCAAAGCCGGCTTGCAAAGCCACACATAGGCTGCCTGAGGAGGCTGGTTTATGGAGACTAAACACAAGACTGCCTTGGGAAGCCAGTTTGTGAAGCAGCCCACGAGGCCACCTGTAGAGGTTTGCTTTGTAAGGGCCTTTGTGAGCTCTATGAAGGGCTGTTTGGTGAGGTCAGTTTGCAAAGTCTGTAATCTGCATCCCAGGGAACCAGTTGATGGCCCCTTTAAAATCGTCTGGGAAGCCATTTTTTAAGGCCACTAAGAGACCAGTTTACGAAGCTGGTACATAAGGCTCCAGTGGAAGCCATTTTTATAGTAAGGCAAAGAGGTGGTCTGCGGGGAGGCTTTTTTATAGACCTTTGTGAGAAGCCAGGATATGAAGCCTCTGAGGTCTTTTGGATACCCGAGACTTCTCGAGGTTGCTTCATAAGACACATGAGTCACTCTGAGGGGGACGGGCCATGGAGCCACTGAGGGAGGCCAGCTGATGGGCTCACATGCATTTTTGTGGGTGGGTAGTAGATATGGCCATGCTGGAAGGTTGGACTGTGAAGCCCTCCCAAGAAGGCTGTTCATTAGGCCAACACAAGACATTTACAAATTTTCTAGGAGGCTAGAGCTAGAAATCATCCTGGCAGGCGAGGGTCAGGCCCCTTGAGGCTCTCAGTCCCATCATTCACTGGAGGGCCAGCTGGGAGGGATACCCCTTGTGCACCAAGGACCAAGCTAGGAGACAAAGGTCCAAAAACAGATTCAGTCCTCACCCCCGAAGCTGAAGAGTGTTCTGCGTAGACACTACCACGTACTGTGTAGTTTTGGACAAGTTGCTTAATCTCCCAAATCTTTGTTCATATCTGTAAAACCACACATCATGGGATTAGGAGGAATATATTAGGTAATCTACATAAAACATGGAACATTGACACGGCACATAGGAAAGTCACTTCATTTTTCCCTGGACTTTAGTTTCTTCATCAGCAAAAGAGGATGGGGTTGTGGGGAGAATGATCATATACTTCCCTATCCACTTAACGGCCCCAAGAGGTACAAATCAAAGGAGAGGGAAAGGAAAGGTGAGGGAACTGTGGAAAGACGGCAGGACTGAGAACAACTCTATGTTATTGCTGTAACTGGGGACACACCCAGGAACAGGTACTTCAAACATAATGACACACAAGAAAGATGGGTCCTTTCCTTCCGTGAAGTGATGGGATTTTCTCATCTGTTAAGTGGAAATAATAACTCCTCCTTTACAGATTTTTCTTGAGTTAAGCAACCCGGACTCCCAGCTTCATCATGGGCTGGCTGGAGATGGCGTGGCTCCATTCCTTCACCTGTAAGATCATGGAAGTGGGGGCCAGACAGCCTGAGTTTTAAATCTCTGGATCACCTCTTCCCAGCCGAGTGCTTTGGACAAGTCATTTAACCTCTGCTTTAGCTTCCTTACCTGTGAAATGAGGATGATGATACTTTCTTAGAGTTTCTGTAAGAATTAAAAAGCCCCTGGAGCATACCTGGCTTACAGTAAATATCCCAGTATGTTCTTGGCGTCACAGGGTCATTATGAGAGTTGGTGAGGTAATCATGCAATACTGTCAGTATTCTACTTGCTGTTACTCATGAGTTGGGGAGAAATGAGCTAACATGGAGCCCAGAGGTAGGGATGGGGCTGTCCAGCCTACCTTTAGGGACCATACCTCTAGCATTCATATGTCTTCACTTCCCTATCTACTGCTGACTTCTTCATACACATTGGTGCTAAAGGAAGCCATGTTTTTTCTTCCCGTTCTGTTGGGTGAGTTACAGTTGAGTCCCAGAGTGTCAGGGAAATCTGGATAGGGGTGTTTATTAGTTATCTACTGCTGTACAACAAATCACCATAAACTTAGTTGCTTAAAACAACATGTATTTATTAGTTTCTTTGGGTCAAGAGTCTGGGTGTGGCTTAGATGGGTCCTGTGCGGCAGCAACCTCTTTGACCTCAGCTGCAGCAACTTCTTCCTAGAAACATCTCCAAAGGCAAGGGAAGCAGGGGCAAAAATGAACTATTGAGACCTCATCAAGATAAAAAGCTTTTGCACAGCAAAAGAAACAGTCAACAAAACCAAAAGACAACCAACCGAATGGGAGAAGATATTTGCAAATGACATAACAGATAAAGGGCTAGCATCCAAAATCTATAAAGAACTTCTTAAACTCAACAGCCAAAGAACAAATGATCCAATCAAGAAATGGGCAGAAGACATGAACAGACATTTTTCCAAAGAAGACATCCAAACGGCCAACAGACACATGAAAAAGTGCTCAACATCACTTGGCATCAGGGAAATCCAAGTCAAAACCTCAATCAGATATCACCTCACACCAGTCAGAATGGCTAAAATTAACAAGCCAGGAAATGACAGATGTAGGCGGGGATGCTGAGAAAGGGGAACCCTCCTACACTGTTGGTGGGAATGCAAGCTGGTGCAGCCACACTGGAAAACAGTATGGAGGTTCTTCAAAAAGTTGAAAATAGAGCTACCATATGATCCAGCAATTGCACCACTGGGTATTTACCCCAAAGATACAAATGTAGGGCTCCAAAGGGGTATGTGCACCCCGATGTTTATAGCAGCAATGTCCACAATAGCCAAACTGTGGAAAGAGCCAAGATGTCCATTGACAGATGAATGGATAAAGAAGATGTGGTATATATATACAATGGAATATTATGCAGCCATCAAAAGGAATGAAATCTTGCCATTTGCAATGACGTGGATGGAACTGGAGAGTGTTATGCTGAGCGAAATAAGTCAATCAGAGAAAGACATGTATCATATTACCTCACTGATATGAGGAATTCTTAATCTCAGGAAACAGTTGCTGGAGTAGGGGGGGGTGGGAGGGATGGGGCGGCTGGGCGATAGACATTGGGGAGCACTATGGTGAGCGCTGTGAATTGTGTAAGACTGTGGAATCACAGATCTGTACCTCTGAAACAATACATTATATGTTAAAAAAAAAGAAGAAGAAGATAGCAGGAGGGGAAGAATGAAGGAGGGGAAATCGGAGGGGGGATGAACCATGAGAGAAGATGGACTCTGAAAAACAAACTGAGAGTTCTAGAGGGGAGGGGGGTGGGAGGATGGGTTAGCCTGGTAATGGGCATTAAAGAGGGCACGTATTGAATGGAGTACTGGGTGTTACACACAAACAATGAATCATGGAACACTACATCAAAAACTAATGATGTAATGTATGGTGAGTAACATAACATTAAAAAAAAAAAAAAAAAAAGACGGGTCCTGTGCATCAGGATCTCACAAGGCTCTGATTATGGTGTCAGGCAGGACGAAGTTCTTATCCAAAGTCTCAGCTGGACAAGGTTCTAACCCCTGTGGTTGTTGGAACAATTCAGTTCCTGGAGGCTGTTGGACCGAGGGCCTCAGTTCCTAGCTTGCTGTTGGCTCTAAGCCCCATCATCTGTTTGCCATGTGGACCTCTCCAACATGGCCACTTGCTTCATCAGTGCACACAAGCCAGGAAGGCAGTTGGGAGAGTCTGCTAGCCACAGAAGTTACAATCTCCTGTATCCTGATCAAAGGGCATCCCATCACCTTTGCCATCTTAGGCCAAAAGGAAAAAAAGGAAAAAACCACATGTATCAAACTTGCACACCTGTTGGTTGAAGCAAGTCATAATGGTTTTCTATTGCTGCTATGACAAATTACTGCAGACTTGGTGGCTTACAGTTCTCTAGGTTAGAAGTTCAACATGGGACTGACAGGGCTAAAATCAAGGTCTCGACAGGGCAGCATTCCTTTTTGGAAGCTCTGGGAGAAAATCCATTTCCTTGCCTTGTCCAGCTTCTAGAGGCTTCCACATCCCTTGATTTGTGACCTCCCCCCACCCATCTTCAAAGCCAGCAACACTGCATCTCTCTGACCCTTCTGCAATCACCTCTCCCTCTGACTCTGACTTACCCAGGAAAGATTCTTTCAAGGACTCCTGTACTAAGTTGGGCCCACCCACATGATCCAGGATGGTCTTCCCATCTCAAGGTCCTTATTCCTTTTTTTTTTTTTTTTAAGATTTTATTTATTTATTTGACAGAGAGAGAGATAACGAGAGCAGGGACACAAGCCCGGGGAATGGGAGATGGAGAAGCAGGCTTCCCGCTGAGCAGGGAGCCCGATGCGGGACTCAGTCCCAGGACCCTGGGATCATGACCTGAGCTGAAGGCAGACGCTTAACGACTGAGCCACCCAGGCGCCCCAAGGTCCTTATTCCTAATGGCATTTGCAAAGGCCATTATTCTGTCTACTCACTCAATGATAGGTCCTGCCCATGCTCGGGAGGAGGGAGTTGGATAACGGTGTTAGTAACAGGAGGCAGGGACCACTGAGGAACTGGGGCTTTCTCCCCCTCATCGGGAGTGAGGCACCTGATGCAGCTTCATCACAGGCAAGTCTTCATTCTTGCCTTCACCATCCACCGGGGGATGTTGGGTGACCGTGACTTCTGTGTGCCAAGTAGGGTTCTCCGACTGTTAACCAAAGAAGCCAACCCTGGTTGACATAAGGAAGAAGACGTTTCTTGGAGGGCTGGTGGGGCCACAGAACAAATGGAAAGCTAGAAAGCTGCACTTGGAAAAGAACAAGAAGAAAAGTGGCTCTGTGATCTAGGAATCGGGGACGATCACTGTGGGGCCCTAGCAAGAACAGTCTGGTCCGGAAACAGCCAGTGGGAGACAACAAAGAGCCGTCTCCAGTCCAGTTAATCACAATACGAGTTATTTTTGGCTCATGAGGCATTCCAGCATGGGTATATATGCCTAGTTGGGGGGCTTCTGTGGCTCTGTCATCCCCTAGGGCCTCAGAGTCCCTTCACTTCCAGCCAGTGGGTAGGGAAAGCGTGAAAAATCCTCTAGGAGGTGAGCGCGGGCCAGACCTGGAAGTGGCTCTGTCACACATTCACGTTAGCTACCACTTGGTGGCATGGTCACGTCTCATTGCAAGGAAAACCTGGAAATGTAGTCTGTGTGCCCAGGAAGAAGATGAACTGGATTTTGGGGAGCTTGAAGCAAGGGTGTGTTTTTGTCAATAAAGTTTTATTGGAATGTGGCCATGCCCATTTGTTTACATACCGGACACGCTGCATTGGCAGAACAGTAACAGCGGTGACTGTCCCGCCTGCCAGGCCCGAAATGTGGACTGTCTGGCCCTCTACAGAAGGAGTCTGCTGAGCCCTAGAGCAGTCTGCAAAAAGCACGAAGGTCCCTATTTCTTGGCATCCAATGAGATAGGGGATATAACAGCTGTTAGTACACCTAGCGCGTAGCAGCATGGGTGAGTAATCGATTGCAGGCAATTATGAACCTGCTAGGATCTACTCACATATTAGTGCCTCTGCATTAGGACCAGCCTTCCATCCATATATAATGCCACCAAAAGCACCAACTATAATGTTTGTCCTTTCTCTGTAGGTTTTATGTATTTCCAGGTTTCTTCCTGCAAAGCTAAGATCTCATTCCTTCAGGAGCCTTCATTGAGTGCCTGATGTGAGCCAGACTCCAGGGAAATGTAGAGAAATGAGACCTGTTCTTGCCCTGGAGAAGCTCCCCAGCTAGCATCAGAGAGACAGACATGTAGGCCGGTACTCGGAGTACGTTTGGGACAAGAGCGGTTAAAGAAAGTCAAGAGCTATTCCAACACAAAATGCTGTCTGAGGGTCCTGGCAGTCTTCCCATAGGGGATCATTGAGGGTGGGCCTTAAAGGTTGGATAGGAGTTTGCCAGAGAGGCAGGGTGTAAGAGGCATTCCAGACAAGGACAGTACATGTTCCTCTCTGAGCAAACATTTATCCGGTGCCCATGGCGAGCCTGGTCCTGTGCCAGGCCCCCAATGTAGCAGTGACCCCAGACAGACGAGGGCCTCGCCCGCAGAGTTTATGCCCAGCCGAAGAAGGCCACTGTAGAATCATGACCCATGAGATGCCGTCAGAAAGGACACATGTGAGAAACTGTGGGAACCTGGAAGGGAGGAAGTCTTTGTGGTCTCTCTGTCTTTGGAAAATAACTTTATATAGTTTTTACTTTTATATTTTATCACTTTTTAATTTTTTAATTATTTTATTTTTTTCATCATGATAGGTGCACTCCTTAATCCCCATCACATATTTCACCCATCCCTCCCTCCACTCCCCTCTGGTAACCATCAGTTTGTTCTTTTTAGTTAAGAGTCTGCTCCTTGGTTTCTCTCTCTCTCTCTTCCTTTGTTTGTTTGCTTTGTTTCTTAAATATCACATGAGTGAGATCATATGATAATTGTCTTTCTCTGACTTATTTCACTTAGCATTATACTCTCTAGCTTCATCCACATCATTGCAAATGGCAAGATTTCATTTTTTATGGTTGAGTAATATTCTGTCTCCCCCCCCCCCACACACACACACATCACATCACATCTTTATCCATTCATCAATCGATGAACACGTGGGCTGCTTCCATAGTTCACCTGTTGTAAATAATGCTGCAATAAACATAGGGATGCATGTATTCCTTTGAATTAGTGTTTTTGTATTTTGGGGGGTAGATACCCAGGAGTATGATTACTAGGTTGTAGGGTAGTTCTGTTTTTAATTTTTTGAGGAACCTCCATACTCTTTTCCAGGGTGGCTGTACCAGTTTGCATTCCCACCACCATGGGGTTCCCCTTTCTCCTCATCCTCGCCCACACTTGTTGTTTCTTGTGTTGTTGATCTTAACCATTCTGACAGGTTGAGGTGAAATCTCATTGTAGTTTCGATTTGCATTTCCCTGATGATGAGGGATATTGAGCATCTTTTCATGTGTCTGCTGGCCATTTGGATGTCTTCTTTTAGAGAAATGACTGTTCATGTCTTCTGCCCATTTTTGAATTGGGTTATTTGTTTTTTGAGTGATGAGTTGTGTCGGTTCTTTATAGATTTTGGATCCTAACCCTTTTTGGATATGTCATTTGCAAATATCTTCTCCCGTTCCATAGGTTGCGTTTTAATATATATTTTTTAAACTCTCAGTGGTTGACATTTTGGCCACTGGATGTCATCACAGATCTAGCTCCGCCTGGCCCCAGTTTGATTTTATGAAAATCTACAAATGTGCGTATTTAGGTGTGCAACATGGTGTTTTGCTCTAACTGTTCTTTCTTCCCCCACCACCTTTATCAGGCTAGGCTGGCAGAGGGCCCGATGGCCGAAGACCACCGAGAGCCCCTGGCAGGAGCCGGCGCCCTCCGGGAGGCCCTCCGGGCGCTCCTGCCCCACACAAAGGAGGAGCTGGTGCCGGAGCTCGGGGAGAAGGTAGAGCGCAGCGTGGTGTGGCTCCTGTGGGAGGCCGCCGAGCTGTTCTGCGGGGGCCGCCGGAGCGAGTGTCTGCAGGCCAGCGAGGCCATCCTGGACTACTCCTGGGAGAAACTCAACACGGGCCCGTGGCAGGACGTCCACAAGGACTGGCGCCGTGTCTACGCCTTCGGCTGCCTCCTGAAGGCCGTGTGTCTGTTCGAGGAGCCTGGGGATGCCCCTGCAGTGGCCGCAGCCCTGAAGGCCTGTGACATGGGCCTGCTGATGGGGGCGGCCATCCATGGGGACATCCTCATTAAAGTCGCCGCCATCCTCCAGGCGCACCTCCCCTCGGGAAAGAGGCCCGGCCCAGGCTCGGCCCAGGAGCAACCCAGCATGAAGGTATCTAGGTGGGATTGTCGCCTGCCACACCTCACATGCCCCCCACAGCTCAGTTTTTTCTAGAAGGGAGGAGTCAGCTGTCCCCAGGGGTGAGGCCTCACGGCGTGCTGACCTCTGGCGGAAAATAGCATCTCGGCAGATTTAGAAATGGAACGGCCCAGTCTGTTTTCTCAGTTCCCCCCCACACACACACACTTTCTGCAAAAGCAGTGCCCTTTCAGGAGAGAGGGAGGGTGGAGGCTCTGTGGCGCCGAGAGCGGCAGCTTGAAGGGCTCGTGTGGGCCAGAGCCGTGGGCAGCTGTAGCCCGCACCTTCTGGCCTGTTCTTGGTCAGCTGGCTGAAGCGTCACCCACTTTCCGGGCTGCCTCGCTCCCGGTGCTGCGGAGTTGGGGCGAGCTGCTACCTCCAGCGGCCTCCTGGTCCCGTGGCTGGTCGGTCCCGCCCTTGAGGTCCTGGCCTGGGGGGTTCCTGGTACTTGGGGGCGCGAAGCACACCGCGCAGAGCTGAGGGCGGGGGCAGACAGGGAGTCAGGCCCCAGCGCTGGCGTGCAGGCCTCAGCCACGATACCTCTGGGCATGTCTGGTCGCTGGGAGGAAATAGGTCTGTGACACAGGCACGTGGGAAAATGTTCCATCTCACCTGTGGTTTAAAAAAAAAAAAAGGCAAGAACGGGGAAGCAGCCATTGTTGGCCGTGAAATCCTCAAAGGAGGTTTCCTGTGATACCCGGTGCTGCCGAGGACGCCAGGGGGCCACGGGCATGGCGTGTTGGTTGACCTTTCACGGGGCAGGGCAGACATGCCTGTGCCCTTCGACCCAGGGGTTGCACTTCTCTTTCCCACGCCAGGTCTGCCCCAAGGGAACGTGGAGGTGGCCCCACACCCAAGGTGGTGCTCCCAGCGTGGGCGGCGTCGGGCAGTGTGTGTAGCTGAGGGGGGAGAGCTCACACTCTGGAGTCGGCCCGCCGGAGTCGGCCAAGGGCCTGGGCCCCTCCATGTCCCCATTCCCGTGCCTATAAGGGGGGTTTGCTCGGCGGCTCTCTGGAGCCCAGGCGGTGGTCCAGATGTGCCAGGCGCTGAGGGTACGATACAGAAGGGCCCGTTCTCCTGGAGCCTGGGTTCTAGGAGGCTGTAGAAGAACGTCTTCTCTTGCGCGGTGAGAAGGGGGGAGGCAGCTTCGCTCACACAGGGTGGTCAGGGAGGCCTCTGATGAGGGCAGGTGTGACAACCAAAGCAGAGGGTATACAGGCCAAGAACAGGCAAGTGGGAGGCCTCGCACCCGGCCCGTGGGGACAGAGGGAGAGGACCCCCACCCACCGGTGATCCTGGGCGCTCTACGTGGGAGGTCTCTCCCAGTAACGTGACAGGTGAGCAAACTGAGGCCCGAGGGAGTGACTGGCTCACGTCACTTGGCTGACAGGTGGTTGAGGAAGTCCCGGCGCAGGGGCTCCCACGACCTCGCCGGGGCTGTGACCTGCTTTAGCTGGGCTGCCCGTCCCTCACGTCCCTGCTGGGCATCAGAAGCTGGGCCAGGAACACGTGGTCACGGGACAGGGTCCTTTGACACCAGATGGCGTTTGGGGTGGTGACTTTTCCTCTCTTGCGGAGTTTCTGTCTGTATGTTCCTTTTATAATCGAACAGACCCTTGAACTGGTAAAGAAAAAAGTCTGGGTGTCGCCAGAATGAAGAGGAGGAGGGGGATGCAGGGACAGTGCTGACACGTACGGCGCTGTCATCAGTAACGGAGTCAGCTAGCCTGCGGGGACACAGACGCCCAGCCCAGTGCCTCAGACGGTCACTTCTCGGCGCTTTGATTTTTAAACAGAAAGCGAGGGACGACCATGTTTCAGTTCCGGATGTGGCGTTGGAGAGACCGGTCCCCCGGCTTCGCTGTCCGTCCCTCCAGCATTTCAGGAAGCAGTTTCTGGTTCCCGGGAGGCCTGTGATCCTGGAAGGCGTGGCGGACCAGTGGCCATGCATGAAGAAGTGGAGGTGGGTGGCTCTGCCCGATCCAGCCCCCCGCCCCCACCTGGGGACTCCCCGATTCCGTCTCCCTTCGTCCCAAGGAAATGCAGCCTCGCGTGCACGTCCCGACCATCCCTGCGTGGATCGCTCTGGGTTAACCGGGGATTACAGGCGCAATGCGCCACGTTCGTGGCAGAGATGGAAAGGTCCGTACTTCCACAGCTCACTGCTCTAAGCAGGTTCTAGTGAGTGCTCGCCTCGTGTGGCGTGAAGTCTGTTAAAGCCATTTTGCACGATCTGAGGTGTCCCCTGGACCTTCCCAGGGGCCCTGAGGCCTAAGAGCAGAAGTAAGAACCCGAGACACGGCCCCTCCCCTGCAGGCAGGGCTCCTGGGCTTGTTCCCTCCTCCCATCTGCTCCGATTCATGGTGGTGACAGCAGGTCGGGCCACTGGGCGGTGGCCAGCATGCCGAAGCTGCAGAAAGAAGCAGGGGTCTCTGAGGACGATGGATCGGCTCCCCTGTCTCCCATGGGTCGTGGACGGAGTGGTTCCTGCCAAGGCCGTGAAGAGTACCGGCCGCTGGGGCCATCATCCCGCAAACATTCATTACGGGTCTTACTATGGGCCATCCGCCACGATCGGCTCGTGCTGTGTTTTCTCTCTCTGTCCTCCCCGTTCCCATCCCGTGGGACAGGTACCGTCATCACCCTAGCTTACCAGTGGGCAGAGGTCCCTGGCCGGTCACGGGCAGGGCCAGGCCGCCCAAGCTCAGAAGCCAGCGCCCCCGCCGTGCCGTCTGCTGTTTGCTCGGAGGTCTCTGAGCTCAGAGACAAGGTGAGCGGAGAGAGAACTGGGAGGCTTTCGGCCAGCAGGGCGATAGAACCACCCAGCAAGAAGCTTGGCAAACCAGCCTCCCCGGATCTCTCTGCAAAGCCACATGGCGTCAGTGGGCTCGTCACCCCACGTGTCGGTGCCCGAGTGCCCCCCGCCGGTAACAGCAGTCTCTCTCCCCGTGGGGCTGTGTGGAGACCAGAGGCCAGTGTGGCCGAGTGCCCGGCAGGTCTTAGCCAAAGCGACAGTGGTGACCATGCGTATCTGTCTTCTAGTTTGGAGTATATCCAAGACATTGCCGGCTGCCGAACTGTCCCGGTGGAAGTCGGTTCCAGGTACACGGACGAGGACTGGTCGCAGACGCTCATGACGGTCAATGAGTTCATCAGCAGATACGTCAGGAGTGAGGTATGTCGTTGTGCCTCCTCCCCCGCAGCGTTTACGGTGGGAGCTCGCGGGACGAGGATTTGGAGGGGCTGGTAGGGGGGCCAGAGTGAGGAAGGCCAGCTGCAGGGCCTGCGGAACGCTGACTCATTTCAGGTCTTTTTTTTTTTTTTTGGTACAATTCAGTGGTTTTTTTTTTTTTTTTTAGTGTCTTTGTAAGATTTTGCACCCATCCCCACTATCTAATTCCAGAACATTCTCATCACTCCCCAAGAAATGCCGTAGCCATGAGCAGTCACTTCCTCTTCTGCTATAGACAACCCCTAATCTGCTCTATGTTTCCATGGATTTCCCAATTCTGGACTTGGCATAGAAACGGAATTGGACAGTCTGTGGCCTTCTGTGTCCAGCTGCTGTCGGCACTGCACTCTCGGGGTTCCCTGCTGTGGCTGGGTAATATCCCGGGGTGTGGACACCCCGCATTTTGTTTATCGTCAGCTGATGGCCAGTCAGGTGGTCTACACTGGCTGGTGTGAAAAGCGCCACTGGGAACGTTCCCGTCCAAGTTTCTCTGTGTGGACGTATGTTTTCGTTCTTCTCGGGTATATACGAGATGCCGAATCGCCGGGTCACAAAATGTTTGACCGTTTTGAGGAACCGCCAGATGGTTTCCAAAAGCAGCAGTGCTGTATTCTTGTGTCAGATTAGTCACAGTAAGGGCCGGGGGTGGCTTCCCCTTCCTGAGGCCCGAACAGTTCCTCTGGGCTCAGAAGGGAAGCCCGCACGTGGCGCATGGACCCTTACGGGGAGGGGACGTCCACCCAGCCTCGGCAGTCCCGGCCGTCTTCCTGGCCCGGAGAGCAGAGCCCTTCCCGAGGGAGGTCGGGGAATTTCAAATCCGTGGTCTGCGATTGTTCCACACACTTCCTAGCAGCTCACACGCAAGGCAGCCCCAGGCCCAGCTCCTGGAAAGTTCTGATTCGGTTTCATCTGGGTCTGCTGCAGTCCAAGGGCCCGGGAGGTGACCATGCTGGCTGATAGTTTGAAACACAGAAGAGTAAACCACGGAAAGCTCTGAGCACAGCATGGTCAGCGCCCGGCTAACCTGAGTTAGCATCTTTGGGCCAGAATCCCCGTGACAGCAGAGATCACACAGATCCGGCCCTGCCCGCCGCAGAACCCCAGGTCTGGCTTGTTGTGACTTTTCGAGTCATCAGGAAGAGAAGGGAGTGAGGGAGAGGGCTGGAAGCAGAGAAAGTCTTGAGGGATTCTAGAGAGAAGCCTCCATCTCCTTCAGCATAATAGTTTGGAGTATATCCAAGACATTGCCGGCTGCCGAACTGTCCCGGTGGAAGTCGGTTCCAGGTACACGGACGAGGACTGGTCGCAGACGCTCATGACGGTCAATGAGTTCACCAGCAGAGCCTGGGAGACCCAGGCCGGCGGGGCTCTGGCTATGGTTGGGGGGACTGGCGGCCAGCCTCCCGTGTGCTCCACCCGCAGCGGCCCTTCCAGAGCCTGCGCCACCTCCCAAGAAGGCCTGGAGCCTTGTGGAGCCCAGTTTGTAAGGCACCGATCTTTCCATCCGTCTGATGGCAGAGATGTTCACGAGATGATCATCTCTGGGGAGTGCAGCCGGGCTGCAGGAAATGGGTGCTCACGGTTGTGCTGGGAAGTCAGTACATGGTTAATTTTGGGAAAATAAGCTGGCAGAAGCTACTAGAATTTAAAATGCACACACTCCTTGACTCAGTTGTTCTGTTTTTGGGAGGACATAAATATAAGGACCAGAATATTAGGCTGTTTATGGGAACACTGGCTAAATAACCTGACTGTCCACCAGCAGGGGGTGATTGAATTCACGGGGTGTCCTGCCTGTAAAACATGTATCCGTCAAAAAAAAAAAAAAAAACTGAGGCAGATCTGTACGTACTCACCTGAGGAGACACTCATGAGGTTGTCATTAAATGAAACAAAGATTTCCAAGGAATACATATGATACCATTCCATTTTTATTTATAAAAGAAATCCTCATGGGTGTACAGCCTCTTCATTTTCATGGGGGGAAACTGAGCCTGGGGCATCCCTACAGAGGCGGCCCCAGATCCTGAGTCTCCCTGGGGCCCAGCGCTGCCCGCAAGAGGGAGAGCATCGCCGGTGTTCGCCCCTGGGGCACAGAGGGGCCCAAGGGGGACGGGACGCACTTGCCAGCTGGCTGCCCGCGGCTGGGGCGCACCCGGTGCCGAGAGCGAGCGGAACAGCGCCCGGAGGGTGCTCCTTACGGCTAACCAGGCTTTTTCTGTGTCGCTTCCGGTTTTCCTTCCGCGGATCAGTCGAGGGACGTCGGGTACCTCGCGCAGCACCAGCTCTTTGACCAGGTAGGTCTGAGACCACGCTCCTCTGTCCTTGACCCTGCCACCTTCTCCCACCTCCCTTCCTGGGCTCTGAGCCGCAGAGGGCCGGAAGGGCTCTAGCAGCCTCTTGGGCCACCCACGGGGGTGGCGCCCGTGTCCCCGTCACCAGCGGGCAGCACGTGGCGAGCGGGAGACTGGGCGTGCCGACCTCAGGGCTCCAAGCCTGGGGTGGGGGGGTGAGGAGGCCACGGCATCGGAAGGAGGCGGCCCCAGCGAAGTGGGAGCAGGTGTGGTCGGATGTAGAGGAATGGGTCCTGGGGAGCCGAGTGAGGGCGGCAGGCTCTGACCCGACCCGGAAAGAGCAGGTCGCTGCTGTCCTTGACCGTGGGTTTTCCAGGGGGGTTCCCAGCACCGCCCTTAGCCCATCTCAGCTGTCAGCTCACGAGGCCGTCTCCCCCCAGCTGGGCCTGTGTGCTCCTGGCAGGGGCCGGGTTCAGTTCCTCTGGGTCCTCAGCCCTGGTTGGCCAGACTGAAGACCCTCAGGACAGACTGCTTGAAGGCTGAAGGCGGAGGGGGTCTCGGGCTGGGGCTGAGAGGAGGAGCGGGGTCCAGCCAGGCCGGAGGCAGGAGGACATTGCAGGGAGAGGCATCTCATGCACTGAGGCTCAGGGCGCACTCTGGAGCGGGCTCCCTGTGCCGGGAGCATCCACCTGCCTGGGAGATGTGTTCAGAAGAGCAGAGCGAGAAGGCAAAGAGGGAGGCTGGGCCCCAACTGCGCGAGCCTTGAAGGTCAGACCAAGAACTCGGATTTATCTGCAAGGCAGCAGGGAGCCCTGGGAGGTTTCTGAGCAGGAGGATCCCAGTAAGAGGAGGTATTCCGGGGAGATCCATCAGGAGAGCCTGGGGTGGGGGCAGGGCAGAAGTCCTGCTCCGGCTTTCTCCGTCACTGTCACCGGTCAGCCCTAAGAAGGGAGCATGACAGGGTGGCCCCACCAGCGCCCCGGGAGCTGACAGAAATGCAGGATGGCTCCCAGCCCCCACCCCGGCAGCGCGTGTCCCGTGCACCTGTCACCCGGGGCCCCGAGCACACGGTGAGGAGGGGGGCTCACTCACGACGCGCTGGTGGGACCCCGGGGGCTGCCTGGCTGCGGGGAAGTGAGAAAGCGAGGATGCGCCGTGGACAGAGGGAGCTCCGCTCTGGTGAGGACAGGTGCCCCAGAAGATGAACAGCGCTTGTGCGTGGTCACACGGTGTGTGGTTTTTCCTGTTCTTCTCTGCAATTTGCAAAGCATCTAGAACGAGCCCGTATGCTCATCATCATGAGAAAAAATAGACTTTATTTTTAAATGTAGACACAACGAGGGAACAAAGTGAAGTGGAACCCGATTGCCTTCCGAGTTTTCAGAGCCATCTGGTCAGGCTGAAACAACCTGACAGCTTATCCCAGGGAGGTCACTGAACAGTTTCCTTCTGTCCACCCCCTGCCCTGTCCCCCCACTCACTTCACTCTGTTCTGGGAGCGGGGGGCCGGAATGCTGCCGCGGGCCTGGGCTTCCTCATGAGCCCCTCTGCACCCTGCTCTGGGCCCGGCCCTGGGGGACAGAGTAAGGAAGAGCCGCCCCTCCCGCCCCAGTGGACCTGAAATCCAAGTACATCAGCTGGTGACGAGCGCCCCCAGGAGAAGAACAGAGGCAGCCTTGTGGCGGTGGCTCTGGGGAGCCCAGGGGCAGGGAAGGCGTCTCCAGGAGGTGAGACTTCAGTGGCGACCTCGAAGATGAGCAGCCTCCAGCCATGGGGCGGATGTTTTGCCCATTTTTTTTATTGGGTTGTTTGTCTTTTGAGTGTTAGGAGTCCTCTGTACGTTCTGGGTCTAAGCTAGTTGTCTAGTGTAAGCGCCGTATTTGATGCCAATCCTTAACTTTCTTCTTTTGTCTAAAAGGAGACAAGAGGGGGGCATGCCAGCAAGGGGGGGCAGCAGGAGCGGACTTGCCCCTTGAGCGGGTCTGGAGCGAGTGCCTGGGGTTGGGGGGGGCGGGGAAGAAGCAGGTGGGGCTGGAAGAGGAAGGATGGTCTCTTCCATGCCTGGGGCTGCGTGGGAGGGTTGGGGGCCTTCTCAGATGGCCGAGGCCCCGTCCCGGAGGGGAATGGAAGGTGGGCGGGTGGGGCAGCGGGGAGACCCCCAGGAGGCTGCTGCCGTAGTCCAGGGGGAGCTGATGCCCGGGGAAGCGGACAGCTTCCAGACTGGTGCCAGCTGCCGGCACCTGCACACAGGTGGCTGGGCGAGGCCGAGGGAAAGGGAGCAGTCAAGGAAAACTCTAGACTTGAGACCCGAGCGCCCGGTCAGTGGAGCCGAGGGATCCAGGAGGGACTTCGCTGGTGTCTCGGCCAGGCTACAGACACTGCGGTGGGGCCCAGCAGGAATGCCCGGGCAGGGCAGCACCTGGCCCGGGCGGGGATGGGGGGTTATGCCCCAAAGGGGGAGATCTGGGTCAGTCAGGGCCTGAACCACAGCCAAGGTCTGCCGGGTCTGCCCCTGGGCTGGGGCTACTCTCGCTGCCCCTCCTGACAGGGGACCCAGGTCCAGTTGGGGCTGTCCAGCCCCCAGGAGCCTGCGCACCCAAAATTAAAGGGGCCGGAGCGGGTGGGGGCTGGGTGGGCTGCGCTGTCTTTCCCAGGCCTCTCGAATTAGGACTGTAGATCCTGCCTCCTGCCCTCTCCGAAGGAAAGGGGGAGTCTAGCGAGCAGGCCCCTACTGTGCCATCCCAAGTGACCAGCCTGTCCCCTGAACTTGGTCACACCTCCCGTGGACCCTGTGAAGCCACAGGTAAACTCGCCTCCCTGTCCTAGGGCAGCCATTTTCGATTTTACTAGAACAAGAGGAAGCAGTTTGAGAAGCAGAAGGCAAAGTGCCCAATTGTTTTTAAGACGAACCAAGACCTTGAAGACATTTTGCCTTTTGGAGGGCCACCTGGATCTTTCTCTCGGGTCCCCAGAGGTGTGTTTTCACCTCTGCTGCCCAGAGTGCCACCTGGCAGGCCCCCGCACTGCTTTGTGGGGCCTTCTCTGCCTCCATGAAGCTCAGTGGCTCCCACCTGAAACCTCTTGCCCAAAAACCTCTTACTGACTTTTCTCCCAGGGGCCCCATGTTGTGGGAGATTGTGGCCACCACGCTAGGCCTCCCTTTAATTATCGGTCACATGATGGGAGCATTCCTTCTCTTGGGGGGGGGTCTCTGAATCCGTGGCCAGTGGCTCTCATTACACCATTTGACCAACCAGTCACAGCCCAGAAACCCTGATGATGTCATCAGGGACCAATCAGCTTCCGAGCGTCCCAGCGGGAAGCAGCTGTGTGTGCCGGAGCCTCGTGGTGATGGAGAAGCAGGAGGTTCCCAGAGGCCTTTGGCATCTCCTGCCAGCCCCCACCCCACCGGCCGCCCCACGGGCCGACAGGACAGGGGACCCCAGACTGGGAACTTGTACGTTAGCCCAGAGCAGTGGACACAGCCGCATTTCTCTACTTCTGCACAGGCTGTTTGAGACAGAACAGCCCGAGGTCCCTGCAGGGAGAACACTCCAGCCATTCCCAAGGATCCATCAGTGGCTTCTTGGCCAGCACCCTGAACTTGGAGCAGCTATGACTGAAAGATGGCGAAAGCCTGCCTGCAGCTGCCCCTTCAGAGCAGGGAGACGTCCCTCTCAAGATACCTGAGGAAAGTAGCCGAGGGGTGCCCTCCACCGCCACCCATTAGGGACCAGATGTCGGTTTCTGTGGAATTTCCCCGAGCCGCCGAGCCACCTGCCCCGGCAGCAGGCAGTCTTCGAGGCTTGGGGCTGCAGGGGCCATGGGGGCCTGGCCTCCGTGGGAGAGAACCGGCGTCTGATGGGCCTTCAGAAGGCCCGGCCAAAGATGTCCATCAACAGATGAATGGATAAAGAAGATGTGGTATATATATACAATGGAATATTATGCAGCCATCAAAAGGAATGAGATCTTGCCATTTGCAACGACGTGGATGGAACTGGAGGGTATTATGCTGAGCGAAATAAGTCAAACAGAGAAAGACATGTATCATATGACCTCACTGATATGAGGAATTCTTAATCTCAGGAAACAAACTGAGGCTTGCTGGAGTGGGGGGTGGGGTGGGAGGGATGGGGTGACTGGGTGATGGACACTGGGGAGGGTATGTGTTCTGGTAAGCGCTGTGAATTGTGCAAGACTGTTGAATCTCAGATCTGTACCTCTGAAACAAATAATGCAATATATGTTAAGAAAGAAAAGAAGAAGAAGAAGAATGTAGCAGGAGGGGAAGAATGAAGGGGGGGAAATCGGAGGGGGAGAAGAACCATGAGAGACGATGGACTCTGAAAAACAAACTGAGGGTTCTAGAGGGGAGGGGGTTGGGAGGATGGGTTAGCCTGGTGATGGGTATTGAGGAGGGCACGTTCTGCATGGAGCACTGGGTGTTATGCACAAACAATGAATCATGGAACACTATATCTAAAACTAATGATGTAATGTATGGGGATTAACATAACAATAAAAAAATTTAAAAAAAAAAAAAAAAAAAAAGAAGGCCCGGCCAGGGATACATCCAGGGGAGCAGGCCCGCGGCCCCCTCCCCGGGGTGTCCGGACCCCTCACCATCCCTGAGCGGGGGTGCTGGGGCCCTTCTGCGGGGTGCAGCCCCAGTGGGGCCCTCTGAAGGCCCAGCCAGGGAGCGGGGAGGATGTAGGGCTAGAAGCAAACTCCAGAGGGGACACCATGCTTGCTGTCTGAAAGCACCTCTTGTCGGCGGGTCAGGGACGGCAGCCGGGGCAGGGAGCCAACAGCGCCTCCTTTGTATCGAACTCATTTCTACATAGTGTCTGGTTTTTGCCCTTTGATTATTCATGTAGCTTATGTACCGGGATCCTTATTATGTTTAACCCTTGGGTACCACAGTGCAAAAGTTTCTCCCTTTATTGGCCTTTGGATTCATGAACGTATTTAAAATGTACGCACGGTGACCGCTTTCTCCTTAGTCCATTTTGGGGAATCTCCCTTTCCAGAGATTTGATAAATACCCAACCCCATTTTCTTTCTGTTTTTTTCTTTAATTTGATTTTCAAAAACGTGGCACTCTGCAGAACATTGCGAGCTGGTGTATTTTTAAGTGCAAAGCAGTGCTATCAGGTTTTCAAAAAGGAAACGAAGATAAAATGCACATGACAGGGAAACAAATCTGGAAATAAAATTATATGTAACTCTTTCCTAATGATTATATATTTATTTTTTCTTTCTTTTTTTAAAAAATTTTATGTATTTATTTACTTGAGAGAGAGAGCTTGCATAGTGGGAGGGGCAGAGGGAGAGGGACAAGCAGACTCCATGCTGAGCACAGAGCCCAACATGGGGCCCGATCTCATGAGATCACAGCCTGAGGCGAAATCAAGAGTCGGACACTCAACCAACTGAGCCACCCAGGTGTCCCTATGTATTAATTTCTTCAGTTGGTTTTTCAGTTCCCCCACAGTAAAACGCAGACGCAGTTTACTGACCCGGGATAAACAGGATCTCTCTGGGAGAGATCACACTGTAAAAAGGCAGTGTATGTTTGGCCATCCTGTGAGATGGTCCGTTGACTTTGGGGCTGGTGCGTCCCCGGCCGGGACTCGGCCTCCCACCTGTGCTCTGACCCCACAGATCCCGGAGCTGAAGCAGGACATCGGCATCCCGGACTACTGCTGCCTGGGCGACGGGGAGGAGGAAGAGATCACCATTAATGCCTGGTTTGGTCCCCAAGGAACCGTGTCCCCCCTTCATCAGGACCCTCAGCAGAACTTTCTGGTCCAGGTGGGAGTTGCTCCAGAGCATCGGCCTTATGCCTCCCCAGCCCGGCCCCGCGCAGCCTGGCCACGTTACCCGTGTTTAAACACGAGAGAGAGTGGACAAAAATGAAATCAGAAAGACGGTACCAGGCCCCTCTGGGGCCCTTCCTCCGGCGGAGGCTGGTTCCAGGTGTGGTTCCGGGACCAGCAGCCCCCGGGATGGTGGCCGCGTCACTCGGGCAGAGCAGGGCCGGGGTGCCATCTCGGGACAGAGCGAGTGCCCTCACACTGCGTGTCCTCTGCCTCCCCCCCGCCGCCCTCCTTCCATCAGAACCAGGCCGGTTTCCCCATGCCAGCACCTCTCCCCAGACGAGGCATGGCTTCCCGGCCACTGGATGGTGTGTCCTGAGACCCTGACCCAGACAGGGAGCAGGTGTGCTTATTGCAAGGGGAGGGGCACCTGTTGTGAAACCACCTTATTTTTTGCAGGCAGAGGTTTAACAGATGAGAACGTTCTTCTAGCAGAGGCACTAGAGGGGCTGAGAGCTGGGCCCTGGAGCCACTGCTTGGTGTGAATGCCAGCCCTGTCACTATTCAGCCTGGTGACCTTGGGCCACTTGGCTAGCCTCTCTGTTACTGATCCGTAATATATTTGGAGGCTAAACCTATGCCTGGCCTGGAACGGGCGTGGCAGGGATGGGGCAGTCTGGGCGCAGGGAACAGCACGTGGAAAGGCACGGAGAGGTGCGGGAGGCTGGTGGGTTCAGGGACCTGCGGTCCGCGGGGGACAGCCGTGGCGCTGGGGGCAGCAGCTGAGTGACGAGTCACCGTCTTCCCAGGTGCTCGGCAGGAAGTACATCCGGCTGTATTCCCCGCAGGAGTCAGAGGCTTTATATGCGCACGAGACGCACCTTCTTCATAACACGAGCCAGGTGGGTGCTCGGGGACCCCGCGTGACGCTGCAGATTCTCCCACCCGTCCCTGGAGACCAGGCAGGTGACCGCTCGGGTTTTCTTCAGGTTGACGTGGAGAATCCCGACCTGGAGAAGTTCCCCAAGTTTGCTGAGGCCCCGTTCCTGTCCTGCGTCCTGTCTCCCGGAGAGATCCTGTTTATCCCGGTTCAGTACTGGCATTACGTGCGGGCTCTGGACTTGAGCTTCTCCGTCAGCTTCTGGTGGTCGTAGCCAGGGTGCGAGGGTCCGAGACGCGTCCCCTGCTCCACACCCGGCCTGTGCGGGAGCTTTCGCTGGAGACCAGGCTGGGCGCTGGCCGGACACGGGGCGAGGGCGCGGCAAGGCGCACGCTCCGGGCCAGGTGCGTGCAGCAGAGGCAGGTGGGCCAGACCCCAGGAGGACGTCCCCGGCCGACACCCCGCCTGGAGACCCCGGGCATCGTGAGGCCTGAGGCGCTGGGGACACGGACCAGCAGTGTGCACGGCGTTAGGGGTGGGCTCCGAGGTCGGCTGCCTGGATTCAGACCTGGCCCCTTGGCTTACTTGCTGTGGGAGAGGTGGGACGGATACCTCACTGTGTGAGTGTCTCCATGGGGAAAACAGGGCAGCTCGAGCACCCACCACGGGGAGTTTGAGAGGCAGTGCGCGGACAGAGCCCCGGCAGGTCCACGAGCATTAGCTGCTGTCTGATCTTAATAATTACTGTGATTGCCACCGACTTGTCTGTCATGACTGGCCTGACAGGACAGCCCCAACCCGCAGACTCTGGAGGAGGCGCTGGCCACGGGCGACGGTCCCTCTCGGCTTGCTCAGCCCAGCCCTGCCGGCAGCGGGGAGTCTGGGGAGGTTTCTGTTGTCATTATGCACGCACGGCCTGACGGGCGGCCATGGCCGCCATCTCGGCTGCATTTTCAACTGTGCCCCCTCCCAGCAGCCAGTCCCCGCACCATGAAACCACCCTCAGCGGTGCCCAGAAGCCCCCTCCTGCCCCTCGGTCTCATTCATTCCCCCCTTGCAGAGAGAGCCTTCCGCCCAGGGGAGCAGGTGGCCCTGCACGTCAGCTCCATGTCCCCGCAGTGCCAGGGCCCACAGGCTCCGAGGCCCCAGGGAAGACTCTGGCGGGCCGGGAACCAACGGGGTGCAGCTCCAGCAGCCGGGGCCTGGCTAGCACGCAGACCCTTGGGTAAGCGAGAGCAGGGGTGGGGAAGCGTCGGTGGGCAGCTGGAACCCTAGCCGCTCGCGTCCTCTGCAAGCGGGCCAGGGCCTTTGAGCTTGATCACGCAGGACTTGGGGCCCCGAGTTTGGGGCAGGGAGGCCATCAGTATATGCATGGAGCCGGCGGGGAGGCAGTGGGGCTGAGGCGGAGTGAGGGGGGGCGCGGCGGGGGCATGCAGGACAGAGGCAAAGGCCAGCTACTTGGGAGCGAAATGAGGGCTCTCTGCGGAGACTGCTTGTCCCCCATCTGGCGCTATTAATAGTTCTTTGCCTAATCCGTCAGATGAAGAACTTACCCAGATATCCGCGCCACTGAAGGTAGCGGGGCAGTAGGAAGGCCACTGCGCCTGGCACGCTGGCCGTCAGGGACGAGTGGGCCGTAACTCGGGGGCCCACCTGCATCTCCCACAGGCCCCCCCAGCCGAGGGTGGCTGTAGCCTCTACGATCCGTCTCTCCCGGCTGGCGGCCCCGCTCCTGCTCTGAACGGCCGAGAGGACATGGGCATTAAAACAGGACACGGGGGCCTGGCCGCCTGCAGCAGCTGTCCCTTGTCAGGTGGCAAGATGGGGCAGAAGCCGAAATCTTTATGTGCCCTCTGGGCCGAGCTCCAAGGCCGCCGGCAACAGCGGGGCCGGAGGGCTGGCCTCAGCTCTGAGCAGCGTGGACTCGGGTCCGCCTGGAGGACGAGCGCCCGCCGGCTGTCCGCCGAGCCAACGAGGGGCGAGCCCGGGGCCGCCGTCTCCGACCCGCCTGAGCTGCAGAGGCCGGCCCGGGGCTGGTCCGACGCAGGCACGTGAGGCCTCGAGCCGGATGCGGCCCTGTCCCGGCATCCGGACAGGAGGGACAGTGCAGTAAGGTGCGGATCGTGGCGAGGCCTGTGAAGGGACCGCGACAGGGCGGGCCGGGGACGGGACTTAGCACAGACGACATCTGAGTAGCCGGAATGCCCAGGAGGCCGCAACCGGCCACGAGGTTTGAGGAGGCGCTCCCAGCAGCAGGTGCAGCGGCCCTGGGGCAGGGAGGCTCAGGCACCGGGGGAGAGGGAGGGGGCCCGTGCGGCCAGAGCAACGGCGGGGGGGGGGGGGGGACTGCGCCCGTAGGGGGAGCCGGGTCTGCCAGCTGCTGTGAGAAGGGCAGCAGGGCGAGCCCGGAAAGCGGAACAGCTGTGTCACGTGTCCCATCGGTAGCTCTCGGAGTGACCGAGTCAGGAGTGTCAGCAGGGAGCAGAGAGGGGGGAGACGGGCTGGGCAGAGAGGCGGGCAACGGCCCGATCCCCAAAGCCTCGAGCGCCAGACACGGTCTTAGAATTGTGTATGAGGTTTTGTCGGGTGCTGTCAGGGAGTCCTCGGGAAGTTCAAGTTGGGATCAACGCTGGGAGACTGAGAGCCGGGGGGCCTGTGTCCCCAGGGGCCAGGGGCTCAGAGCTTCTGGAGTCACAGCTAGGACTCGCCTGGACCTGCGTGGTACGACCCTGCCCCTCCTCGGGCTGTGGGAAGCCCCCGGGCCCCCCCAAACCCCAAGCTCCAGGGTCCATCCTTTCTCCACTGGTTTTCCTGCCTTCCTGTCATCTCTGCAGATTTCCTTGTACCCTTCCAAGAAAGCCCCTCTCTGCTTAAGCCGGTGGGGATGCTTTCCGTTGCCTGCTTGACACCAGACCTCCCTACACGGTCGGGGGGTGCCCATGGGGCTCTATTGGGGGGCTGCTGTTTGCCTCCAGAGGGCTGTGCCAGGATCCTAGCCTGGCCCCCAGAGGCTCCGTTGGGAGCATCCTCACTGGGATGCTGGGTGATGAGGAGACCCACCTGAGGCTGGGAGGGTGAGCCTCTCACCAGCCGGCACCACTTGTCCACCACGTCCTAGATGCGAGATGCCCCCTGTGCACCGGGCTTGTGGAACAGACCACGGGTGGAGGCCACCTGCCCATTTGGTGCCAAGTTCATCCCCCGTTTGCCTGATAAGAGCATCCCGTTATCTTTGGGAGAGAACTCTGCGGCTCAGAGGCAAGCGCCGATTTACCAGTGCCAACTGGACTGTCCTGTCCTGTCTCCGCCTCTGGAAGTATCCAGAGTGGAGCTGGGACCACGAGGGTGTTTGCCGGGGCAGGCAAGCCAGTTAATGAGACGCGCCCTCTTCCTCCCAACACGGCGCAGTGGCGTGTGAGGCCTGGAAGGATGGCTAGCAGGAAGAAAGTGGCTAGATTTTCTGGGAGACTGTAAGCACAAGGCCAGCTCAATGAAAATTAGAGGCAGCGATGTGGATGCTTGGTGACATCACAGGACCCACCAGGTCAAGCCTCTCCTGAAGGACCCCGTCTGGCCAAGTCCCTCCTTGTTTAGCCACATTGGGCTGACTGGTATCGGGGTGGAAGAGACAAGGAGACGGGAGTCAGAAGTGTGGCAGGTGTGATGAGCAGGGATGTGCGGGAAAATGGGGACCGAGGGCTGGAAGCTGTGACAAGATCCGAAGAGCGGCCGGGGAGCAGGCCAGTGGCGGGAAACGAGGAGGGAAATTGCGCAGGCCGAGGGCACAATGCGTGCAGGGGCTCAGGGGCCAGGAACAGAGGGCGCTTTCAAGAGGGAAGGAAATGCCATGTGGGGCAAAGCGGGCCCGGAGAGGTGGTGAGATGGGCCTCAGCGCCGGCCCGTGAATCCTCAGTCTGCACCCGAGCCCCAGGGCAGCGGGGCCGTCAGTTCTCAGGGGGGCGTGCCGCGCTGACGGGTGGTGGCCGGATCGCCGCGGTGGAAGAGCCTGGAGCAGGCGGGCTGGCCGCGGCCAGGAGCTGAGCTGGCAGAGGGGGCGGGGGCCTGGACAGGGCTCGGTGGCAGGTGAGCCAGGGAGGAGGGGGCATCTAGGCCGACAGGATGGCTGATGGTGGCGCTGCCCTTCACCAGGCAGGGGCGGAGGCCCCCAGTGAGGAGAGCAGCCTCTGGCCCGTCAGGCAAGCTGCACCTCGGGCCAGAGGAGGGTCCGGGCTGTGGGGGGCTGGGGAGGGCTGGGCCGGCCAGTGTTGATGGCACAAGTGACCCAAGCCGGGGGCTGAGGCTGAGCCGCTGGGCGGTGTCGTGCGGGAGGAGCTCTGGCAGCTTCCCCAGCGGGGACCCAAGCCGAGGGGTTCTCCGTTATCCGGGAGCCACCCCGGGAAGCCTCCTAGGGGGCACGCGACCACAGACCGAGGCTGCAGCGAGGACTCCTTCGTAACTTTTATTCCAAACCTGCTCACGAGTGATCACAAAGCAGACGGGGGCTCAGGTGCAACGTGAAGCACCGTCTCCCCAACACGGCCCGCCGGCTGTCCCCGAAGGCAGCGAGCCCGTAGCAGCGCACCAGCTAGTGCTGCCTGGACCGCAAGGACCTCTTGTTGGCCCTGGAGGTACCAGCCTCCCGCTCCTTCTCGGGATCGAAGACCTCTGCACACGGAAAAGGCCGGAAGGTACCGTGAGCAGCAGCGTGACGCACGCACACAACAGCAGCTCGGGACCACAGCTATGGGTCCCCTGCCGAGGGCTCTGTCCTCGCGCCCCACCCCCACCGCAGCCAGGAAGGGGGGTCACCTCCCGTCCCCGGACGGCTGCCGGGGGGCTGTCTAGACCAGACAGGTCTAGACACGTGACCTAAGGGTTCTCCTGGGTTCTAAGAGTCCTTGGCAGTGTGCGAGCAGGAGGCCTCCGCGTACTGCAGGAGCTGCTTCAGCGCGTGGGTTCGGGTCCTGCTCACACACACCTGCACACGCGGAGCCCTCGCCTGAGCGCTCCCCATCCCCAGGTGTCCCCTCAGTCCTGCCACCCAGCCCCTCCCAGAGGCCGGGGGACAGCCCCCGAGCACCGCGGTGATGCGAACCTGGTATCTCGTGGGGCCAGTAGTCATTACAGTGGGGACAGCGGGGCTCAGGACTGGACTGGAAATACTTGGCCGTGCAAGGTAAGTGCATCCTGATCCCACACGTCTCGCAGCTTTGACCCTGAAACCAGAAAGGCAACGGCCGTGGAGTCTCGCTCCGTGTTCACAAACCTTCCGCAAATGGCCAGGAAAACGTCCACCAGGCTCCATGGTCTTGTCTTCCAGGCCCCAGATGAAGAAGGATAATTCCAAAGCCCTCAGCACAAGGGCTTGTAGGAACTGTTACTAAAAAATTCTGAGAAATGAACATAGGTAGAGGACACTCAAAACTCTTAACAGCGGGACGCCGGGGTGGCTCCATCGGTTAAGCGGCTGCCTTCGGCTCAGGTCATGATCTCGGGGTCCTGGGAGCGAGTCCCAGGTCGGGTCCCTGCTCAGTGGGAAGCCTGCTTCTCCCTCTCCCTCTGCCCCTACCCGCTCCGCCTCCCCACGCTCTTCCTCTCAAATAAAAATCTTAAAACAAAAAACCAGAACTCTACCGGCCAGAGCACGGTGGCGGCGGGCCCGGCCCCGCAGCACAGCCAGGCGGCCTCGGAAACCCAGGCTCCCGGCGCACGCGGGCGCTCAGAGCATGCAGGGCCCGTGCGCACGACTGCAGCCTTTCGGAAGGCTATCTGGCAACGTGGATCCAAGGCTTTAAGAACACGCAAACGCTGTGCCAGAAACTGCACTTCCGGGAAGCCGGCCCAAGGAAACAATCCCAGGTGCCCAAGGGCACCTGTGCAAAGCGACTCGTCGGGGCGCAGCTGACCATGGTGGCAAGGTCAGCGTCGGAGGAGGAACCCCCCAAGCGCCCAGCGCTGGCCCGCCCGCAGGGAAGCCCCCGCAAGCAGGCCGCGCAGGACAGAACAGCCGCCAGACGTCCCCAGGCCGGCACCAGGATGACGGGCTACACGCAGGCCTCTGAGAGGCCCTGGCCTAGAGCCGAGGGACCAGGGAGGAGAAAAGGAGGGCATGCGCGTGGCCGTCCTCAGACACCTCCCAGGGGATGGCCTCCGTCCGCTGGTGCCCGAGGCGGGGGCTCAGAGCCCGTGGGGCCCCGGGGGCGCCGGCTCACCCCGCCGCCAGCACGGTACCTGGATGAGGAGGCTGTGGCAGATGTTGCAGATCTTCACGGCGTCGGGGTACGTCTCCCGGATGTACTGCTCCATCTCCAGGATGGCCCGGCTGTGCAGGGTGAACTCCCCTTCCTTCTGCAGGACAGGACGGGACGCGGCCAGGCCTCAGCCCCCCTCATGCCAGCCCCTTCCCCGCCCGGCAGGCCCACGGCCCACAGCCCAGGAAGCTGCACAGGGCTGGGTGCCCCTCACGCGGCCCGTTTCCACCAGCCCCGGCCGACAGGTGGCCACGCCGGCCCCTTGGCAGAGCCACAAGCCGGGAAAACCTAGGCCGAAGCGGAAAAGGGAGCCGACGTGCGGCTCCCCAGGCCCTTGCCTCGGCACCTCGCTTGTGCCGCACAAGCGTGAATGGGGGTGCCAACAGCCCTCCTACGGGGAACACGCGGAGCCGGGAGAGGGAGGCAGTCTCCCCGCAGGGCGAACTGGGCACAGCCCCTGCGCCAGCGCTCACCCCTTCCTCTCCTCCCCCAGCCAGCACTCTAGCCGGCTCCCGCGCCCCCGCACCGCCTTCAGCTCCAGGGTCATTGCCTCGGTTGGGGAAGAGCTGTCCCGGGACGTGTTTCCCTCGACTTCCGCGGCCGCCTGCTCAATCCCTGGCTCTGCCCCCCACCGGGGGCCCGGGGCTGCCCTTGTGTCCCTAGGCCTAGTGTGGGGCTCAGCGCTTGGCAGTCCCGTGGTAAACCTCCCAGGGAAGGTGAAGTCGACCCTGCCTTGAGACCACTGAGGAATGCCCGAGGCCCCAGTGAACAAGTTCAAGTTCACGGTTGGGCCCGAGCCACATTTACTGAACATCTACTGTGTGCCTGGAACCGTGCCTGGTGCTTATCGTTCACGACCCCACTCGGTCCTGTGGGGGCCCCGTCACAGGGAGGTCAGGCGAGGTGCCCTAACCCCCAAAGAAGACCCAACCTCCCACGATCTCCCAGGCCTCGCAACTATCCTTGGAGCTCAGGCCCCGCAGCGCAGTGGCCCCTGAGGCGTGGAGGTGCGGCCGTCAGCAGAGGCCCACCTGGGGGCCACCCGCCCTCCGGCCCCTGCCGCTGGGACACAATCGCGTCTGTGCCCTGGATGTACATGGTAACTCGCGGGGCCACAGCAGGGTGCTCGGGGCTCCCGGAGTGGTGGCTCTGCGGGGCTGACTAGCAGGTGACCGCAGTGTGTTTCTTCGTGAAGATCGGTTATTCTCTCACCTTCCCGTGAGGAGCAAGTACTTCTTGTATATTTGGAGGGAAGTTTCTGGAACACCCCCTCCCAGCCCACCGTGCCCCCAGCAGCGCTGACGGAGCATCTGCAGGGCCGTAAGGCACAAGGAGGCATCATGGCCCCGCCCTTACAAACGCTCGCAGAGCTCAGCCGGTTATGACCCCAGCTGCCCAAGAATGTTCCCTCCTGCCGGGCCTGCCCTGGAGAGGAAGAGGCCCGGACACAGCAACTGTTGGGAGCTGCAGTCTCCAGAGCCCGGGCCGGACGGGGGACGTCACCCACACCACGGAGCTGTGGCGCGGTCGGCTCAACGCCAGAGCCGAGGGGCTCTCCGTCATCACGGGGCCACGGGAGGACCCGAGGCCGCCCGGGGGGGTGGGGGTGGGATCCCGGCACCCCTGCCCTCGGCCCTGTGGCCCATCCAGCCAGGGGAGCGCCTCAGGCACTGCGGGAGCAGCTCTGGTGACCGGAGCAGGCTCTCCCTGGAAGGGAGGTGGATCAGCGCCTCCCCACAAGCAGCGGCCGCGCGGGCTGGGCCTGCAGCCGCCGCTCCGACCACCGGGGGAGGAGGTGGAGGGCTGCCCCGAGCACGCGGGCGCAGACACAGGCGCTCAGGGGCACGGCCGAGGTCAGGGGCCAGCGCGGGGCCCGTCTGCCTCGGGGTTCCTAGCAGCAGCACTGCCCTTTGTGGAAAAGCCCGGACACATCTGCTCCGCTCCAGTCAGCAGAAGCAGCCACGGGGTCGAGAAACGGGAATGTCAGCGCCGTCCGGTCCCTTCCCGGATGTCCCCAGCTCCCCTCCAGCACCTGCCCGCATGTCCTCTCGGCTCCCCAGGGCCAGCGTCCAAGCGAAAGACCCTGAATGACGTGACACTGACAATAGCAACCGCAAGGACGGCAATTCCTCTGGGAGCCCAGCACCGGGCGCTGGGCATCAGCCGTCCCATTCCCACCTGGGAGGGGACACGGCTCCTCCCCGCTCACAGAAGAGGGGCTCCAGCCCCCCTGCCCAGGAACCAGGTCCAGGTCCGACGCCAGAGCCGCACCCACCACCCCACGTCTGGACCAGGGCCCCAAACCTGGGTGCGGTCCCTGCTCCCGGGGCACCCCACGGGAGCGAGCAGGAGGCTGCAAGGCCTTCTCAGGGACGTGGTGAGCGTTAAAGCAGACAAGGGGCCCGACCCCAGCTCAATGGACAACAACTGAATACGATATGGTTTCGGAGGAAAACTCGTTCTCTGTTCTGAACAGTGAGCCGAGCCGGGGGAAGCACTGGACTTGCTACCTCGATCAGCCATTTGTTCTGTACAAACTTCTGCAACACCTGTTCTGCTTCCTTCTTCCTCATCTTCTTGCCTTTAAGTTGATCAACCAGGTTCAAAATATTTGTGGAAGACGCAAAGCCAGTTTCTGAGTCAATAATCAGTTCCAGCTGGAAGAAAGAGCAGGTACCACGTTCATCTATCAAATCGGCAAAAACAACGTTTGAGCAAGAACACGGATCCTGGCCAGGGCGCAGTGAAACCGCTCCCACCCGCAGGCAGCACTGGACCCGGGGATGCTCCTTCGGGAAGCCGGCTCATAACCAGCACCAAAAGCCGTAACCACGGCCAGCCCT
Source organism: Halichoerus grypus (assembly GCF_964656455.1). Taxonomy (NCBI): domain Eukaryota; kingdom Metazoa; phylum Chordata; class Mammalia; order Carnivora; family Phocidae; genus Halichoerus; species Halichoerus grypus. The sequence continues at coordinate 18,472,319 of NC_135717.1, read as the reverse complement.
TCTGACTCAGCACTCACCCTGTGACCTGCCAAATGAATGACCTTAATGCCCCCCAAATCAAGAATCCGCTCTCACCCCCCACCTCCCTGAAGGTAGAGAAGCTGAGGAATGAATGAACTGAGGCAGCACCCTCCTCCTCACATGTGGGCAGGACATCGGGGGTGAGGGGCAAGCTGGAGGCAGGAAGGACAGGACAGCAAAGCCAGGGTGGGCCAGGAAGCAGGCACGCTCGGGGGCCAACTGTCACCAGAGGAGGCTCAGAAAGGAATGATTCTAGGACTGGTCATCAGAGACTTGGATTCGCCAGATCCGGGTGAGGCCAGACTGTCTCAGCTGTTTTTACCTCCCGGTTATTAGAAGGTGCACCCAGGGCTGAGAACCCCTGTCGGGACCAGGTGCTCAGCCAGGTGAGTGACAGGAGGGCGGAGCCAACAGCTCTGATGCTGGGGAGGCAGGGCAGCGCCTCTCCAACGTGACATGTGCCGTCGGGGCACCTCATTAAAACGCAGACCTGGATTCAACGGTCCGGGGGTGGGGGGGGCGGGGACTGGGATTCGGCCTTTCTAGCAAGCTCCCTGGTGCGGCTGCAGCGGGTGTGGATCGTGCCGTGGGCACCAGGCAGTAACACCTGTTCACGTGCATCGCACACCCAGAGGCCTGGTGCAAACCTAGAGAAGCTCTCCCTTCCCGAGCAGCTGCGGCGCCCTCCCGTCCTCACCCGGTGGTGGTGAGCTGCCCAGCGGCCCCCCTGCACGTGGCCACCTGGGGCAGCAGTGGTGACCCTCCAAGATCACAGTTTCCATGTCTAATGATGGAAGACAGCAGGTTTCCCGTAAGAAACCCGGCCGATAAACAGGAGCTACTGTACTTACAGCCTTTCTGAACAGATCCAGCTCATTCTCTGCAAAATCTGAGGCCATTTTGGAAACAGAAGTGGTTGCCAGATTCACCTACAAAAGAGGTCAGCGTGGCGGTCAGGCTGGGCCCGTCCCTGGTCACTGAGCACCAGTGTCCAGGCGCTGCCGGCCACAGGGCTGGATCTGTGACCAGTCCTACGTTACAGACTTCAACCTCTAGCTCAGTCAGCATGTCTGATTCTCAGAGATTCTTAGAGCTCCAAAGGTTGTGGAGTATCTTCCAAACCCAGATACCTTTGGGGAGCTTGTCTGCACGCCTAATGGAGCTTCACAAGCAAAAGGCACCGAGAAGTCCAGCAGTAAACAAACCCGATTTACCGATTTAACCCAGCATCTCCAGTTATTTGATGCACAGCCCTTTTGCCCAGGAAGAGTGTGGGAGTCCCAGGCCAGTGCCCCTCGCTGGGTGGGCCTGGCTGGTGGGAGCCCGGCCTCCTTGGCTGGGCCCACGGCAGTGCCCTGGCCCAGGCGGGGGCCTTGTTTGCTCCGCCCGCCTGTTTCTCCCGTCGCTCGCTGGCCAGGAGGGACACCGAAGCCTGACAGGAGGCCCAGATGGCTCTCAGTCCCAGCGCGCCACACATTCTTTCTTCTCTCAGCGTCCATGCCTTATTCTAAATGAAAAACCACTTTCCTCTCTTTAATCCTACTACTGGGCACATTTGAGGGGACTTCTTGCGTTGAACTGTCAACAAACACAACCTGTCTTGGGCAGGGGCTCAGATGGGGCAGTGAAGTGAGCATCGGGGTGACAGCCCCGGCCCTGATCACGGCACAGGACACTGACAGTGGCGCCGGTGGCCCCGGGCGGGCAGGGCGGCCACGCTGGGCTGGGTCTGTGTCCCCCATTGCAGGGATGCTGGGGCGGGGGCGCCTCCACCCACCGCAGTTCCGCACAGACGCCGCGAGAGGGCGCCGGCGTGCACTCACCAGCGCGTAAACGGGTCTCCCGTCGTCTTCGGTGGCTCCTTTCTTTATCTCAATATACAAGGACTCCAAGACACTGTTAATGTTGTTGATAAAGTCCTCCAGCTCCTCCACGGTGGCAGTGCCTGGAGAGAAACGGGCCGGGACGGGAGCGGGGGAGGCATCAAGAAGTCATTCCATCCACCTGAGCCCATGACAGCAAGGCCAGGAGCAGGTGAAGGCCCAGCCCTCCTGGGTCAATGCCAATCGTGTGGCTTCTTCCTTCCTCGAGTGTGCAGACAGGGAAGGTGCTGTGAGCAGGAAGGCGGGCGAAATGGTGTCTGAGCCTACCCAGCTCTTCCCATCCTTGCTGGAAGCCCCCTCCTGCTGCCCCCAGCCGCCCCCCGCCGCCCGCTACGCCCCTCTCCGCACGCTCCCCCACAAGGAGCCTGTCCCTGTGCAGCATCACCCGTGCCAGGTCTGTCTCTATACTTTCTTCCCTTTATCCGCCATCCAGACACATACTGAACACTCCCGTGCCGGCCCATGTGCTGGGCCCCAGGGGCGGGGGCAGCGGTGAAGACTGACAACAACCAGCCCAGGGTAAGAGCACCAACTCACGCTGAGCGCAACGCTGCCGCCCCCCGCCCGCCCCGCCCCGGGAGAGGCCCTGCACCGAGCACTTTCCAGCCATTAGGCCATCGTGCCAGCAGCCTTCCGAGGCAGGCACCAGCGTCCGCCTCCAGCTCGGCGGCCAGGCGCAGGTGCACAGGGGCTGACGCGCCCGCACTGCACCCCCAGGCTCAGTGAGCAGCGGGGAGCCCGGCAGCACGGCCACGGCCCGGGCTCTGACCCGTATGCTATCCCGCCTCCACGCTGCCCGGGGCTGCACAAGAAAGCCCCCTCCACTGTCCTGCGGCCGCCAGTCCATAGACGAGGGGTACATACAGAACCCGGGGAGGGATCACCATCCCCGTGCTGCAGGGGAGCCGGGGACTGAAGAGGTCCAGGGGCCAGGGAGGCTGCAGCGGGAGGCAGGAGTCCCACGCGCAGGGCCCTGCCGCCCAGCGGAGGGTGGCAACGGGAGCCTTTCAGATTCGGAAGCAGAGAAAGGACACGGTCAGCTCTGTGTCTTGGAATTACCCTTTTGTATACTGTGATACTTTTTTAAAGAAAAAGTATTTATTACTGTTTTAACTTATTAAAATAATTTCAACAGATTTATGACAAGAAAAAGCCAGCATATAAACAATGTGATACCACTTATGTTAAAACAACGATAAAACTAATGAAATACTGCAGGAAAAAGGCCTGGAAGGATACCCACGAAGCTGATGGCTGAGGCCATTGCTAGGAAGGAGATGCAGATGAGGGGGTCAGCCCAGGGCACTTATCTGTGTTTGACTTCCTACAGAGAGAGATATTTCTAAGCTCCTTGTGTACCTAAGGATTGTTGAAGGTTAAAAAAAATGACCGGTCACGCTGGTGGCAGTGAAGGTCACAGCCACGTGGGCCATGCAAGGGACAGTTCTGACCCGGGCAGAGGGGGCCCAGAAAAGCTAATGACAAAGACCAGGACAATCATACTAACATGCAAATCACAGCAGGGATCAAATCTTCCTTTTTAAGTAAACTTATTTAAGTTAAAAAAAAAAAAGCCCTTTAAATAAGAAGTCAGTAGTAATAAATAGGTGGTGCATGGACGTGGGACAAACCACGAGGACAGGAGGACGATGGAATGCGGCCCCAGCTGCTGAGCGCGTGAGCAGAGGCGGGCCCAGGTGGTACTTCCTGTCCCTTTCCGAAACGCCTCCCTCCTCCTCACCCCCACTTCTGCCTACGGAAGCCGACTCAAATAGCACTTTTTTCCACGAAATGTTCTCTGCGGCCTTTGCCATCCTTCCTCTTCCACACGGACAGCGTGTGCCACGTGGGGGCCTGGGCTTGGGCAGGGTGGCCAGGAAGCTTCCCGGCGGGCGGGCAGCCCTTTCTGCCGCAGCGCACCCGACCCTGGGAAGCTGGCTGCACGGCAGTCGGGCCTTCGGGAGCCGCCTCTCATTGCCTGGGGTGGGGGTGGGGGGGTGACAGGGCCCGTCGTGGGCAGGAGCCGCTCCGTCCACCCAATATGACACAATGGCAAGTCCCACCTCCCCCTGAAAGTGATAATGCACATTTTCCACCGAAAAGGCCACTCTTGGGTATGGTTCAGAAAAATGTACCCTGTGGGCCGATCACAAACACTGCAATAGGGCGGACTTTCCAGATACCTCGTCTGCATGGAGATGAGCTAATAGCCACTCTGCGCTTTCCCCTCTCCCACCCCTCCGGCGTGCTGTCCACTCTCATTTTTCAGAAACATGAATGTTTTCACTGAACAACAACAACAAAAAACCCCAAAAGACCAAAACAAAAACGAAAAAACCCACTTCCTATTGCTGTTCCCGCAGGAACCTGCTCAAGTGCTCACGTTCTCTCCTCTCGGTCTCCGACCACACAGCTTCCTATGTCAAGGGCACGTCCGCATCCCTGCCCACTGCTGACATTGTGCGTGTTTCTCATGCCCTGTGCCATACTATCTGCTTCTTAATGGAGAGAATACACTTCTCTGGTGTTCAGGAACACCCCCCAGCCGGGCAACAGCAGGTGCCATGGGGCCAGCCCAGTCCCACCCCGCCTCTCTGGGGGTCCTCAGGTGAGTCTCGCCCTTTCTCTCATCCCCGAAGGCCACCCACTGCCTCGCTTCCAACTTCACGAGTCTAGAACACATCCCTCTGACTCTCTAGGGACACCCCTCGCTCCAAGCCCCCAGCCTCCCACTCCCCCGGCGTCCTGGACACGTCCCCTCCCGGGCACGCCTCTCCGACCAGACCAGCTGAGGGGAGGTGCCCGTGCCTTGGCCCCGTGCAGCTCCCAAGCACTGCCTTCCCTGGTCACTCGGCTGCCCCAGTTACTAGATCTGGCCGCCCCACTCCTGGGGCCATCTGGTAACGTCTGACTGCCGATAGCCATTTCCATCTCTAACCAGACCTTAGCTTTTTTTTTTTCTTAATTGTCTTTCCCCTATAAGTGTGATCTGGGGAGAAGAATAATTCCAGGTACCCTTTTCCAGAGAACTGGAAGGCAGGAAGCTGATGGGACCAGAACTGAGATCAGGAGGAGTGGCCCCAGACCCCGTGCTCAGCCTATCAGATGGACACTCTCAATCTAGGAAGGGACAAAAGGAGAGCTCGAGGTGGTTCCAGCTCGGCCACCAGGAGGTGGGAAGGTGGGAAGATGGCTTTGGCCAGACGGTCATCCTGTGTCCTGGTGCCCTCTGGGTCCTGCCCATTCCCCAGTCTGGCCCCTGGCTGTCAACCAGTCCTGTGTGTTCCTGTCCCCAACGCCCTTCCAACATGGTTCTTTTAAACTCGGCCAGAATTGGGTCACTTGCTTGCTACCAAGCACCCCGACGGGCCCATCAAATGTCACGGGTACACGGGACTGGTGCTTCCCGACCTCCAGTCCTCCAAGGAGCTGTTTGCACGGCCGTGCCGCCATGCCCTGCCCTGCTCCTGAAGCCTAGAAGCTCCAGTCTGTAGATCTGTATGAACACCCTGGGCCAAAGGACAGTCAGAGGATCCCTTGGGCCCCAATATCCTGTAAGGCCATGGTCATGATAAAGTGCGTAAGATAAAAGGCTGAACCACACACTCCTGAGGCAATTATTTCCAGCCTTAGTCCCGCCATGTTGACGACTTAAGAGAATTAATTAATAACATCACTCCTCCCTTCAGAATTGCAAACCCACTGAGAAGAAAGACAGGCTTCAGCTAAGTATTGAAGTTACCAGATTTTTTTGCAGGTTGAGCTGGATCAGAGGCTGGGTCCCTCAACACCACAGACCTGCAGTCAGCACCATGGGAGGACCAGCTCCAAGAAGTGACGAGCAAGGCCCCGGACCCACCACCACTGTCTCTTCTCAGAGAGCAGGTAACCCCCAAAACCGGCACGTGGCACCATGTCCGAACCAAGCAGAGGTCTATGGATCTTAGGAGGCCCTGGGGTCCTCTCTCCTTGGGAACAGGCTGTCCCTGGGCCTTCCTGTGGGCTGGGGCAAAGTTGCTCTAGACGAGCTACAAACAGCGAGCCTACAAACGTGTGGCTGTAATTCACCAGAGTGTGTGCTGGGCACTGCTCACTTGCCTGCTTCACGTCGTCACTACCAGAAGGGCTCCAGAATTCGAGTTACGAATATCATCTTGATACGCAAGAGGCATGGGGAGAGTCCCCATCGCTCAGCAAGGGCGCCCAGGCCGGCCTGACCCCACATCCCGAGCACGGAGCCACAGGGCCTCAGCAGAGAAGAGCGAGCCTTCTCTGGGAACACACCCCCTGCCATGTGGGGGGCCGAAAGGCCAAGGCCCAGGAGAGGACAGAAGAGCTCTTTCTTTAGTAGGAAATGCCCTTCCAATGGGACAGTTCAAGAAAGGGGACTCCGGGTAGTCCCCAGGCCGGGGCAGCACCACACAAAAGGGGCCACCATTCCTCTGCCAAGCCGGGCTGCTTCATTTTGAGAGACTGCTCTTTCTGGCCACTTCTGTATCTATTCTCTCCTTTTCTCTTAAAATTCAATTAAACCTCTTCTTGCTAATCAGGGTCCCTGCTTTTCAGGAGGCTACTGGAACTGGGGATTCACCGCACACTTGGGCGGCAGGCAGTCAGGAAGTCTGCTGCCCTAACTTCTGAGCAACAAATAGTTTTGTTCCAAACTAAGCAACTATAGACAGAAAATGCTATTTTTAGGCAGAGGAAATAACAGCAAAAAATAAGACCCCAAGGGACCAAACCACTTGTGGGCCAGCTCGCCCTGTGACAGGCCCCTCACCTGACGGGCCGGCCGGGTGGTCCCCTGGAGTGCAGCGCTGGGGAGGGGGCAGGCCAGGCCCCGGGTCGGACACGGGCGCTGGGGCACACCGGGGGCTGGGAAAGGCTGGTGGGCAGGGACACAGCGCCAGACAGGCTGTATAAGGGGTCACATCTCAGCCTGCGACCTTCCCATCAACTGCCTGGGAAAAGGACTCTGGACACTCCGGGGCGTGCAAGAAAGACGGGAACGGACAACGATGCCACTTCCAAAGTCTGGCCGGTCAGGGGCACTGGAAGAGCAGGGAGGGAGGGGGCGGTCTTTCACGTGGCCAGTACGTTCGGTAAGTAATTCCCTGTATCTGTGCAGCAGTGCACCGCGTACCCCGCTTCCACCCCCTCGTGATCTCATCAGAGCCTCGTGAACCACCACCGGCGAGCCGGATACAGCAGGGCCTGGGCACTTCCACAGAGGACACCAGGGGTCACGGAGCTTAAGGGCTCACCCAAGAAGCCAGGGCCAGTGAGGGACGGAGTGCAGACTGGCAATCTGAGGGCTGGACTTTAGTTTTTGGTACGGAGACAAAAGGACTTGAGCATTCATTCAAACGAAAAAGTTTTGCTTAGATACGCAACAATGTCTTGAGAATTACTTCAAAATAATATGGGTTAAGTAGGTAGGAGATGTGTAGATAAAACAAGATTAGTTATGAGTTGCCATTTTAGCTGAGTGATGGGCTTCACTGTATTAGTCTACTTTTCTGTTTGACTTTTCCCATTTAAGGGTAAAAAAAAAGGCATCTCAAGCCTCACCAACAATGTGACCTGATGCCTTCACCCTCAGGTTTCTGAATCCAAAAAGAGAAAAATGGCAGTGCCCCGTGACAAGACGGATGAGCTCAGGCCTCTGATGGCACAGAGGGGGCCGGGGGGGACGGACAGTCTTTGAATAACGGACTGTTCTTAAATCTGTTGCTTAGAGAGCTGTTTCCAAGTACGCAGAGTTGTTTTTTGTTTTTTTTTTTAATCTAACTTCAGTTAGAAAGTCTGCCGTTTGACCCATAGGCCAGGCCCCTCACCAGAGCTCTGTGGGTCAGTGCTCCAGTCGGCAACTGAACGGTGCTGCCTCTTTGTCACGAAGGTGCTGGGGCAGGCGGCCTCCTGAATTACAATGTGAGTCATCAGAAACCTGAGCCACTTTCAGCAGAACTTGACTGTTGATGCTATTAATTGCATTTCACTTCATCTCAGCCCTTGAACACAGGTGGGCCATCTACCGTTGAGACCAGAGGCGGCCCCCACTCCCACCACCCCGGGAACCTCAGCAGCAGATGAAGGGGCTCTGCGGGGACGGACCGCCCACCCGCTAAAAGCAAACTGGCTCGGCTCTATCCCTGGTGCGTAAGCTTCCTCCTCCCCGGGTTTCAGCTGAGCCCAGCTTGTTGGTCCTGACAGAATCGGATGCCGACAGAGGCCAGGCAGAAGCCCAGATGGGGACAAGAGCGGATGCAGGGGGTGATGTGGAGGACACGCGTCCCACCAAGAGCAGCGGGACTACTCTGCTTCAGCCACATGCCCAATCTTCGGATTTTTATGAGAAATCTCCCGGTTGGTTTGTTTTTTAACGTGGTCATTAGTTTTTAAAACACTATAGGGCAAACAAACTGTGCCCGTTAGCTAGATACCATTGACTATCCCTGGTTTTCAAATTCTGATATGGGCTGGGACCCTGCCATAAAGAGACACGATGACTAATGGGGCCACTCTGTTCCCTGACCCACCAGATAAGAGGCTATGGGCTGAGCTGTGAATAATTCAAAGGAACAAACTGTGTCACACTCCTTCTTCTGAGAGACTGCGTTCAGACAGACCTCAGAGATAACACGGGCTTCGTTGCAAACCGCCACAATCAAGCAGCATCGCAGTAAAGCTAGGCAAGTGAATTTTCTGGCTTCCCAGTGCGTATGAAAGTTACGCTTATGCTACACTGTCATCTACTAAATAGGCAATGGCACTACGTCTAAAACAAAATGCACGGACCTTCATTTAAAAATACATGATTGCTAAAAATGCTGAGCATGATCTGAGTTGTCAGTGAGTTGTAATCAACAGGATCCCAGATCACCGTAACAAATATAATGAAAACATTTGAAATATTGCCAAGAATGACCAGAATGTGACACAGAGACAGGCTGTTGGAAAAAAGGCACCAACAGACTTGCCTGATGCGGGATTGCCACAAAACTTTGATTTGTTAAAAAAAAAAAAAAAAAGCAACATGTAGAAAGGGCGTTAAGCAAAGTGCAAGAAAAAGAAGTATACAGACCAGGAACAGACCACAAATAAGAAAAGGACTCTGACCCACCATCTGCAGCCACCAGCCCAGAGAAGCAACCCCTCATCTACAGTAACCAGCCCTGGGAGCCAGCCCGCCACCTAGAAGCCAGCCTTCTGGAAAGTCAGACCACTACCACTAGCAACCGGTCCCGGAAGCCCGACGATAACCCGCGTGGTAATTGGTGCATGATGACCAGGACCTGCTTTGTAACTGACGGCTTCCCTAGTTTTTGGTTCCTTCTTCCAACTTAGGAGCAACCACAGAAAGCTGAATATGCTCCCAGGAGATGCCCTGCTTCGAGGTAACCGGCCCCCAGCCTCCAGTCAGGGCACACCCGACACCTGCCAGTGGGTCTCTGCCAAAACACCAGTGAGGGGCCTGCCTCCCTTGCCACAGCAAGCTTTGAACAAGCAGCGTCTGCCTATCCCCATTTGGGTGGTCTTTGTTTAGGTCCACATGCAAGACTCAGCTCAGTGCCCTGCTCCCGGGAGGCATGAACGAGGCGGCAGAATGGTGTGTGCAGGCCCAGGGTGCTGCGAGGGGGGGACTCTGGCCAATTTCTCCAATTCTCCTCATCCCTGGAGTGTGGACCAGCTTCCCACAGTCTTCTGGGAGACCCATCGTAGCCCTCTACCCCTGTCCCCCATACACAGCCACAACAGGGCCAGGTCCTGGAACCCCCTCTCCGCACAGTCACTGGGGGCTCCATCACCCTTAGCCACACTCCTTTGTGATCCCAGCGTGCGCCCCCTTGCTCCACACTCCCATCATGTGGGCCTCCTGCCTGCCCACAAGGCCCCTCCCCAGCTCAACATCCACACTTGTGACTTTCTTCCATTAGGACATAGGGACCACACTTTCTGGATTTGGGGAGAAAATGCCAGCACCAGAAATTCAGCCCTATGGTCTAGATCATCCTGTGTATCAGCACTATGAATCTTCTGATAGTCACTACCCCCACACCCCATCCCCAGGATGTGGGGTCAGATGACACGGGAAGGGTCACACAAGAAGGAAGGGGCAGCGAGTAGCACGTACTGAACACGCCCCAGGAAGCACTCTGTATCAGGCACGTAACAGAATTTTCCCTGTTTAACCCTCGTGACTTTTCCATGAGGTAGGTAAGATTTCCTTTCGAAAACAGAAAGCTGAGACTCAGAAACTAAAAGAACTTCTCCAAGTCTCTGACTGGGACACCTCTGTCCTCCCCGGCCCTCCACTGGCCACACAGAACCTCCCTCGTGTTTGGGAACCAGTACAAAATGCAATCCAAAACCAATGATGTCCACACTTAGAAGAGTGAGGAGCACCCAGAGGTCCCGGCTCAGGAAATCTGTGCTGGCCACCGGGGTCCATCCCACCCTGGGGGCTGTGCCGCACACTGTTGAGAGCGGGCTGGGATCTGGGCCCCTCGAGTCCTTCAGGAGCCAGGGGCGTGAAAGCAACATTCACTTCCTCGTGGTTACGGAGCTGCTGAGCCCAGAGAGTCCTGTGGAAGCACAAAACAGCCACCCGTTGTGAAATTCTGTATGTTCAGAAATCCACCCAGTTACATTATAGAGATGACTTCATGTTAGTTTTCTGCCACTTCAGTTACAATCACATCCCTAATCCCCCTTGATTAACTGGGAAGGCGGGCGGGCTTGGACGGTGGCAAGCTTATTAACTGTTCCTCACAGCCAAAGGGGACAAATGTGCAATGAAATCATTAAAAACAGGGGGAAAATTGCTTGGGAGCCAGCTTCGAGCGATCACAGAGTCCTCCCTGGAAAGAGAAGACACTTACAAACACGACCACACACAGGATGGAACACTACGCCAGCGTCAACCACATCATGGTGACTCACTGGTAGCACGTGCCACCTAATGATACGCCGGGGTCCTGACGGGGCACCTACACGGCGGGGCAGACGGAGGACAAAACAGGACAAAAACAGAGCCACGGGGAAGGCAGGTAGAAGGTTTGACAGACACGGAAAATACCTGTCAAACCCCAGTGTTCCTCTCCTACTGTGCTCAGCAGTCTATTTTTGGTACATGCATTTCGGTTAACTGGTTTTTTTGCTTGAACACCGTCTTATTTATTCTGCTCCCTGAAATCATGTCAGATCTTCATTTGTTTTATTTATTTTTATTTTTTTCAAGATTTTATTTATTTATTTGACAGAGAGATAGATAGAGAACACAAGTAGGTAGAGCGGCAGGCAGAGGGAGAAGCAGGCTTCCCGATGAGCAGGGCGCCCAATGCGGGGCTCGATCCCAGGACCCCGGGATCATGACCTGAGCCGAAGGCAGACGCTTAACCAACTGAGCCACCCAGGCGCCCCTCTTCATTTGTTTTAAACTAAAATTTGAGATAGTTTACCCAGTTTGTCCTTAGGACCGCAGATAATTGAAAAACCCGCTAAAATGAACACGTAACAAGCATCATGAATTACAAAATGCGAGTGCGGGGCGTCTAGAACAGTACCTCACAGCAAGCTGGAAACCACAACAAAATAAATGAAGTCAGGGAAGAAACCCCACTGGATGCTAAATCTAGCAGGTACAAGTGGGGTATTTACTTTGTCTCAAAGAACCGCCCTGCAAAATACTTCTTACTCACACAGGAAGGAGTAACTTTACAGCGCAGACATCGTCTTCACCAACATCGTTATGCCACCAGATAGGAGGCAGAGAAAGCACCGCTTCTGCATCACTTCTGCAACAGTAAAAAGCATAACCAGAGCCGAATGGGGAAGAGGCACACACCAGCCCGAACTGAGGGGCAGCCTGCCAACAGCAGTAGCCACCGGGCGCGGGGTGGCTTGGCGCTCGCAATGTGGCTCGTCCAAATTCAGGTATGTCCCAAGTGCAAAATACATCCTGGATTTCGAAGATGTGATATTAGAAAATGGAAAAGATCTCATGAATCATTTTTTACATTCGTTACAGGTTGAAAATGATGGTATTTGGGATCTTAATTGCACGTGTTTCCTCCTACCTCTTTTAACGTGGCCCCCAGAAAACTTTAATTACCTCTGTGGCTTGCGTCAAATCTCTAGCAGCTCTGTTCTACTCAGTAATTAACCTGTAATCTTCAAAAATGTCAAGGTCATACAAGTCAAGGAAAAGGCTGAGGAATGATTCCCAATTGAAGGCACCGAAAGAAACGTACGTTAACAACTAAATGCGACACGTACCCCTGCGGCAGATCCCTTGGCTAAAGGAGACAGTGTTGAGACAACTGGAAAACTCCAGTGGGGTCTGCGGATGAGAGGGCAGTGATACAGCAGTGTTAATCAGTCCTGAAGTGAACGGTTATCCCATGACGATTTAGGGGGATGTCTTTGCTAGAAGGACACATTCCCTAGAGAACTTAGCAGTGATGGAACTTCAAATTGGAAACTCTCAAATGATCCAGGGGGAAAATACTTCCTTGTACTATCCTTACAGCTATCCTGTGAGTTTGGAATTATTTCAAAATAAAAAATAAGTTTAAAAGGCTCCCCGAAGAGCTTCAGGCAAGGAAGGCCCTCAGCGGATGTGCCGCTGATCCGGAAGGTCGCGTTTGGCAGCGCTGGGGCCGGAGCCGACGCGAGAAGCAGCTGGGTGCTGGGAGGCTGGACCCGGTGATTCCCTAAAAACCCAACCTGTTCAACCAGAAAACAAAAGACCAGACCCAAGAACATTTTAACGAGGGCTGGAAATCAGAATCGTTGCCGTGCAACTTGTGGGCTATGGCAAACTTGTGCTTCTGCTCAGTAATGCCACAGGAGAGACGAAATACCAAGAGTCCGGCTCTGGTTTGGGGCGCCCTCAACCCCAGGCCGGGCAACACCATTTCACGACAAAAGGGCCTGGCGCCACTTGTGAAGGTTTCAGAATTCAGGCTTCCACATTTGTCCTGTTTTCCGGGAAACTGAACCAAAGAAACTTTCCATGGCTACCTGACTACCACATAACTACTTCCCAACTCTCTTGTGAATCAGACTTCAAGGAAGGTGCTCCTCCGGGTAAACCCTGGATACAGGACGGAAAGGATCTATTTCCTGGATGCTACCTCTGTTTTCTTAGAGGCCCACACAGATGAAGCAGGGCCTCACCGGACCAAGAGAACGAGCTCTATTGCGTGAACCTGATTATCCCCTACATTTAGCTTACAAAGTTTTAACACATTTATTTCTAAGTATTTCATATTTTTGATGCTATTATGAACAGTGCTTTTTAAAATTTCAATTTCTGATGATTCACTGTGAGCAAACAGAAATACAATGGATTTCTGGAAATTGATCTTGTATCCTGCCACTTTACTAAACCCACTTACTAGTTCTAGTAGTTTTTTGAAGATCCATCAGATTTTCTACATAGATGATCATGTCTTTTCAATAGACAGTTCTACTTTTTCCTTTCCAACCTGAATGTCTTTTATTTTTTTTCTTGCCTAAGTGTACTGGCTAGAACAGAAATGATTAGAATGGACATTCTTGTCTTGCTCCTGATATTAGGGTAAAGTATTCAGTCTTCACAGTGAAGTATGTTAGCTGTAGGTTTTACACAGACCCTCTCTATTGGGTTAAAGAATCTCCCTTCTTTTGTTACTTTGCTGAGGGATTTTATTGAGAATAGATGTAGTTGTTGAGTCCTCTCTCCTGCTCTAAGCCCCAAGGCCCTGTAAATCTGCTTCTCCCCTTGATCCTTAGGATCTCTACTTCCCTGTATGAAATTTCTGCTGAATCATGCCAGGATAGGTATCAGATTTTGTCAAATGCTTTTTCTGCACTACTGAGATGACTATATGGGTTTTTCTTTTTTAGTTAATATGGTAAACTACATGGATTGATTTTCAAATATTAAACCAACCCTGCATTCTTGGTCTAAACCCCACTTTGGTCATATTATATCATCCTTTCCATATATTGCTGGATTTCATTTGCTAAAATTGTGTTTAGAATTTTAGCATCTATACTCATGAAGGATCTGAGCCTTTAGATTTCTCTCCTTGCAATGTCCTTGTCTGGTTTTGGTATCAGGATAATGCAAGCCTCAAAGAATGCGTTGGGAAGTGTTCCCTCTTTTCAGTTTTCTGGAGGAGAGTGGGTAGAACTGGTAGCACTTCTTCCTTCAATGCTTGGTAGAACTCCCCAGCAAAGCCACTGCGTACTGCACTGGGTACTGTCCTCCACCCTGTGAACATCGGGCACTGATCTCTCTTAATCCTTTCAACTGCATCTTTGCCTGGCCTCAGGCAGCTCCCTGTGTATCTGCTCTTCGCTGGATCCCTGCCAGGGAGTAGGGGGAGGCGGCCGACTCCACCTCTCCGAGCACCTCTTCTCCTGCTCTGATCTGCAAACGCTTCTGTCTCCTTGAGCTCTCATCCCCCATCCCCTCAGCTCAGACAGTCTGTTTTTAGCTCTGCCTGGGTTTCCCCTGCGCCATGGCCTGAAAACGCTCGGGGCAGTGAGCTGAGGCAATTGTAGTGCTCATTCTGTTTTTGCCTGTGGTATAAAAAACATATTTGGAAAAAAAAAAAAAAAAGATACTTGGTTGTCATCCCTGGTTCCTGGCACAGAGCTCCTAAAACCCTTGGAATTTCCTGAGTGACAAGGGTGACAGAAGTGTTTCGTTCTAATGCGGCAACTCTTGGTAGGTCCCTAAAGAACTTCAGGATTGGGGGTTGGTGGCCAGAAAGACCAAGCCTTGATTAGAAGCTTGGAACTTTCAGCCCCATCCCCAACTCTGGGAAGGACAGGGGGACTACATACGGAGTTAATCACCCATGACCAATGATTTAATCAATCATGCATGTGTAATGAAAGCTCCAAAAAGCCCCCAAATGATGGCATTTGGAGATCCACTGGGATGGTGAACACATCAAGGTACTGGGAGGATGGAGCACCCAGAAAGGGTGCCACCCCTGCCTATGCATCTCTCCCCTTTGGCTGTTCCTGAGCTGTATCCTTCATAATAGACCAGCAATGTAAGTCAAGGGTTTTCCTGAGTTCTGTGAGCCATTCTAGCAAATTACTGAACCTGAGGGGCAGGCCAGAAAATGTGATGTATAGCTGGTCGGTCAGAAGTACTAGAGGCTCAGACTTGAGACTGGCATCTGAAGTGGGGGCAGCCTGGTGGAGCTGAACCCCTTTAACTGTGGGATCTGACGCTAACTCCAGGTAAACAGTGTCAGAACTGAGCTGAATTACTGGACATCCACTGAGCGTCCAGGGAACTGGAGAGGAAGTACTAGAAAAGACAACAGTGGGGGGAAAAACCTTCACTGCCTGTCCCTCAAGGAGTCACTGTCCTTCACTGACTAATGTCCACTGTTTCATCTCTTTTTAATTGTTTCAGACAGTAAGGTAGATTGGTCCCTGTTACTCAGTCTTGGTCAAAAGTGGAAATCCTCAAATGCAAGTCTCCTTAATCATCACTCCCCTGGCTTCCTGTACCTACTTCCATCAAGGGAGGCTTATACTGGAATCATAGGATTCTGGGGCTGCATGATTCATGAAACCCAAGGCGAAGCAAAAGCTTTGTCTCAGTGTCACCAGTCCCCAGCACAGGGCCCTGGCCCCCATGACGCCCCCAAGAGGTGCCGGATGACCGCACGCACGTTCACACGCTCCAGCTCACAACCTCAGGTGCCCTCCGAGAGCCCACAGGCCCTCAGTGCCACTCAGAGAGCCCAGGCCCATGGCTTTATGCCAGCACATCACAACAAAACCTCAACTCTCACTAGCCCAGAGAACTGGGGAATTTGCTTCCAGTTTCATGATGGTAAGAAGAGTTGGAACCAGAGCCCAGAATAGGAAGTGTGTTTGATAAGCTGGACAAAAAGCCATGGGAAACTGCAATCAGAATAACCCACAGATTCAATTACTCCTCTGTTTCATAATTATCTTAGAAGTTGAATATGTTTCCAGTTGGTAAAAGGGGACTTTCCTGGGTATCTCTTCCAAAGACAGATTAATAATGTTGGGTCTTGTAAGTATTTACTTAATTTGCAATCGTTTCTTTCCATCACTTCTCGTTTTAAAGTCTCTAAAATAACAATAATGCTTAAGGCTTTTTTTTTTTTTAAATGAAGGGTAGGGGAAAACAAACTCCAGCTCTATCCTGATTACCCTACCCATAACTGTATCTTGATATCTTAATGCACAGATACGGCACATAAAGTGTGAAGAATAAATTAATTCCTAGATATATTCTACAGGACTTTCCTAAATTAGATCATAACAACTTTAAAGGTCAAACAAAGGCAAAAACACTTTCATTCTTAGTACTAAGGCACCGTGTGGCTCCCTGCAGTGAGCTACGAAACTTCCCCATTAGCATTAAAGCCCACATTTAGGACTTACATGAGAAACTGAAGGGGGGTAGGAATGAACTGTCATGTAGATGAAAGACTAAGAAAAACATTCTTAGGCCCTTCACTGGAGCATTCCGAGGGGGAGGCTGAAAACCCTGTTGTGCTTTTTAAGGAACAAGGGCAGATAGCTTGGCAGGTGTAATATGCCTTTCCCATAAAGGAGGCCTTACCAAAGACCCACCCACCCCAGTGCACGCAAGTAGAGCAGTTATGTTTTCACCAGAAGGACGGTTTTCTAGCACAGCACTAATTATGTCCCTTTCCTGTTTCAAGCCCTTCCAGATGTCCGCACTGTCCCCAGAATTAAGAACAAAAGAAACCCCATTACTCTGGTGTACATACGGTGGGTTCTTCCTGATCTGTAAACCCACACACCAAAAGGACACATCTGTTCCCACATATCATATGTTCCTATCTGGGGTTTCCCAAAGTATGTCAGGTGTAGGTCAACAAAGTTTGGATACACGGGGTGAAACAAGGTTCAAGAGGTTTCCTTACTGTAGGATCCCCGCAAGCATTTCATTTAGCGCCCCCCAGCAAGCTCCCGGCATTTTACGTGGGATACCTCAAGGGGCCGGTCCCTCCCAACCTGCCTCCGCCCTAGCACACACCCTCTCGTCTCCCTTCTGCACATCATGGAAGAGTATCTGTCTCTGCACCCGCCGTCTCACCCGTGCCGCTCCCACCCACCCTTCAGCTCTCTCCGATGTGGCTTCTGCCTCCGCCATGCGGCAGACGGCACCCCCCCACATGCGGCCCCTCTTCTCACGGGCCTTCACCTGTAAACCTGACGCCCCACGCACACCTGTCCTCACTTCTCCTGGCTGGCTCACCCCTATGTGCTTTCCCCTCTTCTCTTGAAAACTGAAAACACAGAAAAACAAAAGCACAGAATATAAACAAACACCCGTATTCCCATTCATCGGAAGTGACGATCATCAGACTACACCACGAATGCCTTGTTCGCTTCAAGTCTTTTCTTTAATAAAAGAACAAAATACGATAAAGATTACAGTGTCCTCTGATTTCTCACAAGCACCTCACAAGTGTCTTACATATCCTTCTGGTCCACTCTTATTTTTTTTACATGCAGATGTTTATATTCATGAACAACAAAAATCGTTAAGTTGGGGCGCCTGGGTGGCTCAGTCGGTTAAGCGTCTGCCTTCGGCTCAGATCATGATCACAGGGTCCTGGGATCGAGCCCCGCATCGGGCTCCCTGCTTCGCGGGGAGTCTGTTTCTCCCTCTCCCTCTGCCCCTCCCGTGGTTCATCATGTGCTTGCTCGCTCTCTCTCAAATAAATAAATCTTTAAAAAACATTGTTAAGTTTTATAAAAAGCTTAACGCAGTGACATCATACAGTAAGTATAATTTATCCACTTTCTTTGTCACTCAATAGGATCTACCCATACTGACACTCAACTCAACCTGAGCTACCAATATCAATTTTACTGACCTGCCAGCATTGATCCTGTCGCTTGTACTGCGGCCTCCAGGCACTGCCAGCTCAGCCGGGCCCAGTCTCTGAATGCTTCGTGTGTCTTATCTTACCTCCTGTCTCAGCAACCACTGAGAAGATGCTCCAAATGTGCACAGCTGGCCCAGGGCGGCACTATCTCTGGGTCTGGCCGAGTCCCAGGCTACGCTCTGACCCACTGTGCTCAGCCACCCTCTTACCATCGACTGCCAAATGAGCACCTTCTGAGGGGCCAGGCACTTTGTACGCATCTTGTCTCTTAATCCTCTGAACCCCCCTGTGGTGTCAAGGACGATGAATTGTCCTCATTAGAGAGATAAAGAAACTCGGGCTGGAGAAGATGCTGGAGCCTTGGTGTGAGCCCCAACTAGATGGCTTCAAAGTCCAAATTCCTATCCCCTGGGCTAAATGTCAGATTTACGTAAAAAAATAAAAAGTATAAATAAAAGTCAAAGATGAGATGAGAAACAGGGGCTGGCGTGAGACTGTGTGAGAGACCCGGTGAGGTATACTGCTTGGCCGGCTCCATGGTTTTATACCCGTGTCTCTAGTCCCCGAACACATGGTTCCGGGGCATCCTGGGGCCCGGGAGACAATACTCACGGTCATGGACCCGATAGCAGTGCTTCTGCAGGCGCCGAACGTCCCACTCCTCCAGCACTCCGTGAGTCATCAACAACTGGAGGAATCGCCGGTGGACGTCAGTCATGACACCTGCCCTTCTAGTACCGCCCTGCGGGTGTGAAGGAGCTAAGAAAAGAAGCAAAGGAAACCCAGTCACCTCCGGGCTCTCGGAAAGCCAAGTTCTGCGTTGTGTACTAACTGACATTCACGAGTAGACATTTGTTGTAGTTCTCAAACTCAAGTGCATCCTGCCGAATGTCTCTAAATGAAAAGGACACGGGTCTGGGGCAAGCGAACGAGTACCAGCAGGTGGGGAGAAGCGTGGGTTCTGGAGCCAGCCAGAGTGCCTGGACCCAGCCTGCTCTACCACCTAAGTGGGTGAAACGGGCAACCTAACCTCCGTGTGCTTCGGTCTCTATCTATGAGACTAACGATAGCAACGGCCTCCATGGAGTTACTCCATTCAGTGAGTTAATACACAATAAAAGCTGGGTAACAGGCTAAACACTACGTAAGCGTTAGCTCTATTTACTCCTAGACAATTCTGGGTCTGAAACTTGGTTCAGCCACTTAGTGGATCTGTGGCCTTAGATAAAGTCAGCTGAGGCCCCATTTTCTCACGCTCAACCTAGAACGGCATTCACCGCCTAAAGAACTGCTAGTAAGCGCTTACCCAGTACTAGTTTCCTTCTCATCTCCCAAACCACTAATGAAACAACTGTCACTGTGGGGTGCTTTTTCAATCTCTTGCTCTCTACTAAAACGTTATCTTTCCACAAACCACAGAGATCAGAGCTGATGAAACATTACATAAGTCCCGATCAAACAGCCTGCTCTCGCCACGGAGAGGTGGCACGGTGCGGAGGCAAAGAGCGTGGCTTTAGAAATCGGCAGGTGGTGTTGAGAAGAGTGTTTGCCAGACCCACTTTATCTTGAGAATCATCGAACCTGCGCACGAAAAACACAGATTCCTGGGCCCCGTTCCTGGAGGTTCGGACCGCCGAGGGGCCTGGAATTCTGAGGGTTTAACATTCACTTCAGGCAACGCCATGATCTGACAAGAAATTCGCTGTTCCCTTAGGCAAATACAGCACAAAAACATTTCAGCTAATGAGCTTCATTTCCCTCGGCCTCAGTCTTTTCAGCTATAAAATGGGGATAACAAAAAACTATATTTAAGACAGAAAATGCCATTTGAATGAGATATGACTACCAGAGGTTTGCCAAGGAGCTGGCATGTAGGAGAGACACAAAAAGGTTAGTTGCTGGGTGCCTGGGTGGCTCAGTCGGTTAAGCGACTGCCTTCAGCTCAGGTCATGATCCCAGGGTCCTGGGATCGAATCCCACATCGGGCTCCTTGCTCCGCGGGAAGCCTGCTTCTCCCTCTCCCACTCCCCCTGCTTGTGTTCCCTCTCTCTCTTGCTGTGTCTCTCTCTGTCAAATAAATAAATAAAATCTTTAAAAAAAAAAAAAGGTTAGTTGCTGCTCAGGTTTTTTAAACAGCACATCAATTGGACCTCACGGGTGGGAAGATGCAGGAGCTCAGGACGAGTTTCTCAGACTGCCTGCTAGGTATCCTCAAGAACAGCTCAGCGATAACTCAACCTCAACAGGTGCTAAGTTGGGCTCATCTCCTGAGGCTTCCCCCATCCTCAACCTTTTTCTTTACCTGGGTCTTCTTCACGAATCTTCCGGTTTGGGCGGGGGGGGGGGGGGGCAGTGGGGGGGGCAGTCCATGCAGTCACACAAACACCACAGGCCCGAGCGTCCAACTCTGATCCTCCTCCCCATCGCCCTCAGATCCAGCCAGTCACTATGTCCGGCCAAGGTTTATTTCCTATCACTAGGATCAGCAACATTAAATCCAATGGCAAATTAAATCCAAAAAAAGTTAAAGAAAGTAAATAATAAAGAGCAGAAAACAATGAAATTAATATACACTTGAGATCAACAAAACCAAAATTATTCTTTGAAAAAAACATAATAAAAGCGACCAACCTCTAACAAGATTTTCCAAAAGAGAGGAGACTGACAAATAAACACTATTTGGAATGAAAAAGGGGATCGCTTCTCAGCCTTTTGGCTAAGATCAAGTGTGGAATGAAAAAGGGGAACTAACTGAGGATTCAAACATATTTAAAAAAAAGACATAAACAACCTAACAATAATCTAAAGTTGTAAATATACGCAAAGTTATAGGAAATCCATTCAAAACCAACTACAGAATTATCTGAAAACCAACAAGTTTTATAACCATTGAAGACATTCTGTGGGAAGTCCATCTCCCCACAAAGAAAACTTCAGATCTGGATGGATTTATCAAGAAGCCCTACCAAACATTCTAGAAGCAAGTGATTTCAAATGTCACAAAACTACCCCAGGGCCTGCAAAAGAGCAAACCCTCCCCAAATCATCTGATAAGGCCGACATAAGCTGGGCATTAAAGCCTAACCGAGGCTTCAAAACAAAGGAAAATAAAAAGGTTAGTATCTTTCAGAAACACAGCTGCAATGGTCTGGAGCAAAACATTAATTGAAACTTAGCAACACAGAAAGGATTCTACATGGTGACCAATTGGGTTTATCCCCTCAATGGTTTAAGATGTGAAAATCAATTGAATGTCATATGTCAATAATATCTCAATAAAGTCAGTGTGAGTCACCACATTAACAGAATACAGAAGAAAAAGCCTACAATCATCTTAATAGATTCAGAAACTATGACTGATTAAATTCAACAGTCACCCATACTAAATATTTGGGAGTTAAAGGAAACTTCCTTTATCTACTAAATGTTATCTACAAAAACATAACACTTAAGGAAGGAATATTGAAAGCAATCACTTTCAAATCCACATTAATCCAGTGCAACCTGAACCCAAGTGATTCCGATCAAAATCCCAACAGGCTGTGTGTGTCTGCATGTGATTTGACAAGATAATTCAAAAATTTACATGGAACACATAAAGGCAAAACAGCAAAGCCACCCATTCTGGGAAAAGATAAAGACAGGAGGACTCGTCCTACCAGGCAGCCACTTATTTTAAAGCTACAGTAATGAATAATGTATGAAAATATTATACACATGGACCACATAAGACCAGCAGGACAAAACAGAGAACCCAGACACAGAAACGCACACAGATATGGACACATGACATGTTGGAGAAACAGAACACCGGATCAAAGCAAGCTATTCAATAAACGGTGCCAGAACAACGGATTACCCTTATGTGAAAAAAAGAGAGAACTCAAACTTCACCTCACACTATGCACAGAAATCTTTTGGAGGAGTAAGGTCGTAAGAAAGAAAACACTATAAAACTTTGGGCGACAATACAGAACATTCTTTATGAGCCAAAGGCAGGGAAGGATTTCTTTAAACGATACGATAATAATAATAACAATAATAGATACAAAAAGTACAAACCATAAAGGAATATACCAATAAATTTGACTTTGTTAAAATTAAGAACCTCTGCTCACCCAAAATACTTGAGAGTGGGAGAGAGAGACAGAGGAGACAAGCTACAAACTGGAAAGCATCTGAAACACACTGAAGCCACGGAAGATTCATACTCAGAATATGTGATGAAGTCCTACAAATCAGTAAAGGGAAGACAACTGCGAGAGAAAAATAAGCAACAGAAATTTTCAAAGAGGATGCACAAATGATTAATATATTAAAAGCTGCTCAGTCTTGATGTCATCAGGCAAATGAGTATTCACACCACAGTGACCAATGTCTTATTCATCACCAGATAGGCAAAAGTTCTGAAGAATGGCCTAGGCTAAAACTCATCCACTGCTGGTGGAGTGTAAACTCTTAGGAAGCACCTCAGACAGTTCGATATTACCGGCAAATTTGGGTATCCCCAGAAATCCACTATTCAGTATACAATTTAGAGAAACTTTTCTACATCTGTCCCAGAAAGTATGTGTATAAACGCACCACGTGGTAGCAAAAATCTGGCAAGTATCCATGACAATCAGTTGAGGAATGCCTGAGTAAAGCATTTATAATCAAACCGTGGAATTTAAAAGAGCAAGGAAGCAATGAAGGTGATGTAGAGCTACTCACATCACCATGGATGCATCTCATATATGTAATTTTATGCAAAAATAAAGGCACATAAATATATATATGAGGATCCTATATAAAATTCAAAACCAAGCGAAACCGTACATGACAGTCGTTACAGATACACAGTAAAAACCACAAAGAAAAATAAGGGAACGAGGAACACAATACTCAGGGCAGTGGTCATCTTTGGTGAGGGGAAGAAAGGATTTAGTGGGGGCTTTCAGGATATGATAATGTTCTATTTCTTAACCTGATGGTGAGTATATGGGTGCTTTATTTTTATCCTTCAAACTTACATTGCAAACATTTTTATAGAAATGGTACCTACCTTGATTAGAAAAAGAGGAAATAATGTAAATATGTTACGTAACAGCCAAAATAAATGTTAGTAAGAAGGACCAACTATAGAACAGCATAGAAGGCTATAATTTGGGGGAAAGGATTAGAAAATAGATACAGATAGGCCTGTTTATACACAGAAGGCAGCTGTCTGAAGAGGGACTGGGTAGCAGAGGTTAACCATGGTTAACTGCCTACCCAAATAATTAAAAAATGGAAACGTCTGTGCAATAAGCAGATCTCAACCGTCACCATTTGAGCCACGTGCGAGGCATAAGTTGAGTGCTTTCCTGTGGTCTCAATCCATCCTCGCCTGAGGACGGAAGCATTACTGACCCCATTTTACAGATGAGGAAACAGAGACGGAAGGCACAAGGTGATGCACAGAATCAGTGATGGACACTGGGGTGGCAAAACAAATGCAGAGTTCAGGACCCTGCCCAGGTGAGCGAGATACAGGAGGCAACAATTCAATCACGATCCCTTGCCTGCAGGGATCCCTTACCTACAATTCTCAAATCTAAAAAAGGTCTGAAAACCCAATCTTTTAAGCTTGAAAACCTGATCTGACCTGAGATGAGGCTATTTCCGGCCGTTCTTTAGCTCCTTTGGTGTAAATATGCACATATTTAGCTGTGAAAATATTCATGTATTTGATTACAAGAAGCTGCCCCAGACCCCAGTGAAGGTATGACATAACATCGAATATATGCATCGTATTCCTTTCGAAAATCCGAAAAATTGGGGATTCTGAGCACGCCTCGCCTCGGGGCTTTAAAATACGAGGCTGTGGACTTGTATAAAGTAAGGATTCCTGTAACAAGACAGCACAAGCACAGAGCGCGGCGAGTAACCGAGAGGAGGTCCGCGAAGGCCTTATTTTCCGTATTCGGTTCGGGGAGAATTCTGTATTTGGCTTTTGTCACCTAATATTAGGATCAAACCGACTTTTGCACCTCTTACTACGATTTAACAACGTCTGTGTGTCGGGGGCACTAGGTTCCAGCCTACTGGCCTTCCTGCCCCTCTCTGGGCCTGTTTCCTCATCAGGAAATGAGGAGCCCCAAGCCCCCGGCCCCCAGCGCCACACTCCGGCACAGACACGGGCCGACCCCGGGGCCTGACCCCCACCTTCCGTCCTCCGTCGCCTCTCTGCACGGCCCTCTTCCATCCCCGGCAGCCTCACGGCCCGGCGCCCAGATTACCCACCGCGGTACCCAGGCGCAGCCCCGACTGCCGGCGCCCAAGGCAGAAAGGCGGGCGCGGCTCCCCCTTCGGGGCGGGGCGAACGCGAGCTCGGCGCTCCCATTGGTGGATGTCGCCCATTAGTCCCTCCCGCCGGGTGACGCACTTCCTGCCCTCCGGTCCCCCTCAGTTGCCGGAGCCCGTGGGGTAGGTGGGGAGTTACGCACTTCTGCCGCTTTGCGTAGCTTACGGGGCGGGGCTGCGGCTTGTCGTCGTCCACCGCCGTGGCACCCCGCGACCAAAGGGGTGGAAGGGCAGGCATGCAGCGGGACCCTCCCCCCCAGTAGCCGCGGCTCCGCGGACACAAGCCAGTGCCCTGTCCCGGGCCTCAGTTTCCCCATCTGTACAACCGACACTGTGGCCTCGGGGTCAGCGATGAGGACTCTTGTTGTCATATAGCTCGAGGAGAATCCTGGCTCTGCCACTTACTAGTTGCCAGATCTTGGGTGAGTCATTGAGCTGCGCTGAGCCTCAGTTTCCTCTTCTGTTACATGGGAATGATAATAGTCCTCATGGAATAGTGTGGTCATGAGGTTTAAAAGAAAAAACGCACACTTGGAAGTGCTGATTAAATGTCAGCTACTGTCTTACCTAGGGGTTGTTAGGAGAAGCAAATGAAGTTATTAATAGAAGTGAATGGACTGTTGGAGGACGTCATTTGACAAACGCTTGCATCCCAGTGCCTGATCTGGGAGCTGGGGATGCAGTCTAGCAGGGAAACAGGTAGCTAATTCTAGTACAGCAGAAAGTGCAAGTATCTATATCTCTGTGATGATAGCTTCAAACCCCTACTTGCCCGGTTACATTCCTGTGATCTTGGACAACTTCTCAACCTCTCTGGACATCAGTTTCCCGGTGGGCTGAGTGAAAAATGCAGTAGCGTGTGGTAGTTAAGAGCTTGAGCTTGGGAGCTGGACCGTCTGGATTTGAATGCTGGTTCTTAAACTCAGTATGTCTGAGACCCAGGACAAAATACTGAAGCTCTCCACCTCAGTTTGCTCATCCATAAGGCAGGGATAATACTAGCACATTGTTGATAGGATTGCTGTGAGATCAAATGAGCTAATACATGCAAAGCTCTTAGAGTATCTGGCACATAGTAAGGCCTCAATAAGTGTGAGTTATCTTTACTAATAAAGTACTTTATAAAATGCCTTGGGGGCAGTCAAAGAGAAGAACAGCTCTAAGGAGACCATCTATGTTTTGTTTGTCCTGCATAGTTTTGTAAAATTTTGAATTCATTATCAATATTTAAAGCTGAGGCATTTCACATAAAACCCTAGGGTATCTGCAGCTCTTGAAATATGGGGCAGTCTGGCCATAATAGGCCAGCATTCCCCTATGGCAGCCCCTGTTTAAAGCTTGGTAGAGACTATGCTGCTTTGTGATGACATGTGTGCTTTCCGGGGGTGTAGGGAAATAAAAACAGGGGCCCATGAATGGAAAACACTGGGAACACTGACATTTCATGATCAAACGGCCAAGAAAGGAGGTAGAAAGAGAGAGATTCAAGACCAAGTGGTACCAGAGTCAAAGAGGTGGGAGAGACTATTGGGTGGTAGGGTGTGGTCTGAATTGTCAGTGCTCTGGAGAGGTCAAGAAAAACACGCACTGATTTAGAATGTGATGGCCATTAAGAGCCCATAGAGAGGAGGAAGCTACATCTGCCTCCAAGAGAAGTGAATGCATGGAAGCTGAGGGAATGGAGAGGGGATGCTGACTACTTGTAGGAAGGGTGTTTTGGGAAGGGGAGACATGAAGACAGGAGCAGAGGGAATAATCAATAAAGACAGGAGAGAATGGGGTCAAGGGCATACAGAGACAGGATTACTCTTACCCTAGAAAGGAAGAAAGACATTTCTGAAACAGGAGGAAAAGAGGTAGAAATGGATGGATAAAGGTTCACCTCTGATGTTTTCTGCTTTCTCCATAAAGTAGCAAACTCTGCTTCTGCTAAGCAAAGAAGCTGGGAGATGCTTGGGGATTTGAGGAGAATCAAAGGTTTGGAACAGATGCCAAAGGGAATGCAAAAGTGAGGTTCCAGCTAAGGTTGAAACCATAAATGTGCAGAGAGGATAGTCACTCCTGATCCCCAGGCAATCTCCCATCCCCATACCAGGGGCCTCAGAGCAGAAGCTCTGTGTGGACTCATACTGGGGTGGGTCTTAGCTAAACAAATGCAGCTGACCCTAGAAGTCAAAGCAACTGGAGAGTGTTGGTGGGAGGGTCTTTGAAGTCATCCACTGCAGTATGGGCAGGTAGACATAGGAGGAAGGGAGAGTGCTGAGAAGTTAGCACGGAGGGGGACAGCAACCAGAGGTCCCAGTGAGGTGGATTACCAGGTGACTGTCCTGCCTCGGCATGCCTCCACCCTCAGAAGACAGCCCACTCTCTAGCTGGCTTAGTGAGTATTTATGAGGACCTTCAGTGTGCCAGACATTGAGCGGTTTGCTGCAGGACGACTCTGCTGCCAGTTCAAATATTCTTCCGAAAGTTGACCGTGAAAGGTACAGAAGCTCCGTGGACATAAATTCACTGTCCCTAAGGCAGGTGGCTGAGACCCTGGCTAGAGAGGAAGCTTGGGGGCCAAATCATAGGCTAAGGGGGTCAGTCTTTTTACCTGAAGACCATAGAAGCTATTGGGGAGGAAGTGATGAGATCAGGTTTGTATTTTAGAAAAAGAACATCAACACACCTGTTCTTTTCAAACATACTTGGAACATTTACAGAAATTGACTGTGTACCGGCCACAAAGGAAGTCTCAATAAATTCCAAAGAATCTGTAGACCACATTCACGAACCACAGTGAAGTAAAATGAAGAATCAACAAAAACACAACCAGAAAGAAACCCAAACCACTTCTAGACCTTAAACTAGTAACTGAAAATGCTTCTGAGGAGAGGGTCCTGAAGACAGGATGATCTATTTTTTATCATGTACTACTATTACTTATGAAAAAATTAAATTAAACATGGTGAGCATACATTTGAATTTTATTTCTTAAGCCGGGAGTTCATTTATATTAGTTTTTATACCTGAGTGTATGTTGAAAGATTTTATAACATTTTTAAGAGAAAAAGAACATACATTTGGAAACTGAAAAATACATACATGTTAAAAAGAAAACCAATATGGAAATTACAAAATATTTAGAAATGAATGACCAAAAAAACCCCAAATATAATGAAACATGTGGGATCCAACTAAAAACAATAATTAGAGAGGGATTTATAGCCTTAAGTGTACTTAATACAAAACAAGAAAAAAATTTAAGTGTTCAATGTAAGAGGTAGATAAATAACTAAATAACCCAGAGAAAACAGAAAGAAGGAAATAATAAAGCAAAAGGTAGATGTGAATAAAACAAAAAAGAAAATTAAATTGATTGTGGAAACCAGAAACTGGTGTTCTATTAAAGACTAATACAACAGACAAGCTTCTTGTAAGAGTTATCGAAGCAATATTATAAATGGCTAAAGAGAGTGTAAAAATTTAGAAAGCATGAGTATACTATGAACAACTTTATGCCAACACATTTGAAAATCTAGATAAAAGAGGCAATCTTTGACAAAAATACAAATTACAAAACTTTGCCCTAGAAGAGAAGTAGACCAATAATCATCATTGAACTTGAAAAGGCAATGGATCTGTTCCAACTCATAAAATGCCCAGGCTGAGATAGTTTTACTAGAGTGATACACATAACACACAAATGCAAAAAAAAAAAAAAAAAAAAAAACCAAACAAACTATATTATGCAAACTGCACCAGAATATGGACAAGATGGAGAAATCTATCCAAACATTCTGTGAGGCTAGTCTAATCTTGATACCAAAACAAGAACAGCAGAATTAAAGAAAATGTCAGGTCCACGTATATTATAACCATGGATGCAAAAATTGAGTCTCTTAGTATCTCAAAAGACAGTCTCTTTATGATGAGTGATGTTGAGCATCTTTTCATGTATCTGTTGGCCATCTGGAAGTCTTCTTTAGAAAAATGTCTATTCAGGTCCTCTGCCCCTTTTTAATTGGATTTTGGATTATTTGTCTTGTTTGGTGTTGAATTGTATAAGTTTGTCATATATTTTGGATACTAATCAGGGAGATGCAAATCAAAACCACTAGGTATCACCTTACACCTGTCAGTATG
The DNA here is from genome assembly GCF_964656455.1 of Halichoerus grypus. NCBI lineage: Eukaryota > Metazoa > Chordata > Mammalia > Carnivora > Phocidae > Halichoerus > Halichoerus grypus. Next base: position 18,444,049 of record NC_135717.1, on the reverse strand, counting down.
GCTAAAATTAAAGACAAGAAATAACAAGTGTTGGCGAGGATGTGGAGAAAAAGGAACCCTTGTGCACTGTTGGTGGGAATGCAAACTGGTGCAACCACTATGGAAAACAGTGTGGAGATTCCTCAAAAAAATTAAAAATAGAAATAGCATATGATCCAATAATTCCATTACTGGGTATTTACCCAAAGAAAACAAAAGCACTAATTCAAAAAGATATATGCATCCCTATGTTTATTGCAATATTATTTGCAATAGCCAAGATATGGAAGCAATCTAAACATTTATCAATAGACAAATGGATAAAGAAGCCATAATGTATATGTATATATGAATATGAATATTATGCAGCCATAAAAAAAGATGAGCTCTTGCCATTTGCAACAACGTGGATAGACCTAGAGACTATTATGCTAAGTGAAATAAGTCTGACTGAGAAAGACAAATACCGTATGATCTCACTCATATGTGGAGTCTAAAAAAACAAAACAAATGAATAAATGAACAAAACGAAAAGCAGAATCAGACCTATAAATATAGAGAACAAACTGATGGTTGCCGGAGGAAAAGGGGACGGGCAAAATATGTGAAGGGAAGTGGGAGACACAGGCTTCCAGTTATGGAATGAATAAGTCACGGGAATAAAAGGCACAGTATAGAGAATATAAAGAACGCTGCATAGTGACCAATGGTAGCCACACTTGTGAGCACAAGGTAACATACAGAGATGTCAAATCACAATGTTCTACACCTGAAACTAATGTAACATTGTGTGTCAACAATACTCCAATTTAAAAAAAAAAAGTTAAAAAAAATAGATGTCTCTTCCAGACATCTCTTCCAATGTCTCTTCCAGAAGAGGAAATTCAAATGGCTAAAAAAAAGTGTGGAAAGATGCCCAACCTTACTATTAGTTGGAAATACAAACAACAAAAAGATGCCAATTTTCCCCCATAAAAAAGACAGTGCGTCGCCGTGCATATCTGGTGGAGTTGTAAATATTACAGCTGCTCTGGAGAGCAATTTGGTGTCATGGAAATTGAAAAAGCTCATCTGGCAACTCCACTTCTAGGACTTTAACTGGAGAAAATCTCCCTTGAGCTCTTAAGAGGTTTGCTCAACAGTGTTGCCAACAGAAGAAACAATGAGAACATCCTAACTATCTATTAACAAGGAAATGAAAAAGCAAAATGTTCATGAGGGATGGATGATCATGTAGCATTAAGAGGGATGAATTCACTCACAGGTATCTATATGGATGAGTCTTAAAAGCATAGAGTGAAGTGGGGAAAAAAAACAAGAGGCAAAGATGATTCATCTTCCGGTTACTCTGTGTGTAAAATTGGCGAAATGCAAAACGGCAATATTGTATATTTCCAGTAGATGAATCTATGCATATAAAAGTATCTTCTTATTAAGGATTGGAAACACTATCACAAAACTGACACTAGGAGACCTCTAGGAAAGGGAAAAGGGGGTGGGATGGGGATAAAGAAGTCTTGAGGCTTATATGCAATGTTCGAATTTTAAAACAAAATAACAAAATTATATATTAACACAGTGTTTGTCTAATTTTCCAATACAAGCAAATATGCCTAAATGCTAACAGTGGCTAATGCTGAGCGCTGGGAAAGTGGATGGCTGTCACTGTTCACTTTCACTGTTCTGTATTTAAAAACAATTTCTAATAGGAAGAGTGAACATATGAAAAGGAATGAAGAACATGTTTTTGGTTTTTCTAGAAGTACCCGGCCATCAATGGAAAGGGCGAGAGGCGAGATCAGGTTTCACCAGAGCCCAGGTCACACCCTTTCCACTTTTCCACGATGGTCCTCTTTCTCATCTATATACTCACATACCTTTTGGATTCATTACATTTTAGGTTGGATCCCATGGAGGTGATGAGTATGAGCCAGCGGGGCAGAAAGGGAAAGTGATTCCACTCCACTCATCCTTCATCTTGGAGGCCCCAAAGGTCAATTTTAAAAACGATTCCTGCTTAAAGTCCAGGAAGACCCAGACACGGATTGAGAAATATGCCCACTGCCAGAGGCGGTGTAGACTGTTTAATCTTTCTAAAGGGCAATTTGGCTGTGCTCATCCAGAGTGAACACATATCATGTTCTTTGACCTTGTAATTCCACTTCTGGGAATCCATCTGGGGAAATAATTAGAAATACACACAAAGGTTAATGGACAAAAAAAAAAAAAAAAGTACATCAGAGCCTTAATTTTATCAGGGAAAAATGGCAACAACTTGAATGTCTCAGAGGAGCTAAAGAGAGGAATGATCAGAATAAATAAAAATGCTGCAGAATATTATATAGCCTAAAAATCATGTTTTCAAAACATAGTTGAGGTCAGGAAAAAAAGCCATAATGCAGAGTATTTTAAGAGAGAGAGAAAACTAGAAGAATACATGTACGAAAATATTATCAGTGACTATCCCTGATTGGGGGGATTATAGGTAAATTTTTTCTTGTCACTTTCTTATATTTTTCAAATTTCTCCAAAAGCATTTTTTTATTTCATAATCCTAAATGGAGTCTGTGATCATAAAGATTTTTGGTATAATAAAATTATACTATGTACAGTTAGGAGATCGTTAAAGTCATATATCCAGCGTCTGAGATTGTTTTATGTGAGTGAATGTTCCGTATAACTAGATTATCCCTTTGAGCATGAGCATTTTAAAACCTTTTTCTATTTTCTGTACCAATAGTTCTAAAATACACACTAACCTGCCACCGTGAGCAAACAATGACTTTTTGTGATGAGGACAGGGCCATCTTTGAGGACAATTACTATGCTTTTATGCCTTTACACAAAAGTACTCCGACTAATGCGGGTTGTTAATTGTAAAAATGAAAAGCTCATGCTTGGGCACCTGGGTGGCTCAGTCGGTTAGGCGTCTGTCTTTGGCTCAGGTCATGATTTCAAGGTCCTGGGATTGAGCCCCGCATCGGGCTCCCTGCTCAGCGGGGAGTCTGCTTGTCCTTCTCTCTCTGCTCCTCCCCCTGCTCTCTCTCTCTCTGAAATAAATAAATGAAATCTTAAAAAAAAAAAAAAAGCTCATGCTTTTCCACCTCCTTCCCTCTGTCAAGCCACCAGCAGCCTTACTCTCTTCTTATAATGCCCCTTAGCCTAAGCAAACAAATGCCCAGTGTTGTTAAAAACAGTGGCCATAAATAAATAAATAAAGATAAATATCAGTAAAGTGCACAAGTTTTAGTATGTAGAATTTGTTTTTCCTTCTTGGGACCCTGTTTTGTTCTCAGCGATTTTCTAAAGAGATAGAGAAGCTGCCAGGGGAGGTTTCCAGACAGGATGCAAGGTCATAGTGATCTCCTAATGGACTGACAAAGAAAGTGAATCAAAGATTGAATTCACGGCAAGCTGATCAAAACCCCAAATCTCTTGTCGTCCCACATAGACCTTTTAAGAGCTCTAGAAACTTCAGTGACCTGTTCACATCACACAGGGGCATCCCACACTTGCTCCTCCAAGTGTGGTCGGTGAACTAGAAGCATCGCATCCTGCAGGAGTTTCAGAGACCTCTAGTAAGATGAGTCTGAGGCGCCGCCCCAACCTACTGGAGCAGAATCTGCATTTCAACAAGATCGGCAGGTGAATGACATGCATGTGAAAGTTTGAGAAACACTGATTTCGAACACATTTATTCACCTCTCCCACTTCCCATGCTCTTAAAGCTTACTCCAATGAAAACATTTTTTCTCTCTCTCTCTCTGTGATTCTCTCACTGGGAGCAGGTTGTAAATTGTTTTTGCTGCACATGCATTTCTTTTAAAATGGACAAAAGCAGAGAATACCCTCTTCTCCGTGGTTCTCCATGGGTTCAGCAGCTTCCTGGGACATTTTTAATTTTTTAATTTTTTAATTTTATAAATTTTTTTAAGTAGGCTCCCATGCCCAGCGTGGAGTTCAACGCAGGGCTCAAACCCACCACGCCAAGATCAAGACATGAGCTGAGATCATGAGTCAGACGCTTAACCCACTGAGCCACACAGGCTCCCTGCTTTTTTTTTTTTTTCTGATTTGAAAATTATGAATTCCTTTAGGAACAACAAATAGTTCCAGATTGCTGCTTCTCCCCTTGTCTACAATATGATGTTACGCATCAGGATTGGGGGTAGGTGAGATAGGGACACAAAACTAACAACCCTATGTCAATCAAGGGTCTGTCATGAAGTAAGAGCTCAGTGAATATTATTGTTGTGATGTTTCAAAAGTATTTTTATTATTTGGCATTTAATAAAGTTTTCTTGATGTTATGACAACCAGTGGTAATATGAGAAATATATATGAACTCTGATATATAGAGATATATAAAAATGATAGAGATTTATATGACATATATGATATAATGATACGTAATATGCTATATACAATAAATAGAGATATTGTGATATATATATATATAGCACTATCATCATAAAATAGAAGTGTCATCATATTTTCAAATCTCTTAATTAAAACTCATTTGTATCCCCACTAGCTAAAATGTCTATAATCACTTACTCCTCACAATCCCGGTGCGGCTTTTTCTGCCCATGGGTCCTGTCCCCGGGCTTTAATAAAAGCACCTTTTTTTGCATGGGAAAAAAAAAAAAAAAAGAAAGAAAACTAAAACCGCAAAAAAACCTCACCTGTAAATGGTTTTGGAAACCAAGGTTAAAAAGAAAGCACCTAGTTGACTCACCAAATTTTTCATTTTCATTTAATTTTTTGCCTTCCTCCTAATGAATGATCAAGAGCCTTAGAAGGTATACAGCAGTGCAGTAGATGCAAAGATGAGGCTTAGGCCCTATAGTCAGGTTGATTTAAAAAATAGCTGATAAAAAAAATAAGATAGGTAACATGTTAGTAAGTGTAGTTAATGAAGAAACTGCTAAGTGGTCTCTGAATTCACCAGTTAAGCTATTTTAGGTGCCAGAAACTGACTCTGGATAACTTAAGCAAAAAAAAAAAAAAGAAAAAAAAAGGTTTATTGGAAGGATACTGGGCATATGTTTATTATTCGGGGTAGTCAAGGTCATGGTGCTGTAACAAACATCCCCCACGTGTTACTTCCAGGGCATGCCACACATCCTGTGTGGGTCAGCAGAGGCTCTGCTTTGCACTCACCCGGGGACTCAGACAAACAGAGGCTCCCCAACCTTGCAGCCACATCACTTAAACATGAAGCTTCAGGGACCAGGCAGGGGTCTCTAGAGCCTGGAGTTTGGCACAGAGGCTTTTTACTGCCTCAGCTTGAAAGTGACATGTGTCATTTCTGTCTATTGTCATCAGTCAGAACTAGTCACATGGTCTGCCCTCACTGCAGGGAGCTGGGAAACTTAAGGGGACAAATGGAATTACTGGTGAGCTCATTCTCTCTGGTACAGGGAGGTTCATACTCCCAGGAAAAGCTGAAGCATCACCTCTTGCACTGAACAGGGATCTGAGCATCTTGGGAGGCCCAGCCAGCAGGAGATGCAATCGGGCCATCACCCATTTGCAGATCTTTCTGTCTCCCATCTCAGGATTTGCCCTGGAGGAAGGGAGCAGCTGATTGGTCCAATTGGGCTTTATGTTCCACCCAGGACAGAGGTAAGTGGACAAGTTGATTGACGGTTCCAACAAAAAGGGGGGATCGTGCGTCCAAACAAAATTGGTGAGCTGTTAGGACAGAAAGGGAGGTGAATGCAGGCGGGCCAACCTACCCAACTACGCAGGCTTGATGTAATAGTTTAATAGGAAAGGTGGCATTCAAGATGAGCCTTGAAGGAGGGGGTACGTTTGATGAGGAGGAATGAGAACCCAGGCCGAGGGCAATATAAGCAAAGTATGGATGCAGAAGAGTGGCAGTCATCTGCAAGAAAGAGAAAAGGAGTTGAGTGTGATCAGAAACAGTGATTTTCAGTTACTGGTTCACCACAACTGACCTGGCTTGTCTTTGCTCCACGTGGACACAAGTGGGTGGGGACTGGTTGGAATGGTTCAACCTCCATCACGAACTTGGGGCCGTGGTCTTCTGTGTTGGTTGAGATTCTCAGCTCTCCCCCACATGACCTTCCCTGTGGTTAGCTGACACTGCCTCATAGCATGATGGTCTCGGCACAGGTGGATTGCTTCTTAGGGCAACTGAGGGCACAAAGGTGGAACCTGCTGGTTTGTCTTGGTGCAAGCTGACAGAGCATCAGATCCTCTGCTAGGATCTAGGAGTTAAGCTATTTCATGGGACCAGCATAGATTCAGGGGAGGGGGCTGCACAAGATCATGACTGCTGGGAGACAGGGCGGCCTTGGGGCCATCTCTGGAGATCAGCTGCCAAGGAGGATGTCCCTGTGCTTAGGCGTCCCACCCCCAAGCTCCAGCATGAGGTACGCAGTGGGATGTGGGTAGTGTTGGAGGAAAGAGAAGTTGGGGGCTGGATCGTGGAGTCTAAAGAGTTTATGCCAGCCCAGAGAGCTTGAACTTCTAAAACCTAAATGAAAATGATGGCAGCTGGGGACGGGCACAGAGGTCTTTCTCTTCATGCGCCTCTTTCCAGATTTGCCCCTTTTTTCTTATTGGCCAGGATCACATTGCCACCCCTTGCTGCAAACGAGTCTGGGAAAGCGAGAATCTGTTCCGGGAAAATGGGATTGCTCACAATACACTCTCTAGGTGCAGGCCATTGCAGGCTGAGTGAAGTGGGAGGGAAGAAGGAGTACAGTGGTACCGGGGCGGGGAGGGGGGGGGCGGTTGCGAAATACAGAGGTAGCCACCAGCAACGCAAAGCAGGGAAGGATGTCGCTTTAGGTCATGCAAGAGGGAGTTAGGGCCTGGACCAGGGTGGAGGCAACAGGGAGAGGAAAACAGGCCGGATGTGAACATGGATACACGAGTGGACTGATTATGGCAGCTCAGTCTTATCTTTCATGAGAGAGAAGGGGAAGGAGAAAGACAGAGACAGAGAGACAGAAAGAAGGAAGTCAAAGATGAGGACGTGGTTTCCAGCTTGCTTAATTGGATGGTGAGGCCATTAACCCAGGCTGAGAACACAGAGAAGAAGTGAGGTTGGAGAAAGATGACTTAGTTCTTAAGCATTTGGAGTTTGAGGGATCTGAGAGGTTGCTTGGGGCAAATGCCCACAAAGTGTGGGCCCTGAAGCACTAGGACATGGGAGGATGGACAAGGTCAGATGGAGAGATTGGGGGTTATCAGCCTAAAGCTGGAGAGTGGTGACCCCTTATCTGCAGTTTTGGTTACTCTCAGTCAGACCCGGTCCAGAAGCAGACAATCTTCCGGGTATCATCAGAAGTCGATAGTCACCTCGTGCTGCGTCACAGTGCTTAGTCATTCCCCTCACTTGGTCTCATCATGTAGAGATTTTATCATCTCACGTCCTCACAAGAAGAAGGATAGGATAATAAGTATATGATAATGAGATATTTTGAGAGAGAGAGACCACATTCATATAACTTTTATTACAGTACATTGTTACAGTTGTTCTATTTTATTAGTAGTTATGCTATTAACCTTTTACTGTGCCTAATTTATAAATTAAACTTTATCACAGGTATGTATGTATTGGAAAAAAACGTGGTATATATAAGGTTCCATACTACCTGGAGTTTCAGGTGTCCACTGGGTGTCTTAGAACAGACCCTGCCTTGGATAAGGGGAGGACTACTGTAGTCAAAACCGTGCTATGAAATTATGTCTCTTCTTCTGCAAGGTCCAAAAGAATATACATACATATACTCACAGAGGCTCCTTCTGGGAAGAGGGATGCGCAGAGGGGAGGGGGGAGGTCCAGGGAAAATGTTCATTAACATTGTATACTTCTGCATTGCTGAAGCTTTTTTTTTTTTTTTTTAAAGATTTTATTTATTTATTTGAGAGAGAGAGAATGAGAGAGAGAAAGCACATGAGAGGGGGGAGGGTCACAGGGAGAAACAGACTCCCCGCCGAGCAGGGAGCCCAATGTGGGACTCGATCCAGGGACTCCAGGATCATGACCTGAGCCGAAGGCAGTCGCTTAACCAACTGAGCCACCCAGGCGCCCCTGCTGAAGCTTTGATAATGGGCACGTATCTGATGAAGGGAAAGCACAGTTAGAAATGAGCCAAACAAGAAGAGAACAGTAGAGGAACAAGATGAGGGTGTGGCGAATGCTTCCATCTAAAGGAGGATGAGAAGGAAGAGGGGAAGGTGTTTAGAGAATTAGAGGATTGGAATTAACCCTGGGAGAGCAATGAGTGGATGCAGAGGTGGAGGAGGACCGAAAGAAAGCCTGAAAAAGAGGGGCTTTGTGTTTCATGAAACCTCATCGCTGACCATAGACGGTGCGGGTAGAGTGCAGAGGAAATACAGTCATATACTTGTGATGGGGTTCAGGGCAGGCCGGCCCAAAATATGCCACTTTGGCATACTGATTATTTTGAATTCAAGTTATTTAAGAAATAGCCAGTGCCAGAAGGACACTCGGACCCTCCCCTGTCCCCCTGTCCCTCCTCCATCCCCCCATGGGGAGAGCTCCCTCCCTGCACCTAGAAGGGAGAGGCTTCCTTATCGCCAGAGATGGGGAACTCAGGGCGGAGAAAGCTATAGAAACAACCCTCGTTACCTCCTCATTAATTTGCTTACCTCTGAGCCCAAAGTGCTTTGTGTCATTATTTCTTCACAAATGTATCATGTCTTTGTCTAAAAAGTATAAAAAGCTGCCTGCTTTGGTCACTTCTTGGAGTCTTAGATTTGTATAAGCCCCTATGCATATGAAATTAGGGTTGCCTTTCTCCTGTTCATCTGTCTTATGTCAATTTAATTATTAGGCCCGGCCGAAGAACCGAGAAACGAAGAAGGGAAAAGATTTTGCCCCCTACGCACAGAAATGTGAGCACATGTGAGAACACGGGAGCTTGAGAAAGCAGAGAAACAATATTTCTTGGCTACATATCCTTAAAAGACCAGCCATGACCTTCCAATGTCTCATCCACCACCCCTCTCTTTTTAGCTTGTTTTTGACCCACCATAGGACTACCCAAAACGAGAAGTATCATGTGAGCTTGAACAAGGTGCACACCAGTTATCCTTGCAACATCCTGCACCACCATGGGACCGGTAGTTGTTGTGGTAAAAATAGGTTGTGCATTTGTCTTTCCCACGAAATTTTTTCTAGCCACAGAATTAACCAGAAACAAGAGAAGCCTAACCCCTGCCCCTCCTTTTCTCAGCAACAGAGAGACAGTCTTCGATACAACAGAATGAATAACGTACCACACCTACGTTAGAAAGACCACTGGAAAAGGTTAGCAGGGAAGTGTTTCTTTGCCGACAGCCGACGGACCTGATGTTCCAGTTGAGATTACGGGATGCCCCAGTTTAAACGAGCAAGACTGTGTGATAAGACTGAGCAAAAACAAAGCCAGAGGAATTTGGATTATTCACTTATGAGTGATTCTTCTCCCCCTCTCTTTGGTATTTTTATTTGCTGTGTGTTTACTGGCTTTCCTACGAACACACTGCAGAACAACCCATGAGGCCAACACATATTACAGGGCCAAGAAGCATTACCCATCTATAACTTCAGTTGGCAGCCAGCTCTCGTGCTAATGGGAGCCTGGGTGGGAGTGGGGGCTGGAGAGTAGAAGGTGCTCATCAAAAACCCACTTACCTGAGCCTCCAGAAGCCCAGGATTTCCACCCTGGCATTGCTACTTTCTTTCAATAGTCACAGAGCATAAATGTCTGTAATAATGTATGCAATGAATAGTTTCAGCTGCTCATACCAACTAAACGTGGCTTTCATAGTAAGGACATTTCAGATCTAATTTGCCAAAGTGTTCTAAGGTAGGAGGTTCCAGGGTTGGGGCAGCAACTCAACAATGTCATAAAGGCCCCTGACTCTTCCATCTTTCCACTCGGACATCTTCCACATGCTGACTTTTCCAATGAGCTCTGCCCTCGTGTCACAAGATGGCTGCCACAGCTCCAAGCATTGCCTCTCTCCATGTCAAATGTCCAACATCTCTTTCCATTTTCCTGTCTTTATCAGAGGGGAAACTCTTTCCCAGAAACCTCTGGCACACTCCCGCTCTAGTCCTGTTGCTCAAGATTGGGTCACGTGTTCATGGCCAGCTGGTACGCAAGGCTGGGAGATGAGTACGTTACATTTTCAGTTTCTGTAGTGGGAGAAAAGAGAGCTGGGAATGACAGGTAGGCAACCAAACAACCACTGCAAGTAACAACAATGAGAAAAAAAAGTAATCATAGCAGCTAATATCAACTGAGTCATTAGTACGTGTCAGGCACTGTTTAAAGGGATCAACATGCATTACTTTGGTTCATCCCAACCACACTACCACGAGATTGTATTATTGCTGCCCCCATTTTATAGGCAGGGAAATTGAGGCTCAGAGAGGTTAGAAAACACCATCATCACAATCAGAGAGCCCACTCTTGGCTTTTTGGAGAGCAAGTTCGAGATAGTACTTGATTTCCAAAGACTCACAGTTCAGAGGAAGGTCCAGGCGGGAGAAATAAATCACTGTAATGTGATGAGGTAAGTGCTAATCCATGTGTAACAGGGTGTGAGTAGGCAAGAAACTGTCTGGCATCATCATCCCTCGCTCCCTTCCCAAGGCAAACCAGACCACAATTTGTTCCTAATGAAATCTCCCAGGGAGGAAGGGAACAGAAGTGCTGGCGTGTGTGTGGACGGAGGGGTGGGGGTGGGGGGGTGCGGGGGGTGTAGATGGAAGAAGCAGAGAGCCTCAGGAGGGGGAGAGTTCCCCAAACCTGGGGGAGGGGGTGGAGGCATTTGGGGGTTGCGTGACAATGCCATGCTGCCTTGCCGTGTGCGGGGAGGTGACAGGACCCCAGTGGGACTGCATGATGTGAGAAGGGGTGGTGCCCAAGCTGGGAAGGAGCAGTGAGGACAACTACCCTCCTTCTGGGGGCAGGCAGAATCAGACAATAGCCACTCAATGGTGCCTTTTGCAGATCAGAACCCAGAGGACTCTCCATAAGCATTTGCCCTGTGTATGACACCTCTACCCTCGTGTCACCCTGGAAACAGGGAGAGACTCCAGCAACCACTGAGAGTCATCTGTTATACACTGGAGCATGAGGGCTTGGCATCGGGCTTAGTTTTATTTGGAACAACAAATTCCTATGGCATTTCATACGTCCAGAGAGAAAGCCAGCCTGATGTTACAGCCGCATGCACAGATAGGTAGAAATGCAGAAAAAGGAATCATTGACACTGTCATAAGGAGAAAGAATCCAGGTAAGTCTCCACAGATGAGGTGCAGCTTAAGCAGGGTCCTGAAGGCTGAATAGGAGTTCACCAGGGGGACGAGAGGGAAAAGGTCTACGCAAAGGCAAAGAAGTATGAAAGACTTGCTCCCTCTTAAAACTGTGAGTATTCTGAACATTGGGTAATGGCACAGAGGTCAGGAAATGGGGCTGGTAAAGAGGACACTGGGTTATTATCTGAGCTTCCAAGACCACGGGTAGGTGAAACTCTTTAAAATTAGTCTGAATGAGAGGTTTCGAAACTTGCGGTTTCAAGTAGCGGACTATTTTCTTATTCGTGAACCCCTTTACAAAAGTTGAAATTAAATGTAACTCCAATATATACATCAAATATAATAGGGATCAATTTTTCCCAGACTGCAATTGTCTTATTAAATGCAGGAAGTATGATTTTACTAATAAATTAAATTAAGCCTGACCCTGTGTGCCCAGTGACAGGCTGGCGAGAAAGCTACTCTCTGTCATAACTGGAGAGCCTTCTTCCGTCCAGAGTCATGTGAAAATTTAAGGTCTGATCCAGTCCAGATGGTTGAGGAAGGCTTTGATTTTCATCCACACAGGTGACAACTTTCAGAATGCCCACTGCCCTCTGCTGTCATCCCGACGCTGGCCCCCTGATGCAGGACACAGGATTCTTTCCCTGGTCCAGCTTCCCTGGGGACACCAGACAGCCATTACCCTCTCAGCTGGGCACGAACCCCAGCTACTCCCTAGGAACCTCCAAGTAGTCCTGGTCCTAGAGTGGGGAGTCGGCCCAGCTCAGTCCACATCTGGGGACCTTAATCTCCCCAGGCTCTCTCAGGTTAAAGTTCAAGTGCCTTAACCAGGTCTAAACGAGTGTTCTCCTAACTGAAGGTCTTGGCCCATCAACGGCTTACAAAATCAATGCGGTGTGGACCATGCTTTAATTACTATATTTATTATTTATTATTATTTAAGACTTGAAGGGTGAAATGAGTCACTTTTTAAAATTTAGTTAATTGTGTATTAGTTTGTTTTGGTCGTGCGCACATTTATTTTTATCAACCACCTAACATCTTTTCGATGTTTTTTGCCAAGCATCTGGTTGGGGACACGTTCAAACATACCAAAGGGTTGTAAGAATTGTATGATGAATACCCATATTCCCACCATCCAGATTCTACCATTAATATATATTTTTAATTTTTTTAGATTAAGGTATGATTTACATACAGTGAGATTCACGCATTTTAGAGTACACTTCTATGAATTTTGATAAATACAGTTGAGTAGGCACCACCCCAATCATGATACAGAACGGTCCCTTTAATCCAAAAAATTCTCCCCTGTCCATTTCCAGTGACCCTTCTTCCCACCCCTGGCCGAGGCAACCACTGTTTTCTCTCCCTGAAGCTTGTCATAGAAAGAGAGTTATACGGTATGTACCATTTTGAGTCTGGCTTCTTTCATAACGCATAGTGCATTGGAGATTTTTCCATAGTGTTGTGCATATCAGAGGATTTTTCCTTTTTAGTGCTGAGCAGTAGTCCATTGTGTGGATGTACCAAGGTTTGGTTATCCATTCACCACCAGCTGGGGTACATTTGGGTTGTTTCTATTTTCTTGGCAATTATAAATAGAGTCACTGTATGGAAACATTTGCAGACAGGTTTTTCTGTAAATGTGTTTTCATTCTCTAGAGTAAATACCCAGGAGTAGGACAGTAGGTTGTATGGTAAAATATGTTTTACTTTATAAGAAACTGCCAAGCTATTTTCCAAATGACCCTGTCATTTTGCATTCCCACCAGCAATGTATGAGAGTTCCAGTTGTTTCGACTCTCATAATCACTTGGTATTGTCGGTACACTGAAAAAATTTGAGACATTCTAATGTGTGATGAGGTATCTCATTGTGGTTTTAACTTGTAATTCCCAGATGACTAATAATGTTGACCATCTTTTCAGGTACTCATTTGCCACATGTCTATATTTATTGATGAAATGCCTGTTCAAGTCTTTTGCCCATTTAAAAAAGTTGAGTCATTTTCTTATTGAGTTTTGAGAGTTCTTTATAGATTATGGATACAAGTCCTTTATTAGCTATATAATTTGCAAATATTTTCTCACGTTCTGTGGCTTATCTTTTTATTCCCTTGGTAGAGTCTTTTGAGGAACAGAAGTGTTTAATTTGGGGGCACCTGGGTGGCTCAGTCGTTAAGCGTCTGCCTTCGGCTTGGGTCATGATCTCAGGGTCCTGGGATCGAGCCCTGCATCAGGCTCCCTGCTCAGCGGGGAGCCTGCTTCTCCTTCTCCCACTCCCTCTGCTTGTGTTCCCTCTCTTGCTGTCTCTCTCTCTGTCAAATAAATAAATAAAATCTTAAAAAAAAAAAAAGTTTAATTTGGGTGAAGTGCAATTTATCAAATTTTTCATTTATATCTACATAAACATTTATAAACAGATTTATTGAGATGCAATCCATAAATCATACTGCAGTCAGGGCACCTGGGTGTCTCAGTCAGTTAGGTGTCCAATTCTTGATTTTGGCTCAGGTCATGATCTTGGGGCCATGAGATTGAGCCCTGCATGGGGCTCTGCACTCAGTGGGGAGTCTGCTTGAGATTCTCTCTCCCTTTTCCCTTTGCCCCTCCCACCATGCTCTCACACGCATGCATGCACTCTCTCTCTCAAATAAATACATCTTTAAAAAATAAAAATAAATCATATAATTCGCTCATTAAAAATGTACAATTCAATTGCTTTAGTGTATTCACAGATTTCACCACAATCAATTTTAGAACATTTTCATCCTCCCAGAGAAACCCTGCACCCTTTAACCATCAATCTCCTACTCTGCCCTTCCCACCTCCAGCCCTGGGCAACACTAGTCTGCTTTCTGTCTCTATGGATTTGCCTACTGTGGACATTTCATATAAATAGAACACACAACATGTGAGCCTTTGCAACTGGCTTCTTTCACTTAGCATCACGTTTTCCAGGTTCATCCATGTTGTGGCGGGTACCAATATACATTCCTTTTTATTCCCAAATAATACTCTCCTGTATGGATATGCCACATTTTACTTATCCACTGTCAGTTGATGAACATCTGGGTCATTTCCACCCTTTGGCTATTACACATAATGCTGCTGTGAACATTTGTGTACAAGTTTTTATATGGACACATGTTTTAATTTCTCTTGGGTTATATGCCCAGGAGTGAAATTGCTGGGTCATAAACTGCCAGCCTGTTTTCCAAAGTGGCTGCACCATTTTACATCCCCACCAGCTGCATACACGGTTACAATTTCTCTACCTCTTCACCAACACTTGCAATTGTCTGTTTGATAATTGCTGTCTTGGTGGCTACCAAACAGTATCTCATGGTGGTTTTTATTTGCATCTCCCTGATGATGTTGACTATTTTTTCATGTGCTTGTTGGCCACTTGTATATTTTTTTGGAGAACTGTCTGTTCAGATTCTTTATCATTTTAAAATCGGGTCATCTGTATTGTTATTACTGAAGTGTAATTGTTGTTTACATAGTCTAGAGACAAGTCTCTTATCAGATACATGATTGGCAAAAATATTCTTCAGTTCTGTGGATCATCTTTCCACTTTCTTGATGGAATCCTCTAATCCACAAAAGCTTTTCTATTTGATGATGTCAAGTTTCCTTATTTTTTTTTCTTTTGTTGATTGTACTTTTTTGTGTCATAGCTAAGAAACCATTGCCTAGTCCAAGGTCAGGAAGATTTATACCTATGCCTTCTCCTAAGAGTTTTATAGTTTAGCTCTTGTATTTAGGTCCTTGATCAGTTTGAATTATTTTTTGTATATGATGTGAGGTAGGGATCCAGCTTCATTCTTTTGTAGGTGGATATCCAGCATCATGTATTAAAAAGACTAGTCTTTCTTCATTGAGTTATCTTGACATGCATTAGCATTTGTATTATATTTTCTTTATCATATGTCTGTCAAACTTTCCATTGCTCTAACCATTTCGAAGTGGTGAGCTGCAGACACCACAATACTTTCTCCTAACACTTCAGCATGCATCTCATCAACTACAGTTCAATTTTTGTCCACAGTCTTTTTTCTTTCTGATGTAAAATTTGCATATAATGAAGTGCACAGATCATAAGTGTACCATTTGATGAGTTTTGACAAATGCATTCACCTATGCAATGCAAATCCTTTATCAAGATATAGAACATCAACACCACCTGAGAAAGTTCCCTCACATACATGTATTTTTATGTATTTGTTTTTGACAAATGCATGTGCCCATGTAACCACCACCCCAATCAAGATATAGAAAATTTCCATCTCTTGAGAAAGTTCTCTTTCACTTCTTTGCAGTTAATCTTGCCCCCACCCAGTCCACACCCCAGGCAGCCACTGATGTCATTTATACCACTATAAATTAGTTTCGCCTATTATAGAATTTTATAGGAATGAAATCATATGATGTGAACTATTTTGTGATCAGCTTATTTCACCCCTGACCAACATTTTATTTTTTTTTTTAAGATTTTATTTATTTATTTGACAGAGAGATAGAGAGAGAGAGCACAAGTAGGCAGAGAGGCAGGCAGAGGGAGAGAGAGAAGCAGGCTCTCCGCTGAGCAGGGAGCCTGATGCGGGGCTTGATCCCAGGGCCCCGGGATCATGACCTGAGCCGAAGGCAGCTGCTTAACCAACTGAGCCGGCCAGGCGCCCCCTGCCCAACATTTTAAAACAAATATCAGAATGAATGTCATGTTGCAGAGTGAAATATTGTTTTGCTGACCTTTGCTTTAGATAAACACACACACACATGCACATACACACACACGCATGTGTATGTGTATATGATTGTACAGGGCCAAAATAGGAAATGAAGTTCTTACTGTGGCTTATAATAAAAAACTTTAAAAGCTACTGTTCTCCTGGATCAGAACCTTGTTTCTTTTCTACCTGTCTTTGTTACTCTCCCTGCCCCCTCACCTTCCCTGATCTCATATCAATTACCCCAGTGATTGGTCTCACCTTCATACCTTTGCAAATTTTGTTCCTTCCCTTGGGTCACTCTCCCCATCTCATCCCACTCACCCCAAACTGGAGAACTCCTATTCATCCAGTAGATGCCCACTTGGTTGGCCCTTCTCTAGAAAATTTTCTCTGTTTGCATGCCTTCCTCTTACAACTGGCATGTTGTACCCTAATTACCTGGTGACTCTTTCCTTCAGCTGACCACAAACTCCCTGGGGTTCAGGGACCATGTCTCATCACCTTTGCAGTCCTTAGCTCCTAGGATGTGATGATACATAGCAGGTATCAATAAATGTTCATTGAATGAATGAATGAATAAACCCCGGGGTTCGGGGTGACAGAGTTTTAAATAAACCAGCCTGATTCTTTCCCAAGAATCTTCCCATTCCTGCTTATTTTATTGTCCTGTGTATCTCTGATTTCTTAACCATCATGTTTTTATAACCTCCTTCAACCTCCCTGAGACTTTAGCCTTTCTGCCTTCCTCTCTACACACCCAACGCTAATCCTTTCATCATTGTTACTTCCTCCCAGATGTGCTGAGGCAACAATGCCCTTTCCGAGGATGACGTCCTATCCTTATCTTTGTGGCCTTTGCCCCAGAACCCTCCCCCATCTTGCCAAAATTATATTAATTTCTTGACTGGGGACGTGCCTGGAGGTGTGTATGATGTGTGCACCCGTGCACGTGGAGAAATGTTCACCAAAACGTCACCACAGGCTACCTCTGAGATTTCAGGTGATTTTCACTTAAATTTTTTAAGCTTTTCTATATGGCTCCAACTTTCTAATTGAGAATTGCATCAATTACCTACAGCTGTAGGAAAGCTGCCAAAAGCCCTTCATGGCCTGTGACAGAAGCATGTATTGCTCATGTTGCAATGGTTGGCCAGGCATCTCTGCTGATCTTGGCTGGGCTCTTTCATGTCTGGGCATAGGCTGGCTGTTGGATGATCTAGACTGACCTTGGCTTGGCAGTTGAGACAACTCTGCTCCACATTATCTCTTACCCTGTGGGTGGGCCCCATGAGGCATCCTCATGGCAGTGGTGGAAATGCAAATAAGTCCAATCATGGAAGCAAATGGCAAGCTTCTGCCTCCCATCACACCTGCTAAAATCCCATTGGCCACAACAAGTCATGTGGTAGAACTCAGAATCCAAGTTAGAGGCACCAATAAGTTACATGGCAGGGGGATACAGGGAGGGTTAAAGAGAGGCCATCATTGCCATCTCCTGCAACACATGTTCTGTCTTTATATTCAGAAGTAGTAAAGCTGGTTTCAAGCAAGATGGCTGCCAGAGCTCCAGCCCCACATCTTCCAAGTGGAACAGGTGAGACACCTGTGGAAAGGACAGAAGAATCTCAGGGTCTCATTGGCTCCAGTAAGTCACATGCCCATCTCTTACCAAATCACTAAGAGTAAGGGACCACAGTGTTCTGATTGGCCACTCCTGAGTCACCTGCTCACTCCTGAGCCAGGGTAGAGTCAATTCTCTCCAATTTATATGGACTGAGATCCAGGGAGGGTGCTTCATCGGAGAAATACCGAGGATGCTCCAGGAGGTGTCTGACTTAGGTTAGGTTGCCCCAGAAGTCCCTCAGATGAGGACTGGAGCACAATTTACATGTGAAGGGATCCCAGAAAGCACTGGGAGGGAGTTGGGGCAGTGAATGGGGAGGGAACGGAGCCAGTGCAGTACCGCTGATGAGCAGGTTAGTGCTGGGAGACCAGAGCTCCATCTCCCTGGAGCCTCTGAGAGACTGCAGAGCATGCCTTTAAGTTGTCCCTGCCACGTGCTCTGAGAAGCAAGGAAACTGAGCAACTTACCTGCCAATTCCAATCACTGTTGGCTGAGACCTGCCCTGTGAGCACTAACTCTCTGACACTTCTGCTTGCCCTCTTCACAGGCTAAGCTGTCTCCTGAGGCCAGAGAATGTCCTTGGGCAGAGTTGCTGGTGCTTGCAGCCAGAAGGTGGACTGGTGAGTGCTAGGGGATATAGGTGGGGCATCGACAGCATCTACTACGGTGGGAAAAACAGGTCACAGGTTAGGACATTGGCTCATTTTGGTCTGGGTCCTGTCCTCAAGGCAAGGAAGCCAGAGAGGAAATATGGCAGAGTGGTTAAAGGCACAGGCTGTGGAGTAGAGGAGATATAAGGTATGGTCCACTTTCCCCACTTGATAGCTGTGTGACCTTGGGCAAGTTACTTAACCTCTCTGGGCCTCAATTTCCTCATCTATAAAATGGGAATATACAAGGTTGTTTGAAGATTGAGACAACTGATTACATGGAACTGGGCACATGGTAAATTTCTAAGAAATGAGAGCTACAGGGCTGAGTCCAGTCTGGAGGAATGACATTTCCAGAAGTTACCTCTGAGTGTCCTGAGACAAGGAGAAGGTACAAGAACCAGCCAGAGGTAAGCTGAGTTAAAGACATGGATGGCACTAAAGGACCAGCGGAGGATGTCACCAAGGTCAAGAAGCATTGATTGTGCCAGGGTCTGTGAGAAGACCCAAGAAGAAAGTCTGGAACCAGGAGGCCACTCCTTTTAGGAAATATACTCTAGGAATGCAGTGCACACATTGGTTTGTCCCTTGTTTAAAGGATCTGGTGCTCTACTGCCTTCTTCTTACAAAACAGCCAGAGGGGAGGAGCGGGGTGCCACACTGTTGACAGCTTTGCCATAGTGCATTCCTACATCCTTCCACTGGAGTCTAACCAGTACCAAGATTTCCTCGCCACAGGTTGAGCACCCAGTAGAACACTGCCACAGTTAACATCGAAAATCCAACAGACTGGCTTGAGAAAATAACCAA